>NC_137247.1:7187220-7919952 GCF_051294905.1 Botryllus schlosseri | reverse complement strand
ACTTTTTTACTCGCTCGGAAATCACCACTTCATGTACTTCAGAAGAAATTTAGTGGTAATAGAATGTTGAAATGTACTTTTCCATTGGCCTTGAAGAGCGGGCCCAGTTTCATCTATATTCTACAATGCATTTTCACACTTCAGAATGACTTACTATCGCAATGAAAAATATCACAAATACATCGAGAATTTGCGAACTCTCACTATACGATAATTGAGTTTTACAAATTACCCTTCAAAGTTAACCTACATGTTGGGTATTATCCAAAACCTCGTAGAATTTTGCTTCGAGCGACAAATCCTTTGAATTAAGGTGGAAGTGCCTATTTCCGACCAAGTAAAACGTCAGTATTCTAGGTCTATTTCTGCTTAATTCTGAAACTATAACGGATTTGAAGCAGTACAATATCGTAAACACTTGAGAGTATTTGGTGCATGTAGGCAAAAAACGTACTTGAGTACTCGGAAGAAGTCAATACTTACTTGTTTAGCCGCTCGGACATCGTCACTTCTTGTAATTTAATAGAAATTTACTGCTGATAAATGAGTAATCGACTTTACCCGATATTCGCATACTATGAAACTGAAGAATGAATAGACGCGTTTTCAAACTATAGAATGATATAGTCTCTACAAAATGTTTTTGATATCAAAATAACTTTTTTACATGAATGGTCACGTATGCTAATATTCAAATAACCCAACACAGAGCTAGTACTTACAGGAATATCGTAGTTCTTGTAACAAAGTTGTATGTGCACAATATATGTTTAAGGTAAGTCCTACATATTCATGATTTCGTCCGAGTTTGTATTTTAGAAAATATTATACAACAATTTACTTTACTAACGAGAAGTGTCGAGTTATCGAATGATTTTCCCTTCCGTCAAAACAAATAGAATGTGAAACTATATTTCTAACGTTCCTAACCCTTTGCACACCGGTGGTAAATCACACAACCAACAAGTTTCGAGAATCGAGTTATTGAATAACGTGAAAGCGTTTTTCCAGTGTCAAGTCGTTATGTTGATTCAAGCGTATATTTTAATACCCCGAAGTGAGACTTCGAAACTATCGTCAGTTCTCCAAGAGCAAATATCGTGTTCTACAAGTGTTAAGTTGTTGTATTATGTAGCTGGTAATTGGTGCACGTAAGCCAAGGATCGAACCAAGTTGTGTTAACTTGCGTTGTTATGTACCTAGTAATTGGTGCGAGTAATCCCGCAACTTCTGCTGTTCAATGGCTTTACCGCGTTCTTACCAAGCACCTTAATAAGGATAGACAGCCCCAAGCAGATAATGTAAGTATGTATGTATGAATGATGGGTTTTATGGTGCTTGATGATAGAAGCTGGTCTTCTATTCTATATTCCGAAATAATCAAGCTGGTGGTTTTACCAGCACCGCGCCACATAGAAACTTTAGTAGAATCACTTATTATAACTCCTCACGTTCACTCAAGTAAATCTAATTTGATATTGGAGTACTGAACCTTAATTTTCCAGCAGTGTGATAAACGCCGTCAGATCAATATCGCACAATTCCGCTCGAATACAAGTAAAAGTACAGATTTCAAAGTAAGTAAGTAAGTAAGTGAGTAACTGGTTATGTTTGTAGACTATGTCTCCACTTCTATCGTTCAGAGATGTTGAGCAGAGAAGTACATGTATTTCTTCAAAGTACTCAAGTGGTTTTTTTGCCTACATGTACCAAGTACTCAAGTGTTTATGATATAGGCCTGTTTCAAATTCAAGACAGTTTCAGTATTAAACAAAAATGGACCTTGAATACTAACTTTTACAATGTGAAATTTTATATGCATAAACTAACAAACGTCACTTTTACAATGGTTCGGTATGATTTCTATATATTCCGCTCTCGTTATTGGACCGCGTTGTAACGCCGAGCTATATCTCGATGCCTAGGCTTCCGCATTTATTTATTTTTCGATTTATTCTGCCCTATGTAGATTTAACATAAGGAAGGTTATTTCACTCATAAAATTCGGAATACGTATTTGCTCGAGTTGAAGCCATAACGCTTGGAGTGAAATTTTACGTGGTTTTCGTTGATATCCAACTGGGCTAATTTCCAAATGTAATTTGAAAAACTCAAATATCGCATAGTAGGACTTCCCAAATTTTCGGTATATTTTTGCTATTTTTCACGGTGATGATAAGTCATTCAGGACAGCGAAATGCATTGTAGGAAATAGATGAAACTGGTACAATTCATCAAGACCCCTGTAAAAAAAGTACATTACATTTCAACATTTTATTAGCAAGTAATCGAAATACCACAAACTGGGCTAACCTTTGGAGTTGTTAAGTAAAGAAGTACTCGTACTTTTTCAGAGTATACCAAGTAGGTTTTTTGCCTACATGCACCAAATACTTTCAAGTCCTTATGATATCGGAGTGCTTCAACTTCATGATAGTTATAGTATTAAGCAGAAATATATCTGGAGTACTAACGTTTTACTTACTCGGAAATGACTACTTTTATCTTATTTTAAAGGATTCCTCACTCGACGCGTAATTTTATGAGGTTTTGAATAATATCCAACATATAGGCTCACTTTGAAGGGTACTTCGTAAAACTCAAATATTGCACAGTGAGAGTTCGCAAATTCTCGATGTATTTTTGGTATTTTTAGTGCGGTAAGTCAGTCTGCGACGCGAAAATGCATCGTAGGATATAGATGAAACTGACAACGCTCACCAAGGCCACCGAAAAGAAGTACATTTCAATATTTTAGTAGGAGTAAATTCCTAGTAAAGGACAAGAAGTGATGATTTCCGAGTGAAATAAAAAGTAAGTATTGAAGGTATAGTGTGCTCGAAAAACCGACAACTCTGAAATAGAAGTAGATGCGGTGTAAATAGTTAATCACTTGATTAAGTACAGCGCAAGCAGGCCAAACCTATACTTGAGTACTCCAAAATGTGCAAGTACTTCGCTATCGACTCACTCCACGTAAAAAGTGACTAGGTTTTAGAGTACTTTATCATTTCTAGACAGTTTCAGTTTTAGACAAAATTTGGAATAAAAAACTAGCTCATTCACCCATTCGGAAATCTTTTCTTTAACCTGTACTTGAGGGTAGCAAGTAAATCTCATTTATTAGTAATTCTACATGTACTTGTACACTTGACCATGTGTTATGACTTACAAAATTACTTTTCGCTATATTTGAAGTCTGTCAAATAGCAGTATATGTTAAGGTGAGCTTCTATTCGTTCAGTTTGATAATCTTGACTAACCATATTCATTCGACGAGCTCTTCAGTGATAGTCATGGGACTTGGAACAGTGTTATATGACATCATAGCGATACGAAGTTACGACAGTTTAAAATTATTCCCCTTACGACACCAAATTTCGTTGGTTCATCTCCACCTTCAAATATCGTGTTATACAAATATTGTGTATACGGGATAAATACATATATGGCTATGTTGTTGCAATCTTCAAAAAAGTACCTCCCTCAGTAAGCAATTTCTCGTAGGCTATGCATACAAATGAGGACAGTTACATCAACGAGTGGTAACTTGTATTATGTAGCTAGTAATTAGTGCAAGTAAGTCCGCAACTACTGTTCAAGGCCTTTTCCTCGTTTTTTTACCAAGCATCCTCGTAAGGATAGACAGCCCCAATCAGCTAATGTAAGTGTGTACTGTGTATGTATGTATGAGGGGTCTTATGCCACTTGACGGATGAAGTTGGTCGTCTATTCTATTCCGAAATAATCAAGTTAGTGGTTTTAACAGGACGTCACCTCGTAGAAACTTCAGTAGAATAACTTATAACTCCTCACGTTTACTCGAGTATATCTAATTTGATAATCAAGTAGGCCTACTGAATCTTATTTTTCCGACGAGTTCAAATTTAGCTCTAACTTATGAGATTAAATATAATAACTTTTCATGTTGCAGTGTAATTTACAGCATGAGCCAAGTGATTTCATAATTAACACAAGATAAATAAATGAATTACTAGAGTCTTATAAGATATTCGTGTCATCCTCCTTCGTATATCATAAAAGAATACCTACTGCAGGCGATTTGTAATTATATGCGCTGCGTTTGATTAACTCAATCATGTTGCAGTGTTTTTAAATAGCGAAACTCAGCATAATCCAAGTAATTTCATGATAAACACAAGCTAATTGAATGAATTAACATTAAAGTAGCTTGGGCTTACGATTGTATCACCTTGACAAGTGGCATTATCAGACATGAAAATGATATTATCACCTAATACCAGAAGTTAACACACGTCAATGTGGTTCGAAATTCACGAGAAATTGGTTACGAAGAGAAGTATATTCTTGTATGCACAATAGCGGAGAGGATCGTTAAAATGTAGTAATCAGGCCGATGGGTATTCGTTGAGTTGTACAAGCATAAAAAACATTCCCGCGCGCTCATAAACCTAATTCTTTCCAACCCTACCACCTAATCCTAAGACGCGCGCGGGAATGTTTTTATGCTTGTACAACTCAACGAATACCCATCGGCCTGATTACTACATTTTAACGATCCTCTCCGCTATTGTGCATACAAGAATATACTTCTCTTCGTAACCAATTTCTCGTGAATTTCGAACCACATTGACGTGTGTTAACTTCTGGTATTAGGTGATAATATCATTTTCATGTCTGATAATGCCACTTGTCAAGGTGATACAATCGTAAGCCCAAGCTACTTTAATGTTAATTCATTCAATTAGCTTGTGTTTATCATGAAATTACTTGGATTATGCTGAGTTTCGCTATTTAAAAACACTGCAACATGATTGAGTTAATCAAACGCAGCGCATATAATTACAAATCGCCTGCAGTAGGTATTCTTTTATGATATACGAAGGAGGATGACACGAATATCTTATAAGACTCTAGTAATTCATTTATTTATCTTGTGTTAATTATGAAATCACTTGGCTCATGCTGTAAATTACACTGCAACATGAAAAGTTATTATATTTAATCTCATAAGTTAGAGCTAAATTTGAACTCGTCGGAAAAATAAGATTCAGTAGGCCTACTTGATTATCAAATTAGATATACTCGAGTAAACGTGAGGAGTTATAAGTTATTCTACTGAAGTTTCTACGAGGTGACGTCCTGTTAAAACCACTAACTTGATTATTTCGGAATAGAATAGACGACCAACTTCATCCGTCAAGTGGCATAAGACCCCTCATACATACATACACAGTACACACTTACATTAGCTGATTGGGGCTGTCTATCCTTACGAGGATGCTTGGTAAAAAAACGAGGAAAAGGCCTTGAACAGTAGTTGCGGACTTACTTGCACTAATTACTAGCTACATAATACAAGTTACCACTCGTTGATGTAACTGTCCTCATTTGTATGCATAGCCTACGAGAAATTGCTTACTGAGGGAGGTACTTTTTTGAAGATTGCAACAACATAGCCATATATGTATTTATCCCGTATACACAATATTTGTATAACACGATATTTGAAGGTGGAGATGAACCAACGAAATTTGGTGTCGTAAGGGGAATAATTTTAAACTGTCGTAACTTCGTATCGCTATGATGTCATATAACACTGTTCCAAGTCCCATGACTATCACTGAAGAGCTCGTCGAATGAATATGGTTAGTCAAGATTATCAAACTGAACGAATAGAAGCTCACCTTAACATATACTGCTATTTGACAGACTTCAAATATAGCGAAAAGTAATTTTGTAAGTCATAACACATGGTCAAGTGTACAAGTACATGTAGAATTACTAATAAATGAGATTTACTTGCTACCCTCAAGTACAGGTTAAAGAAAAGATTTCCGAATGGGTGAATGAGCTAGTTTTTTATTCCAAATTTTGTCTAAAACTGAAACTGTCTAGAAATGATAAAGTACTCTAAAACCTAGTCACTTTTTACGTGGAGTGAGTCGATAGCGAAGTACTTGCACATTTTGGAGTACTCAAGTATAGGTTTGGCCTGCTTGCGCTGTACTTAATCAAGTGATTAACTATTTACACCGCATCTACTTCTATTTCAGAGTTGTCGGTTTTTCGAGCACACTATACCTTCAATACTTACTTTTTATTTCACTCGGAAATCATCACTTCTTGTCCTTTACTAGGAATTTACTCCTACTAAAATATTGAAATGTACTTCTTTTCGGTGGCCTTGGTGAGCGTTGTCAGTTTCATCTATATCCTACGATGCATTTTCGCGTCGCAGACTGACTTACCGCACTAAAAATACCAAAAATACATCGAGAATTTGCGAACTCTCACTGTGCAATATTTGAGTTTTACGAAGTACCCTTCAAAGTGAGCCTATATGTTGGATATTATTCAAAACCTCATAAAATTACGCGTCGAGTGAGGAATCCTTTAAAATAAGATAAAAGTAGTCATTTCCGAGTAAGTAAAACGTTAGTACTCCAGATATATTTCTGCTTAATACTATAACTATCATGAAGTTGAAGCACTCCGATATCATAAGGACTTGAAAGTATTTGGTGCATGTAGGCAAAAAACCTACTTGGTATACTCTGAAAAAGTACGAGTACTTCTTTACTTAACAACTCCAAAGGTTAGCCCAGTTTGTGGTATTTCGATTACTTGCTAATAAAATGTTGAAATGTAATGTACTTTTTTTACAGGGGTCTTGATGAATTGTACCAGTTTCATCTATTTCCTACAATGCATTTCGCTGTCCTGAATGACTTATCATCACCGTGAAAAATAGCAAAAATATACCGAAAATTTGGGAAGTCCTACTATGCGATATTTGAGTTTTTCAAATTACATTTGGAAATTAGCCCAGTTGGATATCAACGAAAACCACGTAAAATTTCACTCCAAGCGTTATGGCTTCAACTCGAGCAAATACGTATTCCGAATTTTATGAGTGAAATAACCTTCCTTATGTTAAATCTACATAGGGCAGAATAAATCGAAAAATAAATAAATGCGGAAGCCTAGGCATCGAGATATAGCTCGGCGTTACAACGCGGTCCAATAACGAGAGCGGAATATATAGAAATCATACCGAACCATTGTAAAAGTGACGTTTGTTAGTTTATGCATATAAAATTTCACATTGTAAAAGTTAGTATTCAAGGTCCATTTTTGTTTAATACTGAAACTGTCTTGAATTTGAAACAGGCCTATATCATAAACACTTGAGTACTTGGTACATGTAGGCAAAAAAACCACTTGAGTACTTTGAAGAAATACATGTACTTCTCTGCTCAACATCTCTGAACGATAGAAGTGGAGACATAGTCTACAAACATAACCAGTTACTCACTTACTTACTTACTTACTTTGAAATCTGTACTTTTACTTGTATTCGAGCGGAATTGTGCGATATTGATCTGACGGCGTTTATCACACTGCTGGAAAATTAAGGTTCAGTACTCCAATATCAAATTAGATTTACTTGAGTGAACGTGAGGAGTTATAATAAGTGATTCTACTAAAGTTTCTATGTGGCGCGGTGCTGGTAAAACCACCAGCTTGATTATTTCGGAATATAGAATAGAAGACCAGCTTCTATCATCAAGCACCATAAAACCCATCATTCATACATACATACTTACATTATCTGCTTGGGGCTGTCTATCCTTATTAAGGTGCTTGGTAAGAACGCGGTAAAGCCATTGAACAGCAGAAGTTGCGGGATTACTCGCACCAATTACTAGGTACATAACAACGCAAGTTAACACAACTTGGTTCGATCCTTGGCTTACGTGCACCAATTACCAGCTACATAATACAACAACTTAACACTTGTAGAACACGATATTTGCTCTTGGAGAACTGACGATAGTTTCGAAGTCTCACTTCGGGGTATTAAAATATACGCTTGAATCAACATAACGACTTGACACTGGAAAAACGCTTTCACGTTATTCAATAACTCGATTCTCGAAACTTGTTGGTTGTGTGATTTACCACCGGTGTGCAAAGGGTTAGGAACGTTAGAAATATAGTTTCACATTCTATTTGTTTTGACGGAAGGGAAAATCATTCGATAACTCGACACTTCTCGTTAGTAAAGTAAATTGTTGTATAATATTTTCTAAAATACAAACTCGGACGAAATCATGAATATGTAGGACTTACCTTAAACATATATTGTGCACATACAACTTTGTTACAAGAACTACGATATTCCTGTAAGTACTAGCTCTGTGTTGGGTTATTTGAATATTAGCATACGTGACCATTCATGTAAAAAAGTTATTTTGATATCAAAAACATTTTGTAGAGACTATATCATTCTATAGTTTGAAAACGCGTCTATTCATTCTTCAGTTTCATAGTATGCGAATATCGGGTAAAGTCGATTACTCATTTATCAGCAGTAAATTTCTATTAAATTACAAGAAGTGACGATGTCCGAGCGGCTAAACAAGTAAGTATTGACTTCTTCCGAGTACTCAAGTACGTTTTTTGCCTACATGCACCAAATACTCTCAAGTGTTTACGATATTGTACTGCTTCAAATCCGTTATAGTTTCAGAATTAAGCAGAAATAGACCTAGAATACTGACGTTTTACTTGGTCGGAAATAGGCACTTCCACCTTAATTCAAAGGATTTGTCGCTCGAAGCAAAATTCTACGAGGTTTTGGATAATACCCGACATGTAGGTTAACTTTGAAGGGTAATTTGTAAAACTCAATTATCGTATAGTGAGAGTTCGCAAATTCTCGATGTATTTGTGATATTTTTCATTGCGATAGTAAGTCATTCTGAAGTGTGAAAATGCATTGTAGAATATAGATGAAACTGGGCCCGCTCTTCAAGGCCAATGGAAAAGTACATTTCAACATTCTATTACCACTAAATTTCTTCTGAAGTACATGAAGTGGTGATTTCCGAGCGAGTAAAAAAGTAAGTATTGAAGGTATTATTTGTCTGATAACTGAAAACTCTGAAATAGAAATAGAAGTAGATGAAGTCTAAATAGATAATCACTTGATTAAGTATTGCGCAAGCAGGCGAAACCTATACTTGAGTAGCCTACTCCAAATGTACAATTATTTCGATATGGAGAGGGTTTTGATAATATCCAATATGTAAGCTCACTTTGAAGGATAATTCGTAAAACTCAAATATTTCGCAGTAAGAGTTTGCAGATTCTCGATGTATTTTTGCTATTTTTCGTTGCGATAAGTCATTCTACAGCGCGAAAATGCATGATAGGATACAGTTGAAACTGGCGCTGCTCATCGAGGGCATTGAAAAAAGTACATTTTAACATTTTAGTATCAGTAAATTTTTAGTAAAGTGCAAGAAGTGATGATTTCCGAACGAGTAAATCAGTAAGTATTGAAGGTATAGTTTGTCTGAAAACCGAAAACTCTGAAATAGAAGTAGGTGCGCTGTAAATAGATAATCACTTGATTGAGTATATTGCTACCAAGGCAAAACCAATACCTGAGTACTCCAAAATGAACAAGTACTTCGCTATCGACTCAAAAGGTAGTTTTCTAACTACTCTACAAAATCCGTACTGTAAGACTTTAGTACATTGGAAAAGTATTTGAGTCTAAAAATATTAAACCCCATAAAACGTACTGGATGTGGGGTTCGAAGCCTAGACTAATAAGAGGAGGGTGATTGAAAATAGACGGGGGATCACTGGATTAAAGTTAACTGAATACCCCGCAATATAAAATTATTACATACTATACATAATCCGGAGTGTAAAAGTCTTTAGTGCATCGGAATAGTGTAGTTTTCTTTCTGCTTTACAAAAGTCATACGATTTTTCGTGTTGCGTTCCGGGAAAAAATGTAATTTTCGCGCTTTTAAATTTTTTTTAATTTTATTTATTATTTTCAGTTATCTGGCAAACTATACCTTTAATACGTACTTTTTCACATGTTGGAGATCTGCACTTCCTGTACTTTAGTAGAAATTTAGTGATAATTAAATGTTGGAATGTACTTTTTTCATTGCTCTGGATGAGAGGTGTCAGTTTCATAAACTTATCCGACAGCATCAGGTATTGGCGATGGAGAAAGCTAGGCACTATCTAGTAGAGAACCTCTCGAATTGGTATTTTCTAATACCTCATTCCCATAGGCGAAATTGCAAACCCTGATCTCAGCTACGGGGAGAACATTAGCTTCACGCAACTCGGGACTATTATTTCGAGCGATCTGACTTATTTTCCACTTGCGAACTCGCGCTTGCACTCATTAGGTGATCATCTGTTATGCTTGCTAATTGAAATATTCAATCATAGTGTGATGCTTATGTGAGTTTTAGTCATATTCAAGCGTGTTTACATTTCTACTGAATTTCTACACTGAATCTTGTAAAGTAGATAGACGAGGAAAACTATTAACATAAGGTAAGCGCAAAGTACGTAAATTTTGATGTCATACAAACACCATAAACTGTGCTACTGGTACTTCTTCAGAGTTCTCAATTAGGTTTTTAGCTGCATGCAACGAATTCTTTCAAGTGTTTATGATATTGGACTGCTTCAACACCATGATAATTATAGTATTAAGCAGAAATGGACCAAAAATACTAACGTTTTACTTATTCGGAAATGGCTACTTCTACCTTAATTTAAAAAACTCAAGTAAAGCTTACGACTCCATAGTGTAAACGTCTCTAATGCGCTGAAAAAGTACTCAATACGCTATATTTGAAACTAAAAATGTTAATTCTCGTAAAACGTACTGGGTGTGGGATTCAAACCTACGTGAACACTTGTTCATTGGAACTTAAGTCCATCACCAAAAAGCTCTATTTTACAAAATTTTCGGAGTACCGACTTTTTTGGGTGAATTCTGTTATGCGCTTTGTTACTAACTCTGAAAGCAAGCAAAGTTTGTGGTATTTGATCAACATGGAAATTTTGGAACTTTGCGTTTAGGTGATATTGAAAACATGAGTTACTTAAGAACATTTCGACTCATAGGTGTGGGTAATTTAAAATACAGAGTATTAAA
Source organism: Botryllus schlosseri (assembly GCF_051294905.1). Taxonomy (NCBI): domain Eukaryota; kingdom Metazoa; phylum Chordata; class Ascidiacea; order Stolidobranchia; family Styelidae; genus Botryllus; species Botryllus schlosseri. The sequence goes on along the minus strand of NC_137247.1, from coordinate 7,908,983 downwards.
ATCATTAATGCATCGGTCACAATTCTGCTCCAATACAAGTACAAGTAGAGATTTCAAAGTAAGTAAGTGGTTATGTTCGTAGACTAACCGCACTTCTACGTAACGATTTTTCAGTAAGTAGTTATGTTTCTAGACTACTTTTACTTCTATGTAGCGGGTTTTTATACAAATCTGCTTACTTTTATAACTTTATATTTTGTGAAGTAAAGATTAGTTTAAGGTTATGTTTGTATAACCTTGACGAGTGCTATTGTCACACTTGATTACCATCTTTAAATCATGGCTATCTCAATGAAGTTGAATAAATTTATGGCTTCAAAATGCGCTAATTGGATCCTGTCGTTATAACGCTAGGGCTCGCGTACAGGCAGAGAGAGTGTTTGTATAATTAGAGCCCTGCGAATCTCGCGCCTGCGGCTATACTTCGTTCGATTATTTTCGCCTTGGGATTTGCGTATATGCTACTGAAGCTGTTACGACTTCGGAACGCGCACATGCGAGTGATTTGTTTCCATAGCTCCGAACTTGAGACGCAGAGACCTCGGATCGCACATGCGAGTGATTTGTTTCCGTAGCTCCGAACTTGAGAATCGCTTGCCTGCGTCTAATGAAAATAAGTCGTAAAATGTGGAGCCTGCAGAGACCGTAACGAGTATACATAAAATCAAGTTTAAAAATATGGACAAATGAGTTATCTCTGACCAACGGAGTAATATAACCGTCTATAGTTCAGTGGGGTATTGCTATAATGGATATCCAAACAATCGTTGCAGACTCTGAATGTTATCAAGGTCCTTATCACAAAAAATCATGCATCAGAAGCGTAGGGATTAATATTATCAACTCGCAGCGCTCAAAATCGCATTTTATATTAATTAATTAGTGATGATGTGTAGAATTTTGATATATCATCATAAAACCACACCTAGTTCAGCGTTGCTCATATTATCCGTGAAAATACAAAGTCTTAAATACACATAATAATATTATCCGGAGAATATAGCCTTGCATAGCCATAATAGTTTTCGAATTTATTTATATTTTCGAAACTTATGTATAATCTGAATTATATTTACGTGGCTGATGATGTGGCAAGGGGCGTCCTATAGGTGTGGCAGGTGACGTGGCAATGGGCGTCCTGTAGGCGTGGCCATTAAGGCGACGTGGCCTTCTGGGATTGGTGCGTCTATAAGGTCGATGATATCACTACTTACCAGAGAATAGGCAAACGACCCCATTGGGGTCGCGACTCCTAGCTTGGAAGCCTCTGAACCGCGCGAGTATCACGTAAATTTCCTAGAAAAATTGTTGCTTCGATTAAACAGTCACTGCGAGAAAGCAGAAATCAATTATTTATTGTAGCATTGTTGCACACTGCACAGAGCACACACATATGCTTATCGGTGACAAAGGTGCGATAATTCTTTAGAAAACTGTATAAAAATATAACGTTATAGGAAATGCTCGATAACTGTCTAAGTCATCAAAATCGACACTGCTGGACTAAATAGAATAGTTCTATCCGACTGAATTGATTCTGTATTAAGTATCAGATGCAAGCGACGTCATTAATATAAAAATCACTAACAGTCCGATTTATATATCTTATATATATGATTTCATATAATCACAAAAGAAATCAAGCTGAATTTGTTTCGTTATTAGCAGGTATATCTAGATATCCCTGGTGGTTGTACGGAACACTGAACCGATTTTCCAAACAACTATGACAAAGCCCGTGCTAGTGTCGCCTTCCATTATTGAAATAATGTATAACAAGCACGATGGGCGTAATTCCGGACTGGTGACATTCTTTTAGAATCATAGCAATAATGTACATTGAACGTGTACAACATGGTTTTGTGCGAGTTATCATGCACCACCTGAACAGTCTGAACAGCGTCGGCTACTCGCTGCACACTAAACACAGTGCATATCCTATAGGAGTATACTCACTGCATACTGCACAGTGCATATGCATAGCCTCAGTAAAAAAGGAAGTACCACAACTAAAGTTATCGATCTCTCATACCTAGCAAACCTGCTCCATTCCAGACTCAGGTACTTGTTAATCAAAGGGTGTGAGATGATATCGAGCTGTTGATGGTCGACAATAACCTGCAACTGTTAACAACTACAATGATGTAGTGAAAGTAACTGAATTTTTCATTTCATGCATACCAGTGTTTTGACAGTGGGTTCGTTTTTATCTGAAATGATAATATGGGTTGATAGCAGTGTTGGGATCAAGTCACTACCTTCGAGTCACGAGTCATTTCGAGTCATTGCACATTTTGACTCGAGTCAAGTCAAGTCAATCGATTTTTGAAAGTGACTCGAGTCAAGTCAAGTCACTCGATTTTTGGAGGTGACTCGAGTCAAGTCGAGTCAAGTCAAGTCAAGTCACGAGTCAAGTCACAATTCAAGTCAAATTGCCTTTTCGAATTATGAGGCATGATTACGTCATCGCATTTTGCTAGCTGTCTGAAATACAGATTGATGTGATCAACTGGTCATTGATTCTGAACCGATGAACGAATATAGAGTTATACACGCAAGAAGGCGCTGTACCGCTCACATATACGTAGAGCTGTTAGACTATACGTAAGTAATTGCATAGCTTCGGTTTATAGTTACCTGCCAAAATTGAGAAACGAATTGATAAGATGCAATACATTACTCATTTACATATTGATATGATACAATTCGAGCCTGCGCCAATGGTTGAGGATTATATAAACTAAATTTGAATTCAATTGCAATTAAACAAGAGGTCTGGATAAGGTATAAGAACAGAAAACAGAAATGAATATTATGCTGTTAAAATACTTCACTACTACTAGTGTACGACAACGTAACCTGTACGCTTCAATCACTACGTTTGTGGTCATTTTATTTATGTGAGAACAATCGAGGCTCAGTGAAACACACGGTCATTGAATGATTGGTCGCTCTCGCGGGTTACACCAGCGTTTCGCGAACAATCTGAACTTACAGAAGATACAGTGATTTTTATCGACACCGATTACTTGATGACTTGAAATTGACTCGTGAATTTTGCTCCGAGTCACGAGTCAATCCACATTTCTGATGCGCCGAGTCAAGTCAAGTCAAGTCATTTTAGCAAAGTGACTCGAGTCAAGTCAAGTCACACGAAAAAGGTGACTCGAGTCTGACTCGAGTCAAGTCATGACTAGAGTCATCCCAACACTGGTTGATAGATGTTTCAAATTTGCCTTTCATACCTGCTCAAGCTTAGATTGTCATAATCATGACCGAAATGAGCTGTTAAAGGACGGAGTACGCCATGTGCGTACGCTGGTGGGACAGAAACCGAACCAAAGGCAATTTGAGGTTGGCGACACAGCTATATGGAAAATGGGCACTTCTTCGAAATACACGCCAAGATGATACACCAGCCGCATTCCCCGAGACTCTATTTGCTTTTCGAGTGTAACCTCTGGACGTGGCCGAGAGAATTTTGATAAAGGGGAAAGGGAGCCAACGATATCATAAGGTTAACCCCCCTCGCTGTTTAGGGTATTCCTAGCCAGAGAAATGGTGATTCTCGTATCTATTTATGCTTGGAAATGTTGGTCAAAGCCAGCAACGTTTTCAAATGCAATAGCTCGTGTATTAGTGCCGAACGATTGTGGGAGCATGATCATGATTTCGTTTCACACTATTTAGGAGGTCATAAGGTTTACATAACTTTGAAGTGGTCTAGCACAGGCCTTGGATTGGATGGTGACACTGGGAGAATATCGATCCGTCAACCCGGTCGCGTTCTCTCTAATCACCAGAGACAAGTTGAATCTTGGAGATTCTGTATTCGCATACCCCGTTTAGGGTGTGAATGCACACGCTTTTCGCGAAGACTTCATGATCCTTTACGGAAAGTAGTCATCTATTTTCAGTTAACGGCCATAAGCTAAAACACCAAATACGAATAATACAACATACCAGTTTTTTTGAAATATAACTTTCATGACTTACTTGGAACAAACAGCTCGCTGAATGCATGAAAACTGTAGTCGTCGTTATCCCGGAACATCTCTGAACGATATCGATCCAGGGCAATTTTAGCCTTGAGAAATACTTATAGATAAGCGCTGACTTCTAATGATGACCGTTGGTCTATTTACCACATCTTTCATATGTTTAGCCATCATCGTTAGACATGGTCGACCAGATGCATCTCTTTTTGTAACGTCTGCCCTATTTTCAACAAGCCAACGTGCAGTATTACGACAGTCTGAAAACAAACAGAGATTGTAACTGTCAATGGAACAGAATGATCAAACTGGTTTATGATAAATGTATGAGATTCATCGTAGGCCTATAACTGAACGTCAGCTATCAGTCGGATTTGGTAGACAACCTATAACTTAGAGACGTGCAATTATTCAATCACAAATATTTTAACACATCATCTCTAGATGCTGAAAAACTATAATTGCGCATGTGTCAGTCCAGGGATATCTGGTCAGTCCTTTCAAATCTAGGTCTCTAATGCAGTGATTCCCAAATTGTGTGTCGCCACAGATTCTCAGGTGTGCCAACAATCTCTTTGTAATTTTTGAATGAACTTCGTAAATATTGGAAACAAGCCATGCAGGCAAGCATATGGACATTAAAGCGCTCTATTTACTGCTTCATAACTGATAAACAGGCACATGAGACCAACACTATGGAACCAATCATGGCAGCATTGCCGATTTGTCGAAGATAGTCTTTGTCGAAGATAGTCTTTACTTCGTTTCAAGCTCCTAGTGACTGAAAAATAAATTACCCTGCAAAACGTGGTCCCGCTAGCTGAACTTCAACTTGCAATGCAATATCATTCACAACTTTAGATGGGTATAGTTAGTTCAATTGGAAGCAATGAATCAAGCAATCTTTATGCAGAAGATCAGCTCATTAATTTACGACATGACCAGTTTTTTAAAACGCTGTTTCCACAAAAATGAACGAGTTATGGCCGTCTCCCTCCAAATCCGTTACCATGTTAGGTTATAAATAAAGCAATCAGAATTTTGTTGTCATTTGCATGTCCATGGCTATGTGTACATTGCTTCTTTGTCTCGACTGAAATTAAAAGCTGTACACACTGCTCGGAGTTGACAAGGAAATGCAAGTTGTTTGTCAATAGGGCAATGTAACTTCGTTTCAGTCGCGTATATCATCGTAAAAAGAGCATTAACATCGCATTACCACATAATTTTGTTTCCCAAACGCAACTTTTCTGTAAGTGTTAAAGTGCCGAGAGCGTTTTTATAATTTTTCTAGTTTGCCACAAGCGAAAAAAGTTTGGGAACCACTGCACAGCCTTAGCCGATCCATAAATCCTCCATTTCGTGCGAAATCTGACCGAGTTCAATGGCGGAGAAAAGAGGTGTTCGCTTTGTTTCATCTTTGACATCGATGATCTCCTTTCGAATGTCTTCATCGGTGTCGTATTCGATGAATTCGGAAACTTTAAGTTCGTCTAGTGTCGCTTTAGCCTTTTGTTCTATGAAACACCGACGAATACAAATAAAATTTAGACATCCGGCGGTGTGAAATATTCGAGCATTCTCTAGCTGATTCCAACATGTATAGTAGACCCTGTAAACCAAACTGCGTAAAATGAACCTGCGTTGAAATATTTGATACCGTGGTTAGGTTGACGCACAAATTTCGTGATAAACTATTTCAAAATATTCCGGAGTACGAGTCCCACGGAATATTATGTGCCACCGTGGAAGGGATTCTTCGAATATGTACGCTATTAGTCTCATCCACTACTAGTTCGTCCAGTTCAGAGCCACAGAAACCAGGGCCACCGCACCGTGGCTAGAATATTATTTACGATAATACAATCGTTCCGGTCTATACATTTGGACGTACTTTCGTGTTAGCTACATGTAATCTGATTTATATGTTTAGTGGCAGACGATTCTTTTCTAAATTTATTCAGTCGGAAAAATTGAGGTTTTCGACCTTCTGCACGAATACATAGAATATCTTAGATAATAACTCCAACAAAAGTATCATGTCAAATTTATATTACCTACTCCCACGGCCAAATGGGCAGGAGTTCTGGTTGCAGTATTCAATCGAGCTCGATTTTTCTTCTTCTCTTCGATCATCTTGTTCAGCAAGACCTCACAGGCCTGAACAGCGTCGTAGCATGCGGCGAAATGAAGTGGAGTCTGACCCACCTCTGTCCGCGCTTCTATTTCAGCTGAAAAATTACAATTCAATCCTCCGTATGCAGCGGAAATGTAGCCCCGTAAGGAAGTACGCTAGTCAAGTGCTTGTCAATGCTTTCCGAACAACACTGTCCCGGTGTCCCATAAACTGTTTAGCATAAACTGAACAACTTTACTCAGCAGTCAGTTCCAGGAAATTGTTTAATTATACAGACACGAATTTTCATCATCCTGCATCTAACGCTGTTTCGAGGGATCATTTAATGCACATCAATATCCAGAGGTGGTCAAAGTAGTCACCGTCGCTACTCAAGTAGAAGTAGAAGTGGTGGTTCACAAGTAAGTAAGTAAGTAGGTATTCTACGCTTATTTTTGCCTACAAAACTGAAACTGTCAAGTAGAAGTAGAATAGTCAAAAATCATACCTACTTTAAAAGTAGTGTGTGTAGGAAAAATCTACTTCAAGTAATTCAAAAAGTAGAAGTACTTCGTTACTGACCACCTCTGTCAATATCCCTTATGGAATTCGGCTTTTGGATTTTATTCCAATAGGAGCATTAAACCTTTGCTTGCAAAGGTAGGTCAGGTCGTATTCAAACGAACAAGAATCTATTGAAAACTTGTTATTACATATCCAGGAACGCTCGGTAATAGTACGAAACGTCGTTATGGATTATGCACAATGCACGTGCTAAACTCTGTCTTCAGCACGAAATGACAGCATAGCAGGTTAACTTGTTACGTATCACCGGGCATAGTTGATTTTGGAATATGCCAAAGATTCCAAGCATGGCTTATTTTGGCATTTGTCAGATTTTTCAGATTTTTCTCGTATCCACAAGTCATTAGCAACAGTCACAGTGTTCACTAACAGCAGTATCAATGTCAAACGATTTGGTCAATATACCGTTGTGATTCCAAATGTATATCGACTGGAACAATCAAGTGCTATAATAATCCCATAAAATCAATGCTCTACGTCGCTTTGCCAACAGTTTCGACAAGGACCACAACTCATAAATTTATCTGTCTCAGTAACTCCATCTATCATTAAAAGAACATGAGTAAGTCACACAACAAATGAAGTAGAAGTAGAGCTAGAAAATTACATTTACTTGAGTACTTCGAAAAAGTACTTCGTTACTGACCATCGCCATATTAGAGATAGACCGTCATGTATTCTACATAGGATTGGACATGATGATTCGAATGCTAGAGCGTTGATTCTAATGACTCGAATCTTTCCAGTACTGGATTTATAGGCCTCTTGCGCTTAAGAACTATTATGCAACGGAAAATTACTGAGTCAATAATTCCTTCGCACCATAGCATCCAGAACATGTAACCAAGGGATACAAATGTTGATAAAAACGTTATTTCTTTCAAGTATTCGACGTTATGTCATATTTATGGCAGATTCTTGCGAAATTGTTCCTGATCAATTTTACCTTATAATATTTGAATAGTATATTCATATGGAAATGAACCCGAATATTTTCGGCTGACACTCCTCAGGGGTAATCGTCAGCAACTAGTAGAGAATTAGAAAGAACATTGTATATCAACAGTCGTATCACAAAATATGACGTCACCAGCATGAAATTTCGAATGAGAGAGCGTTCAATGTGCTATTTTTAGGTGGTACACGAACTCCTTTTGTTGACAGAGTTTTGGTTGGTGTATTTTGATAAAAGTCGATTGCAAGGCACACAAATATAGATCATTGGTACAAAATGGGTGCTCTGATGATGATGACCGCCGACCGTAAAATGCTGCATGACGATGTAGTCATGGTGAAAGATATTTTTGGTCTGTTTATGATAGCGATCGGAAGCCCTACATTTTCAATAGTCAATGTCAATCCACTGTGACGTCACAATTAAATATTCGGGACGTCATAGCTAAAAAAAATACAAAAGAGAATAAAAAACACGTTTTAAACAACGGCCTTGTTTTAAACTTGTTTGTTTTAAATTGATTTTCGTTTTAAATGCAACCCTATCTATAACCCAGGTACTCGATTTTTCCTTTAGTCCCTGTCCAGTTATACACTACTAATATGAGTATATCAAACAATCCCGACCTTCATATCTGCACAATAGCTCGATCATTGCGGTGTTGTTTGTAGAGGCTGCCACGTGCAAAGGAGTTATACCACATCTGAAAGTAAAAACGCAGAAGTCAACTTTTACCAAACCTTGGTAGGTTCCGTACTATCAACCCTCAAAATACGCGAATGATTGTCCCGATAATCTCAACATCTGTGATTCATATTCTTTGAATTTCAACTTATTATCACTCGATTTATCACGATCGGTGTAAAAGAGGAAACTCAACACAAAACTGAGTTGAATCTTGCGTCGAGACTATTGCTTCAAATTTCATGCTCTGTTAGGGGATAATAAAACAACTGTTTCTCTCAGCGCTTAGTGCTTGGCCTGGAAACGGGCGAGAGCCAGATCATGAGCAGAGATGGTGAAAGTTGTCATGAAAGCTACTCAAGTAGAAGTAGAAATAGCGACGAAAAAATCTACTCAAGCACGAGTAGAAGTACTTATTCAATAAGCCACCTAAAACTACTTGAAGTAGAAATAGAATTGACTGACTTTAAATCTACTCAAGTAAGTAAGTAGTTTTGAAAACAGTCTTAATTCGTTCGCATGGACTGTCAAAAGCTGCGAATTGAGCTATGATGCAGGTGCAGAGAGCTTGATTCGTATTGATGCATCCCTGGAGGTGTCAATTTTCGACAGAATAGGCATTGTTTCGCATCATGGGATGGAAATTATAGTATTGATATGAAGATGTGATAAAACCGTTTGTTCACTAGAAGACCCCGTTTTTAGAGAATATCGTGGCATGGCGCCCTACCCCATATTCTAAGGCCCCAATTTTAGGCGAATAGCAATATGTAGAAGTTGTATCGGATACGGTTTCATCACTTTGCGCGATTAGTATATGGTAATAACAAATATTGTGGATCGTAAAAGTTATATTTAGTGTAGCTTTATTTTCGGAAAATAGGGGCATTACTACACTTGCTTTTATGCTTCAACATGTATGCTCTCCAGACAAAAAAACTGAAAGTAATTAGAACTTGAAATATGATACTCGCAATTGAAAGTGAAATACAAATACCAATTCTAAAAAGCGGAAAATATGTTTCATGTTATTGTCCATAAAGCTTAAAAGGTGCTCTGCTAGAACAGGTGTAACGTTAAAAAAGCTAGATTCACCAGATTAGCAATACACGTAATTAGCTGCTAGATTACGATATGATAGGTAATTGCTAGATTGCGAAACAGTAGTTTCAAGCGATATGGTGGGTCATATTTACTGTGATGAAATATTTGATATGGGCAACAATGCGGTGTGAGAGGAACCAAGCAATCCTGTACCTATATTATATTCACCGATACTTTCGTGAAAACATATTTGTCACTCCATCACTACTATGCGCGAAGCGCAACAGAATTTCTTGGATTTACTTGACTTTTATGAATATTAAATGTTGGTACTCCGTGAAAACAGCCCCGAAATTCATCAGGCTATCTTTCGTATTGGGGAATTAAACTACTTCTACTTGATAAAGTGAAAATAGCGAAAAGTAAGTAAGTAGATCATAAAATATTAAAAAGTAGAAGTAGAAGTGGAGACAATCATATCTACTTGAGTAAGTACCAGAAGTAGAGGAAAACTACTGGAGTACTTCCAAGAAGTAGAAGTACTTCGTAACTGACCACTTCCGATCATGAGCCCATATTCGCAAACGATGGACGAGTTATCTCCAAGTCTGGTAGAATTGTGTATTTATGTATTATAGGCTATTTGTTTTGTTGGATTAAAAATTTCAAAACAATTCCTTGACTCCGAATGGTATCGCCGCAAGTTTTGGACAGCCCCATAATCCAATAACGGGTGGGATCAGGGGCTCTATACCAGGCCAAAAAATAGTGACTAGGGATGGTGTGAGCGTGAGGATCACGTTCGCGTTCTGTTTGTGAACCTCAAAAATTTGGACATTCGCGGTCGCAAACGAATCTTGGTAGTTTCTACTCTGTGAATCCCTTCCGTTAATGACAATTTTTCACTTCATCATAACATCTTTTGTTGAAACTCTTTTCATTTCAACTTCGGACCACTATCTGCACAGCGCTGGCAGAACGAAAGGGAAATTCAGCACTACACGAGTATGCACATTGCTTGTTGTAAAGATTTGGTTGGTTTTGTTCGAAAGGTTTACTCGAAATATTCAGCTTACCGTTTGCGAATATTTAGTTACTCTCTGCTGTGAGCTCGGTCCGAAAAAAAAACAATTATTATTATCAATGATCGACATCAAGGAAATTGTTGTTATAAAGAATGCATCGTTGTCTAATGAAAATAAAATATAGCAGGCGAACGGCATAATTGCAACATAAAAACCAAATCCGTCCGATTGGGGTGTTGGCTCAAACTTAAGTTTGAGGTAATATATGTTGCAGGTATAGAAATTTCACTCTCATCAGTATCAATGTAGCAATATACTGACGCTTTAAGAATACATTGTCCGGTCGAGCCTAGTGTAAAAATCTAGCAGGCGTACGGGATCCATATTGATTTGATATGTTTATTATATGATAAAAACCAAATCCGTGCGATTGTGGTGTAGGCTACTGTATAACTTGTTTATGGGGGTAATATCGGTAGCGAGTATAGAAATTCGTCTTGCACCCTGCTCAATATCAATGTCACAATAATCAGACTACGAATACATTGTCCGGTCTGGCCTAGACGGTTAAGGCGTAAGCTTATATTCTCTTGTAAGTCCTCGTCAAAATTGGTGGCAAAGCGACGGAAAATATTGATTTTATGGGATTATTATAGTGTATTCGATTGCTCCACTTGATACATTTGATGACGTTTGAAAAGTCAGTGTCTACATCAGCATTGTGGGATAATGTAACCTGAGTCTTCACGGGGTATCGTGTACTGTACATTAATATATCACTTCACTGAAATGTCAGGTTGGAATTAGCAATTTGACGTCACACATGACGTCCTTTCAGTGGTTCGGACCATCTGTACTATCAGGTGTCGGTAAATTGTACTGTAGGAATTTTTACAAGTCTTCGTAGCTCTCACATACATAAACGAATCCGTGAAATACATTGCTAACTATAGGGTCGTCATCAGCCAAATAGGGATTAATTATATCCAGTTTAGGTAACCAAGTCCCATTATCGTGATATGTATATGTTGTTGCTCATTGTTTTTCTCTTTCAATAGAAAACGTCATTTATCAAAAGAGGAAGTTCATTTTTTTCGTTGAAAACAGAAAGGATTTGCAGTTTACACAGCCAGAGAGTCTGATCCCTGAAACGCGATACGTGGGTTGTGGCTACACCCGTCGCCGTGCTGTAATATCGTGGCCAATGTCGTGGGCCAATGTCATATTCATCCGGTGCATCCACGACATTAGATTATTCGTTTCGTTTTAATTTTCCTACTTAGTTGTTCTTTTCATAGAATACATGAGTTTTACTTTATCATTTATCGTCTAAATATCATCCATATCAGGGGCGGGCAACTTCTCCAGTCGGCGGGCCGGATATAGGAAAATTAAGTACTTGGCGGGCCGGATTTCTTAATCGATATATTTTATTCGCCCATTTATTCAGTTATACAAGGAATAAATCGTATTTAAAGAATGTATTTTAACGAAAGCGATCTCATTTCAAGCGATTTCTCGCCGATAATGACGATGACAATGAGGAATTGAGAACCGCATTGTCATACAGCAGTAGTTCTCAAACTTTTTAAACACGCCCCCTTTTTGATAGTGAAAAATTCTGCGCCCCCTTCCTTATCATGATATATTAAAGAGAAAAATCAGAATGCTAGCCATCCCAACGGATAGTTTTATGGTTTTAAAGGTTATGGCTATTGATGAGAGAGTTCTCAAATATGAAATTCGTAGGCCTACACTAGACAGAGTAATCACAATAAGCTGGAGGTAAATCCCGCGGAGCGCGAAAAATGTTCAGTTAACTGTGACTTCGCGCCACCTTCAGATACTTTCCCGTCCCCCAGGTTGACAACCGCTGTCATACATGCACCGCCATATCTGCTTCTCTCTCATCAATCAATACAAGGTGCAATCCTAAATTATAATCTTAAGACGTTCGAAGCCCTGTATCTCAAATTTAGGAGGTGGCGAGATAGCGTAATTGTATAATCCACAGCTACAAAACCAATGTGTTGTGGGTTCGAGTCCAACTCCAGAATTCCTACCTACGTGTTGGAGCTTTATCTAGGCTCCTCCTCGCCATCTCATCAGCATGATTACTGAGCTGTATCACACAAAAGCCTGGACTTGTGCCGTGCTACCAGCAGTTGGCGGTTACGGAATTAGAAGTATGCCCGTAAGCTCCACTCTCGCGCGATGCGCAGGGCGCACACCAGGATATAATAACACACAGTCACTAAAATTTGACCAAGTAAGCAAGAAGTGGGATATCATTGCAGAATGATGGGCCGCGGGCCACATTATCATGTAAGACGGGAATCTGTCCGCGGGCCGGGCAAAATGCCGTCTCGGGCCGGATCCGGCCCGTGGGCCGTATGTTGCCCGCCCCTGATCCATATGCATAAGCTACATTGCCCAGTGTGGGTCCGGCTTCTAATAGGGGTCGCCAAGAAGAAAAAACACATTGTAGATACAATGTCATGAGTTATAGCATCAGTTTTTCAGCCCTATAAGCCAACATGACACCCTGTTTGGCAACTGATGCAATCGCAAAGTATTTCTTTCAGCGGGCACATTGGCCACTTCCATGGTACTAACTATATAAAGTAGCTTATATTTGTGAAATCGTGGATAAATATGAAAATGACTTACTTGTCTTTGTTATTCGCCCCCTTATCTTCAGTCTTATCTTGGTGTTTCTTGAGCAATAACTCAGCAGCTTCGTAGCTTCCTAAAGACAACAGGAATCTAATAAAATCTACGCACGAACTTCTGGGGGTGGAATATATTTCAAACGTCTAATCTATTTGATATAGCAATAGCTGGATATTAGCCGGACTGGATTGCAATGCACCTACTTGAATGCAGCGGCTCGCGGAATTATTCAGAAAATTTTCTGTTTTATACACTATCTTCATAGAGAGCACACTACAACAATGTTCCGTCATAGCAGAATTAGTGGATATCATTATCTAGTTTTATAGATATTCCTGAAATCATTCACGTGGCAGTCAGATTCATTTCCAGCTTTAATCCTTGCTTCACTGACAAAGCATTTATGCAGATCGGAGCTGGCCAATCCAAACCAGATGGCGATCGACCATCTGAACATCTCGCTACATAGATTTTGACCCGAGTGAGATGCAGGTTTCTATACTTGCTACAGATATTACCACAAAAATTTGGTTATACAGTAGCCAGCACCGCAATCGGGCGGATTTGATTTTTATGATACAATAAACGTATCAAATCAAGATAGATCACATAAGCCTGCTATATTTTTCACATTAGACGACGATGTATTCTTTACATCAATTTCGTCTATGTCAATCATGGATAATAATTGTTATTGCAAGTCGATCTGACTGCACAGAGTAACATAAATATATTCACAAACGATACGTTGAATATTTCGAGCGAGCTTTTCTAACACCATCCCTAATTTATATATATATATATGGATTATCACAATTCCGTCGACCTTGGTGATGCATTGGCGCTTGAGAAGTTGCTTCGAAAATTTGACTGAAGCGACTGGAAGTTCCTTATAGCCAAGTGTTGCTGTGGGGTCACTGTGATGTTTTGATTGGTTGTTGGTGTCGCACAGGAAATTTAGTCGCGCTGATTGCCAATATTTTACCAGGTCACTCTTCGTCCTCATACTTATTATTTAGGTATAGTATTGTTTACCACTACGTCTCCAATGTATTACGATGGATATTTTATTCGAGACAATGACATTAAGTTGGACTTCGGCGTCGATGGGTGGACTTGAGTGTTTCCATGACGTTCATAGGCTGTCGATGTGATCACTAATCAAAGACCACTATATATAGTTATTCGGAAGTTGAAATCAAGCAGTTCTGATCAAATTCTGGTATTACACAAAATTGCTCATGATGTAGATTCTTATACACTCCTAAATTGTACGTAGATGCTACCCGGGTTCTTTTTCGAACTTAAATCTATGAATTATCAATTGATATACCGAACACTAACACAAACCGAACCTTCGCGCCCGCACCATCTCTAGCTTATGTACAGTATGCTTGAGCTACACCAAACAGTGTAACTGAAATGTACTCACCAAACTCGACTGCAGCAAAGAGAGGAGTACGCATAGCCTTATCAGCGATTTCAATACTTTGGCCATTCGAACCTATTAATTCCTCACAAGCTTTAACAGCATTCTTGCTTGCAGCGAAATGGAGTGGAGTTCGACCAATGTTTGTCTTAGCAGCTGTTGATGCTGAAATTATTAGATAGATGTACTCACTCACGCCACGTTATTCACAGATTCGCTTTCAAAATTTAGTAGATTAATCTAGGGTTCAAACTGCTGGAAAAAGGCAAGGTCACGAAATAGTTCAGAGACGAAATTTGTATATTGAAATCAATGCACACACGGGGCTAGTGTTGCTCCATACACGGGCCAACGACCATCAATACGAAGTGGTCCGTTGATGTGAAAAAAAGATATCATTTTTCATTTTCATCTACCAAGCGGCCGAATATTTTGACAATTGAAAAGCCTGTATCGATATTATAGCACAACACACACAATACGAACCAACAATATGCAACTTACCTCCATTACCTTTCAAAAGTTTGATCATACGTATATTGCCTGAGGCAGCCGCAAGATGCAAAGGTGTTAAGCCGTACCTGAACAGAAGTAGATATCTATGCTGCGACTTCCCGCTTAGCAGCAGAAAAAAATTCGATCACATCCGAATCGAATTTCAAATACGGAATTTGATATTAGAATCATGGATTCAGTAATTATTCATTGTTGTATATTATTGTCACTAAAGTCACTTTTCGTTATTGGGCAGTTCCTGGTCAACACCGATTTCAGCAAGCGACAACAACTGATATTAAATGTCATCGAGAAGCAAAGGTCATCAGTAGCTAAGCTGAAGCATTCTCTTATTATTAAATTTCCAAATCCGAACAAGGCGGATAAGCGCAGCCACAAATTATTGGGTTAGCGATGTGAATGATATTGCTCGTTGTTCAACACCCAGGAATCAGAATAAAGTATAAACCAGTGATTCTCAACCGCGGCTCTCCGAGCCGCATGCGGCTCTCGACTGCTCTCCGTGCGGCTCTCACTAACGATGTGAAATCATTGATGCTTCTACGGAAATTCTAATTATTCATGATCATAAATAAATCGCGCCTTCAACACA
Organism: Botryllus schlosseri; assembly: GCF_051294905.1. Taxonomy (NCBI): domain Eukaryota; kingdom Metazoa; phylum Chordata; class Ascidiacea; order Stolidobranchia; family Styelidae; genus Botryllus; species Botryllus schlosseri. Next base: position 7,893,369 of record NC_137247.1, on the reverse strand, counting down.
ACAAATGTACGTTTATGTTCACGTTTACTGACGCGAAGGTCATTCCCTGATCACAATAGAATCCTACGTAATACAAGTTGTACGGGTTGTGACGTAACATTACCGATAGTAATTTCGGTAGGCTTTAAATCCGAACCTTTACTGCTTTACTGAAGGCTCTGACCGTCTGACCTAAGCCTAATCAGGTGTCTGTAATGAGACGGGCGAAGTTTATTTCGCTCGAGACGGCGGCTCATATTAGAATACGGGTGACAAGAGACTCGGTCAATAAGACAATCAACGTTTGGGGTAACTGCAGGTACTTTATTTTCTTACTCTTTGCTTTGATCTTGATAGCGTTAGAAAATATCGGAGACTTTGGTTCAATGATAATGTCAGGTTCAGATCAACCTGCAAAGAAATCTCGCACCCTTGTGCAAGAAAATCGTGCCTTTCAAAGTGAATGGGAAGAGGCGTATTTTCAAATTGAGGAAAACGGCAAAGCGAAATGCCTTCTGTGCCCTATAATAATAAACGGTGTAAAATCTTTCAACGTTAAGAGGCATTATAAAACACATGCGGGAAAATACGACGTCTATCAAGGTGAATCAAGGAAACGGAAGTTAGAATGTCTGAAAGCAGAGCGTAGCAAACAAGGAAAAATGTTTTTAAAAAAAAAAGAACCCGAAGAGGTAACAATAACATCATATAAGATCAGTCATCTATTGGCCAGCAATATGAAGCCATATTCTGATGGCGAAATTACGAAGCAGGCTATTGTTTTGTTTACCGAAGACAATTGTTCTCCTGCCATTCAGCAGAAAGCTAAAAAATTGCAGCTTAGCAATGATACAGTAACGCGTCGTGTCGATTGCATATCCCAAGATCTGCATGAGCAACTTATTCACAAGTCGCAAGATTTTTCTTACTACTCGCTTGCTCTTGACAGCACTAACGACATTACCGACATAGAGCAATTAGCTGTATTCATCCGGGGAGTCATGCCAGATTTCAAGATTTGCGAGGAGTTTCTTGCTTTGCGATCTATTCATGGCACAACGAAGGGAACCGACATGTTTCGTGAATTTCATGCTACTCTTCAAGAAGCGCATTTAGACCCATCGAAATTATATTCATTGGCGACAGATGGCTGCCCAGCAATGCTCGGCAAAAATCTAGGTCTTCAAGGACTCGTCAACAAATGGCGTGCTGAACAGAATCTTGACGCTGTGACTTGGCAACACTGCATTATACACCAGGAAAGTCTTGTTGCTAAATCATTAAAGATGTCCAATGTGACAGATATAGTAATATCGACCGTAAATTGGATTCGAGCAAACGCACTTAACCATCGAAAATTCAAGGCTTTTCTCACCGATATTGATGCTGACCATGGAGACTTGATCATGTTCACCGCTGTACGATGGCTAAGCCGAGCTGCATGCCTCAAAAGATTTTACGCGCTACTTCCTGAGATTAAAATATTTGTCGAAGGAAAGAAAGACATCCCTCAGTTGGGAAACGAACACTGGGTTGCTGACTTGGCGTTCATGGTGGATATTACCTCACACCTGTCGTCACTAAATCGGAACTTACAAGGAAATAACAAGCTCTGTCACGCCTGGTACGGGACAGTGTCTGGTTTCATTGAGAAATTGTGTCTTTGGAGAAAGCACCTAGAGGAGGGTGTTACGACACATTTTGTAACGCTTTCAAACCACCGACAGAATGGATCATTCAAAACATATGACCAGGTTATTAGTACCTTGATTGACGGGTTTAAACGTCGAATAGAGGGAATGCATCATTCCGTACCCCTGATGAATATATTTTCAAACCCAATGGCAGTAGATGCCGCCACTGCCCCTGATATTTTTCAGATGGAACTGCTGGACTTGCAGTCCGATATAGAATTGCGACTGTTGTTTCAAAGCAATGGACTCCTTGAATTTTGGGGTGCTGTTCCTGAAGAAAAATACCCCAACCTGATAGCTAACGCATCGAAGAATGCCTGCATGTTCGGTTCAACCTATGTATGTGAAGCCCTTTTCAGCAAATTAGTGAGGATCAAAAGCAAATATCGCAACCGATTGACTGATCGTCATCTGAAACAGCTCTTGTGCACAGCTTCCTCCACGATGAAACCTCGTTATGACAAACTTGTGAAAAATCAAATTCAATTTCAAGTTTCGCACTAAGTTGCAAAATAGATAGTGATCACCACAGATTTAGCGTCACGCCTTGTTCATCCAAACTCAATTCACATGCTCTCGGAACTCAGAAAGATTGTGGATTAAGTCTCAATAAACATGTTGTGACGCTAAATCTGTGGTGATCACTATCTATTTACTATCTGGAAGAATGTAAATTGTAAATCATCCGCAATCGGCTTCAACGGTGAAGGGTATACCTCGGTATACCATCGGTGAAGGGACGTGGCTGGGTAACGTCGTTTCGGAAGTTGTCCGTATGGGGAGTGCCCGCTGTCACAGTGTCGTCTGGGGAAATTGTCGTATTTGTTTTGGCCGTCGCTGTTTGAGCCAATCGCGGTTTTGGCCGTCGCTGTTATGGCCGTCGCTGTTGTGGCCAGTCGGTGTTTTGGCCGTCGCTATTAAGGCCGTCGCTATTTTAGCCGTACACCATTTCGTTGATACCATTTTTGATGATATTTTTCTATTCTCAATAAATCACGTTATTCGTGCCATCATGCGGCTCCCGACAGAGTTGAGGTTCATAAAATGGCTCCCACAGTGAAAAAGCTTGAGAACCACTGGTATAAACCATTTGTAAATCCCGTGAAAATCAAAATAACTCACTTGTCTCTGTGATTTACTACTTGTGCTCTACATTCAAGTAATTGGACTGCGGCATCGAAATTTCCTAAAAATGTATAATATGCAGCATAACCGTTATGGTTGAGATTTTAAAGGTAGCATTTAGAAATCCTTCAATATGCCTACAATCTATAGATTTTATTATCATAAATTACCCCAGGAGATTGTGCTGATTGCAGGGAGTGGAATTATTTCTGTGGACATGTGGATTACAAAATCTGGCTTATTCAGATTACGTTTATACAATTTCGAGAGTACCATATGTCATAATGTGGTCTACCTTAGAAATGACCCAATTGCACGGTTTTGCAGAGTGTACTTCATTGTTTACTAGCTTTTTAGTGTTAGTGCTATGCACGTTAGTGGAAATGACATATCAGTGACTATAGTGATCAATCCACAGCATTGAAACAAAGTGAAAATAGATATGGTTGAAAATTACCAAATAATATTTGGATTGACGTAGTACTTGCATTATATTCTTTATGGTCACATTAAAGGTAGCACGGTGAGATACTACACACGTCCACAGGTCGTGGAATCGTTATCAATAAGCAGCACTGTCTCATAGTTCTGGTTATCCAATATAAATATATATATTTTGATAAGTGCCCATCCAACAAGTCGCTGTTGAAGAGATTCGGCGTCCTAAACATAGAAGATATGCGGAAACTAGAAATCGCTAAGTTTATGTATCAGTTCCACTGATGTCGTTGCCCCGAATATTTCAATGATTTCTTTACCTCGGAATCAAAAGCGCACAAGTACAACACACGCGCGTCCACGTCGTCCAAATATCATATGATCGACCGAAAAGATCATCGCTCTATAAAATATGCCGGACCTGATGTGTGGAACAGTATCCCGCCGGCCATCCGACAGTCGACGAGCATGTCCACATTCAAGTCGAAATACAAGCAATTACTATTAAATAAATATACTCCATCCTCAAGATTACCGGACCACGACTGACCTATCGATCTCGCTTCCCATGACATGCCGCCCTATACTGTATTCTTTACTTTCATTCAGTGTGCATGCCTCCTCTTTACCTCGCCTAGGCCAAGGTGAGTGTCTGATTCCATAGACAAATCTTCCGGATTTTTTGTGGTGTATTGAACTGATAAAATTGCTAATAAACCAATGATGATGATGATGAAGTGTAACTCGTCTCACTTTCCATTCCGGTCTTACTGTACAGGATTTCATAGGGAATCGCACCGGAATAATCCCCTTCGAATTGAATCAATCAGATTATCGATTTTTCCTTAACGAAATCGGTGTTAATGGAGGTAAAGACAGTTAAAGTCGATGACAACCGTAGGCAACTATGATGACGAGCATTGGCTTGTAATTTTAACGGAATTTCACTATCCTTCAGTGCTGATCTGATCAAATGATTGTGCGAAGTATAACTATTGTCATATAACTTATTCCTTCAATGATCAATTAAATCATTAATATTACCATTAGCTCATGGATAACTGACTGACCAGCAACTTGTACAAATGCCCGACGTTCTGAATATCCTACGTTATGGAAGACTCGATTACATATAATCGAAATCTTAGTTGTCAATGAAAATGGATTTGATGTTATCCGAATCCGCAGTAGGCCTATGTTTGTGTTTCCTGATTACTCATAGTAATACTATTCTTTACACACGCTTTATTAGTTTCTTCTCGAATTGAAGAAATCGGGATGAAATGTTTTATATTAAATTTTTTTTGGAATCACGCTAATAGACGCATACCCATATTATATCACTGTAACGTCCTTCTAATGCCTTCCAACTGTAGTGACAACTTACAGCGTTCTACCACCAGGTATGTGGCGTTCGTATGTTGTAATGGTCGGGATATTTGCAGATATATGGTATCATTTAATATCATAAATATAATTTACTGAACGTAATGCTCACCAAATTCCGCAGCAACATGAAGCGGAGTCCACCCTTGATTATCGGTCACATTTACACTATCAGGATCGTGCTTCAGTAAGACTTGACAAGCATCAACGGCCTCGTTGCAGACAGCGAAATGTAAAGGTATTTGGCCGTACTCCTTATCATCAGTCTCATTCTTGGATTGTGTTTCCGTTTTGTCCGATATCCCTCCATTTCCTTTTTCTGTTTTTGACTTTCTCTTTTCCTCCGACTTCTCTTGGTCTTCCTTTTCCGTTGTTTGCTTTTTCATCACAGAAGTCCTCGTCCGGCTATTCGCTACAATTCATGAATCCAGGTGAAATTGAAAATTTCTTCAAACCATGCGTTCCGAGAGAATTCTAGACCAGCATGTCACATGGGAATAGCTACAAATGGCAAGCGAAGGGTGATTTCGTCATTAAGATCAAAATCAGTAGGTCTATACCTCCTATAGCAGGTGTTCTTAACGAATGTTACAGGTACCGCTTTGGGATGCGAAGCACCAGAGCGGGGGTAAAACTTATTGTATGGAATAATACACTATTTAGGCATGTTTGTGAAGAAGGTGTAACTCAAGTCACTCAAGTCTAAATAAGATTAAAATCGAAATGCAAATCTCAAACAGTTGAGTATTTAAATGATAAACATGGGACGGGGGCGAAAGTATCGATATAATAAAAATACTTTAAAGATCGCAAGAGTAGCCTACGTATTCAGTATAGTGGTACCTTAGCCAAGAAATTAACTTTATCGATCGGAAAGCCACTATTGCACGTTACACGTATCTCATCTTGCTATTTATTTTCGTTGGATGAAAAAAATAAAGACTGTGTCTGTCTCTCTCTCTCTCTCTCTCTCTCTCTCTCTCTCTCTCTCTCTCTCTCTCTCTCTCTCTCTCTCTCTCTCTCTCTCTCTCTCTCTCTCTCTCTCTCTCTCTCTCTCTCTCTCTCTCTCTCTCTCTCTCTCTCTATCTATCTATCTATCTCTATACCTCTCTCTCATAAAATTGGCATAAACTAGAAGACCAAGTATCATTAACCCCTCAACCGAGTTTTCAATATGTTTGTGCGTTTTGGGCGGTGTTTACAACTATCTTGAAACCCATCGACTGTCGGAAGAACGCGCATAATATGTCGCTATTCTGAAACTATCGTCCATACAGTGAAAGTCATTACCGAGAATGCCATTATCGAGAATGGACACCGAAGAGAATGGACACACGCCGAGAGTGTAATGTATGGAATGCAGTCGTGGTAAGCATATGTACAGGTCGTGTGTATTTGCACCACGGCGTTGCCAATTCGGTGCTGATTCTCAGATATAAATTTCCCGACAACGTCTCAGTAAATTAGATTCTCAACATTAACAATTCTCGGTAATGTCCATTCTCGGTGGTGTCAAACGGTCCATTCTCGGTAATGACCATTCTCGGTAATGCCCATTCTCGGTAATGGTTTTCTCGGTATATTGGTATAGAACCGTCCTTTATATTGAAGTGCTTGAAATCCCTTTCTGAAATCTGACATATAGCCCTTGGTGTATTCAGAATCTGTGACGCCCAGATAAGTATTCAACTGCGCGGAGCCCAATCCAGTTTCACTCTAACAACAATGGTATCGAATAACTTTATATATCATAAAGACCCCATTTTGCAACTCAGTCAGGTACGGGATTCGATAAAGAAATTGTAAACGTTCATAAATCGTCAAGCGTTTTATCGAAATTTTCATGAAACCACTGGTAAGACTTTCATGATACCTTGCGATTGGCGTGAGAAACATTGATAAGAACCGCCACGCCGTTATACTCTCTTACCCCCTGTAACAGTGAACTATACAGGCGTCTTCGTTGTTGTGGTGTCTGTGTGCACAGGACATACAGTCGTTTGGTGAGTTGGCTGTTAGACGTAGTCGAGAATGGTTGTGCGTAAATTGCAGAGCGTTGTCCGGGAGTAATCAAGTCTCAGCGAGCTATTTCACAGTGAGAGATGCTACGTGTGACCAACTTCATTCTTACGTCCTTGCATTAACTATAACTATTACTAGAAGATTGAAAAAGCAGAGCCTAGCGCAGTGTTTCTTGACCTTGTCGCCAGCTCCCACCTGGGTCATTATGATTTTGAAGAGGCTATACGGAGGTGCTGAAGAAAAATGGCATCGTGGACTCGCAGCTGAGGGTACAGTAGCGACATGGGACTATACAGTGGAACAACAGTTCTATATATACCTGAGTTCTCATTGCAAATTAACACTCGACAAAATCTATCAAATACCGATATTATTCGACGCGCTGCGCGTGAAATACCAGTTGGTGCCGGCGGTCTTTGCAACATGTTTCCATGTATGCAGTGGTTTAATATAACTCATGTAAAATGAATTGCGCGTACTTTGAGATCAGGTTTCAACTCCTTGGAATTTTATTTTGTTATTGTTGTGTCTTTTGGGTAGTAATTGTGTTTCGACTACTTTTGTACACGTTTTTTTTACTACGATTTTACACGAAGGCATTTGTTTTTGTATACCTTCTGATCTGCTAACTTGTATCACGACCCACTCATGTCCTAGGCTTTTTTAAAGATACCGCTTACGCGGACCAGATGGCGAAGAGGGGCCTGGATAAACGTCCAACAGCACGGTAGGAATTCTGTAATGTACTCGAATTCGCAACCCATTGGGTGTTGCAGCTATGGAACGAACCAGCCTACTACTGAAATGTTATGTTTGTCCGGGGTTACAGAAGGAGCGGAATTGACCATCTGACTGTACATCTGATTTTACAATAGGAATAGAAAGGTATTGACACGAACGGCTGCCGTATAAGAATCTAATTGAAAAAAAAATATGATATTACCTCCCTGCTTCAGCAGTAGTTTGATAATTCCAGAGTGGTGTGAGACAGCAGCAACATGTAGCGGTGATATATATTGTCTGAAAATGGACAATTAATTATAACTATATTATATTGTGGATTACAGATAACATCTCATATATATTTTGCAATTGTAGCAAATATCAACCTTCGAGCTCATCTCGCTGGATAACACACATATCCATCAAGTTTTAATCTTATACTCCAGATTGCCATTATGTTAGTCCTGTGCATATAATATATTAGAGAAAATTATAACCATAACGATGAGTTATTGCAATAAGTACTTCCAGATTTACAGAGGTGGTCAAAGTAGTCAAGAAAGCTACTCAAGTAGAATTAGAAGTAGCGACGAAAATATGTACTCAAGTACGAGTAGAAGTACTTCTTCCAGAAGCCACCTAAAACTACTTGAAGTAGAGGTAGAATTGACTGACTTCAAATCTACTCAAGAAAGTAAGCAGTTTTGAAAACAGTCTTAATTCGTTCGCAGCTGCAAATTAAGCTATGCGGAAGGTGCAGAGAGCTTGATTCGTATTGATGCATCCCAAGAGGTATCAATTTTCGACAGAATATGCATTCTTTCTCATCATGGGATGTAAATTATACTATTGATATGAAAATGCGATACTAACCCTTTGTTTACTAGAAGACCCCGTTTTAGAGAATATCATGACATAGGCCCTACCCCATATTACAAGGCTCCAAGTTTATAGGAGAAGAGCAATACGGAGAAGTTGTATCTGATACGGTTTCAACACTTTGCGTGATTAGTATACTTTGATAACAATATTGTGGATCGTAAAAGTTATATCGAATGTAGCTTTATTTTCGAAATATAGAAGCATTACTACACTTGTTTTTATGCTTCAACAAGTCTGTTCTGCAGACAAAAGAACTGAAAGTAATTAAAACCCAAAGTATGATACTCGGAATTGAAAGTGAAATACAAATACCACTTCTAAAAAGCGGAAAATATATTTCATGTCTATTGTCAATAAAGCTTCGAAGGTGCTAAAACAGGTGTAACGTTCAAGAAAGCCAGATTTTCCAGATTAGCAGGACACGTCATGGGCTGCTAGATTACGAAATGATAGGTAATTGCTAGATTGTGCAACTGTAGTTTCAAACGTTATGGTGGGCCATATTTACTGTGATGAAATATTGGATATAGGCGACAATGCGGTGTGAGCGTAATCATAAGCAATCCGATGCATAAATTATATTCACTTATACTTTTGTGAAAACATATTTGTCACTCCATAACTACTGTGCGCGAGGCGCAACAAAATTTCTGGGCTTTACTTGACTTTTATGAATATTAAATGTCGGTACTCCGTGAAAACAGCCCAGAAATTCCTCAGGCTATCTTTCGTATTGGGGTAATAAACTACTTCTACTTGACAAACTGAAAATAGCGAAAAGGGAGTAAGTAGATCACAAAATATCAAGAAGTAGAAGTAGAAGTAGAGAAAATCAGATACACTTGAGTAAGTACCAGAAGTAAAGGAAAATACTTGAGTACTTCCAAAATGTAGAAATATTTCGTTACTGACCACCTCTGCAGATTTATCATACCCGCATTCTTTATGGAAAACTTCAAACACAAATAGGGCTACAGCTAAATAAGATAAACGTCGTCCTCGGAGCGCCAGTATAGCCTCTATCGTACATTCGTAAGACATAGTTTTTAGTCGATATTATGTAGGGAACTATCTAAAATCCCTTCACTGTCTTGATCGCGTCGAGAATGGGCAACAGTCTACAAATGCGTGCCAGAAATTCGCTTGGGGTTAAGCGACGATGATGCGTGATTTCGATGCCATAGCGATAGCTAGATTGGATAGTAACCTTTCGTTGAAATTCTTCAGCTGCACTTCCAATACGGTGGCTAGCTGAGGAGAATGGCTGCTCTTATATATATTGAACTTTACTTTGAGACCACATCTTATTCAGAGCGCAGTGCTCCTTTAACATATCATAAATAGAGATTTGATGAGTTGCTGAACCCTTCTCATAGACAAATATGTACTCTCATTCCAAATCCTAAATTTAACATGGCCTACCTATATTTCCAGATTACTATTTCTTTCTCATTCTTGCTAGACTTCGGTAACAAGTGGATTTCTTTAAGACATACTTTAGTAGTCTTCTTGTGTCCTAAAAACAAATAGGCAACATGTAAAAATAGTGTAGCATACTGACTATACCAGAATGGGGACAGGTGGATACGAATTTCAACTCCTAATAGTTTTAGTCACAGGGGAAAAACTTTTTAACTCGTGGACGGCCTTTATGAATTTATATGGTTAGCGAGAGATAGATATGCATGTATTTATTCACCAGTCGAAAAGTAAATAAATATGATGATGAATATTCAACACTGTAACTGTTCAGTGCATACGTAAATTTAAACTGTGATACACCAATATCACTATACACAGTCAACTAACGTACGAAGAGATGCTCATTACGTGACTCACGGTTGAGTGAGTACTCAAATAGCTCTAGCAATTAATGGTAGCTTCGTAACCAGATATGGTATTGTTATTGTTTACAACTTATTGACAGCTCGAGGTTGGTCTTGCCTGCAAAGTATTGTCATTGCAACGGGTGGACTAGGATATGGTATTGGTATACATACGCAGACCAACGTGGAGAATTACCAATCATTTATACGGTTGTGCTTAGGGTTGCATTTAAAACAGACGGTGTTTTAAAAGACTTGTCTATAAACTGTTTGAACGGTGTTTTAAACAACTGCCTTTACAGAAAATATTGTGCTTTTTAAAACGTTTTCGAATTATGCCATAATTGCGTAAATACTTTCCAGAAAACATGTAGTATGCGCCTACGGACGATTTGCACCCAATATAGTTGACGTCTATACGTGGATTGGCTGGAACCCTCGTAATCGTCGTCGCTGCAACAGTTGTAGCATGTAGATATAGATCATTGATGCGGAATGGGTGTTCTGATGATGAAGACCACCGGCCGTAAAAAGGCTGCATAACGATGTAGTCCTAGTTAAAGATATTTTTGGTCTGTTTATGACAGCGGTTGGAAGCCCATTTCGTCGAAGGAGCCAAATTCACCCTATATAAATTCTCAGTTGTCAATGTGAATCCACTGCGAAGTCACAATTCGTGACGTCGTGGCTAAAAACACAAACAAACAATAAAAAACATGTTTTAAACAAGGGCCAGGTTTTAAACATGTGTGTTTTAAATTATTTTTCTTTAAATGCAGCCCTGGCTGTGCTACTTTGCATGTTGTTGGTGACTGTGCGGTATTTACAACAGGCCACTGAGATTGGTCTTCTTGGTAATTGTGATAATACAGGCGTGAACGCATTCACGTTCCTTCGTAAGATTTAAGTGAATCGGCAAAGCGACATTCAGATATAAATAATTAAATCGTTTTCCATCCGTTGCTGTGGTTGTTGCTTAGTAATTACAGTCGTCCGACCTCCGCGGTCATTTCACAACTGACCGGGATTGGTGAGTAATTGGGCCACCGTTCGTTATCGTTCTACGCTTTTGTAAAAAATCGCTTTTACTTGGATCCGCTGACGACGAGTAACCTGTGTACACTGTACACTGTGTACAGGTGTAGCGCGAAGTATTTCCAGGGGGTCCGCGAAGCGTCAAAATAGTTGATAACCTATTTTGTATTTTTTTAATTCGGAGAATCAGGAGGAAGTTGTGCTTCATTACTATGGTAAAACCCCAGAGCTCCCGTCAACATGATGGCCATCTGAAATGAAATATCCTACTATGCAGACTCATTTTAATTGCTAAATTGTCAATAGCCTACTGATACAAACATTTTGCTGTTTAGACATGTTTTGTCGGATAAGTAAGGTCAATCTCAGTGACTTGAAAATCTTTACAAAAATCCATTTGTTTCTATGATATACATAACCATTTTTCCATAATAACTTCAAGATTAGTTGCTAAAAAGAAATGACCAGCCTTGACGTTATACGTTCAATAAAAAAATTGTTTGTCCATTTCGGTGGCATATTTGTTGCGATCATACCCAAATGTGTCGTCGGAAGCGTTACGCGTTATTATTACATTCGCCACCAGTGGAAATGGAAATGGAATTAGGGCATGCACCCGTTCATATCAAATCGAAGGAGCGTATTTTCAAGACACGACCACGTATTTCAAGAAATGCAGATGCAAAATTCGCTTTGAAATAATAGAAGTCGACTCCATTTCTACATGAATAGTATGATCTTATTTTCAAGAAAAGTCATTTTGTTACTGTTTATCACTAAGCCTACAGTTATTATTTGCGCGAGACAGATGACGATTGCACGACAATTGAGCTAAATTTGAATTGGAACTTTGTGGGGGTCCGCGGGGTCCGCGACGGTCCGAAAGGGGTCCGCGAACACATAAAGGTTGAGAACCACTGGTGTATACAATACATCCTGCGCTACGCGATACAGACGGCACATGATCGACCGCAGTCGGTGGAAGACACCCCTTCGCTACTCGTCACATGTCTCAGCGGATGGGATTCCATTTTTTAACTGCGTTACTGCCTTACTGGTACCAATGTTTCACCACGCTCTGATAAAATGGAATATTATGACTGAGAGACAATTGCAACGGTTCGAATACACCAGCCGAACTGAAATTGTGTCGCGAATTGATTGGGTGCAAGCACAAAGAGCTTCTATGGAAGGGTGGGATCAGAACAGCTTGCAGACCAGATATAGCCTGCTGGACAGGCGTTACCTATCCCTGCTTCACACACTGTACAGCGTAGGCCTACACCTTCAATGTCGACATCAATATCTCCATAATGCACGCAAGAAAGAGCAAAAATCAAAAATGACATCAGACAATGCTGTAAATATGAGTAAAACCCTCACCCTTCTCCACAGCAATAAAGAGTGCGTCCTTGATATCTTCGAAGAGTTCGCTTTCTTTTATGGATCTATTAGCTTTCATGGATTCAATGATGTTCTTGCATATCTCAGCCCTGTCCAACTTCGAGTTCGCGGCGTATTGAAGAGGAGTTTTTCCCGACAGTGTCCTTGCAGTTAATTGAACTGTAATCAACATCAATAAATTCTGTGAGCTCTGGAGATGACTGCGGTCTGAGTGTGCGAAAACAGATGTATTATCATTTTGCAAATGCGATCAGTCGATCACTCATCACTGGGGCGATTTTTTTTTACCTAAACAACTGAAGATTTTGACCAACAAAATCAAAATTTTGACATTTGTTGATCAAAGAACTGTCCGTCCTTACGAAGTAGTTTAGCCTGAAAAAACTTTTTTGACTCAAAAACTGACAAATTTTCACATGAAAAAACTTTATTTTAACGAAATCTGACCCTATCTGAGGAATTCCAGTAGGGACATCGCGTATTATGAAATTTGTTGTAGCACAACGAAAGATACTTTCCTACGTTCTCGGGTAGAGTGTGTCTGTCCTTACTAAGTAGGGTTACCATATTTTGGAAACCTGAAAAGAGGACACTTTTTCAAAATTTCAAAACCGGAGAAAAATGTGGTAATTTTTCCCACGTTGGGGTCGGTTGACTAAAAAAAGGTCAACTTTCTCGCCCAGTGCCCGAAAATCTGTATTTCTATCACGTTGTAGGCTGAGCTCATCTCCGCTCAGCTCCCGAAATACCCGCCTGAGCGTTACTCCGGTGCTGAATTACGGCATCCAGTCGATTTTAGCCATAAATTGGACCTAAATTCTCAAAAATGAGGACAAAATCTCAAAAAAGAGGACCAAAGGGGGTCCTCCGAGTACGCTTCCAAAAAAGTCAAAAAATAGGACAAATCCTCTTAAAAGAGGACGCATGGTTACCCTATTACTAAGTAGCTTGCCAAGAATGGAGAAAGAACGTTCAACAGTAACAGTTGTTGGCTGACAACACTCAATTCGTGCGTGCGTACACTGCTGGTGACACACCGTCTTGCTTTATTCTGACAATGATGTCTATACATCACGATTTTTGATAATGCGCTTCTTGATATAAGAACCATGTAATGCCCACGCAGTCTAGATTCAGTTACGATATTGCGGTACGTTGAACATATAACACCAAGTCAACCTATTTGTTTCATTTGAATGTTTATGATTCACAGTGAGCAGACAATGGGCTGTCTACAACGGTACGCCTATAAAGTAGGCCACAAGCTGTAAAATGTCAAACTATAAGTTGACGGACAGTGCAAAATCTACGACACAAACGAACTGCAGGTTGCAAAAATTTTGTGACTTTGTAAAACATTTTGACATTTTTTGACCTAACGCTACAATTTTGACCTAGTTTTGACTTTTTTTGACATGTCAAAAAAAATCGCCCGACTCATCACTCATACATGTGTACGTACACGCACCCCTGCGACAAAATAAGAGCAACTCAACCCCAACGTAAATTCAATCCTCAAATGCAAGTGTTGCATGCGGACATATCCAGTATTCGACGCAGCAATTAGTCTACCCTTTGATTAGGGTAGAGTAATTAGGTTAGTTATCAGTGACGATGCGTGGTTGGCGCTGTTCATACAATTGAATTCGATAATGCCACGTAATAGTTAAATGATGGTTAATATACGGTAAATAGATTTCAGGTTACCGTTTTTCTTGCATAGCAGCTCGACCATCTTCAGATTCCCAGAATTGGCTGCACTATGTAGAGGTCTTAGTCCGCGTCTGAAACGGGGTTAAGCATGGTAGTATGGAAACTAAATAGTATTGTAACCATAATTCGTGTAGGCAATTTAAGTCCTAGTGGCAGGAAACGTATAAGTTCAGTAAACAAAATGCGATATCCCAACAATCGACTCAAATCGTTACAATAACTCCATTCGGATCAAGTACTCGATTCCTAGGGCACAGCCATAACTCGGTATAGCCTCGCATGTAGGCCTACTGTGTGACTGTGTGTACGGCACACCGTACTACAAATTCTCCGGATTCATACTGTCCTATGCAACGAATTATGCGGAGTAGCCTCACCGGCAGCTTCTCGTATACATGAAGATGCAATTAACTTTTTGCAATTTACTTATCATGGAGTTGACCAGACGTGATATGCTATACCGGTATGATCGCAAAGGCATCCATAGCGCGACATATTTTCGACTGATCGTATGACGGCATTAACATAGAGTTACATTTAAAACAAAAATCAATTTAAAACAAACATATTCAAAACAAACAGGCCCTTGTTTAAAACATGTTTTATTGTTGTTGTTTTTTAAGCCACGGCGTCACGGATTTTAAATAATGACATCATAGTTGATTGACATTGAAAATTGAAAACAGGGTAAATATAGCTCCTTTGACGAAATATCTGTACTATTGCTGTTTAACCGACTAATTTGAGGGTTCCAACCCTCCCATACCGATATACGTCGGCGATATCGGGTGGTTATTGTCCGTAGGCTCATACAACATGTTTTTTTGGAAAGTATTTACACAATTATGGCATAACTTTACAACTAAAAAAGAACACATTTTTTTAAAAAAAAGGCATTTGTTTAAAACACTGTTTAAAGCATGTTTTAAACACCGTTTGTTTTAAATGCAACCCTAATTAACAACAATTTACAGTGTCCGGTGTAAATATACCTTGAATCTGTCGCTCTGGCGTGGAGTGAGCAGTATGCGGTAGGGTTGTTCAAAAACAATATTTTTTCCAATTTTACTAGCTAGCTCATGTAATTTTTAGGTTACCTTTCAAAATCAACTCAATTCCGACCAGTAGAAGAGAAGTTATTGAAGTGGAAAATTTTTGATTTGATGTTTTGATATGATTTTTTATGATTGAATGTCGTAGGTCTGACAGTACGGTGTCACTTCACAAATTGTTACTTAAACGTTACGAGAGCTTTCTTACTCGTTACCGTTGTCCTGTTTACTCAAACGTACCAGTGCGTAGGCCTAATTAGCTTCAAAATATTTGGCTATTCACCACCAGAGTTGGATCAATTGTAATTTGTAATTGAGCTGAATGTAATTAATTACAGTTTTTGTAATTGTAATTGTAATTTGATCAAAATTTTGCTCAATTACAATCTCAATTACATTTTCATGGAAACCTGACAATCACAACATAAAATAGTCAATTAATCAATCATTTATTCGTCGCACCATTGAAAATCCGGTACGAACCAGGATGACGACGAGGGGCCTTAAGGCCTTAGTAAACAGTCACCACATGTGATAATTAGCCTATTTACATCGGTGTTATATGCGTGCTGCGTTATAACTAGATAATTCAGTCACGCTGAACTGTTTCCCATACTTCAGTAGCGACAGAAAACTTTGTTAATTACAATATAGGCTAAACCGGTGATTCTTAAACTGGGGACGTGCCACCTTGGGCGGGGTGGAAGCATCTGAACGGGGCGCGACGCTCCAGTGAACTGAAATATTTTCCGCGTTTGGCTCGATTCACATCCGTTTTATGGTTAGTGTTATGTTTGTGCATTTACGTTTTAGTGTCGTACAACTCTTTCTTTCTATAGGATTATTAATTACTGTCAATCATTGTTTCCCCGTGCGTCGTGCTTGTATTTATACCCTGTGTTCTGTTGTCTCGCGGCCTTTCATTTTAACTGAACTCTGGATCGTGTCGCCTGTCTCAAAGTTATTCTGCTGTTAATATATACTGATTTCATATTGCAACCTCGTCGTGTTGAGTCATTGCTCGAACAAGATCAAGAACATAACAATTGGTGTCAGAAGTCGGATTCATAGTTATTTCTGCGACGAAGATGAAGCATGGATTCAGGTATATTGAAGCTGCTCGAGAAGCAGCAGGCAATGATGGCCAGCCTACATGAAACAATGGCAAACCAAAAAGCATAGCTGGAGCAACAACACGCACAGCACAGAGAAGATTTGAAGCAACAAGCGATGCAGCAAGCAAAGCATGACGAAGCAATGGCAAAAGTCATGACAGAGATGGCGCAGTTAACACAGAGGTCGAGTCCCGGTGCTTCAACATCTGAAGCTACCGCTCCAAAGTTTGATTCGTTTGTAAAATCAAAGGAGAAATGGGACCAATATCTGCAACGATTCAACCACCACCTTGCAATTCACGGCATTTCCAATATGGAGAAGAAAAGAGCGTGTCTACTCTCATGGGTCGGACTTGAAACCTACTCGCTCCTACGTAATTTGTTTGGTGCTGCTGATGTCAGTGCGCAATCCTTCGACGCGTTGACTGAGAAGTTGTGTTGTCTACACACTTCAAAGACTCCATTCATGTGCAAGCAGCCAGGTACGAATTTTACAATTGCAAAATGCAGCCGGGACAATCATACGCCGATTGGATCGCTACTCTACGCGGAATCTCTAAAGATTGCAACTTCATATGCTCAAGAGATGGCTGTGATCAGAGCTACCTTGATGAGCTAATGCGCGATCTCATCATTAAAGAAACGCCGCACGCGGATGTGAGACGGCATTGTCTAACACAAACCAATCCATCCCTTGACGACGCTCTCAAAGTAGCCGCAACGTACGTGAGGACGCTGCAAACTGATAGGGTTATCCAAGGCGAGAGCAGCGGTAAAGACACGTCCGTCGTCAACAAAATGACGGGAAGTTACCAGAAGGGGGAAAAACCTTCCAAATCCAACCAAGGCAACTTCCCAGAAAGACTGAAATCCTGCAGCCGCTGTTTCATCGATCACCAGAGAAAATCGACATCGACATTCAGTATGTCAGAAATGTGGTCGTAAAGGTCATATAAAACCTGTGTGCATGTCTACCAAACCTAGTATCACGCAACAGGTCACATCCGTCAATTTCTGCTCAGTGCCGCTCCTATCCTTCGACATCCATCAACTATATATATCGACGCGTAGGAAACCAGCTCTGGATCAACTCCAGCATCAACGGCATATCGTTGCCGACACAGTGGGACACTGGTGCACCCTCCGCCATGGTGGGATTGATTGGATACAAAACTTTGGGCTCTCCGAAACTCTCAGCATACCATTGCTCTTTCGTAGCGTACGGCGACAAGCCACTGAAAGTGAAAGGTATTTGCACTGTAACCGTGCAGGTGGGTTGCGGAGTTAGAGTTGGCTTAAAATTGGTGGTTCTCGACGAACACCGTGGGCAAAACATTTTTGGTCTTGATTGGAGCGATGCTTTCTCCATGACCGCTAAGGGAACGTCTGCTTTGGATGCAATTTCTTCGCAGATGGTCAAATCGCAATCATGTAATACTATTGACATTTCTGATTCAAACGACAAATTGACATCTTTTCAGTCCGAATTTCCCTCTGTTTTCTCTAATGTATTAGGACGATGCACCAAGACAAAGGTGACAATTCACTTGAAACCTAATGCCAAGCCCGTATTCAACAAGCCACGCCCTTTGCCTTTCGCAAGGCAAATCGCTGTTCAAACCGAATTGAATAGATTAGTCAATCAAGGTATCCTCGAATTAATCAATTACAGTGATTGGGCAGCACCAATTGTTGCCGTCACTAAATCCAATGGATCAGTACGCATTTGTGGTGACTTCAAAGCATTGAATCAACAAATTCAGATAGATCAACATCCCTTGCCCTCCTTGGATGAAATCCTTCACAAGTTACAGGGTGGTTGTATTTTCACGAAAATTGATCTTGCCGATGCTTATTTTCAGCTAGAATTAGATGATGATGCGATGAATTTGTGTGTCATCAACACGCAATTCGGTCTATTCCGTTATCGACGCATGTGTTTCGCGGAGTATCGACGCATGTGTTTCGGATTCGCATCTAGTCCCGCAAATTTTAAACGCTGTATTGATGCCATGATCGCCGGCTTACCCGATGTTGCTAGTTATATCGATGACGTACTCGTTACTGGCATTGATGAACGCGATCATTTTCGCAACTTATCGCTGCTCTTTGAGCGCCTCACCGAATACGGTTTCACCGTCAACTTCGCTAAATGTGAATTTTTCAAAAGTAGTATCGAGTATCTTGGTCACATAATTGACAAGGATGGCAAGCGCCTGTCTAACAAATCCGTTGAAGCAATCAAACAGTTGCCTAAACCTCAGGATGTTCGCCAGCTACAGGCATTCCTGGGCAAAGTCAATTATTATCGCGCGTTTATTCCTAATTTTACGAATAAAGCCGCTTCGTTGTACCGTCTTCTTCAAAAAGACGCGAAATTCATTTGGAATACGGACTGTGACGCAGCTTTTCGCATTCTCAAAAACGACGTAATCGACGCTACGCAGTTAGCTCATGATGTAAACAAGCAGCTCATTTTGTCAACGGATGCTTCTCAATTCGGAATCGGCGCTGTCCTCTCAATTGAGCACAATGGCGAAGAGAGACCGATCGCGCACGCATCGAAAACGCTTTCCGATTCGCAAAAATCCTACTCTCAAATAGAGGAGGAAGCTCTGTCAATTATTTACGGAGTCACTAAATTTCGTCAATTCTTGTATGGTAGAAATTTTACGCTCGTAACGGACCACAAACCGCTTTTAGCTATTTTCTCGCCAGACAAGAAAATTCCCGTGATTACAGCGCAACGCTTACAGCGATGGGCACTAACGCTCATGGCTTACCAATATGACATTCGCTATAAACCGACTAATCAGCACGGAAACGCCGACGGTTTATCTCGCCTACCAAAGGGTCCAGACCCTGAGTTTGACGAACTGGAAATTCGTGAAAACGCGGATATCGTTCACGCTATTAATATGGCATTCGATGGCTTGCCGTTAACTCGCAAGGAAATTCGCGACGCGACGCTGAAGGACAAAACCATGAAACTAGTAAAATTATCTGTCACTCGTGGTAATTGGAATCCAAAGACGCACATTGATGATTTTTCTTGGTTTTCGACTCGCAAACATTCGCTTTCTCTGCACGAAGACATAGTCATGCTCAATATTGATGGTTTTCAGCGCGTAGTAATTCCGCAGTCACTTCGCTCACGAGTCTTCTCATTGTTGCACGAAGGACATTGGGGTATCGCGAAAATGAAGCAGATGGCTCGACGTTACATCGCATCCATTAATCGCGACATTGAAAATCTCGTTAAGAGCTGCGACGCTTGCCGTAAGGTAATGAAAGCGCCTGATCGTCTGTATTGCGAATGGCCAAAAACTTCTGAAAGCTTTGAACGAATTCACTTGGATTTCGCAGGTCCAATAAACAACAAAATGTTTCTCGTCATTGTCGATGCGCATTCGAAATATCCTTTCGTTAAAGTAATGAATGTCGGATCTACCACTACCTTGTGCGTAGTCAACGCTTTGCGGGAAGTCTTCTCTATTGAAGGCTTGCCCGTAACAATCGTAACGGATGGCGGAATGAAACATGAATAGCTTGAGTTAGTTGCTAATTACGTTGCTACGGTTGTCGAAGAACACCTCTTTACTGAATCAATTACCTGTTTGAAAGTAATTGTAATTGTAATTATAATTTGATATTTTTAGCATTGAGTAATTGTAATTGTAATGTAATTGAAACATGCAAGGAAGTAATTGTAATTGTAATTGTAATTGAATTAAAATATTGTAATTGATCCAACTCTGTTCACCACTACTTCACTAGCACTGCTATGCTCTGAGAGCGAAGTACTAGGTTACCATTCTTAAATTTTATCAACCGAATTGTTGGTTATAGGCTCTTCAGTGACTTACATATCTCTGTGATTTACATCGGCCTCATTTTTCAGGAGCAACTTGACTACCTCCTCATCGAACTCTTCTTGTTCACAAACCGCTTGCAGCAGCGATCCCATGATGTCCGCCCTGGCTTCCTTGCAAACGTCGTACTCGTTTGATGGATGTTCGGCGTTGGTTTGGGCATCACTCTTCTTTCGTTTTCCAGATTTTCCATCAATAGCCTCTGCCAGATGTTTCTTTATCATCAGTTCAAGCTGTACCAACACAAGGTGTGTACTGTATATAAATCCCCATCCTAAGCACTCGTCAGGAGAGGGGTATTTCTAAATTTTAATTATGAGGGTGGGTGACCAATCCAGAAGTTTGTATAGGTCGTCGAGGCGTAATAACTTGGGAATCGGGGCTTAGGAATCGGAATACTTTCGGTGAAAACAACGAAATACAGGATTCGTATGTCTAAGTAGGCTATACCTTATATTTGGATCTTGGTTGCTTTCACACACTATTTAGCGTCCACTTGCAACGTAATTTTATTATTTATTACGTTGCAAGTGGACGCTAAATAGGGTGTGAAAGCAACCAAGATCCTAATATTATCTATATCGTCTGCTATCGGTTCAAAGAATTATTTAAGTATACCTTGTGATTGGCTGATCGACATGTGAGCACGTGGCATTTGAGCATGTGGCTGAAGTATACGGTTATGGTGGGGTTGAGGCTCTGCGTAGGGGTCAAGGTTGTGGTGTTCGGATGAGAGTATAGTTTGGGGATGATAAAGTCATATTTCGGGCATCTTCCGGTTTTTATGAATCACTTTGTTGCATGTTGTTATTTTTTTTATCTCCCATCGGGTTTCTAGGCATTGTAGAAATATATATTGGTATCGCTCAAACGTACCGGAAGAACCTTCATTCATCAGACGCACACGATTCCGACTTGATATTTGTTTATGGGGTGCATCATTTTCCTCTGCGATTCGCATTTGTACGGTGGGGGTCGGATTACGCTATTATATCAAAAACGAGAAATCCATGTCACCCCGAATCACACCAAGCGTGAATAAAATTTTCAAGTTTAATTTAAATCTCTTAATGATTTGAGAACCAATTAGTTGTTTCAAATTGGATATTGACGGCCGCCTGCGGCAACACAACGCTGATTTAATTATGTGTAGACGACCACATATTTATTGTATAGCGGCTGCATGCGACCGTATGTCCGTTGGTTGGCCACCTCTGGTCTGTTAAATTAAGAATGAACAAGGCTGCAACGTATGGGAAATTTACAAGAACTCTGCGTACAGCTGATGTGAAGTGAAGAATGAACATTATACAAAATTGCACACCCGGTCAACAAGTTCTGAAGCATAACTTTATTAACTATGCCTATAGACTGTGATAGTTAGCAATTGGTTTCTATTTTAATGTGGATCTGGTACACCCCAGTACACCCCATCCTAGTGGTGAACCCGTTTAAAATTTTGGTACACCCTAGGGCAGGGGTATGCCAAGCATAAGGTCCGCGGGCCGCATCCGGCCGGCGAAGTAACTTTAAGGAAATTGAAAAATCATTGTATTACCCAGCACATTTGCAACAAATGGTTAGATTTGTCGACAGAAATAGGCTACTTTCATTGAATAATCCCTCAAGAAAACAAAAGTGGAGTATTTTAATATGCCACATTATAACCACGTGACAGCTGTGTTATGGCTTCACTCTAATCACCACTAGAAACAAGTCACTGGCATTGACACCCAAGGCAAGTAACTCTTCACAGGAGCACAAACACCAATGCGAAACCGTTACATGAAGCTTACACGTAGAACAAAATATCCACAAAATTATAATTCAAATAGTTGTTGTCGCATTGCAGCATCAGCTTAAAATTCCCAGGCCTCTACAGAAACCCGAATCGCGATTTAATACTGATGAACCAAATTCCCAAAACCGCGTTTTCAGCTAAATCTCTTGTATTCCTCGCAACGCATACCCATAGGGATAACGCCACATTGCGAGTAAAAAAGGGATCATTGAAATATGCCAACTGGTATCGTCGTAAGAGCCACTGTTTAGCGGTTTATAACTGTATTCAACTGTACTGCCCAATCATCGTACTTTTGTCAATCCAATTGTTGGCGAATGTAGGTATTGAAAGAATATAACCCCTATGATCCGTAATATAATATCGTGCGTATATACGCTTAGTAATCAAGTAGGCCTATTCACGTGAAAAACAAGGGCATGGATTTTGAGGTAACATTTTGGAATCATTTGAGTGGTCCGGCCCGCGAGCGATCTGATGGTTTGAGTCCGACTCGCGACGCAAGCTGAGTTTGACACCCCTTCCATCGTGTGTACGACACACCCGGTTGAAGAGCCCTTCCTAAGGATATGTTGCTGCGGCGCGAACCGTAGCGGAAATAAAATAGAGGAATGTATATTCACAGAACACAGGAATAATTGTAAATAGTAAGTGATGCTGGTTACCTTGTCATTGTTTCGATTCTCACGAAAATCTTTCTGGATCATGGAAAGTATAGAAATTGTATCGTCGCGAAGTTTTTTGTACTCCGAGAAGTCTGAATATATATGGATAGTATCTTGTGATATTTCAGTCCTATAACCTAATATGAAATCTCTAGTGTGGACCGTGGAGCATATGTCAATCGGTGTGACTGAGCGGGGATATATACAGGCTTATATTTTCGCTATGGCCCGTTTCCAGGCCAACACATATATCAGAAATGCAACAGCATGACATTCCAAGCACATATCTCGGAAGTAGCATAATTTCGCATGCAATTATATTATTATCTTGGTTTTCTGTTTACCTTTTATTCTTGTTGTCAGAATAATGCATCAAAGCAAGTAATAGTCAGTTAAAATTGCTTGCTTATCTCAGACATAATTTCTGGAAAAATACGCTATAGTTCAGAAATTTTCCCTAGTGTGGAGCCTAGTTTCGACATATCTAGGCTCGCATATCGAAGAGAAGACTAACGCGAACCGAATTTTCGCAGCAACCCAAGTCTAAACGCCCCCTTTTATTTTACAATTTTTTATCGACACCTTCGGGTATAAACATCAGCAGTGATTTCAGAGCTCTAGCTCCTATATATAATGATTGCAATGCGATGTTCTGAAATCACTTTATTAGGAATACCATGGTACGAAACATGATAGTACGATTCGTACTGTAAGACCGTAAGGTTACTCACGGGCTACATCAGGCATTGGTGAAGGGTTTTCTTTGGAGTCTTTGCAGCTGCTACAACAACAACGCAGTGATTGTAAGCATTCGAGCTTGCGAAGGCGATCAACCCATTTGAATCTTTTGTGTACGCCATCACAGCATGTCGTGCAACGTCCCTCTTCGGCATCTAAATACAGTATGGGAACTTCACACTGCATAACACTATGTGCGGGTCTATACGGTCAAACTTTGAATGTTTCATTATGAAAATGTGCTTAGGTGTGTGTGTGTGGAGTTACATTTAAAACAAGGGTTGTTTTAAAACTTTTTCTATAATACCTTGTTTCAAACGAAGGTCAATTCATTTGCATGGACTGATGTATTTGTTGGCCATCTTGTTCGCATAAGATATAATTACGACCTCACCATACAGTCTGAATGGGTAAATTCAGCTACCCGCCCCTTTGCCTCATACCATACCACCAATTTCAAACTAGAAACCCTGTCCTCATGAAATAGCGGTTCTATCTCCAATATTTCTTAGGTTATTGCCATGGACATCTAGATATCCCTGCTTATTTTCATTTCTGTATTACGTAGCCTTTTATCCGTCATTGGTAGGTTGTGGATATTTAAATGTCGTTAATGCTAGTTGTAGTTGTAGTTGCGCATTTTCAAAATACAGTCATTTGTATACAAGCCCGACTGTGAATGAAATCTGTGAGTATAAAAAGCCACATAACGGCGTAGAATAGGTCATACATCAATAATAAAAAAAAATATAATCGGTGGTTTTATTGGTCAACTGGCGCCAAGCAGATCGTATCAGCAGCTTGTTGGTATCAGTCAGGTATTCATATGTGACTCATAGGAAGTTAACTTGGAGTGAGCAACTCGACCAATACCAACGGCAGCTTCTGCTGTTGAAAATTAACAAGATATTGTGACCCATATTTGTGAGCCCTACTTTTTAATTTTCTGCTCGAACGCCACAAAGAAGTTGAAACGCCACTTGTTCTAAATGCAACACTAGCTACACACACACAACCCTAATTACCTTCAAGTGAGGGAGTTTTCGGTAGCGCGGTTCGCAGTCGTATAATCTTCTTTCGATCATAAATGTTGGTTTTCCGATCTACAAATTTGGCATGTATTAGATCAATCAGTATAGTTCTGTCTTATGGCGCTATGTTAACCATAAGTCGGAACTGGATCATTGCTGTAATCAGTAATATCCAAGTAGGTCGGTAGGTATCAAGGGGAAATGGAGCTTAGCTACTCGGCTTTTTGTCCCAGGACGATATATGGCAATAATATCCAAGTGATATTTCCTATAGTCGGTGGATCATGCGGGATCAGGCTTCAAGCACGTGACCGCCGCTTGGCGGCTCTTTAAGCAACATAACCCTTTCACCCCTGTTTACTTACCGCTGTACTCAACTACTCATCTATGAGTAGAAGTAGTGTGTTTCGAAGCAGCCCAAAACTATTTCAAGTAGTGGTTTTGAAACGCTCTCGGGCCGTCAGAGGCTGGAAACTGGACGTATGCGGACTGTGCAGAAAGATGGGTTTCGGATTCTATATGGGCTCCATACAGGAGATATATATTTTCAACAGCAGAAGGATTCGACCGTATCATGTGATACAAATGATACATCTGCTATAGAACAGTGGTTCTCTACCTTTTTCGCACCAGTGCCACCTTCCACAAAATTTGATGGTATGGCACGTGCCTCGTTCGTATTACATGACCCGTATAGTATATAGGCTAATAGCCGATGAACGATATGAATAAGTTTTATCGGATACTACATTAACGCTTTGCACGATAATAATACGAATGCAACTGAAAATATGGAGATCGAATAATTTCAAGCAATCAGCTGAGCTCTCTTTTCCCCTACAGTCGCTGCACTCGAAAATTCTAGACTCTCCGGGAAAACAACGCCTGCAATTATCCCTCTTGTTCTCTCTGTTATTGGAATTACATAATACTTCTACTTGGATAAGTGTAAATAGCGAAAAAATAATGGTAATCAAGTCACGAAATATAATGTAGAACTATAGTGGAAAATTATGTTTACTTGAGTAAGTACTGCAAGTGGGGAAAAAATACTGAGTACTTCGTTTATTGGCCACCTCTTGTCATAAGCGAGAGAAAAACCAATTCGATATGACTCGGTATTCCATTCAATATATATGTATATAACGTGGCCTGCAAACAATCCTCCTGCAAAAAGCCTCTATTTGGTAACAAACAATATATCTATACTGTCAAATTGAGTCACTCCAAGCTTTTTGACCAATTGAACCGGTAAAATTTCAGTGCAAACTTTATTGCCCGAAAGTAACTACGACAAACCATATGATACTCGAAACGAAAAATTATAACTCTAATTTAATATAACGTCGGCTGCTCTCTCTCTCTCTCTATAAAATCACACCTCCTGCGGGTGGTTCTATTGGAGCTTTAGCATGATAAATTCTCGCTAAAACCACCGAGTTGGTTTTGAATATTGGGTATATTTTGGAAGAAATGCTACTTCGCTTCTTGCTTGATTCTATTATACTGCGGAATGTCGGTAAATTGTACAGACTAATTTTCTCTAATTTTGTTTAAAACGTTTTCTTTGCTATCACATGTTACTGCTCTTAAACGAATTGTAGGCTACTTGCAGTTGACGCTGATAGGATCGAAATGTATTTGGCACGTCAGCCGGAAAAGTGACGCGGACTGGTGCTGATTCATGGATCGGCATTTGGGAACCACTGCTCTGAAGCAGTGCGTTTCCACCATAGTGCCGTGAGAGATTTGATGGTGTTCTGTAACCGGCTAAATTATGTTAAAATATGTATGTTTCAGTGATTTTTTCGTTCAGATGAAAGATTTTTCAGATATGTTCTACGGAACCGTCGCACTCAAATTAGATGTCATGCGTGAAGTCTTTCAGTTCATAATCTGATGTAAACGGCGAAAACTATGCAATGATTCAAACCCCACGTTGATCATTACCCACCGCCAATGCTTTTTTTTGAAATTCAAAATTTCCAACTGCAATAAATTCGCTTCTACCGCTTCTACGCGTGCGTGCCTCGAATGCCAGGTAACTCGACAATACAATAATGGGAGCCGCAGCATATGCAAACCCTACGCTCTCACAAATATCGCCGAGTGAGATAAATCGTGAAACTAAATATTGGGCTTCTTTAATGTGAGCGGCTTTCGGTGAATATATAAGGGTAGCTAGCTATGAGCGCTACTCGGGCCACCAACATAATGTATGTCTCGGCTAGGCCACTATCCCGATATTTTTATTTCTCTGCGTCTGTAACAGTGTTTCTCAACGATGTTCAACACTAGGGGCTCTATGAGCCAGTATCAGAGTTCCGCGGAGGACAAGAGACATGCTCAAATCATAGGTATGATTTGTGATGATACGCCCGTCTTCACAGGTCATTATAGGCCCGATCAATAGTCGAATTGTGACTATTATGTTGGTATAGGTCGTGTGCAGTGGCGTACGCAGTAGAGGTTTTGGGATTCGAAATCGAAACTCCGTCCTTCTGAAATGCCAATTTGATCTCCAATAAATATAAGCTGATTTCTCATTAAGCAATTGTTATCACGCTGTTGCTTTTCGGTCGAATAATACATTGACACTTTCCAAGGTGAAGCCTCGCATTTCCTAACTGGTATCTAATAAAGGGACCCACAGGCAGAATTCATACTGTTTTGGTTTTGTGTGGAAGCTATATTTAATGGTTTTCTAATTTTAACACTCTGCCGATCCACCGGCCATTTTGTGCACGAGCAATCTATAGTAATGTATCAGATGTGTAGTTAGATGTGTTTTGTGGTAGATTTTTGTCTTTATGAATCATCGCAAATTTGGGGTTCTGCGAAGGCTTGCACATCAACGCAAGTGTTCCGCTGGCTAGTAAAGGTTAAGGACCACTGGTATATAATAATAGATCACTTTTAATATTCTTGTATCGCAGGAATATAGGTAGGGCGATGTCCCACTTACCCATGGAACGAGTCACCGCTAGCATTCATGAATCGTATGCTAGAATTGTCACTTGGTCAGTCCAATTTCTAGGGATTTGCTTTGATCACCTTAGATTCTTTACTGAGGCTGGCATTGCTAATGATATCACAAAAGTCTTTCCTCGTGACTTGATTTCTAGTGTATACGTCATACAACTACCAGAGAGCTCACGGCTGCGGGCTCTTCCGCCCATATCTGAGTTGTTTTTCGAGCATGACCTGCATGGATTTCATGATTTTTCTCCTTGAAATTTGTTTTTTCTTTGAACATCATGCTCGTCGGGTCATATTTACGCTCCAAAATTAATTATTAGATTAGTGAGAGCACTTCACTTCGCCATTGTCGTTGGATTTCACCGCTTTACCAACGACAGAATCTCTTTCGCGTAATATGAGATCGGCTTTAGCCTTGGCTTGATGCGGTGTAGATTCATTGAATATTGACATCACGTCACAGAAGTTCATCATAGGGGAACTCATGGAATCGTTGTTTTAAATGCTAGCATCACTACAATCATATTGACGTGTTGCACTAAATAACATGTAACTGTATGATAGCTTATGCACGCGGTTAGACCGGGTGTCAATCCAAAGAATAATCTAATATATTATTATCTGAGCATTTACTTCCAACAGGGCCACTGGGAGAGTGACAGTTTAGGCACCCGCGTGTGTTAGACAAAGGGGTCGGTTTTCACTGGCAGCACATTCGAATATACCTCGATATTTCATGATCTGGCAATTTATCTTCCCATACTGAACATGCCTATCGTATTAACATTCGCAGTGCGGCGATATAACGCCCGATAGATGCTGCGTACTAATTGCGTCGAGAGGAAACAACACAAATTTGCAGGATCTGCTGTGGTAACGAAGCAACATTTGAACTATTGGAATTGCAATGTCAGGGATTAAAATTTACTTTTAAGTCTGTATGATTGTAATTGTTAAAGTACCGCCAGCTTTCAGTTTCACAGTTATATCAGGCAAATTATTTACTTCTTTACCAAGCATGCGAAATATTCAGATTATGTCGAAGAATACTTCGAAGGCGTCTTATGTCCTCCAAAAAACTTGAGCATTTAACTGACAAAATACTTCGCTGTTAATTGGTCCTCTTTGAGAACTGTTCAATCATGGGATCGTGCAAAAATTATCCCCTAACATGCGATCGCAATGCAGAAAGGTTTGTGAAGCTCTGCTGTATACTGCAGCGTTGTCTACAAATTATGCTACCAACAGTCTGTCTAACTCGTAATGTCGTTAAAAGGTGGTGGTCCAGCGGAATATTGTTATTACTGAAATTTCGGTAAATGCTATGGTTGCTACAGTAAAGTTGCACGTTTTTAACGATTATATACGCGTATGTAATTGTGAAAGATGAGTCTTATGAGTCAAGCGTTACCATTCTCCAAAGAGAACAATGAGTCGTACAGTCCTACTGTCTACCGAACTAAAGTATCTAGAGTTACCGCGGTAGCTCGTTACCGAATATATTAGAATATACGCGGGGATATTGTTTCAAACAGATTTACGTTTATGGGCATCTCATTCAATCCTGTCGCAATCGTAACGTTCTATTCGCAACGTATAGAATATCTCAGTTTTTACCGAACTATCAACCGCTGTCACCGAGTTGGTAATCTTATTGATTCATATAATTATTGTTAGTATTGTGAAAGTACAATTAATTTGCAAGGTAATTTGTGACAGATGGTGTTACAGACTGCTGCGTACCTGAACTTTATCGGTGATAAGCCCCACCAAACCATATTATATTACTATTAATAATATTATTATTATTGACGTTCAAAGTCAAAGCTC
The DNA here is from genome assembly GCF_051294905.1 of Botryllus schlosseri. NCBI lineage: Eukaryota > Metazoa > Chordata > Ascidiacea > Stolidobranchia > Styelidae > Botryllus > Botryllus schlosseri. The sequence goes on along the minus strand of NC_137247.1, from coordinate 7,864,059 downwards.
CCATTGTCTTTGTTGACATGTTGTCAACTGATGTGTCGATTAGGGTAAAACGCAAATATCTCATTGTTGAATCAATTTACCGTTTGAATTTTCTACAGCAGTGAGATACTCAAAAGTTCTCCATCGTCACTGAATATCGCTGAGCTAGTCATAAGGCAAGGGAGCAGTGTCAAATAAAGAATCGATTTTGACAAAATGTCAATTCACGTGCCAACATGGGTTAATGACGGCGCGTGCGACAAATTCGTCATTCACAAATGATCAATTAATTAATTAATCCTGTTAATCAAATTACCTATTTATCTAACTATAATTATCTATCTCATGTAATTTATCCACTTTAATCTCTAGCTCAGGTATGATTGATTTAGGTTTAATTTGACCAGAAACCATGGACACATGAACTTTAATACGCGAAAATGCTGTATCATATCATATTGAGCATAAATATGGTCCCTAATAATCTGTCCCAACGATTTCTGCTATTCAAATGCCGCATAACCCGTTCGACTTGATGGATCTTGTCAGCTTACATTGGCCGAAATAAGATTCACATTATGCTTAAGTAGCATCATACTATACGAATTACCTTCTTCTGTTTCGTTATAACGGTGTCCAGCTGACGGTGACTGGCGTGGCGTTACTTGAGGACTAGAATATGAAGCAGCGCCTGTCATGTGATTTAAAAAATTATTCAACTGTATGAAGATGTTAGTCATGACGAAATCTGGTAAAAAGACCCTTACATACCAATAATGAGGCATAAAAACAGTTTTGTACATTGTCGTTAATATAACAAACGTTATAATAAATGAATTCCAAACAGGTTTCCTAGTACAAAACCCTGCGATCGTTTCGTTGCCGAACTTCGGCAAGAATTATAGCACCGGGATTTTGTTGGGGGAACTAAATTAATGATGAAGATTGATTTCAGTCGACCTATAAAGACTTGGATTGGATCCTATTATGGCATTCTGATTGGCGATTGCAACCATATATCGTCTTCCCATTGATAGCGTGACCTAGACTTCAGCTTTAAATCCGAATTAAAAGCCTCGCCATCTGATCCCAGCTCTAGAATTATTTACTATTGCATTCTGTTGTTTGTGTGGTCTGCAAAATTGCAGTTTAGAACCTGAATAGAGAAATTGGAGATTAAATTTATTGTGTGGAAGACTCTCGATACAGCAAAAAAGATTTATCGACATGTGGATAGCGGAACATCGCTAAAGATACCAAAACGCTTATAATTAATAATTAATTACAAATCGAGGCCAGACCGATCATTAATTAAAAGTGCGTCATAATAGGAACACGCAATATCACTGGTATAATGGATATTCTGAACTAACCAGGATCGGGCTCGACAATATTCATGTCCTCTGACTGCGTGGTCAATCAGGCGCACTGAAAAGAAATGTTATACTCCCTAGTTTGCGATTCCACGGATTCATTCCCTGCTGAAGGCCGCTGTGCATCCTGCTCATTATATATGTTGCAGCATAGTAGTATCCATAGCAATCATATTGTTACCTTTGTCACTTGATACTAATGCCAAATGGATAGGCATAACCTTTTCATAAGAGTGGATCATCGCATATCCGCGGAACATTGTCGGCAATTGTCCTTCGCGTTTTACATCATGCCGGAGCATCTATTGCTATAGTGGAGGAGCTTCACAGTGATTGAAATGAATAGTATTGTGGTGTCATATGTATCATTTGTTCTCGCGATCACAATAATGCTTGTTGATGTAATTTCAATAGTACCTGTTGTTATAAGTAGTTACTTGGTGAAGTATTGGACGCTTCAGTTCTGTACAGAGACTATTTTGGACCAGACAGACGAATGTTTTGCTACAATAGCGAAACGTATAAAACAGGTCCTATTCTGATGAGACTGGTGTGTGTTAGAAATTGCTATTTTCCTGAAAGCCGTGTTGCATCACCATGCAGCGGAATGGAGAATGTCCATTGTCCGTGCAGTAATTGTTTGGCTTATTCACTTCGTTTTATAGTTATTTACAAGTAATCTCATGTGATATAGAGACCAGGGGAATTTTACGGCTCAATTATAGGAATGGACAAAATTGATCAGCGGGCAGTTCAAATTGAACCCCAGTACACATACTCGAATCTCATCAGATCTCTATACTCTCCACTTATTTTATATGTGACAAGACAATACTAGCAGTTCTTCGGAGTTATGGATTGTTGAATGAGCGCGTTCGGCACACACATAATTGTATTGCTTACATGCGACATAACTCAAGTTTTAAGGCTCGTACGTGCGCTTGATCAAATTACGCCAGATCCTTATCATCCTTTTTACCAATTTATCTATCCTATAGATTCGCTTTGGAGCACCCTGTATAACCCATATTTAATAGACCCCATTCGCTTTGAAATGCGCGTGGGACTTACGCACCCTAAAACGCCGAATCAAATTTCTGCCCATTATGTTATGAGCTGCATAATTCATAGGAGGTGTACCTGTATATAGATTACTTAATAATCTGCACTATGAGCAAAGTTTCGATGTATTCACTAGTCTAGTGGCTTAGAATGAGTCGATCCATAAACCAATCCGACTAGATTAGAGTCGCAGACGTTCTCAACCCATGTATGGTCGAGACCCAATTTCGGATTTTAAAGCGTTCTGCGTTTCCCCTCAAGATATTATAAGCTGATTACTAAATAAAGGCGGCCTATAACTTGGCCTGAACTATACTCACGGCCTAGTTGGTAGGCTGATCACTTCAAAAAGATTACAACCTTCGATGAAATCTACACCTTGCCAATTTGGGACGCGAATCAGTAAATAAAAAATACAAACCCCATTAAAAAGGCAACTGACCCCAACCCGAAACCTCTGTATTATATAGATTGAGTCTGCTTGTACTCGAGTCATTCCTTCTGAATTGGTTCATAATATATATTTTGACAATCGCTCCGCCTATCCAGATTAATCCTGACACGTTCTTGCAAGACACTACTTCGAGAATGCATGTAAAATATAGCATTCGCTCAACGCTGGAAATAGCTGTAGTATTGTCAATTCAGCGTGAATAATATAGATTGTATCTTGAAAATAAAAACGAGGCGACTTTAAGATCAACTAGTACCGACTATTTGAAACCTGACACCGCTCATTGCTCCAACATGCCCCTTATTAGCACCCGTGAATGAATGCCTTATTACAACAACCAAAATCCCACAACGGTACAATACTAATTAGATGTCCCGGAGCTTACGATAAGTTATGTCCCAATTTGCCGAAATCCAGATCCATGCATTCATAGCATTGACTTGCAGTTACCGCTTATTATGACGGCATGTTCTTCTGTTGTGATTAAGGACTTCCCCACATTTGAGGACAGATGACCCTTGCGTTCCGCGGACAATATGTTGTTCATTTTGGAGTCGTGAAGTGTAAAACGTGTGTATGTGTCATAGTAGCTTGAAAGTTAAAGTTAGCGAGTTATAATCGATTCTGGTAGCGTACATGGTTACCAGCCACCAAAACGATTGGTGAATGCTGTATTGGTAGTTGTCAGATTTCAACGTACAGTGGTAGCCTAATCCGCCAACAATAGACAACACGATTTCACCGGTATGATTCATGTGTTTCCCTCTTTGTCGCCCAAAGCGTGTAAGTCTGAATACGGGTTCTTGTATTTCGAGACATCAGTTTCAGTCGGATTGTTGCTGATAAAAAGTAAGGCGTATCACAGGCAAATTCGCGTGCATGCCAAATCGCAGTTCTAAATCCTTCCTGATCAAATAATTATCCCTAACCCAATATCTACAATTGACATAGGAAGTGATATCGGGAGCAGTACTTTATGTATTCACTATTCATAAATATATCGTCAAGACACCTAATATTGGCTAGTTTGCTGGCTGGCTAGTCATATACATAAAGGCCTAAAATATGAGAGTTATAATGCTATGCAGAATGATAAGTCGACTGAAATCCGACCATCAACAAGTATTATCCGTGGATTTTTCGCTCAACACTATTCAGCTTGTATAATGTATAATGTCCTTGACTATATAGGTGTTGGAATACTAGCACCGCGACTCGTCACCACTTTTGAGTTTGATAATGAGAAATCTCTGTGAATTCGAGCAACTAACGTCGCTGTGAAAGCACCTCTATTCGACATCAAGCCGATAAATAAAATAGCTAGGCAAATATGATTCTCTTTCATTAGGGATGGTGTGAACCACAGAAAGGTTCAGGTTCGTGTGAACGCGAACTTTTTTGAAAGGTTCTGTGTGAACGCGAACGTGAACCTCATGACGTCGCGTAACGTTATATAGCTAATTCCAACCCTACATTTCAGTGAAGTGATAGCCTATATTAATGTACACGAATCTAGGGACGACTGGGACCACATAATGCCACAACGATTAAGTAATATAGACGTTTTAAACGTCGCCGAATGTATCAACTTGGGCAATCAAATGATATAATAATCCCATAAAATCAAAATCTTCCGTCGCTTTGCAAACAATTTCGACGAGGATTTGCTAGGGAATATTAGCTTTTACCCCTTAACGGTGTAGGCCAGACCGGACAATGTATTCGGCGTGTGAATTTGTTACGTTGATATTAGGCAGAGTGTAAAACGGGTTTCTATATTTGCTACCGATATGATACCCAATTAACAAGTTATACAGCAGTATCCAACACCCCAATCGCACGGATTTGGTTTTTATGATACAATAAACATATGAATTCAACATTTACCCCGAACGCTTGCTAGATTTTATACATCAGACAACGATATCAATTTCATTGATTGGTTGAATAAGCATCATTCGCTGACTATATATACAAATTATACATGTAGTGTATTTCGCTCTTGATGTTGTGTGATTGCGGATCAAGCTCACAGCAGAGAGTCATTAAATATTCACAAACGGAAAGCTGGATATTTTGATCAAACATTTGTAACAAAGCAAGTAAAATTTTTGAGATTGTCAAGGTGCATGCTCGATAAGTGTTTATTTTTTTATGCTTCTAGTGCCATTCATAGACAGAGCGGCCTGCAGTTGAAATTCATTAAATTTCAACCAAAGACGTTATCATAAAGTGAAAATTGTAATATATGAAAAAGGTTCACAATGCAGAACCTACCAAGATTCGTTCGTGAACGTGAAACGTTTTCATATATTACAATTTTCAATTTATCATTTTTTCCGAGATTCACACACAGAACGCGAACGTGAACCTCACGTTCACTTCGTACCTATCTTTTATTGATACCATGTGGCTATCTGGTAATTTCTCAACTTTACTTAATTCGCATCTTACTTATCAATATTGCTGCAACTCTTCGAAAATTTTCATAACGGCAACATTCATAATTCTTGTGGTAGCTAAGACAAGTCTATGTGATGTCAAGACAGTGGCGAGACCAGGGTTTTATGGGCTCGGAACCCGTCCTATTAAGCTAGGCTTACCATACGTCCTCTTTTAAGAGGATTTGTCCTCTTTTTTGACTTTTTTGAAAGTGTCCTCGGAGGACGCCCTTTTGTCCTCTTTTTTGAGATTTTGTCCTCTTTTTTGAAAATTTAGGTCAGATTTAGAGGAAATTGCGAGTGATATGCCACAAATTAGCGCAGAAGTGAAGCTCCGGCGGGTATTTCGGAGGGAAAAGTGGTGATTTCAGCTCTGAGCGAAATAAATACCTTTTTTTTTTTTTTTTTTTTTTTTAGTCATCCACCTAGCAATGTGGAGTGAAAAACGTGTTTTTGAGCTCTGAGCGGAAGTGATGACCTTTTTTTTTTAGTCAACCGTTCATGAAGCGGGTGAAATTTACCTGTTTTTGAGAATTCTTCTCCAGTTTTGCTTGTCTGAAATTTCTGAAAAAGTGTCCTCTTTTTTCATTTCCGAAATATGGTAAGCCTAATTAAGCATTCTAAAATTCATGTCAGAGATTGCCCGCTGATAATAATTATAATTGGTCAATGGTGATTGCTCATTTATCATTCCAATATAATAGCTTTATCCGTAGCACGGCAAATATGAAACCTTCAAGTTATTTAAGGGTCTACGTCGGACAAAACTAAATCGATAAAAAGTTACTGTCGCGGCGGAAGCCAATATCACGCGGGTATGCGCCGTTCGCGGCATCGCACCCCTTCGATAGGAAGGTGCGTTGATTAATCAGAAAAAAGCCGACATGGCGACACCTGTATGACAATGCAGTTTGTCCACATTGCGTTGCTGTTCATCGACAGGAAAAATACTCCCTATAGGACGTGAATTCATTCAAATTACAAACATAGTGCTAACACTGCTATTAAGATGTACGCTTGTAGCGCAACGTTACATTACTACCGTAACAAAATTGAGTATTTAAGTTGACGAAATAATAGCCGTTAACAATATTTTTCGTCATCGACGTTCATTATCCCGGTTAGGAAGATTTGATTGAACCGCGCGTGACTAACAGTAGAACAATTCTGCTATAGCGTATAGGGCTTTAGTTGCGTGTGCTGACTTGATCCATCTAAAGCTGCCTAGCTGTACAAAATCGTTATTAGTAGCCTCACACTTTATTGTTATCTACAATGATTGGTTTGGATTTGAAATGTACTTCTTCATTACGTTAAGTTTCGACTAATATCATATGCATCTCACGGAAATACAATTGAAAATATGTAGCTTGCAACTGATTCTTCATAGCAATCATGCTGAAGTATCGCATGATAAAATGTCAGGCCACCGGCTTAATTGGTATACGAGTGGTGTAACATCACCTGCAGAATCCCCTGTGGTAGGGTTACCATATACGTCCTCCTTTTTCGGGTTTCTGAAAATGTCCTCTTAGGACACCTAAATGTCATCCTTTTTGGGAATATGGATATATTCGAGTGAAAATGCGCATAAATGACTTTAAATAGGAAATTCGTGGTTCGAACGAAAGTGACGACCTTTTTTAGTCAGCCAACGTAAAGTGTAGAGCAGTGGTTCCCACCGTGGGCGATATCGCCCCCCAGGGGGCGATTTGGCGGTCTAGGGGGGCGAAAATAACGAAGGGGGCGATAGGGGGGCGAAAACGGACGAAGGGGGCGAAAGCAACGAAGGGGGCGATGGCGCGTTAAAACGGCTATATTAGAGTCGGGACCGTAACTACCGCATCTCAAACTCCACATTTAGGGGTGGGGGCCCGAACTCGATGGGGGCCCAAAATAATTTCGTGAATTGACATGAAGTATAAAGTAATCTTTTAGAAATTCATGCAACTTGTTCAGAAATTTTTCGCGCTGCGTGCGATTTAATGATATCATATATCTTGATTTTACTGCGCCACGACGCACCAAGACATATGAAGTTAAAGGCCATGTAACATGCGCCTCCGAGAAGTGTGCCAGAACGATCAGCAGCGAGAAGGCCTTGGCCGAAAAGGAATGCCCTTGTGCTGACCGAAAAATTCGATATATATATATACATACATGTCCATATGCGCCTCAATGGATGGCGTCAAATGTTCCTGTCCTAGCGACTTTAACCCTACAGGAAAAATGCCATCCCGCAAGGAAAAATTTTTTTGCCAGTACAGAAATACCAATTTGAAATCATGTGCGTCTTTTAGTTTGGTACGTTTTGACGATTTCCATATCTTCTGACATAGCAGATATAGGAGATCACGAAATAACATCATGTACCGAAGTCAATATAACAACGATTCCGCCAGAAGATGTTTAATTATTATTTAGGGGTCCTACCTTTTCCAGCACACCACATTCAGCTCTACCGGTAAATCTGATTACGCGGGCAGAAAGAGGATAAAAAATTGATAGCAATATATATGCGATTCCCGACCATATTGACCGATTCAAACATGAATTATATGAAGTTGTCGCGCTTCGCGCGTTTAGGCGAAATACGGTGACTCACAAAAACAGTACATGAAATAGGGTATAGCTGATATGTAGCGACATAAGGCCCACTGGCTGAGGGGGGTGTGGGGTTTGGTTTATCACCCTATGGGGTCAAAGACCAACGTTCGGGGGTCTGACAAAGTGCTGTTTTTACTTTCCCAATATTTAGGGGGCGATGATCGGTGTGGAGCTTCAAAAGGGGGCGATGAGTCGAAAAAGGTTGGGAACCACTGGTGTAGAAGAAAAATTGTATTTCTGGAGTTGAGCCGGAAAGTTAACCTTTTTTTTCACCACGAAGTGGGAAAAATCTACCACTTTTTCCGAATTTTACTCCACAATTCGAAGTCTGGAAATCTTGAAAAGGTGTCCTTCTTTCCCGATTCCAAAATATGGTAACCCTACCCGGTGGTGAGCTCCGATTTAGTGTCATTGTGGCGTCACGAATCTTCATTTGTGACGTAGCATTTTATTGACATCGTTGCATGGCTCTTTGGGAATGACGGTTGGGAATATAGGGCCAATATGGCTCTTTCGACAAAGACGGTTCCCGAGCCCTGACCTAGGACGTGTGAACGCAATATCGCGCAATCGTGTCTGGCCTCGGCGGACACCATTTCATTTCTAAGATTTATTCATCCATTCTGGTCCACAACGATTCAAAGAAGTACAAATAAATACATCTATAATTTAAGGCATTAATCTACGTCACTAGTAAATTCACAATAAAATGCATTTTGATAATACCATGTAGCATATCATGGCTATGAAAATTTTGAATAAACCCTAATCATACTCAATGCAGCCGTACATTTATTACAACTGAAAACGCATAGTGATACGGCGCCTAGAGACTAAATTTTGAAGGCGGAAAGTGCGTCTTGGAATGTAGGTATAGCATGTTACATTAGTATTAAATATTGTTATAATTATTATTCTTTAAGCACGCGTGTCTCTAGCTCAGACATTCGGAAAATCCTTCTGTCCTTCTGATGATGACATGTCGCAGTATCATTCACTTATCCATCCGGGTTTTCGTGATCGTGAGATTGCGATTGATCACCAACCGAAGAGCCGCGTTCCCGATTTGAAGCATCCATTCTATCAAAAGCATTCAATGGTCAGTGCCAGCCAAGGTATTGCTATTTTCGTAATGTCAACAAACAGATAAATGTATATAGCTATTTCATGTACCTCGATTCTCGTAGTTTGCTACAACTGCTGCGTTTCGACTGACTGCGTGCAGCGGAAGACGCGCGCCTCAACGATCGACTATGAGAAAGATGTCATGATTAGCGTAGAACAATGTCTGCCCATATATGCAGTCATTTTGACCATTTCTCAGGTGGAGGTATACTGACAAACACTGTTCGATGTGACATCTATCGAGATAACTGGATGTTTTATTCTTTATACAGTAGTGTCTGATTGTCCACATGTCCACATTCAAGTCGAAATACAAGCAATTACTACTAAATAAATACAGTCCATCCTCAAAATTACCGGACCACGACTGACCTATCGATCTCGCTTCCCATGACATGCCGCCCTATTTATTGTCGCTTTCTTTTTCTATACTATCTTCTTTACTTTCATTCAGTGTGCATGCCTCCTCTTTATATCGCCTAGGCCAAGGTGGGTGTCAGATTCCATAGACTGCTCCTTGTCGCTTCGACACCTTCCTGTCTTTTCATTGTATCGCATTTTTTGTGGTGTATTGAACTGATAAAATTGCTAATAAACCAATGATGATGATGATGATGATGATGATGATTTGGTATGGAAATACCACACGCAACACACCAATACGGATTAATGGTACTCACATGCCATCTCGAGCCGATACGTGATACGTTGGAGCGGGGATATCTTGATATCCCTGCGTTGGAAAGTCTGAAATGATAGAAGAATATTAGTATTCTTTTCTACTATTAGGGGAAGCTATATCCAGCACATTGCGAGGTACATCCTCAGTGGGTATGTTTTAGAATAGAGACGAGAGTAACTGATTGTGTTGGTTATTCTTTTAGGTCCCTCCTCGCCGCGTGATCCGCGTAAGCCGTGTATTTAAAAACAGGATACAAGTGAGCCGTGTTACAAGTCGGTAGATAAGGAATCAAAATAGTGAATATCAGCCTGTTGTAAAATGACCAATGCAGTGTAAACACCATGAATATCATAAACAAACAAACAGGTCACCTATATCAATAGAAGTAGTACAAGATGTTCCTGCACGATTGGAGGTTGATCATTGCATGATACATATGCCCGGTGCCTTTGTTATTAATTCTATCAGTGACCATGTGCAATCCAAGTAATGTGATCAAGCAATGTATAGCTAATTTCAACATCTGCACAACATAAAAGTTTCGTAATAAATGTCCAATTTGCTCTGGCGGTTGATTTCGATCCGATTTATATATCGAAAAACCGCGCGAAGCACATTTCTAGTCCGTGCGTACTGTTGACTGCACTGCGCTCGGCTCGTCTTGTAACTGCATAGATACCTAACTTGGCACAAATAATACAAATAAACTCGAACAAAGTATATTTCTTCTCGATTTTAAGGAGGCTGACCTGCGCTGTCCATTACCGGTTGGTTACCTTCTTCTTTCACTCTAGAAATGTTCAGTAGAATCATCTTTATTGCTGCTACATTATCTCTCTGCAAAAACAACGGTAAATATAAGGAGTTGTGAAATGTTGATGGTATGGTCGAACGGGAGCTACGACATAATAGGGATCGAGTATTGTCGCAGTAGCCAGTGTGATATAGATGTTGCGACCGTTCGGTTCACGTTCCTGCTTTGATAATTTTAATAAATCATACGTTCGTATTCGCAAACAAACCTCGGAAGGTCCTACCCCAGGCTTACCATATTTTCAGCATCCAAAAAGGGGACATTTTTGCTGACGAGAAAACCGAAAGTAGAATTGTTACGTTGGAGTTTGATGACGTTTTACATTTCCTTGGTATAGTTGCCGGCAAAAGTTACAAAAACATGATCAAATTTATTTTTCCGATTTAGCCCATGAATACTCTTTGGTTCCGTTTACTTCTGCCAATAGGGAATGTGCATTTTTGACTTCTCGAATTTATTTTTTTACTGAAAATATTATTGAATTGGTATACACTATACAGCCGTCAACATGTTCCAAACTGCTCCAACCAATAGGTTTGTTAAGATCGATCTTGTGCCAGAAAAACTGCGACAGATCCTGGCATGTATAAAGGCACCGATGTTACAGAGAACGTCAAACACTGTTTGCAATAACAATACGGTGGGGATGGTAGGGCAATTTGTTCAAAACCCTTTTTAAACCAGCGATTCAGCATCTGCAATGACTACAGTACTATTTTGGAAATAAATACAACGTCTCGCACGAAAGTATTGTTCAAATTATAAGCAACTAACTCGAAATTCGAAAAAGAGGACGATTGGCATTTTTAGCGTCCTTGGAGGACCATTCACTTTTCTTGAGAAAATAGGTCTAATCCTTCTAAAAGAGGACTTATGGTAAGCCTATTCTACCATGTGAATATTTATGCGACATATCAAATATTTTTCGATCATCATGGTCAGGAAGACATTCAAATCTTAGAACAACGATTTCGTGCAATTCAAACCGGAATTTTGTTATAATTCCGATAAGGGAAACCACATGATTAGGCACGTACATCTTACCTATAGCTAGCTTTATGCAAAAAGAGTTATTGTGCGTCAAGTACCATCATCTAAATTTCGGATTTAATCATGAGTTGGCATCCACATATTTCCAGACATCACTGGTGTTGCGATTTTAGATAATAACTGCTTTGTCCCTTTGCACATTGTATTTAACTGCATAGTGTTTGGAATTATCAATGTAACGCCATAGCTTCGTTTTCACGGGGAGCCTTTGATATAAACTCGTATTCGCACAAAGCGGGACTTTGGCGATTCACACCATCCCAACTGTGGGCCGATAGAACGTCCTGTATGGTTGCAGGGCTGGTCTTACGGACCAGATGATGTCGCAGGTTCGATTCCTGCTGGATGTCCATCAGAACCCAGCCACCAGTCCCAATATCGGGTAAATGGGTCGGATCGTAACAGGATGGGCACCAGACATAAAAATTCCAGCATGGTAATGATGAGGATCACTATGGGCTACTATCCACAGTGGCAAATCGACACACAGGAGAAGGCGAGCCATTCTATTGCTGTTTGTTGCGGCGAATAGTCCGAAAAAGTACCTGGTATCTTTCAATAAGTGTCCGCATCCTCGCGAAGTCGGACTCCTCATTGTATCCCTGAAAATAGATAAATCAGGTGAATATCATAGGCCCGGTTGTAACCCGGAATTTCGCGAAGCATGCATCACGCCACGTCAGGCATTTAGTCGGAATTAACTCACGTAATCTTGTTGGTCTGACATATCCACTTCTTTGGGGTTGTAGTTCTTCCTGATTACGCTAAAGTCCATTCAAAGAATAATTTCATTATTGATACTTAAATTTTGAGAGCCAAGCATGCGCATTAGGACTATTCAAAAAAAAGGTTTTTCCTAATCTTGCTTGCTAGGCGATTAAATCGTCAGGTTACCTAAAGAAAACGATGTGTACTAAATTTGAATCCATTCCAACCGGTAATGGCGAAGCCTAAAAAAGGAAAATAAAAAAGAAGCAATTAAACGATGGAAGCAAATGATCAAATGACCAATGAAGCAATGTCTGGCCGAGATCGGGCAACGGTGGTAATATGACGACAAGAGGAAGGTTAATTAAGTAGGTATTTTTAAAATCTATTTTAAGGCTGTTCGCGGATATGTAGCGGTAATGCATTTCAGCTGATAGGTCCTGAGTAGTTGATTATTCTTTTAGTTGCTATTGGGTGGGGGTAAGTAGATATTTTGCTTTGACGAAGATCTCGTGTAACGGGAGTGAGCATTTTCAGCATGTATGGAAAATTCATCAAGCACATGAGGCCAACTATTGGAAAATATTCGTGTATAACTTTTGCTACTTCGAAGCAATATATAGTTCGTGAGCTTGCAAAATTCGATGTTTACGCTAGTAAAGAGATAATTTAGTACGTAAAGGTACAAATGAGATCAACCGTATCGCACGATTTTGCAGGGTTTGGATTCTGTACAAAATTATTTCGCATGGATTTCCCCCATACTACCATTCCATATTGCAGGTGAGAGGGGAAAAGTGAGAAGTAAATGGTTCGTAGTATTGATCTAGAAACCAAAGATTGCAGAGGGGTCAATATTACCTCACATCGAGCTAGTTTTGATACTGTGCATTTAATATGCTGCTTCCAAGACATTTTGGCATCAATGGGGACGCCGAGATATTTTGCCCAGTCACGTGTGGAGATTTTCTAATGATTGATGTTCACAGTGAAATTATGATTGGCGGCGACAGTATTTAAAAGGAGCATCTTGGTCTTATCTGCATTCAAACTTAGTTTGTTTGCTTGCAGCCATCTCGACACTTTTGGGAGTTCCCTATTTACAGATGCACGCAAATCAGCAAATAAGGTTGTGTGGAATAAAGATGCATTACGAAATGTCGTTTATATAAACGAGAAAAAAGTCGATCCAAAGACTGAGCCTTGTTGTGGCACTCTGCAGGTTATGTCTGTGGTAGTCGTTCTTAATGTCCCCAGTTTAACAAATTGTTTACGGTTTGCCGGGTATCTTTCAAGTGGAGTTGCTGCAATAGTCCACCCCTAATTCCATAGTGCTCTAGCTTGTATCTTAATATTCTGTGGTTAACTGTGTCGACAGCTTTGCGAAGGTCGATAAAAATGCTGCAACCACTTTTTTGGATGATGGCTTTTGTAATAGTCCGTTACAATTGATAGTATTGCATGGTTGGCGTTAAGGTTTGATCTGAATCCATGCTAAGTCGGAGACAGTACTGCATTCAACTCAAATAATTTCTTGAGTCGGCAGTCAATCAGTTTCTCGAAAACCGTAGCAAGATGTGGCAAAACAGATATTGGTCGGTAGTTGGAAATTAGTTTATACAGCCTTTCTTAAACACTGTCATTACTCTGGCAGTCTTCAGTGCATCTGGAAAAATGCCAGACGAATTGACTCATTAAAGAAAATGCATATAACACCACCAATAATATTAAAGACTACAGCTTCAAAAATTTAACTGGGAAGAGATCGGGTCCTACTGCTTTGTTACTTTTCATTTCAGATAATACCATCGCGTCCTCTCCTCTACTTGTCGGCTCGAGAAAAATGAATTTCTGAGGGCTTGGACTCAAGTATGGAGAAAGTCATCAGAGGAGTTTGGCATTGCAGCTGCAAGATCCGGACCAATGTTGCAGAAATACTGGTTAAATATTTCCGCCACTGCAAGCTAGACCTCTGGGCATATGAAATCGCGCAACGCGCAAGAAAAATTTTCAAATTGAATAAATCTCCTCCAACAAACGACCAACGAAATCATTTTGAGCCCCTTCAAGCTCCCCAATCGGGGGTTTGGGGTGCGACAGTTACGGCCCTGGTATAGATCGCATAACTCGTGTGCGCATTATTGCCGTCCGCTGTTACACTCATGTCGCGAAATTTAATGATCTAACCCCCGCTGTGTGATTGGGGTCTTAGTTCCATTAAGTGGAGGATAATATAACGATTCTGGGATAGCTTCAAAAAATTTTTCGGTGAATGGGATACTACCAAGAAGTGAGGATGAATTTTTTAATATGCAAGCTGTACAATTTACATGTACATTGTACATAGTATTAGGGTTACCATGTATGTCCTCCCCTTCAGGAAATGGAAAATGTCCCTAGCGGACGCCTAAATGTCCTCATTTATATAACTTTGACAGCCAGCAGGCTAATGGACAGGCGGAACAGAAAAAAAACATAAATGACACGAAATGTGTAATGCGGACGTTCGAGCGGGTCAAACGACCTTCTTGTAGTCACTACCATGGCAGTGTAGTTAAAAAGTGGGTGATTTTGCAGTCGAGTCCGAAAGATGACCTTTTTTTAGTCAACGCAACAGGATTTCCAGTAGACGTTTTAGAATCAGCAGTTTTCTAGTCCACTAATCTGATTCTTATGATTTGTAAAAAGTGTCCTTCTCTCCGGATTCCTAAATATGGTAACCCTGCATAGTATGTATATGATACCTACTGAAGTTGCGATGTCAGAACGTTTGATACAATGATAAAATATATTCATGTGACATGTGACTCTTAAATTATGTACTTGTACAAGGATTTCAAGGCCGGTCAATTTAAACCAACTCCAGAGATGAATGTGCTGCTCTATATCCTCAATCCATTGCGATTCGTAGCCATGATGCCGTATATACTTCCACAGGCAGTTGATATAATTGATGAAAAAATTGCAATTACGGGTATTTTATGTCACAATAATATCACGTGCCGAAGCACCGTCAATCTACATCAACTACTATTCAGTCCGACTTTATTGCACATTGCACACCGATTTACGCGGTATACGACATGTGACCCTGCCGGAATACTTGATTATTACTTCAGCATTAACTTCTAATTATTATTAAATCGAACTAATTATCATTGCTGTTAGCCGTAGGTTGTCATAGCGGGGACAAAAGTCTCCATCGTAGGCGGGACATCAGTCTCCGTTTACCCTCTCATTTTCGGCTTGTACATTGTGACTACAATCACTCCATGCGTGCCGCTATGTCTCATCAGATTCGGATGAAAAGCTTGATGTACCCTACGCATAATTCGCTAATATGAATGTATTTTTGAGCAAATAACATAACAAATATAATTAAACTTTCACTAATTCTATAATTCTCAAAATAGCTCTGTGGCACACGTCAAAATCCTCCTGTGGCCCACCAGTGGGCCATGGCCAATCGTTTGAGAGCCCCTGGCCTAGCAAGCAACATTTAGAATTTTTTTTTGAACAGCGCTAATACGCATGCATTGTGCAGTGTGCACGTGCACATTATACCTTTTAAAGTCAGCTCGCTGAGCGGTGGTGAGGCCCTCTTCGGTTTTCAGGAGGAAAATTGCCTGTTGCATTCTAGCAGTGGCCTTGGCGTTACTGTAAATCCTGTTCAAAAATGTTAGGTTGTTACCCTTATATATGCTAAGCACATACGAAACAGGATGTGATACCGGTTCAGTTATACAACGAAGCAGAATTGCCACAAAACTTCCTAAAATGGTTTTATATGTTGACAGAATCCTTTATACCTGTGGAAAGTATCGCTTAGCATCGCGATAAGAATGTTGATGCAGAGTACGGCGCTGATCACCAGAAACGTCCCGACAAGAATGTACGTCATCACAATATCGAAGGCGTGCATTTGGTCGTACTGATACTCATCGACCAGTGTAATACGATACAGCGAAAACATTATTCGGTCCACAGTCGACATTGAATTAATCGGCGTATGAAGACCTAAAAGTTGCATTGAGTTATTATTCAACTGATTCGAAAATATCGTGTCCAGGTCGACCAATCGAAAGACAATGAATCAGAAGTAAGTCAAAATACGCAGGTCTTGTGCTATGAAAGGTAGGCATAAATCTTAGCGAAATATAATCTTTGCATAATGCAAGCGTGAATGGGGATTACAAGCAATCGATTGCAGTAATGGTAGATCGCAAGCCAACATGAATGACGGCATCGTAAAATACATCCTACCAGTGGCGGCTCGTGGAAACATCGGGAGTTGGGCAAGGGGTGCACGCGATGTTTGTTGTCTAGATGACGTCGCAGCAGTGTTGGGATCAAGTCACTACCTTCGAGTCACGAGTCCTCTCCAGTCACTGCCCATTTTGACTCGACTCGAGTCAAGTCAAGTCACTCTTTTTTTGGTGGTTACTCGAGTCAAGTCAAGTCAAGTCACGAGTCAAGTCAGGATTCAAGTCTGATTGAATTTTCGAAGTATGAGTGTTGATACAAAGTCATGACATTTTGCTAACTGGGTGAAAGACAGATTAATTTAGGCTTACCATATTTTGGAAATCTAAAAAGAGGACACTTTTTCAGAAATTTGAGACTTGCAAAACCGGAGAAGAATTCTTAAAAACCGGTGAAATTGTGATCGATTGACTAAAAAAAAAGGTCATCTTTCCGCCCAGAGCCCAAAATACCGTTTTTCTCTCCACATTGCTAGGTGGATGACTACAAAAAAGGTCATTTATTCGCTCAGAGCTCAAAATACCGTTTTTCTCTCCACTTTGCTGGGCGGATGACTAAAAGAAAAAGGTCAGCTTTTCGCTCAGAGCTAAAATCACCGTTTTTCACTCCGAAATACCCGCCGGAGCGTCACTTCTGTGCTAATTTACGGCATATCACTCGCAATTTGCTCTAAATCTGACCTAAATTTTCAAAAAAGAGGACAAAATCTCAAAAAAGAGGACAAAAGGACGTCCTCCGAGGACACTTTCAAAAAAGTCAAAAAAGAGGACAAATCCTCTTAAAAGAGGACGTATGGTAACCCTAGATCAGGGGTTCTCAACCCGCGGCCCGCGGGCCGCATGCGGCCCGCAGACGTATATTTTGTGGCCCGCGACATCTTTCATTATAAACGCAATTACTAATGACACGGTATTGTTACAAATTAATTTAGATACTTAGCTCTTATATCGCACCGTCTCTGTTTCGTTTGATTACTCATTCTTGAAGACAGTGGTTCTCAAACTGGGGGCACGCGCCCTCTTTGGTGCGTGAAGCATCTGAAGGGGGCGCGAAGGTGCGGTCAACTGAAAAAAATGTCGCGCTGCGCGCAATTTATCCCTAATTCACTGTTATTTCTCTGTGTATAGTCCGAATTTCATATTTGAGAATTCTCTGATCAACGGCTATAACCTTCCACGCCATCAAACTAGCGATTTGTATTGCTAGCATTCTGGTTGCATTTTGTTATATGACGATAAGGGGGCACGAAATTTTTCCCTATCAAAAAGGGGGGGGGGGGCGTGACTAAAAAATGTTTGAGAACCACTGCTTCAATGTGCTCTCGTTTCTTGATATATGCTCGACTTCAGATTGTTATTGTTTTGAATCATTATTTGGCTGGACTCTGGTTCAAGAGAATCCCGCTTCTTAGTAGGCCTACACTTTTAAAGAGTGTTTGACTCACTGCGAACGGTTGTTGAGATTGCCGATGACGTTATAGACGCATCGTTTAAAATTGCTTCGAATATCGCTAAACCCAAGAAATCTGATATAGAAGGTGTGATTTCAATAAAATCGTAACATACTTTGCGAATATTTGCTGTTTCCGGAACTTAGCAGCAAGGACAACATCACCAGACAAATTTCGAAGATGCAATCGTCTGATTCAATCCTGACCAGACGAGTAACATCACCATGTCCACCGACATTGTATAACTAATTATCTGGTTGAATTTCATCAGAGTGGACATATATGCAGAGAAATACTGGCTGGGCAAACGTGGGGAGGGGACCAGCGAAAAATATCAACTTGACAAAGCTGACTTCTGTAACTATTGGTACAGTGCCCCAGGCATGAACGGAAAGGAGAAATGTTGATTGTTTTGCTCAGAAATGCCCCAAACCCCAGATTTCTTCTCATATCACTCAGAGCTCAATGTGATAATGGTCTCTGTAACGCAAAAGTTATAGTAATTTTATACTTGCTCGCCCACGCATTGGAACAAAGAGTTCGGCTCTCTGGTGGAAGGATTTGAAGTTGCATATACCGACTTGACAACGAATGTAATGCACGCTCCATGAAGGGATTTACATGCGCCGCTAGAAGATACATATTCTCACAAGCAACAGCTGCAAACTCACGAACGCTGTTCATTATTACTTTACAATGCATAGAAATGTACTAAATGCCGGTATACGACTGGTAAATCGGCTACAATACCCTAAATTTAATAGTAGCCCATGAATGCAAGGTAACATAGTTCTGCGGCCCGCAGCGTCTTTTGCTGTTGAAATGCGGCCCGTTATACAAGGAAAGTTGAGAACCCCTGCCCTAGATTAATTGGCCATTTATTTTGAATCAAATAGAAAGTATATAGTTACATATACATGCAAAAACACCTTGTATCGCTCACGCACACTTCGAACTGTTAATAAAATACGCGAATAACTGCATATAACTGCCTGTTACAGTCTGTTAATATAAACCAAAATAGGTTCGAATACGAAGCTTCCAGAAGTCGAAACAAATTGATATGGTTCAGTACACTACCCACCTACTCATGCGTGAGAATATAAACAAATAAACTATGTTCGTTCGATTTAAACTATACAAGAGGTTTGGTAAAGGTGAGCACTGCGTAATGTAAGCATACTGAGCCGCCTGAGAAACAAAGATACGTTTCTATATTGGATTAATCTATTATTCTACTACTACGACAACATAAGCTGTGATCGTTTTGTTTGCGGTCAATCTGTGAATGATTGGTTGCCCTCCCAAAGTGACATCGGCGTATCGCGAACAATCCGATCATAGATAAGAAAGGGAGATTTAATCGACATCGTTTACTTGATGACTTGAAATTGACTCGTAAATTTTGCTCCGAGTCACGAGTCAATTAACATTTTTGAAGCGCCGAGTCAAGTCAAGTCATTTTTGCAAAGTGACTCGAGTCCAGTCAAGTCACCATAAAACGTTGACTCGAGTCTGACTCGAGTCATCTCAACACTGCGCCACAGTGGTGTATTCCGACGTGAAAATGTGACTTCGTAGTTGTCAGAGACCAGATGCTGCAGATCGATCAGGTCTATCCCAATACACGTGCGCCCACTTTCGCCCTTAGCAGTGAAGATTGTGACACAAGACATACGGTCCGTGGAGCATTCGACATTATAGCATGCGACACATGAGCATGTGGGTAAAATTACGGGTTATGGTTGAATTTAAGGTCGGGTTAGGGTTAAGCTTGAGGTTAGGATATATATAAGGGATACTTTCAGGGCTATGTTTCCGGTTAGGGTGTAATTTTTAGGACTATAAAGTCACATGCTGAAGTTTCACATGCTGAACTGTCGTTTTCCATTGTGCCGGATGCTCACATGTCGGGCAACCAACACTTACGGCTTACTGTCTCTGCTGCGAAATCGCTATTGGAAAATATATTACCGAATAAAAATGTGAATGAAAGCCGTAAACTTAGAACGAACACTTTTAGATGACGTCATCGAGATGTGGAATACGCAATCTCATCTCCCATTTCGGTATGGATCACTGTCAAAATCAATACAGACCAACAGCGAATTATGCGTAAAATATATTGAGGTATTGGATGATCAGGTGATCAACTGATCAGCAGTTATTCAGCATCGGAAACGAAATACCTTGAAGGCTGTAAGTTCACGTTAAAATCGACATTGGAGAACATAATACTAAATAGACCGAGAAACTTACTGTTACATGAGATCAACAAATTATTCCATTTGAAATATCATCACCTATCTCGGTATCAAACACAGCTAAAATTGGCAGAGACCAACACTGGCTTTTGCGTGAAATCCGCAATGCGGTAGGTAAGTATCAGATCAGCGCACATCTCTACCATATTCGAACTCGACAACGAAATGCCTGCCCGAATCACTGAGTGTATGTTGACGCTGAGACTTGGCACAGCGTTCGATACTTAAATCTAGACATAGCCAAAATTGCAAAAGCTCATGACAGATCTAGGTAGGGAGCATCGTTAAAACCATTTGAGACCAATACCGGCATTTGCGTAAAATCTGACGAGGCAGCTCTCACTTGACTTAGGAAACAAAATTACCACCCACATAGTTCTGTGACAAACTTAAAACTTGGCACAGCGTTCGATACTAAAATTAAGACATATCGTGCCAAATCTCATGACTAGGGCGGTCTTTTTTTGACATGACAAAATTTGTCAAAATTTTGTCAAAATTGTAGCGTTAGGTCAAAATTTGTCAAAATTTTTCATCAAGTTAAATTTTTTTTTGACGTCTGCATTTCATTCGTATCGTAGATTTTGCACTGTCGGTGAACTTATCATTTGATATTTTACAGCTTGTAGCCTACTTTATAGGCCTACCGCTGTAAACGGCTAATTGTCTGCTCATTGTGAAGTGAATCATAAACGGACAAGTAAAAAAAGTAGGTAAACATGGTGTTATGGTCAACGTACCGCAATATCCTAACTGAAGAAAGACTGCCTGCGCATTGCATCATTTTTATATTAAGAAGCGTTTGGTGAAAAATTGTGATGTAGACAACATTGTCAGAATGAAGCAACACGGTGTGTCACCAGCGGTGTACGCACAACTTGAGTGTTGTCAGCCAACAACTGCTGCTGTTGAACGTCCTTGGCAAGCTTCTTAGTAAAGACATGCACTTTCTACCCATGAATGTAGGAAAGTATCTCTCGTTGTACTACAATTTTTTTAAATTTTTTTCTACCATAATACATATTGTAACCACTGGAATTCTTCATAGGGCCAGATTTCGTTAAAATATTGGTTTTTCCGTGTAAAATGTTGCATGTTTCTAAGCCAGAAACGTTTTTTCATGCCAAACTACTTCGTTAGGACAGTCAGTTCCAACCAGAAATGAAGATAAGTGGTACAATTTTAACATTATGTGGGAAAACAACTAATTTGCATACGTTAAGTCAAAATTTCGTCGAAATTCAATTTGTTTAGGTCAAAAAAAGTCAAAATTTAAATTTTTTTGGTCAAAATTTTCCTTTTTTAGGTAAAAAAAAAACCGCCCTACTCATGACCGATCTCGGTATGCAACATCGTCAAAATTAATGGAGACCAATACCGGCTTTCGAGTAAAATCTGTTTGCGTTACATGACGGATCAGCACACACTTAACTTCGGAAACGGAATTACTACCCTAATCCTTGAGTAGCAACCGTGATACTTGGAACAGTGTTAAATATCACCATCACGACATAACATACCAAGTTTCAACAATTATCATGGTGCGAAACACCGTCAAAATAAACCTATGCCGGTTTGGGGAAGCGAGTGGTGCATTTGGTTAAGCGCGGGCGTCACGACACCAATGGCAGTGGTTCGAATCCCGGTTCGAACCACAACGTCTATGTGTCGGAGGTTTATCTGGGCTCCTCATCGTTAACCTCACTGCCACAGCAGTGTCTCAAAAAGCCCAGAATGATGATGCGATGAAGCCCAGAATGAGCCGCGCCAGTAAGAAATTAGCAGGAAAGAACATATATCCGGATGCATAAAAGAGAGAGATACTGAATATGGGAGCGCGCGAGTGTGGAAGTCGTCCGGAAAGAATACGAAAACAAAGATTCTGTACATCACAAATATCGTTGGCGTGGTGTGCATGACCTTAATAGGCGATAAGCACCACTGCTGTTTGTGTTAAATAGACAAATACACAAACCTATACGAGTAAAGGTCGACTCAACGCATAGGACTGTAACGGAGTTGAGTTATAGATACCATAACATGACTCGATAATTTTATGGTAAGAGATGGAAAAGCACCTTTTTTATTGTGAGAGGCTTTGAGAGAACAGACAGGGAGAGCTTGGTATGGGCGCAACCGGGGCAGGCCTCGGCTAGGCATTTACAAAGCGAAAACACAGACTTCGCTATATATAGGCATTTATAAGTGAAAGCACAAGAACAATGCGATGATTTTCGCAATGATTTCGGTATAAATTCATTGCTGTACGTCTATAAATGGTAAATCATTGTTAAAGAACAGAATTTTAGGTGGGTCAATGCCCCAGTTGCCCTATAGGACGAGCCGGCACTGCATCCCATGCTTTATGCTATAAACAATTAAACATTCTCAAAAAAGCTTCGGTATGCTAGAAACCCGAGAGCACTCATTCAATAGTCACCTGAACATTTGCGTGAGCAGGTTTGTGCTACACTTTTGCCGGTGATCTCCAGAAAACGTATCACACTCACCAAATATAATCCAAAACGCAAAAACGTAAGCCACGTAGAATATGAGGAAAAGCATCAGAAACCATCCAACGTCGACCAGGGCCTTTGCGAGCATAACAATCAACGGTCCAAGATGCCTGCGCATAAACATGAAAATGTACGAACTTCAGGTATATTGTAGCTTGGGGTAGCGTAACCGTGACCGGATAGGTGATAGTCTATATCCATACTATACAGTGCTCGGGTATGTATGAATGTTATGTATGCATGTATGAGCCACTAACGCAGCGCCTTTATGTCAGAAGTATAGCAGGTCTAAAATACAGTACCTCATATTGCGTCAACAGCAATAAATATTTCGATTCATGCTCACTATATTTGTTCATCCCTGGATTACCGAACACACCGACATTATTTCTTGAATATTGAAAATTTGCCCGTGCTTATCAGGGGGAGCATGTATAATTGTGATGACTGAAATCAGATGTGTAGAGCTACTTTGAACATGTGAAAAAACGAAATTGAGTCATATACATAAGGTAGGGTATTCATACATATATGCGGCGGGGTTTACAGGAACAAATATTGTCCACATTAGGCTACCTAAAAGGTCGTAGGTGTTTTATAATTCCGAGCCACATCATTATCACGTTGATAGCGATAAATCTATTGAGCCAGACGCTGAGGCTGACGTTGTTGACCGAAGCATCTGACGCGGAACATGCTGATAGATCTGTGAGTTCTGCAGACAAAAAACCGTTGGAGTAAGTTTCATATTGCATTTAGAGGTAGTTTTTTGGGTTGCTACTTAAGTAGACGTATAAATAAAACCTTGAATTTCTACTCAATTACAAGTACAAGTAGCAATTCCCAAGAGAAAACTAATTCAAGTGGAAGTGGAAACTGAAAGGCCTGAAGACTTCTCAACAAAGTATAGCTTTGATTTATATGTCGCATATTTAGCAGGTAATCGGATATGACAACCTTCGAAAATACAAGCTATATCTTCGCAACTAACGCAAGATGACTAATGACACCGTGAATAGGTACAATCTTCGAAGCTATAATCAGTTGTGATAATACATGGGCTATTTCATGCGGTTCTTATGACATTTTCACTCGAAAAGGGATGGAAACATATCACAAAACTATTTTCTATACGTTTAGGGTTACATTTAAAACAAAAATCAATTGAAAACAAACTTGTTTAAAACATGGCCCGTGTTTAAAACATGTTTTTTATTGTTTTTGTTGTTTTTGTTGCTCTTTTTCAGCTATGACGTCACTGATATTTAATTGTGACGTCACAGTGATTTTCATCGTAAATTGAAAATACAGGGTACATATGGCTCCTCTGACGAATACGGATTTCGACCACTGTCATAAACAGAACAAAAATTTCTTTACCAAGGACTACGTCGTTTTGCAGCATTTTTACGGTTACCGATTCCATATCAATAATCTATATCTACTTGCTATAATTGTTGAACCGACGACGATTTTGAGTGTTCCATCCACTCCATGTCGTACACGTCGACTATATCGAGTAAAAATCGTCCGTATATGCTCATACCGCATGTTTTTCGAAACTATTTAAACAATTATGGCATATAATTATACATTTGAAAATACCACACAGTTTCGTGGTTTAAAAGGGCATTTGTTCAAAACACTCTTTAAAACATGTTTTAAACAAAGTGTTTTAAAACACCGTTTGTTTTGAATGCAACCCTATCTACGTTTGAATTCCCTAAAGTGTAAAATGAAGTATCACCATGAATCCATAAATGGAAAACTAAGGTATTTATCAGGTTTCCACGTGGTGTGTGGTGTAAATCAGGTTAACAGCACTTCCAGGTATCAAATAGTGCTTTCACAGTCATTCCAACGGGTGTAAATTAGTTATATACACCATTTCTCTTCTCATCGAATCATGTCGTAATCGTGACATCCAATTCACGGCTTATAACCTTTTAGTCGGGGTTGTAGTGACTCGCGTGAGACTCGAATCGCGATTTTTTGGTGACTCGACTTGACTCGACTTTAAATGCGAACCATTCGATAACCCCAGACAGAGTTATAAAAAGTGCGTTTAACAAGACTCCAACTGTAAAATGAGCTGTCAACACAATGACTTGGACTCGGACTCGAGTCATATCATCATGACTCGGACTCGACCCTCTGTTCGCTGACTTGGACTCAGACTTGACTCGGTGGTGAATTGAAAATGACTTGACTTGACACGAGTCAAATCTATAAAATTGAGATTGACTCGTGATTTGGAACCTTGTGACTTGGTTACAACCATGAACTATTGACACCAGCGGCCAAATTTGTGATATCATGTCGTAGACTCCTTTGATTTGTGATCCTATATTCGAAGATTAATGATGTTTCAAAGTAACTTGTACCAGAAGGTAATTACAGACCGTAGCGAATCATACACTTATGGAAGACAAGCACCACTACAACTTTCGCAATACTAATAACATCAATTCTTATGCGCATATAGTCCAGAGGTGTAGCAGGTTATGTTTTCATGCACCACTCCACGAAATACAAAAACGTGGTACACGTAAAAACAACCCTCTGTATCCCTGGGATATTCATGAAGATTTGTGTGACTAATTCAGTGGTTCCCAACCTTTTTGACCTTGCGGACCGGTCAAACTTCAAATCAAATGTTGCGGATCGGCGAACCTTCAAAATCACCCCGAAATTCAATTACGACAACTGTATGCAACTCAACTGTAGTATATTGGAGACTTAACTTCATGCTGTCTTTTTCATGTTATATATTTATACGTTCTATTGAAGTTCCCGCAAGGCAAAGCTCCAAAATTCACGTTAAAGACGACTAACGTGATTTTGATTGTTGAATATCCCTTGAAAAAAACGTAGTTGTTTTATTGCCTCTATTCTACTACCAAGTGTCGCCTAATTGCACTGGCGGTATCCGTATCTTGCACATATACATTGTCTGAAACGAGTTGCATGCTACTTTTTAACAGTTTCCTACAATACTTGCACCAGAGTAAACCATGGATCCTCACTCGACATCCCGCAAAAATGCGTTCCAAACTTCTAAATCAGTTTAAAATTTTATGTTACATTTCTTTAGTTAATGTACAAGCTTCCAACTTCTTGCACATTGGAATTGACGTATGCAATTGACGCATGAGAACCCCTGATCTAACTTATTTTCACTCATCAGAAGTGGTGTGGAAGCATTTAGATACCTGAAAGTGACCTACAGTGGAGCTTCGGCACGGACTTTTCAAGTACAATGTGATGAACCAGACCAATGAACTTATGGTAGGCTTTTATTAACAATATCCCGACTAGCGCAGACACCATAAACAACGATCCTTGCTAGGTAAGGTCAGATACAGAAATGACTGATTACTGTGTTGGCAGCACCATGATCGCTCATGGGACATGACAGCGCTCACGTGATACGCTACAGCGAATCAGGCAAAACACGTCATACAAGTCGTCTAAAAACATGACCACTTGAGTAAGCAGTAAAGGTTGACCAAACATGCTTGTGTAATCCGAAAAAGTTGAAATACTTCGTTACTGACCACGTCTGATTGCATTGCATTGTGTTGTAAAAGTGGATGACCAGCTTACTGGTGGTACTGTGTGCACTGAGAAACGAAACTATCAATATTCTTACCTCCTGTTCGAATTTGTCTGGCTGTGACGTCACATCCTGCTGTCCCACAGCACGGTGGAGCTCGATTGTCGGCAGTAAAAGCGGCTACCTCGATCATGTGCAATATCTTGAAAGTATGCGAGCATCAGCATTGGTTACCGTGAAAGGTACGATGTACATGGCCGTTGAACATTTATTGGAAATATGTATCTTGATAATAGTAACGTGAAAGAACCTCTTTGAATAAAAGTCCACCTGCCTAGCGGTGTGATGAAACACACCAAATATACCTATACGATTTCACACGAATTTTGAAATCTGAGATTCATATCCAGTTTGAAAGTAGAACTACATCCGATGCTGACTATACATATACTTTCACCAATACAAAATGACAGTTAAATGGTAAAGCTAGATTTGCTAGAATTTCCATTTTCAACGACTATACTTACGAAAATCAGAATATGTGTGGCGTATATAGTGCAGTCGAACAAATTCCAAAAGTCTCGAAAATAGGAAGGCTGCATTTTCAACAAATCAGTCTCCTCGTGTTCCAAATATTCCGTGATCTAGAAACCAGAATTGAAATGGATTGAGTCCAGAACTGAGAGATTAGGATTCCGTAATAAAATGAAGATCGAATCGGTATCAACAATATAGTTCTAATGGCATACATCAGACGATTGTGAGCGGCTCTCAAACTCAATTACGTACGTTGCGTGTGACAAATGACGGCGTGGTTCGAATAAAGCCGCTTGCATTTTAGGTATTCACAGCCAATATTGATACGGTAAATTGCATACCACATTTGGATTCTGACCACTCATCGGAGGGTACTGGGCTTTATCATCTGTTATGTTTTTCCTCCTGTAAGACTTCCATTTGCTGAGATTCGCTTGAGACGTGCGGTACTCCCTGATTTCAAGTACGATGAGGCACAGTGTTGTGATGATCGCCGGGATCCAGAAAGTTACTCTCCAGGCGTCCTCAAGTAGAAGGTACCGTGAGTCAGTGTTGGGATGACTCGAGTCATGACTTGACTCGAGTCAGACTCGAGTCACCTTTTTCGTATGACTTGACTTGACTCGAGTCACTCTGCTAAAATGACTTGACTTGACTTGACTCGGCGCATCAGAAATGTGGATGACTCGTGACTCGAAGCAAAATTCACGAGTCAATTTCAAGTCATCAAGTATAATCGGTTTCGATGAAAATCACTGTATCTTGCATTTGTTCGGATTGTTCGTGAAACGCTGTTGTGTTGTAACCCGTGAGTGCGACCAGTCATCCAATGATCGTGCGTTTTACTGAGCCTGCATTGTTCTCTCACAAATATATTGATCGCAAGCGAAGTGATCGAAGCTTACAGCTTACGTTGTCGTAGAGTAGTACAGTAAAGTAATTTTATAGCAAAATGTATATTTCTGTTCTCCATTCTTACTCCAAACTTCTTGTTTTATTGAAATTGAATTCGAATATAGTTTATATCGTCCTCAACCGTTGGCGCAGGCTCGAATTGTATCATATCAATTTGTAAATGGGTAATGTATTGCATCTAATCAATTCGTTTCTCATTCTCTATGTTGGGTGGTGACTACAAACTGAGGCTATGCAATAATGCATACGTAGTTTAGCAGTTCTAATCATATGTAAGCGATACACCGCCTTCTTGCGTGTATATTTAACTCTATATTCGTTCATCGGTTCAAAATCAATGACCACGCAATCTGTATTTCAGACTGCTAGCAAAATGTCATGACGTGGCATACCTCATACTTCGAAAAGGCAACTTGACTTGAAATGTGACTTGACTCGTGACTTGACTTGACTTGACTCGACTTGACTCGAGTCACCTCCAAAAATCGAGTGACTTGACTTGACTCGAGTCACCTTCGAAAATCGATTGACTTGACTTGACTCGAGTCAAAATGTGCAATGACTCGAAATGACTCGTGACTCGAAGGTAGTGACTTGATCCCAACACTGCCGTGAGTAGGTGTCAGTTGTAAGTTTGCGGAAAGATTAAAGCAAAACAAACCACCCTATGAAATCTGGGGGTGGATCCAACTCAATTACCAGAGGTCTTCAAGGGCATAGTGAAAATGGTATCAAACAAAATTTAGATAGATGTTTTTTGTTAATTTTACAGGAATTCCGACTCGTGACCTAATCGAACATGTGTGACGTTTTCGGGAGTAACGCGGAAGTTGAAGTTGGCCGAGACATTTTTGAAATCTTACCGTACTAAACCGAAAATTTCACTCCCTAAACAGGTATATTATCCACCCATAAATAACTCGTGACTATCCTTTCCTATCTCAGATGATTGGGAGTGGGACCATATTGTAAGCATCGTGAAATACATAGTTCACTTACTGGATTCGGTAGAACGTATCTGTATCTTGTTTGCCACGACGCCCCAACACCGAGACTGGTCCATAACGCTATGTACAGAACATAAATCCCCAGGTCCTTCGATGCCTGTTTCCTACAACATATCGTGAATATTGTTGTCTTGTATGCTTTCGCGAATTGCCCCGGCGTGGAAGGAAAGAAAACAAAATAGGATAAACATGTTGGCAGCCCTGACCCAGCAGTGGACTGAATTTTTGTGACACTTATCCTGGGCGCTCTTCACCGCCCACTAGCGTGTTTTAAAATGAAGCAGGAGCACATTGTCGATCAATATGACGTCACACCAGTAAAGCTTTGTCTATCGACTAGAGGTGGTCACGATCCGGTTCAGGAGTATGTGGTTGTGTGTTGTAAGTTGTAACCAGTGCTAAAGCCACATTTTTTCAGACCCCTCCCGCCCAAATAAACACTGAGTTTTGACCCCCCACCCCCCTCCCGCGACTCCATTTCCAATCTGCCGTGCCCCAGCACCCAATTTCATCAGTTGATTATTAGAGCGATTTATTTTGGCATTTCAAAAAAGGTCAAAATTTTGTCAAAATTGTAGCGTTAGGTCAAAAAATTTCAAAATTGTTTACAAAGTCAAAAAAAAAATTGTGCAACCTGCATTTCGTTTGTATCGTAGATTTTGCGATGTCAGTGAACTTATTATTTGAAATTGTACAGCTTGTAGTCTTCTTTATATGCCTACCGTTGTAGACGGCCCATTGTCCGCTCATCGTGAATCATAAACATTCAAAGGAAACAAATAGGTTGACATGGTGTTATGCTCAACGTACCGCAATATCCTAACTGAAGCAAGACTGCGTGGGCATCACATGGTTCTATTATATCAAGAAGCGCAAGATGAAAAATTGTGATGTAGACACCATTGTCAGAATGAAGCAACACGATGTGTCACCAGCAGTGTGCGCACAGCTTCAGTGTTGTCAGCCAACAACTGCTGCTGTTGAACGTTTTTTCTCCATTCTTGGCAAGCTACTTGGTAAGGACAGACACTTTCTTCCCGAGAATGTAGGAAAGCATCTTTTGTTGTTGTACTACAACAAATTTTAATTATTTCTACCATAATACGTGATGTAACTACTGGAATTCTTCATAGGGTCAGATTTCGTTAAAATAAAGTTTTTTCATGTAACAATTTGTCAGTTTTTGAGTCAAAAAGTTTTTCAGGCCAAACTACTTCGTAAGGACAGACAGTTTCAACCAGAAATGAAGACAAGTAGTACAATTCCAACATTATGTGGGAAAACACCTAATTTGCATACGTCAAGTCAAAATCTGGTCGAAATTTAGTTTTTTAAGGTAAAAAAATGTCAAAATTCCGATTTTTTGGGTCAAAATCTCCCGTTTTTGGTCAATGAAAATCGCCCTACCGATCACTAATTAAAGGTCGGCACATTTGCCTAGACTTACTAACAGCCTATTTTGGAAGCTGATTACGTTCAACATCTTCGTGAACCCTAGAATGAAGGCAAACTACCCCCAGGTTTGGAACCACTATCTTCGAATGAAGCATCCAATCAGCCTAAACCGACTCTATGAATATACCGTTATCTTGTAATTGCGATTACAATTGGACTTATTTCGACAATTATCGAGACGACAGATTTCGCATCGTCGGAAGGGGCCGTTCGCAATTTCATTTGTGTCAAAGCTGTGTCAACAAAAAGAGTTCGTGTACCATCTACAAATAGTACATTGAACGCTCTCGTATCCGACATTTCATACTGGTGACGTCATATTTCGTGATACGATTGTTGATATACGATGTTCCTTTGAATTCTCTACTAGTTGCTGACGATTATCCCCGACGAGTGTCAGCCGAAAATATTCGGTTTCATTTCAATATGAATATACTATTAAATTGTGGACTTATTTCTGTAAATGAATGCTATTTATTTTTTAGTTTTGATCGCAGTTTTTGCGAGGGTGGCGGTCCCCATGTTAAAACCAAAATATGTGATACTAAATCGCGCCCAGCGCGAAGAAAAATTTCATGTTGCATAAATCTGCCCAACAATAATATTGTTTATGTTGATTTACGAAAAAAGTATGAGCTTACTCCAATCCTTCTAAATTCCCGACATTTAGGCATGTTTTAGAAATTCGTCCCGGACGCAGTTTTAAAGTGAAATTCGGGACATGTCCGGGAGATTCTGGACGTACGGCAACCCTAATCTATGAAGACATGCAGTGCTAACGGTATGAACGGTGAACCTACGAAGGGGGGGGGGCTGGGCGAGACTTCCAGGGGTATAAGACATGTATATGTATAAGACACTATAACACGGCATTGAAGCAGGCTTAACTGTTGAATTGTTCTCTATCTCCTGAACCATTTTTCATCATACATTGTCAAATTATACAAGAACTGACTATACCTCATGTCTTCATGTTGAGATGTATGGCATGTAGCGTGAAATAATAGAATATAGCGACACAACTGCTGCAGGCTAAATAGACCACACTAATCTAGACAGCAATCAGCTTACATAAGTAATAAGCCGGCCAGCACACCACGTCAAGGTTTGAGCCAAGCGCTGTATTGGGCCATATCTATTATTGCATGGTTGCATGGATAGACTATCATCAAAACTAAGTACCTCTACCGCATGCAGATACTTGATGATCATCGGGATATGGGACTTTTCTAACAAATGCAGAGATTTGATGATTTATCCATCTGTACGGAATCATCT
Source organism: Botryllus schlosseri (assembly GCF_051294905.1). Taxonomy (NCBI): domain Eukaryota; kingdom Metazoa; phylum Chordata; class Ascidiacea; order Stolidobranchia; family Styelidae; genus Botryllus; species Botryllus schlosseri. The sequence goes on along the minus strand of NC_137247.1, from coordinate 7,832,523 downwards.
TTTTGATTGGTTCACGGATTTTCACGTTCAGTCGCTATAATCCTTGAAAAAGGTGCTTAAACCAAAAAGGGGGCCCCTTCGACCAGGGGGCTCCTTCGACCAGGGAGCCCTGGGCGAACGCTCATCTGGACCATCCCAAAAGCCACCACTGACCACAAGCCTCCCATCGCATGCTCAAACTTAGAACGATATGTTCCTACTTCCTTCCATACCTTCCGAAGTTAGACCATTTGACCTTTAATATTCTCTCTATAACAGGGTGCATGACGACGTCCAATTGTTTGTAGTCGACAATGAACTGCAGCTAGAAGAGAGTTACGGGAGATGTGTTATGTTTTCAAGAGTCATTTTATATGCAATAATTTAAAATCCTATACATACCGGTGTCTTACGGGCGCTTTCATTCTTTTCTAAAACGAATAATGACATGCTTTTGAAAATATCGGGATAGTACTTCCGCCTATACAAACTTAATAAATGTGAAATGGATTTGTATGCGAGAAAGTTGCAGTGAGTATTTTATCAGAAATCATTTTTCACTTCACATCATAATATCACTAACACGACAGCGGTTTTGACCACGAGTACACGCAGGCCGACACCAGTTACAATTTCTGAATTGCGCTGCTGCTGATCTGTCACCCGGTGTTGAAAGATATGAGCATGAGCACGAGTAAATGGATTTCGATTGAAATGCGAGTCTGCGGATTTTAAGCAACGCAATAGGATTTGTTGCGAGAATGCAATGCCCCAGGACGTTGAATTTTCACTCGACACTAGCCTGCATACATGGATCTCCATTAAATATCAACTGGATGCAGGATGGAATTTGGTATTTCGTAAAGATCTGCATGGAGCCCGGTAAAGGAAATTTACGAAGGCTACATACACAGGGATCGCATACAAACTATCTAGTTTACCAGAAATAATGAGGTCACTGAGATCTTTCAAGCGGAACCTTTCTTTTCTGTTAGGCACATCAATCTCGTGATAGTGATTCAGAGCAAATTTTGCCTGTACAATGGAAGATGTACACTTTTAAACACTGAATTGGCGCGGGAATACCGGCCTAAGTACCACGCGGCTCGTCTTTTTCATCATAATTGTCAGACATGGCCGTTCGGAAGCGTCTTGCTTCTTAATATCCGCTCCTTGTTCGACCAACCATTGAGCGGCATCGGAGCGACCTGATAATGAGCGAAAGCAGAACATTGAATTGTATCGAGGTAACATATTCCCATGCTTACGGAATACTCAGATTTATGCGAGTCGTAATTTATCATCGGTATTTGGATAAATGCCTTGAGCTATATCATGCATGAATCGATATGGAGTTGGTTGATTCCCAGTGTAGTCACAATAAATGGTGTATAGCTATGTGATAGAGCGCGAATAACACCTCTGCCCTCACGACGTCGACCCCTAGTACATTTAACTGCACGCCCTTGCCAAATGTTCATCCCGGCTACGCCTATCGACCCGAACCCGAAGTCACCAACTGTCTAGCAAACTATTTACTTCAAAGCTTATTTCGAAATATAGGGTACGCAACATTTATCAATGGATTAGTACAGTGGTTCTCAACATTTTTGTCTTCGCGTACCCCCTTTGGACCGTTACGGATCTCCGCGGACCCCCAACTTTGAGTTCAAATTTAGCTCTATTACCGTTCAACCGCCATCTGTCTTGTGCAAATATTACCTGTAGGCCAGTGAAAAACAGCAACAAAATGACCTTGATATAAATATGATACTATTTACTTAGAAATAGGGAATAGGTTTATTATTTCAAAGCGAATGCTCTGGCGACAATTCTCTAAATACACTGTGCCGTGTCTCCAAAATTCGCGCCATCTATTTGACATGAACGAGTTCTTAAAATCCATTAATTTCTACAAACATAGGTGGTGGCGACTGTAATAGTAACGGGTAACGCTTCCAACGACACCTTTGGATCTGATCACAACATACATGGTACCAATATAACGTCCAGCCAAGTCATTTCAATGTAGCAGCCGGTGGCGGCTTGTCCTATGGGGCAACTGGGGCATTGCCCCACCCGAAATTCTGTTCAATAACAATGATTTACCATTTATAGACGTTCAGCAATCAATATATACCGAAATCACGGCGAAAATAGCATTTTTGTGCTTTCGCTTGTAAATGCCCATATATAGCGAAGTCTCTACGAAAATCGAATTATCTTCTGTGTTTTCGCTTTGTAAATGCCTAGCCGGGGCTTGCCCCGGTAGCCCTCATGACAAGCTTTCACTGTCTGTTCCCCCAAAGCCGCTCACAATAAAGAAACGATGAACTACTCTCTCTTATTCATCAAATTACCGAGCAACCGGGGCAACTTGGCGAGTCGCCTTGCCATTGTGATGTAACCATGGTATATATACCTGAGCTCTGTTACCGTCCCATGCGTTGAGTCGACCTTTGCTAACAGTATAAGTCGATTTTGACGGTGTTTCACAAAATGATAATTCTTGAAACTTGGTACGTTATGTCATGATGGTGGTATTCAACACTGCTCCAAGTTTCAGGGTTGCTATAGTGAAAGTTTTGGGTAGTAATTTCTAGGGATGGTGTGAACGTGAGGTTCACGTTCGCGTTCTGTGTGTGAACCTCGGAAATTTAGAGGTTCGCGTTCACAACAGAACCTTGGTAGGTTCTGCACTGTGAACCTTTTTAATAAATTGTAACTTCCACTTCATTATAAGATCTTTGGTTCAAATTTATTGCATTTCAACTGCGGGTCACTCTATGCATGGCGCTGGCAGCATAAAAAATCAACGCTAAACGAGCATGCACCTTGACAACCTCAAAAGTTTTACTTGCTTTTTTGTTACAAAAAATTTCTCGAAATATCCAGCCTTCCGTTTGTGAATATTTAGTGCAGTGGTTCTTAACCTTGCCCTCAGCGCCCCCCAGGGGGCGCTGGCGATTTTGAAGGGGGGCGGAAACGCTCAGGGGGCGATATGGGGGGCGTTGGGCTCAGGGGGGCGGTATGGGGGGCGCTGGGGAAAAATGGCTTCGCAGTAGATGATGTGGTGATAGCAAATATCCTTAATGAGTATTCAGAGCAAATTAACACCGAAAACTCCGTTATATATAGCCCTCAAAATACATATAGGTTTAATTGTCCACGGGCGCCTAAATGACTGACACCGAATGTTCCTGTCTTGGCAATCTGAACCCCAGAAGACGAATTCCATCTGGCAGGGAAAAATTATATGTCAGTGAAGAAATACCGATCTGAAATCGTGTGCGTCTTTTAGTTTAGTACGATTGGGCGACAGGGATATTCCTGTTGGGCGATATCACCGTTGAACGATTCTATATTTTTTGATATTGCAGACAGGGGGTCACGAAATAACATCATGCAACGAAGTCATACCAACGGGTTCGCCCGCCCGAATATGTTTAATTATTAGTAACGGGCCCTACAGTTTCCAAGAAACCTCACAATGTTCGCTTTAAGTTTTGATGAGTCTGCGCACACTCAACAACTCACTGCGCTGACCCCTGGACAACAGTGCGTATCGACTAAAAAAGGTAATAACTTCGGATTTGTTGTGCGCAACGCAGATTTTCTGTGCGCAGAGACCGTGTCAGCACTGCGCACGTGGGCATCTTAGAGGGAACATTGCACCTCACTCAGCTCTACCGGTAAATGTGTTTACGTGAGCAGAGAGAGGATAAAAATTAATCTCAATTTACATGCAATTCCCGATGATATTGACCAATTCACTCATTAATTAGTGAAATGCTTCGCGCTTCGCGGTTTATCACCCGATGGGGGCCCAAGACCAACGCTTTTTGTTTGGGGGGGGACGGGGGCTGACGAAGTGCTGTTAAGGCCCTTTTAACGAATAATTGTAACTGCGGGCACGCCCGAATATGTTTAATTATTAATTACGTGCCCTTTATCTTCCTATATAACAGCTCACTCAGTTTATCGCGACTTATATATGTAATTACCACCTATTCATTCATGAATTATAAAAAATTTTGGTACCTAGGGCGACCAGGCCACACAAACTTTGCTGACCATCGAAATCACGATAGGGGGTTCGTGGGGGCGATGCCCTCAGAAGTTCGGTTTATCACGCTATGGGTGCGCAAGGCAATCGTTTTTAGGGGGTTGACGAAGTGCTGTTACGGCCCCCCTCTTACTCATTGTCTTTATTACATTCCTTACATTATGAAGTTGGGGGGGGCGCTGGAGCACGATAATTTTTCAAAGGGGGCGCTGGAAGAAAAAAGGTTAAGAACCACTGATTTAGTGACTCTCTGCTGTGCGCTAGACCCGCAATCACACAACATCACGAGCGATATACGTAGTCAGCGAATGATGCTTATTCAACCAATCAATGACATTGATATCGTTTTCTGGTGTAAAAAATCGAGCGGGCGTACGGGGTCAATCTTGACTTCATATCTTTACTGTATCATTAAAACCAAATCCGTACGATTAAGGTGCTGGCTACTGTTATATAACTTGTTGTTTATGGTATCGGTAGCGAGTATAGAAACCCGTTTTACACTCTGCTCAATATAAATGTAGCAATACTCAGACTCCGAACACATTGTCCGGTCTGGCTAAGACCGTAAAGGCGTAAGCTTATATTCCCTGGTAAGTCCTCGTCGAAATTGTTGGCAGAGCGACGGAATGTATAGATTTTATGAGATTATTATATCCTTTGATAACCGCGGTTGATACATTTAGCGACGTTTTAAACGCCAATATGTACTTCAGCAATGTGACATTATGTGGCTCGAGTCTTCGCTAGATATCGTGTACACTGTACAGGCTATCCCTTCATTGAAAGATAGGGTTGGAATTTGCAATATGACGTCACGAGGTTCACGTTCGTGTTCACACAGAACCTTTCAGAGGTTCACACCATCCCTAGTAATTTCGTTTCCAAAGTTGACTGTGTGTTCATCCGTCATGTATCGTAAACAAAATTTACTCAAAAGCGGGTGTTGGTCTCCATTGATTTTGACGATGTTCCATACCGGGATCGGTCATGACATTTGGCATAGTAAGTCTTCTTCGTTTCCTAAGTCGAGTGAGAGTTGACTCGCCATTTCTCGCTAACAGATTTTACGCACAACCGGTATTGGTCTCTATTGATTTTAACGATGCTCCATACCTAGATCGGTCATGAACTTTTTGACGGTATGTCTTGATTTCAGTATCGAACGCTGTTCCAAGGCCCGAGGTTGACTCTCAATGATTAGAGCATTAATTTCGTTATCGAGGTCTAGTATGGTAGAGATGTTCGCTGATCTGACACATCATAGGCCTAACTACCGCATTGCGGATTTCACGTAAAAGCCGTTGTTGGTCTGTGCTAATTTTAACTGGGTTTCATACTGAGATAGGTGATGAGATGATGATCTCATGAAACAGTTTACTAAGATTCTCAGTTTGTATTCAAAAATTTACTTTATTTTATATTCTCCAACGTCAATTTCACCGTGAAATTGTGGCCTTCAAGCCATTTGCTCACAACCCCGTGTCAAGCGCGATAGGTAGTTCGTTTTCGATGACGGCTAACAGCTGATCACTTGATCAGCCTATTCCTCAATATATATGTCGCAAAATGCGGTATTTTTACGCAAGATTCGGCCCTTATCAGCCTAGAAATTGTCCATTGATCTAATCTAGGGGTGGGCAAACTACGACCCGTGGTACGCATTCTATCAACACCGTTTTTTTGTGGCCCGCGAAACCCTCAAGAAAAATATTGATAAAATGCGTACTAAAAATCTAATTCTTGCGGTGACCTGACTAAATTTCTCCGTAATATATTCCACCGTGAAAAGTGATAGTCTTACTACGATGTTTATTTCTTGTTTTTGTTGCTTCCGCAATAGCCTGACCTCAAGACCCATGCATTTTGAAAGGTTTCGCTTACTAAACATCACAGAAAGTCACAACAGAAATGACATAATTCGGCTCACGTCAGTGATTTTGAATTGGAGAGTCCAGCAAGTTTATTACTTTTAGTGCTGTGCCTGGAAAACCGATTCGCGCATGTGTTAAGTAGATTCGTCCTCGATATGTGAAGAGGTATTTAATATTTATATATTTCCAATATATTGTAGATACGTATTTAAAGGTAACCGGGTTATGATACTGTCAGCATTGTGTGTCCTGGACGTAAAGCAAAAGTAGAATCATCACATCAACATGAACAGATCGTTGCCCGCAGATATAAATTTCCCTCCTGTTGCAAGAATCGGGACAAGCGACTCTCATCGCTAATTTTGACAAATTGGTTATTGAGAACGACGAGCTTATAAGAACTTGCCAATATTTGTGATGCGTATATTTAGTTTGTTTTCAAATTATACATGAATATTATATCTGTATTACCTCGGTCATTATATAATTATATAAATAATAACATTGCGTTTTGGCTTATAATGTGTATTTACTATAGTGTAGGGTTACCATATTTTGGAAATCTAAAAAGAGGACACTTTTTCAGAATTTTCAGACTTGCAAAACCGGAGGTGAATTCTCAAAAAATCGTCAATTTTTCCCACCTTGTGGTCGGTTGACTAAAATAAAAGGAAGACTTTCTCGCTCGGTTCCCAAAATACTGTTTATTCCTTCACGTTGTCGAGTGGTTGACCGCGAAAAAAGGGTCAACTTTCCGCTCAGCTCCCGAAATACCCGCCGGGGCGTCCCTTCGGTGCTGATTTACGGCATCTCAGTTGAACTTTGCTATGAATGTGACCAAAATTCTCAAAAAATAGGACAAAAGGGCGTCCTCCGAGGACACTTTCAAAAAAGTCAAAAAGAGGACAAATCCTCTTAAAAGAGGGCGTATGGTAACCCTACTATAGTGCAGCCCGCGAATGGATTCAGATGTTGAATGCGACCCGCAAGCCAAAAAGTTTGCCCATCCTCTGATCTAATCGTACGTGAGAGGAAAGTGCACTCTTACCCTTTTCCCCAACAACGTATTTCGATGTAAATGAAATACCGACGTATCAACGAGGATAAGGACTTAGTGTTTTACACTTTTCAACTGCTGGTGCTAGAGGCAGTGTCTCTAATTCGACCGAAATTGGGTATCGTGATCTGAAGCATGTGGTCTACTGCAAACGGTGTCTCGATATTACCCGATGGTCGACATTGCTCAGCTCGACTTGACTTGTTTACATTCCAATACATCATTTTCCGAAGTAGTAACCAATGGTGAACTTTTAAAATTACTATAGTTGAAAAATCGCTTTCTATTAAGTTTTCTGCTGTAATTAGAATCGATGCGTTGGATGTGTTCACGATTCTCAACGCTCTCATTTTGGGTATTCCAGATTTTAATGAACTCGTGATTGAATATTTTGCAACTATGAAACCAGGCCGTGCGCAATAGGCCTACTGACACAAACTTTGAAATATGCAGGTATGAACTACTGTACTTCATATTTTCTTTCGAATAAATTGAAATGCGCAAGCCTTTTTAACCATGCCTAATGTCTATACCCCATGCAAACTGTGTGTGATCACCACGAAGTCACATTTTCACGTCGGAATACACTATTGTGACGTCATTTAGATAATTAAAATCACGTACATTCCTTGCCCCACCACCCAATATTGTCACGAGCCGCCACTGGTAGCAGCTCTTCTTGAAGTTATCTTGGAACAGCAGTTATGTATATCACAGGAAAAAATTGATTTTTTTTTGCTGGCGAATTTATTCCTAACCACAACAAAACATCTCTAAACAGCAATATGTTAGTATCAGTAGGCTACTGGCAATTTGGTGATTAAAATGAGTTTGCGCAGTAGAATATTTCATCTCAGACGGCCATCCTGTTTATGTGAAGTTTTAGCAGTTATGAAGCGAAACTGCGCTTGGTGATTTCTATAATTAAAAAAATAGAAATTAGGTTATCACACATTTTGCCAATTTGGAGGTTTCGCGGACCCCTGGAATTGCTTCGCGGATCCCCGGTTGAGAACCACTGGACTAGTATGATGATACAATTACACAACGGATTATTTCTACCGCTGCCGCACATGACGCCACTCGCCGCTAATCTAAACAGTTATTGGTATATGTTCATAACGACATGCATGAGTATAGCCAGGTCATACAACTCACCGAGTTCAACAGCAGCAAAAAGCGGTGATCTCTTTCTAGCATCCTCAACGTCAATGGATACGCTGTTGTCTCTCATTAATCTCACGAGGGCTTTGCATGCTTCGAGTGCATCGTTGCAAGCAGCGTAATGAAGAGGAGTCTGTCCAGCCCGGTTTTTCGCTGTTATATCCGCTGCGATCAACAACCGAGCAATACAGACTGTTGACGATTTGCGCCTTTCAAAATCATATTTAAGTGTATGTATAGTCCGGCCTATATTAGGATTACCATATTTTTGTGAAGTAAATTCCGGACACTCTTTAGCGCCCAGTAGCGGATTTTAAAATGCGTTATGAGACATTGTCTGTCAATATGCCGTCACACCAGCAAAGCTTTGCCTATCGATCATAAATGCTCACGATCCGGAGCAGGAGCCGCTATAATGTTAGATTGGTGCATTCATGTGGTTGTGGTTTGTAACCAGGATCGAAATAACATTTTTTCAACCCCCCTACAGTCCAAATTAACAATGATCTGGAGCCCACCATAGGGTAATCGATACAACTTCTGGGGCCTTACTATATACATCTGGTTTCTATATGCATCTGATCGTTGAATTTTGTGAATGAAATCGGGCTATAATATTACTTCTTCTATGTATCAGGCCACTATAAAATTTTGATCCTTCCTTCGCCCACATGATCATGATCATAGTTAACGGTAGAGCTGGTGGAGGATGATGACTTCGACAATACAGGGAACGGAATTATGCATCGTAAAGTTCTGTCATGTCACACGGATAAGACAATTTATGAGCCCAAATGCGGATCCGAACCAGCAGGTTGCATATCCGGTGGTTTTCAACCTTTCATGGTCGCGACTCCATTTTTAATTTGGAAATGTTTTATAGCCCGCCAGCTCAGAATTTGATAAGCTGATTATTGAAAAACGGTCCGCACCTTTGCCCGGACTTACTCACGTCCTATTTTGGAAACTGATTACGTTCAACATTTTCGCGAACCCTAGAATAAAGACAAACGACCCCCAGGTTTAGAGTCCATATCTTTGACTAAAGCATCTAAATGGCCTTAACCGACTCCAGTAATATACCATTGTCCTATAATTGCGATCACAATTATACTAATTACAGTAAATGATGGTTATTTTTAATAATTTTTGATTGCATGTTTTGCGATGGTGGTGGAACAATGAATGTGATAGTAAATCGCGCGCAGCGCGAAGACAAATCTCAAGTGGTATATATCTGCCAAAAATAATATCATTTCTGTTGATTTACGAAAGCATTTTGATCCTATTTCAATAAAAATCCCGGACATTTAGGCATATTTTAGAAATTCCTCCCGGACGCAGTTTAAACAGTGAAATTCCTAACATGTCCGGGAAATTCCGGATGTATGACAACCCTAGCCTATATACAATATAAAACAGTCAACGGGGTCGCCAACTCAAAGCGGTTCGCGGGCCACTTTTCAAATTCGTAGAAACGGCGGGCCGCAAGAATGGAATATCGAGACTAAACAGGCCACACAGTTTGGCAACCACGTTTTCAAAACTTTACCTCAGTAGGCAATACAACACTGTGCTCTCTAAATGGCCGAAGGTCATAGTTACTCCAAAAGAAGTAATACAAATACAACAAAACAAAAAAACGGTATCATTATACTTTCATGTTATTTTAAACACGTGATATGCTCACAAAAGGCCTACCTGACAACGCTATTCAGGAATCGATTTGGTGGTGGCGAGACACGGTACTAGGTGAAAGACCTAATGGAATGCTATTGCCATCGCCGGTTCAGCTAGGAGTAGTGATGTTGGGCACAGGAGATTAGCTTATTTTGAAAAATGAACATCAATTATTGAAATGAAATAAATCTCAGCATTTAGCGTTCTTCCGAAACCTAAAATCAGATCGCCGACCGCAAAATATGACCTCGCGGGCCGCGTGGTGGTGACCCCTGAATTAGAAGGAATGGAGAGTTAATCAGTCAGATTGATTCAAAAACCTTTCAAGCGACACAAAAATTACGTCTAGTCCTATTCATCGTTGTTAGCATTACCTTTCCATGCGTAGAGTAAGTGGATCAACTTTGAATAGTTCGTAGCCGCTGCGACATGCATAGGCGTCACCCCATTACTGAAAAGAATGCGTAGTATGTCTTGTTCAAAGTCAACATCAGTCTATCTCTAACTTCATACATAAAATATTGCTAAACAAGCTATTCGTTAACTGCATGCTCCTAGAAAGGGTACTGACGTTATGGTCGACATTATATCCTATACATCTTCGAGAACCTACCATATGCTGCATGTTTGATACTGCAAAAGCTTGCAGCTGTGCGTTATATTGCCACGATCGCATCGCGGGTAGCAGCCAAGCGGGTATTGCCAATACTAAACTGAGACAGTGAGACGCTATGGAGGTGGAGGTGAATGCTAACACAACGATGTAATAAACTGCATATACGGGTGAAGCAGGTGGGTGGCATAAATTCTTATACATGTCTTTCGCCTTGACGTCAGCTCCTCTTTTAATAAGCTCCTCTGCTACGTGATAGTGGAATCCTCTTGCCGCTACAATATGAAGAAGGGTTTCGCCCGTAAACGCATTGCGATTGTTTATCTTTGCGCGATGACGATCTATCAGATATCTATATTCCGAAAATCCACCTGTAATTTAGAAGGTTACGAATGTTAACAGCGTATTTATTCTAGCGGTGCTTTCTAGTAAACTGCTGACTGCGAAATTATGAGAAATGCTGTGATGCCAATCCTCGTCGATAATAGTGATTGCCGTGTAAGTCTACCCTATAAGTCTTATTCTAATATCAAAATATATTCTTACTATGGCCGCAATCAGTTATAAGCCATACCAGCTTTTCAATGTTCAGACTGTCTAGGGTTGCCATTAGGGATGGTGTGAACGTGAGGTTCACGTTCGCGTTCTGTGTGTAAACCTCGGAAATTTAGAGGTTCACGTTCACAAACGAACCTTGATAGGTTCTGCACTGTGAACCTTTTTCATGTATTACAATTTTCGCTTCATTATAACATCTTTGGTTAAAAATTTATTGCATTTCAACTGCGGGCCACTCTATGCATGGCGCTGGCAGCATAAAAATCAACACTAAACGAGCATGCACACAATCACACAGCATCAAGAGTGAAATACACTGCATGTAGGTAGTCAGCGAATGGTGCTTATTCAACCAATCAATGAAATTGATATCGCTGTCTGATGTAAAAAAATCCAGCCGGCATATGGGGTCGATCTTGATTTCATATGTTTATTGTATCATAAAAACCAATTCCGTGCGATTGGGGTGTTGGCTAATGCTATATAACCTGTTTAAGGGGTAATATCGGTAGCACGTACAGGATCCCGTTTTACACTCTGCTCAATATCAACGTAGCAATACTCAGACGCCGAATACAATGTCCGGTCTGACCTTAACCGTTGAGGCGTAAGCTTATATTCCATTGCAAGCCCTCGTTGAAATTGTTGGCAAAGCGACGGAAGATATTGATTTTATGAGATTATAATATCATTTGATTGCCTCAGTTGATACATTTGGCGACGTTTAAAACGTCAATATGTACTTCAGTACTGTGGCATTATGTGGCTCGAGTCGTCGCTAGGTATCGGGTACAACTGTACATTAATATAGGCCATCACTTCACTGAAATGTAGGGTTGGAATTAGCTATATGACGTCACGTGAGGTCATGAGTTTCACGTTCGCGTTCACACAGAACCTTTCAAAAAGGTTCGCGTTCACACGAACCTGAACCTTTTACAGGTTCACACCATCCCTAGTTGCCATATATCCGGATTTTCCCGGACATGTATGGAATTATAGTGTTAAAACTGCGTCCGGGAAGATATGCTAAATTATACCTCAGTCTCAATGTCCAAAATTTTGGAAAATTATATTTTAGTCCTAGTTATTCTAGATTTCCAGCTGCCATTTACTCCCGCATTTTTTGTAGGTAGCGAACATTCTCAGATACCAAAGATGTCGCTTTGAACCCAACTCGTATATCATGTGTCGGAAATTGTATACTATCATTTAACAAGAACAGCAATAGGGTTTGGCTTCCTAGTCCTGGATTTCCTAAAACGTGAGTCGTGAAAGTGCGACAGGACCGCAACTATACAGCACCTCAAACCCTTTAATTGGGGGGTACCAACCTTGAAGGAAGCTCAAAATTATTTTGAGAATTAACATAAACAAAACAGATGTCGGGGCAGATTTATGTTACATGAATTTTTCTTTGCGCATCGCGAGATTAAGTGTCACTAGATCTTAAGATGTGTACATTTTCTTGCAAAAACAATAATAGCCATAATTTATTGAAATAAGTCTAATTGTATTAAAATTATGAGAGAACAGCGTATTCCTAGTATAGTATCGTGTAACGCCGTTTGGATGCTTCAGTCAGAGGCAGCGGTTTGTGACGTGGGGGGTCACGACCCGCGAAGTCGTTTGCTATTTTCCTGGGATCACGAAGGTCCTGAACGTGATCTGATTCCAAAACAAGCAGTAGATAAGTCTAGGCGACCGTGCCGACCTTTTTTAGTCATCAGTAGCGATTTGACATTGCAAAAAAAGTCAAAATTTTGTCAAAATTGTAGTGCTGGGTCAAAAAATTGTTTACAAAATCACATTTTTTTGCAACCTGCATTTCGTTTGTATCGTAGATGTTTGCACTTTCAGTGAGCTTATCATTTGAAATCTCATCTTGTAGCCTACCTACAGGCCTATCGTTATGGACGGCCCATTGTATGCTCAATGTGAATCATAAATGGTCAAATGAAACAAATAGGTTGACATGGTGTTGTGCTCAACGCACCGCAATATCCTAACTGAAAGCAAGACTGCGTGGGTATTGGTTCTTATATCAAGAAGCGCATGATGAAAAATTGTGATGTAGACCAGTGGTTCTCAACCTTTTTCACCTCGCGGACCGGTAAAATTTCAAAAAATGTCTGGCGGATCGGTGAACTTTCAAAGTTGAAATGAAGCCAAAATGTAAAGTATGCAACTGCTTTCTGCAATTATATGGTGCTAGATAGTGACATTCAGAGGGTTTTGATCGTAATTATTTATCTTCATGATGGCATCCAGGTGATTTTATGGTAGTCAGGCTGCTGAGTCGAGGTAAAATTGCCTTGTCCAGATAAACGTGCTACCGCCGAGAGTCGTTTACAATCTTTCGCGCCGAAGGCCGTGGGCTTAACCGACCGCGCCAACTCGAATAATATTCTTCTCTTAGACAATATCGAGAGAATAAGCGTTTGGGAGTCGAACCAAGCACCTTGTCGTTATATCTTGCTCATTGCCCACTGCCACCAGACGCATAGGCTACTCTCTCAACTACGAATACAATGCGTGCCGCAATAAAACACCTTACAGTGACTATACCACCCCAGACCCTACACTTGGGTGGTTGTTTTCACCTGTACTTGTGAGCACACTCATTCTACTCAGTGTGAGCAGAGACTTTATGTAGCTTGATCTCGCCAATAGCGAATTCATGACTGAATCGGTTTTCTCGCTGCCGAATTTTGGCACACCTCACGGAGTCCCATGTTAGCCTTAACTTCATTATGTGTTGGTATGTCGTGGTGCGGTAATGGATGACGCCGGAATGCCTATTTTTATAAATCGTGCATGTTTCTCCGAGAAGAGCACCTAATAAGCAAGACATTTAGTGACAGAAAATCGCGCAAAGCACGAAAAGAAATAGAAAAATGTTGGAAAAAGTTTCAAAAAATACGCTATGATTTATGATCATTTGCAAAATAATTTTGGGCTCTTTTCAAGCTCGGCCCCTCTACAATTGGGTGATTTGGGGGCCCAGTTACGGTCCTGCACAATATGAATGAATCACAAACGAATGATCGCGCAAACTGCGCTTTCTAGCGATGAGTCCGCTCGTATATGTTCTGTAATTGTCGCTCACATGTCGTCTAATGACACGTCTTGAACTTAAAGTCAAATCAAACATGTTTCCAGCCCTAATGTTACCTCACGAATTTCTGAATCATTTCAAAACTTGATGTTGTATTTAATTTAATAATGGACAGGCCTTCAACATTGCATCTTGAAATTATGGTATAAAATTGTAATATACCTGGCCGGCCGGCAGGAATGTCGTCGCGGACCGGCGGTTGAGAACCACTGATGTAGACTACATTTTCAGAATGAAGAAAGACGGTGTGTCGTTAAAATGAAGTTTTTTCGTGCATAAATTTGTAAGGTAAAAAGATGTTTCTGGTCAAACTACTTCATAAAGACAGACAGTTCTAACCAGAAATGAAGATAAGTAGTACAATTCTAACATTACGTGCAAAATCGCCTAATTTACATACATGGGGGCAATATTTTGTCAAAATTAAGTTTTTTAACGTAAAAAATGTCAAAATAAAGTTTTCAAGGTCAAAATTGACTATTTGTCAAGTAACAAAATCGCCCCATTATCAGTTTACCAAATTTTAAGGTGGGCCACACAATATTTTCGAACTGAAAATGTGGTCATGGCCATAAAAGTTTGGGAACCGCATGTCAAAGGGTATAAAACCTGCTCGTGCGAAGCCTGGAGTTCGGCTCATAAATAGTTTTGTCCGTGTGACATGAACGATGAATATGACTTGATGATGCTGTACTCAACATTTTCAAAGTCATCACCTCAATCAACTCTACCGCTAACTCTGGTCACATTGTCGGAGTGTGGATAAAAATTGAATAATACGTAGCAGAACCAATATTATTGACAGAACATGAACTTTAAAAAAAATCGTGCCTTGCGCGATTAGAAACCTTAGCCACCGGATGAATTAAATAGATAAATCTTGCTTTCACGTTATTCGGGCTCGTTTGTGTTTCGGAAAATACTATACATGTTTCACTATGGAGAAATTCAATCACAATACAGCGCTCTATTTCAGAATTCAGATACATATAGATGAGTGGGTCCGGGCTGAAGGTCTTACATGTACGTCGATATTGCAAAATTTAGAATATGTCTGAAACGGTAAGAGCGTATATTCGTTGACGAAAAGTAGTCTGTTGCAGACCAAATAATAATACCAACCATAGCCTACAGATCACGAGAGTTCAGGTCAGAGACTGCCAAATAGCCTGATGTCGCGTGAGACTGCGCAACTGATACATCTCGGCAGTGAGTAATAACTGACTTCGAGTATTCTTAACTGACTGCTATAGTCCAGACACAGTAAATCTCTCGTTGCGTGTATTGTAGATGAAGATCAATCAATCTAGCCCAGTGGTTCTTAACCTTTTCTCCTGCAGCGCCCCCTTTCGAAAATTGCCTGGGTCTGCCACCCAACAACAAAAAATAATAAATTAAGGACGGTAGCAAAAACTAGGGGTCCGATGGGTCTTTTCGGGTTAGGACTTCACTATAGGAAATAGCTTGAATCGCATCCGAGGACCACTCGACTAATTAACGCTATAATAATTGTATATGTGCTATATTCATGATCAAATCAAGGTTGCTAAACCAACTATAGGGTAGGGCTCATACCATCTGTATAATTCCAAAGAAAGAAACCCATTCTATAAAACGTTCATATAAGGTTGCGGTTTACAACACGAAACAGTATATCATTCTTTATGATACGATGGAGAAATATTCTGAAGATTTTATTTTGTGGCTCTCAAATAAAAATTATTTTTAGGTAAGCATTTTGACCGAAAAGCTTCAAAGTATCAGTAATGAACAAAGAGATCTCACTCTTAAAAGTGGTACATTGCCTCTTTCTTCGATTTCGACACGCGGTTCTCAGCTGGATGAAATACCTATAGTTCAAAACCTTTTTTGGAAAATAACTCGACATAGCGTCATGGGAGGATTTAAACGGGGAGCTGACGATCTAGAAGTACGCTCAATTAATTTTATATGAATTATAATAATAAACCACTGCATACATCAAAACACGTTACAAACATCGTCGGCATACATTTCACGCGTAGCGCGATGAAAAATTTCGAGATTTGGCTGATTTTGTCGACTGTTAATTTGCAATGAAAACTCAGGGATATATAGAACTGTTGTTCTACTATATAATCACATATGTCCCTACTTCACGCTCTATTGCGACGCCATTTTTCCTCAGCGCCCCCCATACCACCCCCTGAGCCCAGCGCCCCCATTCCGCCCCCTGAGCGTTTCCGCCCCCTTCAAAATCCAAATCGCCCCTTGGGGGCGCTGGCGACAAGGTTAAGAAACACTGATCCAGCCTATATCATATCGTTAAAATATATGCTGGTAATACTCTAAATGAGAAATTACGTTAATGCCAGTTGGTATCGAGAGCAGCGAGGACGACAAGGTGACGAGTGAGTCGAGCGTGACCGACCATTGATAGCGGACAAAACCACCGCGACATCTGGTGCAGCAGGTCTCAACTTTTTTGACCTCGCGATAACCCTCTGATACTGAAAAATAGTTAGCGCCACCCTAGTACTTCGAGTACCCTGACTAGCGAGTAGCGTAATGGTAGTGATTGGGGCGAAATCGTGGTTCATATTGATGTTATACTGGTAGAACAACTTTGGTCGAGTCTTCCAGCTTCATAATGGCGGAGTTATCCGCATTTTATGGGTGCTCGGGGATTCCTGAATAATGGTCAAGTAGTTAACGGTGCAGCAGAGCGTATGATAAAAAATAAATTCCGACTAAGCCGCTTACACACAACGTGACAGAAAACAGCAAGCCCGTCTCTTACAAGTCATGGAAGATGACCGGCAAATATTTCGAAATTTCGAGAAATCATCTTATTCATCCACCTGAATTTGCTGATTTTTTGTCAAATTAATCCATTTCTTTGCCATGTTGTTTCATTTCGTTATCCAGTTTCCCGTTATGTTGTTACGTTTCATTAAATAATTGGAGGTTTATAATGTCGCTTTGCGAGTGCATGGGAAATTTACAGATAGACTATTTTACATATAGTGAATCGTGCGAAATTATGACCAGTCTTAGGTAGGTTTGAGGATTACTAAGGCAGTGTGCAATATGAAACACATTATAAATCAAACAGAACATTAATAATCCGAACGATGTTTCCACGTATGGACGTCGGAATGTATACACGTCTAGTCACATAGGATTTATACCCGCGATATAGCTCTGAGTTAGGTTCGTGCACCACCTTCGCGGTGTGGATAGTCTGCATAGTACACTCGGTACACACTCTTTTCGCTAATAGTGCAGACTAGATCTATGGTTCTCAACCCTTTTCACCACGCGGACCGGTAAAATTTCAAAAAATATTTGGTAGACCATCAAAAATTGAAATCAACCCAAAATGTCAAGTATGAAACCGTTTGTTGCGCTATGGTGCTTAGGGTTGCCATACGTCCGGAATTTCCCGGACATGTCCGGAATTTCACTGAAAAATCTGCGTCCGGGAGGAATTTCTAAAATATGCCTAAATGTCCGGAATTTTGAAGGCTTGAAGCACGCTCAAAAGCTTTTCGTAAATCAACATAAACAATACTATTTTCAAGCAGATTTATGCTATTCAAAATTGTTCTTCGCGCCGCGCGCGAGTTAATGCAACGTTTAATGATATTAGTATTGGCATCCGGCACCACCCTCACCAAAAATGCAATCAAAATAAATATAAATAACCATCATTTACTGAAATAAGTCTGATTGTAATCGCAATTATGAGCTAACGGTATATTCCTAGAGTTGTTTAAGGCCGATTGGATGCTTCAATCACAGACAGTGCTTCCAAATCTTGGGGTCGTTCGCCTTTATCTGGGGTTCGCGATGATGTTGGATGTAATCAGCTTCCTAGACCTGAGTAAGTTTGAGCAAGCTGATTTTTTTTAGTATCAGCTTATGGGGTTTTGAGCTGGGCCACGGAACATTTTCAAGAGTGAAATGAGATCGCGACCATAAAAGGTTGGAAATCACCGGATTTGCAACCTGCTGGTGCATTTTATAGTAGCCTAATATATGGAAGAATCAATATTATTGACAGAATTCATACATAAACTTTAACAGCCAAATGCATATAGTAAGTGCTAGGGATGGTGTGAACGTGAGGTTCACGTTCGCGTTCTGTGTGTGAACCGCGGAAATTTGGAGGTTCGCGTTCACAACAGAACCTTGGTAGGTTCTGCCCTGTGAACCTTTTTCATATATTACCATTTTTACTTCATTATAAAATCTTTGGTTCACATTTATTGCAATTCAACTGCAAACCACTCTATGCATGGCGCTGGCAGCATAGACAATCAACACTAAACGAGCATGCACCTTGACAATCTCAAAAAATTTTCTTGCCTTGTTACAAAAGTTTGCTCGAAATATCCAGCTTTCCGTTTGTGAATACACTACATGTAGTCAGGGAATGATGCTTATGCAACCAATCAGTGAGAGTGATATCGTTTTCTGATGTAAAAATCTAGCAGACGTACGGGTCAATCATGACTTCACATATGTTTACTGTATCATAATAAGCAAATCCGTGCAATTAGGGTGTTGGCTACAGCTGCATATCTTGTTAATGGGGTAATATCGGTAGAAAGTATAGAAACCCATTCAACACTCTGCTCAATATCCATGTAAAGCAATACTCAGACACCGAAGACATTGTCCGATCTGGCCTAGACCGTTAAGGCGTAAGCTCATAT
Source organism: Botryllus schlosseri (assembly GCF_051294905.1). Lineage (NCBI taxonomy): Eukaryota > Metazoa > Chordata > Ascidiacea > Stolidobranchia > Styelidae > Botryllus > Botryllus schlosseri. The sequence continues at coordinate 7,813,714 of NC_137247.1, read as the reverse complement.
TCCCTGACAAGTCCCCATCGAAATTGTTGGCAAAGAGACGTAAGATATTGATATTATGTGATTATTATATCATTTGATTGCCTCAGTTGATACATTTAGCGACGTTTAAAACGTCAATTTGTAGGCTACTTCAGCATTGTGGCATTATGTGGCACGAGTCATCGCTATGTAGCCTAGGTATCGTGTACATTAATATAGGCTATCACTTCACTGAAATATAGGGTTGAAATTAGCAATATGGCGTCACATGACGTCACGAGGTTCACGTTCGTGTTCACACAGAACCTTTCAGAAAGGTTCGCGTTCACACGAACCTGAACCTTTCAGAGGTTCACACCATCCCTCGTGCCCAACAAGTTACATCGACTACCCTATGATGGGCCCAAGAACAGTGCTTTTTCGGGCGGGATGGGGGGGGGAGAAAAATTGTTGTTTCGGGTCTGATTAAAACACATAAACAGATAGCCGCACCGACCTCACAAGCAGGGCTGTCAAACACAATCCTGATAGGCCAGACACGGCACGCCAGATGATTTCATCCGGCCCGTGGAGGAATCTATTGCAGACCCTAGTAAGTAGCAATCACCGGAACTCACTTTACAGATGGCCCAATGGACCTATGTTCCACTCCATTCCTGTATAATAGTGTATCTGTATACAGTCGATGGGCAATGCTTTGCTAGTTTGACGTCATATTTACGGTCAATGGGTTACATCTCATTTTAAAATCCGCTAATGGGCGCTAAAGAGTGTCCGGAATTTGCTTCACAAAAATATGATAACCCTATGCTAGAGACTGGCGTTCACAGAGCTTTGTTCGCTATTAAGTTTCTTCACGATGATATTCAAATGATTATACTGTCTGCTGAGTCGAGGTAAACTTTTTTCCCAGATAAACGTGCTAGCGTCGAGAGTCGATTACAGTTTTTCGCGCCGGAGGCCGTGAATTAACCAACCACGGCACTAAGCCAACCCGGATAATATTCTTCTGTTCGACATTATCTAGAGAAGAAGCGTTTCGGAGTCAGACCAAGCACCTTGTCATGCTACCTTGCTCGTTTTCCACTACCACCAGACGTACTATGAATGCAATACGCTGCACGAAAATACCTGGCAACAGCGATACGGAGTCATCGAGGAGGGTTGGTTCGATTTGTTTGAAATACGGTCAGATTTGTTTGAAATGAGGTCAGTCTCATGTTTGAAATGAGGATAGTCATGTCAGAAATAAGGATAGTCATGTTTGAAATAAGGATAGTCGCTATATTCACTATAAAGTCAGTTGCAGTACCAGGCACGACTTCCCAGTGGTAACCCAGTCCGAACACATCCCAGACATGATGTCCGAACCCGCCCCAGACACGATGTCCTAGCGTCAACACAGTCCTAACACACCCCAGTCATGATGTCCGAACACGCCCCAGACACGATGTCCGATTGGCAGCACAGGCCGAACACACCCCAGACATGATGTTCAAACACGCGCCAGACACGATGTACGAGTGTCAATACAGGCCTAACACGCCCAAGACACCATGTATGAATGGCAACACAGACCGAACACGCCCCAGACACGATGTCCGAGTGTCAACTCAGATCCGAAAACAACCCAGACACCATGTTTGAATGGCCGAACATGCCCCAGACACGATGTCCGATTGGCAGCACAGGCCGAACACACCCCAGACAAGATGTCCAAACACGCCTAGATACGATGTCCGGGTATCAACACAGACCGAGCACGCCCCAGACACAATGTCCGAGTGTCAACTCAGTCTGAACACAACCCAGATACCATGTTTTAATGGCCAAACACGCCCCAGACACGATGTCCGATTGGCAGCTCAGGCCGAACACACTCCAGACATGATGTCCAAACACGCCTCAGACACGATGTCCGAGTATCAACACAGGCCGAACACGCCCCAGACATGATGTCCGAACTCGCCGTAGACACGATGTCCGAGAGATTTTTTCTAGCTAGCATTCATGAATATTCTTGTTTGCAATAGATTTGATTACATTCCAAAACATACTTCTGCTTTATTGCTTGCGACACGTAAAAATGAGGTAAAATGTGCATTATGGCTGTATTAAGTAAGTTCAAAAATTTGCGACACAAGATAGCGAAGTTATTGGGGCGTGCTCGGCCTGTGTTGATACTCGGACATCGTTTCTGGGGGGTGTTTGGACATCATGCCTGGGGTGTGTTCGGCCTGTGTTGCCATTCGGACATGGTGTCTTGGGCATGTTCGGCCTGTGTTGATACCCGGACATCGTATCTAGGCGTGTTTGGACATCTTGTCTGGGGTGTGTTCGGCCTGTGCTGCCAATCGGACATCGTGTCTGGGGTATGTTCGGCCATTCAAACATGGTGTCTGGGTTGTTTTCGGATCTGAGTTGACACTCGGACATCGTGTCTGGGGCGTGTTCGGTCTGTGTTGCCATTCATACATGGTGTCGTGGGCGTGTTAGGCCTGTATTGACACTCGTACATCGTGTCTGGCGCGTGTTTGAACATCGTGTCTGGGGTGTGTTCGGCCTGTGCTGCCAATCGGACATCGTGTCTGGGGCGTGTTCGGACATCGTGTCTGGGGTATGTTAGGACTGTGTTGACGCTAGGACATCGTGTCTGGGGCGTGTTCGGACATCATGTATGGGATGTGTTCGGACTGGGTTACCGCTGGGAAGTCGTGCCTGGTACTGCAACTGACTTTATAGTGAATATAACGACTATCCTAATTTCAAACATGACTATCCTTATTTCTGACATGACTATCCTCATTTTAAACATTAGACTGACCTCATTTCAAACAAATCTGACCTTAGTTCAAACCAATCGAACCAACCCTGTAGGAGTCATCCGCAAAATGAATGAATCGAAAACGAATGATCGTGCAAAATGCGTGGTTTACCGAGTCAGCTCGTAATTGTCGCTCGCATGTCGTCACCGGAGACGGCATGAACTTCAATTTAAATCAGGGTTGGGCAATTAATATTGTAGACGTACTAAATGACAAGCAAAAAATAGGTTTGCGGTCGGGGTCAAAAGCTCAAATTATATTCCGTGGCTTGTTTCAGTCCTAAATAGAAAATGTGAATTGCATTGCTAACACAAGCTGTTATAGCTAAGTGTATATGTTAAATTTAGGCTATGAGAAAGTGACGGTAAATTTACAAAATAAATGTATTGACTCATTCAGTGACAATATTCAAAACAATGCGAAACACGAAACATTCTTGACTCATTAATATCACATCACATATCCGCACCTCTTTTTCTGTGAACACGTCAAAATGTATTTGGGATATTAAAAAGCTGGTCTTGGTCCCAAGCTGTGTGTAGCGTGGCAATTAGCTATGTCGTTTTGAGAGTTTCGCTGGCAAATGCCCAGGAATCCGCGCCCTCTCGGCATCAGCCAGCCGACGTTTTTTCTCATAGTGCCGATTTAAAATATATCTTCAAACACGACGACCTAGTCACCACAAAAAATGAAAGGTTTCCATCTCACTCGAGTAAACAAATATTTTGTGCTTCACATCTTCTTTAAATGTCTGTCTTCAGCCTACTCATTTCTTTTTTACCGTGCCTGTTCAACGTTTTACGGTGACCGCTACTCACGTGCACTGATTGACTAGTTTTACTAATTATGGGATGGAAACGCATGACATGACAATTTAAATCACATACCGGGTGGCCCTGTTTCGTAATGCAACGATGGCAACAAAAAGTTACTTTTTACTTTAATTGTTACGGTATACTTTGCTATATTGGCAGTATTTTGAATCCAGATTTTACGACCTATACGTATAGGCTGCGTAAGTGCGTGATCACAGTACACAGATAAACAAAACAAGCTGCTGGCTTAAAAGTAAACGCATTTCTGGTTCAGTTTATGTAGCCTTTGGTTTTAGCTCACAAATTAGTAATAAAAGTAGGTTGTCTGAATCAAATCCAACATGCTTCAAGGCCTAATGTTACCTCACGAAGTTCTGAATATGTTTAAATTGAATGTTTTATTTATTTCATCAATTGAAAAGCCTTCAACATTAGGCAGCTTGAAATGAAAGTATAAAATTTTAAAATACCTGGCAGACCGGCACCGGTCCGCGGACTGGTGGTTGAAAATAACTGGGTTAGATAAAATAGCGTCTCTCAAATTATAGGGATTACCCAGGTTTCAGACAATATTCTTCCAGCTCAAGATGCACACGGATGCAAGGGATGAGTTACAGAAAAAAAATTAGCTAGAATACGTTTTAAGGTATTACAAGACATGGCCACTATGCGAGAAATCTTGCCACGAAATTTTCCCAGATTCAATCAAGTTTACCACTTTTAATATGCACAGTCAAATATCAAGCATAAGGGGACTTGACATTGCTGTTTCCAGCCCAATTTCGGTTCAGCCATGGATTGACCTACCGGCAAAAGTTGATACATGCCTTCGAAGTTTGACTTGTAACCATCCAAACTCACCGTACGGACGTGAGTGTCGAGACTACGTAGAAACCAACTACGACTTATATTTAAAAATATATACTGGTGGTTCCACGAAAATATGGTAATCCTGGACTAGCCGTCACTTAAATATATATTTTTCAATACAACATCCATTGTAGCAAAATATTTATTCAACTCGTAGGATTTTCGGGTGCCTCGTTTCAAGAGCTAACGGCACACTAAACCGGTGAACAGAATGAAATGCGAAACAATAAAGGCAAAGCATGAGGTTACATTGAGAATTACATACCATAAAGTCCGTAATGTAACAATGGCAACAATAACAAACTTTGAACTGTACGGTACGGTAAGGTACTATAGTAACAGCGCAATTTGAAAATAAACAATAACAAACACGAATTAGAACATACTAGAGGGAAATTTGTAAGCTATACAGAAAATCTGTTTGTCTATATAAAATATGCTTGGTCAATTGAATAATTAATGGTTGATTCAAACACTTTCAAATGAAACAAGGATCTGCCTCGCGCAAAGACAGTAAACATTTCGTCATTATAGTTTTGAGCGCAAGAAGGGTTCTCACTTGAATGTTGACCGATCGACGAAGCGTATGCTTGATAATCGTCATAAGAGTCCGTTTTTGCAGCTAATTTGCATTGGCGTGTGAACTCCACACGGTCATTTGCGCAAGTTTTTGGGCGAATAAATTTGCGGATGTGTTGCGTTATCCGTTCAAACAATATTTGTGATGTACGTCCTACATACCTACTATCACAGTGGCACTTAAATTCGTAGACGACGGTACATGTAATTAAGGCAGGAAGTGCATCCTATCGAAAGTTTGGTTGTATACACCACATGCGCATTTACACTATAATAAAAACGGTGAACCGCCGATTTGATTAACTTTTCATAACGATTGGACAAGTTACCTAGCCAAGGTAAGCGTAAAAATGCCGGGCATTTTTCTGGTCCATACTGGGGAGTTTGATCCGAGCATTTTAACACCCTTGCGATGAAGCATTTCAATATATGGTCTGGCGAATAGAGACGCAAGGCCCGTTGAACCAGAGTTGAGTTGAGTGTTCGCCGTTTCGAGCAAAAGGAATCCCAACGGATATAATGGCCAGTGAATGTGGACTTTCTATACACAGACGTCAAAAACGTTTGTTCGGTTTGTAAAAACGTTTGTACGAGTCTCCACGTCCTTCGGGCTCGCAACTGCCGCGTATGTATGGTTTACCGAAAACACATAAAAATAACATGCCCTTGCGTCCCATATTGTCTACGTGTTGATCGGCAAACAGAATTTGGGCAAGTGGCTTAACACCGTCATTGAACCAGTTCGATCCTTGTATAGTCACCATTGTCTTCGTGACTCTTTCACGATTATGGACGAATTAAAGCGCGCTAAATTAAATCATCCCAATGTATTTTTTAGCTCATTCGATCTGAAAAGTCTTTTTACCAATATTCCACTGTCGGAAACTTTCGAAATTTGTGCAGACGCGCTTTATGATGACTCGCTTAAACCTCAGAAATTGCGTGAAATATTTCTTTAATTGTTGCGAACTGCTGCAAGTTGCGTTGAATTCAGCTTCAACGACATGATGTTTAGGCAAATCGGTGGTATCGCCTTGGGTTCTGCCCTGGGCCCTAGTTTGGCAGATATATTCGTGGGTTACCATGAAAAGAAATCGTTTGAAAACGTCTCAAAACCTCTCCTGTACTATAGATATGTCTATGACATCTCTGTCGCTTTTAATTTTTACACCTACCTTGGCTAGGTAACGTGTTCAATCGTTTTGAAAAGTTAATCAAATCGGCGGTTCACCGTTGTTATTATAGTGTAAATGCGCATGTGGCGTATACAACCAAACCACTTCTGCTAAGCTTTCGATAGGATGTACTTCCTGCCTTTAATGCATGTAACGTCGTCTACGAATTTAAGTGCCACTGTGATAATGTAGGACGTACACAGAGGTGGTCAGAGGTACTTTTTCGAAGTACTCAAGTAGTTTTCCTCTACTTCTGGTACTTACTCAAGTAGATCTTTTTCTTGCTGCTTTTACTTCTACTTCGTAATATTTTGTGAACTACTTACTTACTTTTCGCTATTTTCAGTTTGTCAAGTAGAAGTAGTTTAATCCCCCCATAAGAAAGATAGCCCAAGGAATTTCGGGGCTGTTTCCACGTAGAACCAACATTTAATTTCCATAAAAGTCATGAAATACCCAGAATTTTCGTTGTGCTTCGCTCACTGTAGATATGGTGTGACAAATATGTTTTAACTAAAGTATCGCTGAATATAATTTAGACACCGGATTGCGAGGTTCCGTTCACACTGCATTGTCGCCTATATCAAATATTTCATCACAGTAAGTATGCCTGCCCATAACGTTTGAAACTACCGTTTCGCAATCTAGCAATTATATATTATACCTATAGCAGCCCATGACGTGGCCTAATTTGGAAAAGTGGACTTTCACTTTTTTAACGTTAAACCTGTTTTTAGCTGACCACCGTTGAAACTTTTTGGACAAAAGACATGATATATATCTTCCGCTTTTTGGAAGTAGTATTCAGTTTTTTGTCTGGAGAACATAGATATTGAAGTATGAAAGCAAGTGTAGTAAGGTCCTATATTTTCCGAAAATAAAGCTATACACTATACGGCATTTTTACGATCTGCCATATTTTTAATTACCGTATACTAATCGCGCAAAGTGTTAAAGTCGTATCCGACACAACTTCTCCGTATTGCTCTTTGACTGAACTAGGGGCCTTATAATTTATTCGCTCAAAAACTTGCGCAAATAACCGTACGGAATTCGCACGCCAATGCAAATTAGATGCAAAAACTGACTCTTATGACGATTATCAAGCGTGCGCTTCGTCGATCAGTCAACATTTAAGTGAGAACCCTTGCGCTGAAAACTCCAATGACGAAATGTTTACTGTCATTGCGAGAGGCAGATTGTTGTTTCATTAAGTGTTTGAATCAACCAATATCCAATTGACCAAGCCTATTTTATGTAGACAAAAACATTTTCTGCAGAACTTACAAATTTTCCACTAGGGTGTTCTAATTCGAGTTTGTTATTGTTTATTTTCAAATTGCGCTGTTACTATAGTATCGTACAGTTCAAAGTTTGTCATCGTTGCCATTGTTACATGGGGGACTTCATGGTATGTAATTCTCATTGTTACGTCTACGTTGCCTTTTTGTTTCTGCTTTTCATTCTGTTTAAATCCCTTTAGTGTGCCGTTAACTCTTGAAAAGAGGCACCCGAAAAGCCTTCGAGTTGAATGCCTTCGAGTTGAATAAATATTTTACTACAATGGATGTTATATTGAAAGCTATCTTCAAGTTCTGTACCACGAAACAGCAGTTTAAATATATTTTCAGGTCAGTACAAAACAAGCCATTGATACTGAGTCAATTTCAAAAAAGCATATTAGTTACATACATGTGCCTTGTTCTTCTGAATATGTTGGTTTAGCATCATAAATTCTTTGGTGAGCTCCCCGTCGAGTAAAACTTGTTGAGATGTACCTAAAAAGTGGATTTTTTTTGTGGTATTCATGGTGTTTGTCGACCACTATGGTCATTTACACCAGGCCGATTTTCTTCTTATTTTCCGTAACTGCCGACTTATAGCACGGCCCACCTCTAGGCTTTTGTAAGACACCGCTGACGCGGATGAGGTGGCGAGGAGGAGCCTAGGTAAACCTCCAACACTTGGGTATCGGAATTCGAAAGTCGACCTCGGTCGGACTCGGACCCGCACTCATTGGTGTTGCAGCCGCGGATCAGACCACTGCGCTATCTCACCACAAAAGTGGATGGTATTGACAACATTAGTAGCACATTGCCAACGGAATATCCATATCCCGTCCCTCCAGCTGTGCAGGTAGCCAGTATGCCCTTAATAAACTCTTAACGAGACATTCATGCGTGAATCAGAGTTGTAATAATTTATTGATTTCGCTGTCGATTTCCTTACAATTACAACGTACGCATTCGACTGGTTCAGATCATAAACATTGCAGCCTGTGTATATCATTACCTTCCCGCATACATGTTTTTACGCGACACCATCGACACAAAGTGTCATAATTTCGGAATACTAGTGAATCGTAACATCGTTAAGAAATCCTCACCTGTGGTGCTCGGCGTTTTTCGCAATTTGGACTTTCTATGCATGGTTGGATCACCATCCGTTTCTGCGGCAATAAATAGTATACATATAAATATATATTTGAACACACACATTACCTGTGTATATAAGCAAGATGACTCGGAAGTGATGCTCTGATGCAGTAATTATATCAATGAGCGGGACAAAAAATATACTCGAAGTATAATGGATTCGGTGATTTCCTATCCTTGATTTTACGAATATCGTATTCAAATCCTATTCCGGAAATCAACTACACCGATTCACCGAATCCCCAACCTCTATCCTGCAATTACCTGCTATTGCAAATCTGAGGGAGACCACAGCACCCACGATGTTTCGCGCGCCCGTCATATGAGCCGATATCCTTCCGATTCGATTTCATAGAGACTCTTACTGTTTGTAGGTTCTGCACCGTGAACCTTTTTCATATATTATAATTTTCACTTCATTATCTATGTAGGAATAGTAAGACGGCCAATACATTGTCCAGTCTGGCCTAGACCGTTACGGCGTAAGCTTTTATTTCCTTGCAAGTCCTCGTCGAAATTGTTGGCAAAGCGACGGAAGATATTGATTTTATGGGATTATTATATCATTTGATTGCCCCAGTTGATACATTTGACGACGTTTAAAACATCAATATGTGCTTCAGCATTGTAGCATTATGTGGCCTAAGTCGTCGCTATAGGTATCGTGTAAGTCACGGGCGGGCAACTTCTCCAGTCGGCGGGCCGGATGTGGGAAAATTAAATACTTGGCGGGCCGGATAGCTGAATCGACACATTATTCACCCATTTATCCACATTCCACATATACAAGAAATAAATCGGACGTAATGAATGTCTTGTAACGACAGCTATGTCATTTCAAAGCCATTTCTCGCCGATAATGACGAAAACAATGTGGATTTCAGAACACCCTTGTCAAACAGGCGCCGCCATGTCTGCTTCTCTCTGATCAATCAACACATGTTGCAATCCTTAATTAAGATTTAAAGGCGTTCGATAAGCCCACGGTACCCCAAATTTACCAAGATATCAATTCATTAGGGTTGAGTACATCATAAATGCCGGTAATGCAAGTCTTCTCGCTTCTACTTACTTACGCGTAAGCTCCACTCTCGCACGCTGCGCACACACGCAAATAAAAAGACACAGTCTCTAAAATTTGACGTAGTAAGCAAGTACTGGGGAATCTCGGCCAACTATAGGGCCGCGGGGGTTCTATACCAATACCGAAAAAATCATTACCAAGAACGGACATCACCGATAATGCGTGCGAGAGTGGAGCTTACGCGTAAGTTTGTAGAAGCGAGAAAACTTGCTTTATCGGGATTTACGATGTACTCAACCATAATGAATGGATAAATTAGTGAATTTGGAGTACCGTGCTTATCGAACGCCTTGAATCTGACTTACTGAGAAGGCGTTGTCGAGAAATTATTTCTGAGAATCGACACCGAATGTGGCAAAGCCGTCATGCACATGCACACGACCTGCATATATGCATAACATGCCTGCATAGCATACATTGCATTCTCGGTTATGTCCATTCTCGGTGGTGTCTATTCTCGGTAACGGATTTCTCGGTATTGTCCATTCTAGGTGGTGTCGATTCTCGGTAATGGATTTCTCGGTAACATTTTCTCGGTATTGACCGGACACCGGCCGGCGGGTCATATTATTAGCTAAGACGGGAAACTGTCCGTGGGCCGGACAAAATCCTTTCGTGGGCCGTATGTTGCCCGCCCCTGGTGTAAGTACATTTATATATCACTTCACGTGACGTCATAAGGTTCACGTTCGCGTTCACACAGAACCTTTAAAAAGGTTCGCGCTTACACGAACCTGAACCTTTCAGAGGTTCACACCATCCCTATATCTATTATTAGCTCTTGTGTTTTCGCGTTTATGGATGCCATTATCGTGAGTATGATTACATTCTCTTATTTCAACTATAACCTGTCAAATTTTGAGAAAAAGGTATTTACGAACAGCTCTTATATGCATATGTTCAATTGTTCATGCCGTTAGTGAACATTTTACTGTTCTGGCTACATTATTAGCGCCCAAAATAACCTTGCTCCGTTGAAGATGCTAAAGACAGTTATAGTTTGTTTCTATGTATAGCTCTTGGAATGATAAGTTTCATGCTCTAAGTTCGCGAAGTCTTGATTTTGCGTTTTATAAAAAAAAAATTGAACGTCCTGTATTATCGAAATCGAGTCTTGCTGCTACAGAAAGGTTGACAATTTCTCTTGAGCTACTAATCCGAATTCGAATCTTGTTTCTGAAAAATCGCATCGACCTCAAACTTAAAATCAATTTAAATTCCAATGTCCAATCATTCTCATAAATCGGGGCTTGAAGATCACTATATAAGAAAGTCTTCTATTTATATTGAGTATTCTCCCTGCTTGACTCAGAAAAAAAAGAAATGGGATTTTACTTTGAACAGTATGCATAGAATATATAGAACAGTATCTCCTTCCTTTCAATCACCAAAGATATATGTAGAGAACTAATATAACCACAGCTATCCGAGGTGAGCCTAGTGCTATCACTTTTTTTCCAGAGCCAAGCATCGCATTACTATAAAATATACATTATGTATATCTCCCGAAAAAAGGTTGAGAGCTTAAAAAAAATATTTATTTCAAATAGATCTTGTAGTAGGATACCCATTACCCATGCGTGCCGTGTCATATCGTGGCTGCGAACTGTTCCGTCGGTGATGCATAATAGTTCTTCGTTGCAAGTTGACGAATGCGTCATCTGAGTCTAAAACACAAACACAGTACACAGAGGTGGTAATGTCTTGACAGCTGGGTCAACTGTGGCCCGCGAAAACCAGGTTTGAAAATTAATGTAGGTAACAAACGGCCTCGGAATATCCAGCTTCGGAATCGCAGCTTGGGCACATAGATATAAGAGTCACATTACCCGTCCTCAACGCACAATCGATTGTTTCGACTAATGCAAATCCAACATCTAAAATAAAAAATTAAAATAAAAAAAAACATTTTGTAAGATGTGCTGTTTGTAGACAAACAAAAAACACTTTGGTTACTCTTCCTCACGGACAGTGCAGGTGATATATTGTTTCGGACAAAGTTGAAACGGTAATTATTCAGTTCTAGGGCCTTGTCGTTTTTATGTAATCTCCTGATTATCCTTCAGTGTGCAATGTACATACTCCACCTCTACTTCTCATTGCATCCAAATTTTTCTGGTGCCTGGAATTGATGAAGATATTGAATATAAACGACTGAAAATCTGATCGCCCACACGGTCTCGCCTCACACCGATGGCCACCCGATTCCCTCGCAAAAATATTTTACTGAAATTATCTGAGTGAAAAGTGTCCCGCCCCGGCCAGATTCGTCTTGTATTCAGAAATTGCGCCCGAATTAGTGCTGCTGCATTGTGCCGCAACGTGCATAATCAGAACACGGGCGGAGGTTGTATATATTGAAAACTACAGCTTCATCAGTTTCGTAATCTTTCACCGTGTTTAGGTTGCCTCTCCAATAATATCCCGTATAACGAAATAACGCTACAAATTGTTTTGGGGCTGGGTTGAGCTCCCTTCTTCTCTTCCATATATGTGTGGTGCAGTGGCGGCTCGTCCTATAGGGCAACTGGGGCATTGCCCCACCTAAAATTCTGTTCAATAACAATTCTTCACCATTTATAGACGCACACCTATCTATATAAACCGAAATCACAGCGAAAATCGTATACTTCTTGTCCTTTCGCTTGTAAATGCCCATATATAGCGAAGTCTCTGCGAAAATCGAATTCTCTTCTGTGTTTTCGCTTTGCGAATGCCTAGCCGGGGCTTGCGCCGGTAGCGCTCATAACAAGCTTTCACTGTCTATTCTCTCAAAGCCGCGCACAATAAAGAAACGGTGATTTACTCTCTCCTATTCATAAAATTACCGAGCAACCGGGGCACGATAGCTCTGTGCCCTTAAGGCAGGGGCGGGCAACTTCTCCAGTCGGCGGGCCGGATATAGGAAAATTAAATACTTGGCGGGCCGGATTGCTGAATCGATACATTATTCGCCCATTTATCCACATATTCAAGGAATATATCGTATTTAATGAATGTATTTTAACGACAGCAATGTAACTTCAAAGCCATTTCTCGCCAATGATGACGAAGACAATGTGGATTTGAGAACAGCATTGTCATACAGGCACCATTATGTTTGTTTCTCTCTGCAGAAACAAATGATCGATCACCACGGTGCAATCCCTAATTAAGATTTCAAGGCGTTCGATAAGCCCCGTACCACAAATTCACCAATATATCTCTTCATTAGGGTTTAGTACAGGTAAGACCAACCTTTTTACCATTCACGGCCGCATTTCGACTACTCATGTAGCCTACGGCCGCATTCCAGGGCATAGTCGTAATGAACTATCTGGACGCCAAATACACATGCTATAGTGTCCATGTCCTTTTCCGGTGAACTCCGGACTCATCCATTTAATCACATAGTCTTACTATACGCACCGACTTCGCGAGTGGTCACTGGTGACTGGTCAGTGGTCATGGTTATGTTATGGGCCGTACATAATCGCGCGAGGCGCGAAAATATTTTCTGATTCACCTATGAATTTCGTCACAAATAATAGTATTTTTAATATTATTTCTCATCCGATGTCATCCCTGTCAAGCGCGATAGTTAATTCGTTTTCGATGGCGGCTAACAGCTGATCACTTGATCAGCCTATTCCTCAGTAAGTTTTACGCAAAATTCGGTGTTGGTCTGTTCGCATTAATTTTGACAGTGTACCATACCGAAAAGGGCCATGAGGCCACTTCTCGATAATGTCATGTAACAGTGTACCAAGTTTAAGGCTTTCATCCACGTATTTATTCGGTAATATATTTTCCAAAGGCGATTTCGCAGCAGACTTATAAGACAGTAATAAAAACGTATGTGTCGTGTTACAGTCTCCAGTTTCAAAGCCAAAATCTCTTATGCTGTACCGACTACCGAGACCAAATTTCCGAGGCTGCTATTCTTAGTTCTTTAGAATGATGTTTTGGATTCAATAGGACAGGCCCAATCTATAAGATAACAATTGCGTATCTGTCCGAATTCGTTGACCTTTCCAATTAGGCTTACGCTATCTCTCGAGTTATAGTCATTTCCATTTCTGCAGATAATTAGTCAGGTCTAATGCGAACATGAACCGTGTTGAATCTTTGTTCCGTACGCCGTTTACGCAGTTACCACACTTCAAGTCACAGCTCACCAGCAGACCTCTCGTGGCACATACGTTAAAATCACTGTTGCCGGGAAATTCATGTTACCGTACCATCATTAAGTTACTTGTTTACGTTGGAAAACGCCATTGTGACGTCATCTTGATAAAAGTCGCTTGCAGCCCTTGCCCCACCACCCGATATTGTCACGAGCCGCCACTGGTGTGGTGTCACGCTAAATTGCTCGATTCTCTCAGCTATGATCCCACAAAGGTAAATCGGAAGGATGCCATGTCGGGTGAGGCGAATGCGCCAAGACGTGTTTCGACATTGATTCGATTCGATTGTGATTGTCATATTTGTTTCCGTTTGCATCGGCGTCGGGATGATTGCCTTGATTTGAGTCACTGCCCTGAAATGACTTGACGTATTACCATACGTATTCCTTTTTGAAGAAATCGAAAATGTCCTTCAAAGACGCCCAAATGTCCTCCTTTTTGGCAAATGGTCCTCCTTTATAGCCAGGGTTGCCATACCATCCTTATTTCTAAGATTTGTCCTTCTTTTCGACTCGCGTCCTTATTTTGTCTTATTTTCAACAACTACAGAACTTCGATCGTTTTCGCCTGGTATCCGTGTTGCATAATATTCTTAAATTATGCTTTTGCATCGTGATTTTATGACACCACAGGTGAAAGGAACTCCCGTGGCGTACATACCACAGGATTTGACTTCTAAGTGGTGAGATAGCTATGGCGGGAGTGCGTGGTGTAGCAGTTTTGGCAGTGCCAAGTTATCGCAGCGGACGTCATTTTAGCAGTAAACAGCCGTTCCAGGTTTCTGCTGTTAAGTCTTCAGCAGAATAAGCTGTGGCGAAGGCAGCATTTTATGCGTAGTGAAAAAGAGAGCAGTGCAGTCGACAGTTGGGTTAAAAAGTAGTAAAGCTATAAATCATGGATAAAAATTTACCTAAAATATATTACACATATAGTTTTAGTAACTAATAAGGCCAAATATGAATATTAAAATGAGCAGGTGTAAAAACCTTATTCGTGACGATTAGGAAAGAGAATTCGAAGTTATCAAACGAAGCTTGAAGGGTGACTGTTTGGCTCATTGCAATACCTATAATTGTGACTTTTCCTGGAAGCCATAGGAAATACTGCTGTTTCAACTAACACAGAGCATGTACAAAAACGATTTTATAATGCTAATCTAATTTTTCGACTGTCCTTATTTTTGGGTCCTTGTCGATGGCAACCCTGTTTATATATAGCTTTGGGGGCCAGTATATTGTACACGGACAACTAAAAGATGGCATAAATGACGAGAAGTCTGGATTACGACGGCAGTGATGGCAAGTCTGACGAAGAAAGGAAGGTCAACGCCAAACGACATGGGAGCATGGAAGCGGGTCTTTTGGAAGTTGAGTTGAAATAATTGAGCTTTTGTTTTAGTCAACCCAATAATATTCCAGTACTCCTTCTCTCGCCTGCTATCATTTCTTTTATAACTTGTAACAAGTGTCTTCTTTTTCGGATTTCATAATAGGGAAACCAATCTTGACTATGACTCAACGTATTAGAAATATGATGTGACTCATTACTCGTTACTCATTACTCATTACTTTTGAGTCAATTTTCAGGTCATTGAATATTCTACTTCACAAAGTGTTCTAAATCTCTCAGTCACATTACGTAGTGAACAGGTCACCAATGCAATTCCTTTGTTTTCCTGAATTCCAAATATTGGAAGATATATGTCCATTAAACGCAGCCAAAATGACGTGTAAAATTATGTGTTAGACGCCCCTGCTGTACAATACGCGAAAAATACCTCTCACCCCAGCAGGTTCTCATATCCGCTATTATGAGTGCTTTTTAAGTGGCAACATAGTTCTAGATGTCTATAGAGATCAACATAAAATCCACACTAAAGTTGCTCAGTCGTAACTCCTTTACGATAGTAACCCTACTTCGGCTCGGTTCGGTTTACTAGTAATTTTTATCAGTTCAAAACACCACAAAATTGCGAAACAATGAAAAGATAGGAAGGTGTCGAAACGACTTGAAGTAGTCTTTGAAATCAGACACCCACCTTGGCCTAGGACCAAGGCGATGTAAAGAAGAGGCATGCACACTGAATGAAAAGTAAAAGAAGTTAATATAAAAAGCAAGCGACCAAATGAAGTGGCATGTCACGGAAGGCCAGGTTGAAAGGTTAGGTCGTGGTCCGGTAATCTTCACGGCGGACTAGTGTTCATTTAGTAAAATTTATTGTATTTCGACGTGAATGTTAACATTCTCGTCGTCTGTCTGATAGCCGGCGAGATACTGTTCCACACGTCAGGTCCGGCATATTTGATAGAGCGATGATCTTGTAGGTCGGTCATTTGATAATTGGACGACGTGGACGGGGTATTTGACATTTTTCGCGTTGGAAATGGGCTGACCAGCGGTTTTAACGGTGAGTTCTTTTTTTAATTTACGGTAAGCAATTGGGATTTCGAGGCGTTTAGGCAAAGGTTGTTTTGGGCGGTCCACACATGCTCATGCACTTTGAGCATTTGGCCACTAGTGAGGGCATCCAACTTACCCGTCGAAGATGCGGAAGAGATGAGATGATTATCATCAGCGAAAAGTGTGGTAATAAATGAGGAGGTTTCAAAATGTCGTTGACATATAAAGTGAAGATGACTGAGTCAAGTACGCCACCGTAGGTGACCAGATGAGGAGAGGAGTGATGTAGGATTTGTGGAATTGCCGGATATATTGGCTATAAGGCTACTTACCAGGATCACCAGGGTGAACAGACATCTCAGCAACTTTCCGTGGATTTTCGAAAACGATTCAAGGACGTCACTCGATAAAATCATCAATTTGCCGCGTCTATTCAATTTAATTAGCTTGAGGTTATTCGAGGTGGTGAGATTGAGTACGCGACTACTATGATTAATAGTAGTAAAGTCATCTGAGCTGTCGACTAATTTATTACTGAGTTGAATACTATGCACTCATGACGTTACCCACAGGGACGGTATACCCGGCCGACGGCCGTAAACCAAACCTGACTGTGGTTGATCGTGGGACAATGACCTTGACGACGTTGTGGCAACGACTGACGCTTCATTTACCTACGTATCTGTTGCGGTATAGACTGTATTGAAACAAACTGGAACCGATAATTAGTCTGTTCACACTTTTTATACTTGTCGAAATGTAACTGCACTTATGTCGAGTAGAACTATACTGTGCAGTGTGCAATGCCGAATATTACAGAGCCCTGGTGACAATGAACCGTGTAAAATCCACAGAAACGCCTCATCTCTTTGCATCATTTGCCTTGCTCTCAACTTGATTTGGATGTTGTATAGGCCACAAGCATATGGAGAATATGTAATATTTCCTTCATTGGAACACAGAATGTATCCTGCTTAACACTCGCTCTACTGAACTAATCACGAAGATCGTATAATTCCGATGCTCGAAAGAATTGCAAAACTCGGCTATCATTGCTCGACTCGAATATACTCCAATATTTACCCAGACTCGACGTTAAATTACGCCGCTGTTATAATAAGGTTGGTAACTATAGTAATGCACTGCTATTATACGAATTCAAATGGCCTGTCATTGTTTTGTATTCTATTATATTCTTTAATGGAAATATCTTTTCATTGTATGTCATTGTCGCGGTGGTTTTCTTTTTCATTATGACTCATCCTTCGCCACCTTGAGTACTTCGCAGTGCACATGGCATGGCTATAGATTACTAACCTATAGTAATCTAAAGTATGGCGCGAGTGCAGCACTATGTTGAGTGACGCGGTGGCGATCGCCTGTTTTGTTTTTGTTGTTATTGTTGTAGTTCTGGTTGGTTTCTCGTTTATGTTATTATCTTATCAGGATAACGAGTGATTTTTCAACGTCATCAAATAATAGATTCATCCACTTGGTGTTTATTTTATGGCGTCAGTTGAGAACCAGTACAAAGTCAGCTTACTACAATCATCGTCTCTACTTCGAGACGATAAGCGGTTAAAAAAATCGAGTGTTACCTACTACGGATACTCCTTCAACAGTCAAATGCTTCGATATGCAATGGATTAGGATTAGGATTGGATTTACAGATTTTCGGGGAGATTGATGTCCTGCGGCGAATGGCAACAAAGTTTCTCGTCCTACCACGATTTTACAAAGTTTGCGAAGGTATTATTACATCATGTACTTTGGCACTCATTGAGCGTTTCCTTTCTTTCTACAGAATTATATATGCTTAAGTTGTAGGTAGACCATAGCTTTGCATGGACAATTCCAAGTTTGAAACGCGTCCACGGCATCCAAATATCATGTGATCGACCGAAAAGAGCATCGCTCTATCAAATATGCCGGACCTGACGCATGGAACAGTATACCGCCGGGCCATCCGATAGTCGACGAGCATGTCCTGTGTCCACATTCAAGTCGAAATACAAGCAATTTACTAAATAAATACTAGTCCGTCTTCAAGATTACCGGACCACGACCTGACCTATCGATCTCGCCTTCCGTGACATGCCACCCCATTCTGTCGCGCGCTTTTTTCTACATATATCTTCTCTTACTTTTCAGTGTGCATGCCTCCTCTTTACATCGCCTAGGCCAAGGTGGCTGTCTGATTCCCAAGACTACTCCAAGTCCTTTCGACACCTTCCTGTCTTTTCATTGTATCGCAAGTTTGTGGGGTATTGAACTGATAAAAATTGCAAATAAACCGATTGCAACACCATTGCAACCGAATCGAACAAGCCATGAATACGCAGTATTTCAAACATTTTCCAAATTTTGAACAACCCTACTGGTCATATACATAGGCCTACAATATGAGAGTTGTAGTGCTATGCAGAATGATAAGTCGACTGAAATCCGATTATCAAGGAGTAATATTCGTGGATTTTTCGCTCAACGAAATTCACCTGTATAATGTACAATATCCTCGACTAAGTGTTGGAATACTGGCACTGCGACTCGTCACCACTTTTGAGTTTGATATTCTTTGAGAAATCTCTGTGAATTTGGGAAACTAACGTCGCTGAGAAAGCAACGCTATAGAGTACCGAATCGATATTCAGGCTACTCGAAATTAAGCCGATAAGTAAAATAGCTAGGGAAAATATGACTCTTTTATTGATACGACATGGCTCTCTGATGTTGTCTCAATTTGCACTTCATCATCAATATTGCTGCAACTCTGAAAATTTTCATAACGGCCAAATTCACAATTCTTGTGGTAGCTGAGACAAGTCTATGTGATGTCAAAACAGTGGAGAATCCAGGGTTTTAGGGTCTTGAAACCAGTGTTGGGATGACTCGAGTCATGACTTGACTCGAGTCACCTTTTTCGTATAACTTGACTTGACTCGAGTCACTTTGCTAAAATGACTTGACTTGACTTGACTCGTCGTATCAGAAATATGGATTGACTCGTGACTCGGAGCAAAATTCACGAGTCAATTTCAAGTCATCAAGTAATCAATGTCGATAGAAATCACTGTATCTTGCATATGTTCGGATTGTTCGCACAACACTGATGTAATCCTTGAGAGAGACCAATCATTCAATAATCGTGCGTTTTACTGAGCCTCCATTGTTCTGTCACAAATAAATTGACCACAAACGAATTGATCGAAGCTTTCAGCTTACTTTGTCGAAAACTAGTAGTAAAGTTCTACGTATATGCGAGCGATACAGCGTCTTATTTCGTATATTTAACTTTACATTCGTTCATCGGTGCAATGACCCCTCAATCTGTAATTCAGACAGCTAGCAAAATGCAATGAGGTAATCATGCCACATACTTCGAAAATGCAACTTGACTTGAAATGTGACTTGACTCGTGACTTGACTTGACTTGACTCGAGTCACCTCCAAAAATCGAGTGACTTGACTTGACTTGAGTCACCTTCGAAAATCGATTGACTTGACTTGACTCGAGTCAAAATGTGCAATGACTCGAAATGACTCGTGACTCGAATGTAGTGACTTGATCCCAACACTGCTTGAAACCCATCCTATTGAGCATCCTAAAATTTATGTCAGAAATTGCCCGCTGATAATAATTATAAAAGATCAATGGTGATTGCTCATTTATCACTCCAATATAATTAATTAGTCTACGGGTGGTGTAACATCACATGCAGAATCCCCTGTGGCGAACTCCGAATGTGTGTCATTATGACGTCACCAATCTTCATTTGTGACGTAACAGTTTATTGACATCGTTGCATGGCTCTTTTGGAATGAAAGTTAGAAATATAGGGCCAATATTGACCTTTTGACGAAGGAGGTTTCCGACTCCTGACCTAGGACGTGTGAACGCTATATCGTGCAATAGAAAAGTATAATCTCAGCGGACACCATTTAATTTCTAAGATTTATTGATCCATTCTGGTCAACAACGATTCGAATAAGTACAAATAAATCTATGTATAATTTGAGGCATAATTCCAAGTCACTAGAAAATTCACTATAAAATGCATTTTGATAATACCATGTAGCATATCATGGCTATGAAATTTTTGAATATACCGAAATCACACTCAATGCAGCCGTACATTCAATACAACTGGAAATGCACAGTGACACGGCTCATAGTGACTAAATTTTGAAGGAGGAAAGCGTGTCTTGGAATGTAGGTAGCATCACCAGCATGTTACAATAGTATGAAATGTGTACAGCAGGAAAATATAGTTCTAATTATAATTCTTTAATGACGTGTGTCTCGGGCTCAAATATCCAGAAAATCCTTCTGCCCTTCGGTTGACGACATGACGCAGTATTCTTCACTTATCCATCCGGGTTTTCGTAATCGTGAGATTGTGATTGATCACGAACCGAAGCATCCATTCTATAAAATGCACGCATTGGTCAGTTCCAGCTAAGGGACTGCGGTTTCGGAATGTCAACAAACATAGCCATATCATCTACCTCGGTTCTCGTTGTTTGTCACGCTTGCTGCGTTTCGACTGACTGCGTGCAGCGGAAGACGCACCCCTCAACGATTCACTATGAGAAAGATGTCATGATTAGCGTACAACACTCAAATGTCTGCCCACATGTGCAATCAAGCACTGTTCGATGTGAAATCTATCGAGATAGCTGTATGTTTTATTCTATATAAAGTAGTTTCTGATTTGGTATGGAAATACCACACGCAATACGCCAAGACGGATTAATGGTACTCACATGTCATCTCGAGTCGATACGTTATGTGTTGGCATAGGGATATCTTGATGTCTCTGCGTTGGAAAGTCTAAAATGATGGAATAATATTTGCAATCTTTTTTAGGTTCTCTTTGATCCGCGTAAGCGGTGTCTTTAAAATCCGGCTATAAGCGGGCCGTGCCACAAGTCGAAATCGGTATTGATAAGGAATCAAAATAGAGAATGCATGTGACAAAAACAAACAAACAGTTGGCCTATATCAATACAAGAAATACAAGATGCCCGGCACTACATTGGAGGGTGATCATTGCGGGATACATATACGCTGCGCCTTTGTTATTGATTCTATCAGCGACCATGCGCGATCCAAGTAATTGATCACGCCATGCATGGCAAATTTCAATGTCGGCACAACATAAAAGTTCCTTAATAAATGTCCAATCTGCTTTAGTGGCTGATATCGATCCGATTTATACATCGCAAAACCGCATGAAGCACATTTCTAGTACGTGCGTACTGTTGATTGCAGCGCGCTTGTCTCGTCTTGTAACCTACACCGGAATGATTGCATAGATAGTTATCTTGACACATATAATATATATATCCTCGAACAAAGTATATTTCCTATCGATTTTGAGGAGGCTGACCTGTGCCGTCCATTACCGGCTTGTTACCTTCTTCTTTTACTCTAGAAATATTCTGTAGAATCCTGTTTATTGCTGCTACATTATCTCTCTGCAAAACAAACGGTAAATAAAATGAGTCGTGGAATATTGATAGCATTGTCGCACGGGAGCTACGACTAGGGTTGCATTAAAAACAAAACTGTGTTTTAAAACACTGTTTTACACAGTGTTTTAAAAAAAGGGCCTTTGAGATAAAATTGTGTTTTTCTAAGTTGTAAAATTATACCATAATTGTGTAAATACTTTCCAAAAAACATGTTGTATGAGCCTACAGACAATTACCACCGGATAAAGCCAACGTATATCGAGATGAGATGGTTGGAACCCGCAAACTAGTCGGTTCATAGTACAGATATCTCGTCAAAAGAGCTATATTTATCCTATATTTTCAATTGTCAATGTCAATCCACTGTGACGTCACAATTGAATATTGGTGACGTCATAACTTTAAAAAAAAAAAAAATAAAAAATAAAAAGCATGTTTTAAATTACGTCCTTGTTTTAAACGTCTTTGTTTTAAATTGATCTTTGTTCTAAATGCAACCCTAGCTACGACATAGGGGCGAGTAGCCTATATCTGTCGAATTAGCCTGCTGTATAATATGGATGTTGCGACCGTTCGGTTCACGTTCGCAGACCAGATGTCGCAGGTTCGATTCCTGCTGGATGTTCAACCGAACCCAGCCACCAGTCCCAATATCGGGTAACTGGATCAAGTCGTAGCAGGAAGGACGCGCATACATAAAGATTTCGGCATAATCATGGCGAGGATCACTGGGCTCCTATCCGCAGTGGCAACCCGACACACAGGAGAACGTGAAAGATGTTATTGTGTGTCTTGTGGCGAATAGTCCGAAAAGGTACCTGGTATCCTTCAATAAGTGCCCGCATCTTTGCAAAGTCCGACTCCTCATTGTATCCCTGAAAATATGCAAAATGGGTAAATATCATAGGCGCGGTTGTAATCCGGAATTTCGCGAAGCATGCATCACGTCACCTCAGATATTTAGTAGAAATTAACTCACGTAATCTTGTTGGTCTGAAATATCCACTTCCTCGGGGTTGTATTTCTTCCTGATTATGCTAAAGTCCATTAAATGAATAACTTTATTACTGATACTTAAACTTTGAGAGCCAAGCATGTGCATCAGGGCTGTTCCAAAATATTTTTTATCGAAATCTTGCTTGCTAGGCGATTAAATCGTCACGTCTCCTATAAAAAGGATGTACATCAAATTTGAATCCATGCCAACCGGTAATAGCGAAGCATTTACAGTTTTAAAATTTTGAATTTATTATAAAATATCGAACATTTTTTTTATTTTAGCGACAACCCCATGAAATTGATACGTTGTCTACAAAATCGAGGCAAAAAAATTTAAAAAATTGAAAACTATAAAGGCTTCGCAATTGCCGGTTTGTTTGTTTGTTTTGGGGTATTCATGCTGTTTGTCGACTACTATGGTCATTTACACCAGGCCGATATTATTCGTTATTTTCCGTAACTGCCGACTTATAGCACGGCCCACTTCTGGGCTTTTTGTAGGACACAGCTTACGCTGATGAGGTGGCGAGGAGGATGCGCTTACCGGTAGGAATGGATTCAAATTTGGTGTGCATCGTTTTTATGGAACCTGACGATTTAATCGTCTAGCAAGCAAAGTTTGGAAAATAGCTTGTTTTTACAGCATCAATACACATGCAGTGTACACTGTACACTTGTACAGTGTGTACCGTATACCTTTTGAAGTCAGCTCGCTGAGCGGTCGTGAGGCCCTCTTCAATTTTCATGAGAAAAATTGCCTGTTGCATTCTAGCAGTGGCCTTGGCGTTACTGTACACCCTGTTTAAAGAATGTTAGGTTGTGAGTGTTGTGACCCATATATATGGGTGAAGCACATAATAAACAGGATGTGATACGGGATCAGTTGTATGAAGAAGCAGAATTGACACAGAACTTCCTAATACGATGGTATATGTTAATAGATTCCTTCATACCTACCTGTGGAAAGTATCGCTTAGCAACGCGATAAGAATGTTGATGCAGAGTACGGCGCTGATCACCAGAAACGATCCAACAAGAATGTACGTCATCACAATATCGAAGGCGTGCATTTGGTCGTACTGATACTCATCGACCAGTGTAATCCGATACAGCGAAAACATTATTTGGTCCACAGTCGACATTGAATTAATCGGCGTATGAAGACCTGAAAGTTGAATTGAGTGATTGATTATTCACTAGAGATGGTGTGAACCTCTGAAAGGTTCAGGTTCGTGTGAACGCGAACGTGAACCTCATGACGTCACGTGACGTCATATTGCTAATTCGAACCCTAAATTTCAGTGAAGTGATAGCCCATATCAATGTACAGTTGTACACGATATACCTAGCGACGACTCGGCCACATAATGTCAAATGCTGAAGTACATATTGACATTTAAAACGTCGCCAAATGC
The DNA here is from genome assembly GCF_051294905.1 of Botryllus schlosseri. NCBI lineage: Eukaryota > Metazoa > Chordata > Ascidiacea > Stolidobranchia > Styelidae > Botryllus > Botryllus schlosseri. The sequence continues at coordinate 7,789,497 of NC_137247.1, read as the reverse complement.
ATCAACTGGGGCAATCAAATGATACAATAATCCCATAAAATCAATATCTTCCGTCGCTTTGCCAACAATTTCGACGAGGACTTGCAAGGGAGTATAAGCTTACGCTTTAGCGGCCTAGGCCAGACCGGACAGTGGATTCGGCGTCTGAGTATTGCTACGTTGATATTGAGCAGAGCGTAAAACGGTTTTCTATACTTCATCATCATCATTGGTTTATTAGCAATCTTATCAGTTCAATACACCACAAAAATGCGAAACAGTGAAAAGAAAGGAAGATATCGAAGCGACTAGGAGTTGTCTATGGAATCGGACACCCACCTTGGCCTAGGCGATGTAAAGAGGAGGCATGCACACTGAATGAAAGTAAAGAAGATAGTATAGAAAAAGGAAGCGACAAGAAATAGGGCGGCATGTCATGGGAAGCGAGATCGATAGGTCAGTCGTGGTCCGGTAATCTTCAGGATGGACTGTATTTGCTACCGATATTACCCCCTTAACAAGTTATACAGCAATTGCCAACACCCCAATCGCACGGATTTGGTTTTCATGATACAATGAACATATGAAGTCAAGATTGACCCCGTGCGCGTGCTATATTTTTTGCATCAGACAACGACATCAGTTTTATTGATTGATTGAATAAGCATCATTCGCTGACTACATGAAGCGTATTTCGCTCTTGATGTTGGGTGATTGCGGGTCCATCTCACAGCAGAGAGTCACTAAATATTCACAAACGGAAAGTTAGATATTTCGAGTAAACTTTTGTCACAAGGCAAGTAAAATTTTTGAGATTGTCAAGGTGGATGCTCGTTTGGTGTTGATTTTTTCTTGCTGCCAGCGCCTTGCATGCATGCAGTTGAAATAAAATAGATTTTATACAAAGATGTTATAATGAAGCGAGAATTGAAATATATGAAAAAGGTTCACAGTGCAGAACCTACGAAGGCTCGTTGGTGAACCTGAACCTCTAAATTTCTAAGGTTCACACACAGAACGCGAACGTGAACCTTCCGTTCACACCGTCCCTATTATTCACCCGATTCGAAAATATTGTGTCCAGGTCGATTAATCGAAAGACAGTGAATCAGAAGTAAGTCAAAATACCCGGGTCTTTTACCACGAAAGGTAAGCATATATCTTCGCAAAATACAATATTTTCATAATGCAAGCGCGTACGGGGATTACATACAATCGATTGCAGCGGTAGTGATAGATCGAAAGCCACCATATAAATGACTGCATCATAACATGCAGAGGTGTTCAGTAACGAAATACTTCTACTTGTTCTGTGTACTCAAGTACCTTTTGCGTATTTGTATACTATTACTCAAGTGTTTATGTTTTTATTTCTAACTATACTTTACAGTTCTTGGGGAAAACTACATCCATTTTATAGTTAAGATTCAGTAAAGTATAAATTTATTTTCGAATAAGCTTGCACTACTTTAACATTATCATGAAAATTGGGTCATGGGAGAGCACAAGTATCACTGGGTGACTGAATTCTATGGTCGGATGATATCATAAATTCTAGAATGCTGAAGTTCCCTAAATGATAAAACAATGCACGAAATAGGTTGCTGTGTGCGGTGCATTGTTGGAACTTGGAACAGGCAGAAATGATCAAAATAAGCCATATACAAATGCTAAGATTTGACAATATGCATTTCCTCTTTTATGTGTTGTGAACTCATGCGTTATGTATAAGATACGTCATTCTGACTTGGTTCCTTTGTAAGTATATATTGCTCACACGCTGTGAAAGGTGCCACATGTAGGCCTACGTTTTGTTTTATGTTATAAACATTCTCAAAAAAGCTTCGATACGCTAGAAACACGAGAGCACTCATTAAATAGCCGTTTGTGCATTATAATAGGCAGGTTTCAGTTACACTTTTGTCGATGATCTTCAGAAAATTTATCACACTTACCAAATATAATCCAAAACGCAAAAACGTAAGCCACGTAAAATATCAGGAAAAGCACCAGAAACCATCCAACGTCGGCCAGAACTTTCGTGAGCATAACAATCAACGGTCCAAGGTGCCTGCATATTAAAAATGAACTCACTTCGGATATGTTGTAGCTAGGAGTAACCGTGGTCGGGCAGGTGGATGCATTTTACAGTACATAGGTTCCATGTATGAGTCACCAACGCACCGCCGTAATATCAGAAGTATATTAGGCCTAAAATACCATACTTCACACTGCGTCAGCAACAATCTATAGCTCGATCCATTCTCACTATGTTTGTTTATCCATACCTTACTGAAAACACCGACATTATTTCTTGAATAGTGAAAATTGATTCGGGCTTATCAGAAGCACATGACCATTTTGTACGCTTATTTCAGTTTCGGCATGTATAGTTTTGAATTTGATGACTGAAATCAGATGTATATGGCTACGTTGGACATAAGCAAAAACCACATTGACTCACAGGGTATTCATATGTATACACAGTGGGGTTAATTTGTTACACTTATACAGGATCAAATATAATGCCCACATACCTAAAAGGTCGCAGGTGTTTTATAAGTCCGAGCCACATCATTATCACGTTGACAGCGATAAATCTATTGAGCCAGACGCTGAGGCTGCCGTTGTTGACTGAAGCATCAGACGCGGAACATGCTGATAGGTCTTTGAGTTCTGCATAAAAACAAAACCGTTCGAGTAAGTTTTATATTGCATTTATAGGTATTCAAAGTTTTTTAGCGTTGCTGCTATAGCCGACGGATACGTAAAGCCTTGAAATTCTATTGAATTACAAGTATAGTAGCAATCCGTTAGAAAACTATTTCCAATGGAAGTGGAAAATGAAGGTCAGAACAGTTCTCAAGGAACCATAGCTTTGATCGATATGTCGCATATTTTAACAGTTAATCGGATGCGGCAACCTTAGAAAATACAAGATGTATCTTCGCGACGAACGCAAGATGACTAATGACACCGTGAATATATGTACAATCTTCGAAACTCTATTCAGTTGCGGAAATACAGGGCTATTTCATGCGGTTCTTATGACATTTTCAATCGTAAAAGTGATGGAAACATATCGCAAAACTATTCTTTCTACGTTTGAGTGCCCTAAGGCGCCGGTGCTCAAACTTTTTTTAGACAAGCCATCCTTTATGACAGTCGTCATATCGCAGAATGCAAACAGAATGCTGGCAATCCCAACGGATAATTTGTTGGCGTGGAAGGTTAGGATTGTTGATGGGAGTATTCTCAAATATGAAATTCGGACTATATATATGAATTGAATTGAAGGTAAATGAGTAAAATACATCAATTCTTATGGAGATATAGCAGGTGATTCTCAACCTTCATAAACTCGCAGACAAGTCAAACTTCGAAACAAATGTCAGTGAACCTTCAAAATCACCCCAAAAATCTCTCTCTCTCTCTCTCTCTCTCTCTCTCCGTCGACATCCTGCTAACATGCGTTCCAAACTTCTAAATCAATTTTAAATTGATGTTACATTTCTCTAATTAATGGAAAAACTTTTTGCATATTAGAATTGACTGTGAAACGAAACTATTCCTACCTCCTGTTCGAATAAGTCTGGCTGTGACGTCACATCCCGCTCCCCCACAGCACGGCGGCGCTCGATTGTCGGCAGTAAAAGCGGCTACCTCGATCATGTGCAATATCTTGAAAGTATACGAGCATTAGCATTGGTTATAGTGAAAGGTACGGTGTACAGCGGCATGGTCGTTGAACATTTATTGGGAATATTTATTTTCATAATCGTAACGTGAAAAAATATCCTTAAATAAAAGTATGCGTGCCTATAGCAGAGTAATGGAATGTACCAAATATACCTATACGATTTCCCACGAAGTTCGAGGTATGAGATTCATATCCAGTTTTAAAATATAAAACTAAATCCAATACTTATTACATATACTTTCAACAACACAAAATGACGTGTCAATGGTAAAGGTAGATTTGCTAGAATTTCCATTTTCAAAGTCTATACTTACGAAAACCAGAATATTTGTGGCGTATATTGTCCAGTCGAACCAATTCCAAAAATCTCGAAAATAGGAAGGCTGCATTTTCAATAAATCCGTCTCTTCGTGTTCCAAATACTCCGTGATCTAGAAACCGAAAAGGAAACTGATTGAATTCAGGACTGTGAAATTTGACAACTGGATTCCGTATTAAAATGAAGATCGAATCGGTATCAACAATCTATTTCTAATAGTATACATCAGTAGATGGTTAATGGCTTTAAAATACAGCCAATATTTATATGGAAAATTTCATACCACATTTGGATTCGAACCACTCATCGGCGGGTACTGAGCTTTATCATCTGATATGTTTTGCTTCCTGTAAGACCTCCAGTTGCGGAAGTTGGCTTGAGAGGTGACGTACTCCCTGATTTCAAGCGCGACAAAATACAGTGTTGCGATGATCGCGGCGATCCAGATAATGATTCTCCAGGTGTCCTGAAGTACATGGTGCCATCAATAGATATCAGTTGTACGTTTGCGAAAAGATGTTACCAAATTAAACCACCATATGAAAGCTACGGGTGGATCCGGCTCAATTTCAGAGCTCTTCAATGACATAGCCGAAATCGTACCAAACGAAATTCTGTTAGAGACTGTGAATGCTTTCGTGTTTATTTTCTCATTTTACTGGAATTCCGAGTCGTAGCCAAATCGAGGTAGCGCGGAGGTAGCGCCGAAGTTGAAGTTGGCTGAGACATTTTCGAAATCTTACCGCATTGAAATGATCATTACACTCCGTCCATATGTATATTATCCACCCATAAATAACTCGTGACGATCCTTCTCGATTTCATTTTGATTGGGGACATATTGTAAGCACATTGTTAGACATAGTTCACTTACTGGATTCGGTAGATCGTATCGGTATCTTGTTTGCCACGACACTCCCACACCAAGAACGGTCCACAACACTATGTACAGAAGATAAATCCCCAGGTCCTTGAATGCCTGTTTCCTACAACATATCGCGAATATTGTTGTCTTGTATGTTTTAGCGGATTGCCCCGGCGTGCAAGGACAGAAAACATAATGATGTACGGAATAAACTTGTAGGTAGGCCTGTCCCATTCAGTGGATTAAAGTCATGATGCTATCTATCAAGCAGACATGGGGTGATTACTTCATGAATGTAATCGATTGCGATTACGATTACTTCTGAATGACGCGATTGCGATTACGATTACGATTACAGCAAAATCAGGAAGTAGTCGATTACGATTACGATTACATTGGAAAAGTAATCACGATTACTCACGATTACATTTATTTTGCATCTTAGAAGTTATATTGGAAGACAATATATGGATTGCGCTGAAAAGGCCTAATGAGATAACAAACTTCGTTTAAAAAAGTTGCGTTATTTGCTTGTTACGTCATAATGTACATACTGCCCATTTTTATAGTGGACGATTTATCGCACCCAACGATTTGCATTCTTGCCAGGTCCATGACTGCCACTCCCCAAATTTCGCAATAGGGCGGGGAGCAAGCTCGAAGGGGACTCAAAAGTATTTCGTAAACCAACATAAATTATAGAGTATTTTCGAGAGATTTAATTAACTTGAAAATTCTCTCTAGATAAGCTTGATTTTGAAATGCATACGTCTAACCCTCAACAAAAAAGCATACATAATTTATAGTAGGGTAGGGTTGCATTTAAAACAAATGGTTGTTTAAAACACTTTGTTTAAAACATGTTTTAAACGGTGTTTTGAACAAATGCTTTAAAAAAATTGTGTTTTTTTAAGTTGTAAAATTATGCCATATTTATGTAAATGCATTACAAAAACATGTTATATCAGCCTACGGACAATTACCACCCGATTTAGCCGACGTACATCGATATAGGATGGTTGGAACCCCTCAAAATATAGTCGGTTCAACAGTTATATTAAAGATATTTCGTCAAAGGAGCTATATTTACCCTATCTTTTCAATTGTCAAAGTCAATCCCCATTCGTGACGTCATTGCTTGAAAAACAAAAACATGTTTTAAACAAGGGCCTTCTTTTAAACATGTTTGCTTTAAATGATATCTGTGTTAAATGCAACCCTAATTTATAGTAACAGGCATTTAGGTTCCAGTCAATACCGTGCCACGACACACCAAAAGACATATGCAGCTTCGACCAACTCGCGACTTCACGAAGTGTGCTACTAAAGAAAGACATTGGCCGAAACTTAGGGTATGTGCCCATTGTCAATAGCCGCGCTGGGCGGGCGTGACTAATAGTCAGGTCCTTTCAATCTGAGTCCTCAATGCAAATGCCACCCGGGCACCCACAGAGCATTAAAGACATGACAATTTGTGTGTGTGTATCACGAAAGTTTTTCTTTTAGTCTGCTACGTTTGGGATACAGCAATTCTTTTGATTATATAACAGACCGGAGGCCATGAATTAACAACATACACTAATGTAATTATAACAAGATACCAGACGTAAATCTGACCATCGGGGGCAGAGAGAGGATTAAAAATTAATAATAATATAATGCAATTACCAATGTTATTGACGATATTCAGTCTTCCACTTGAAAATATCATCCTATGGGAGCCAAAGACCAACGTTTGGACTGGGGGACGAATTGCTGTTTTGGTTCTGATTCTAGCTAGCCATATCCCACGCTAACATGATATATAAGCCCATGGCTATGGCGGCAGGTCCCAAGGTTGAGTAAAGAATTGTGAAATAACGATTGGCGCCCGTTTCAAGTAGAGCCATATGAGAATCAAATGAAGAGAACATCAAACTCTGCCTTCATCTTGATACAGATAATGTACTGCAAGCTGCCGTTACGAGAAACGGCAAACCGGCTCGGTTATGATATATATTAGCAGCTGTTGATGTTTAATGCTTCGTTTTATTTGACGAGTACAAAATTTCAAAACTTTGTCCGGTGTACGACTGTACGTACGTAGGCCGACTACATAGGCCTACTGCTCGCCAAGCATCAACGGTCAAACTGCGTTTAACTAAGCAATAAGCATAACTAAACATCAATACACAAGTTACTATTTTAAACTAGGCAAAGTGGTGATTCATTATCCTGCTGCGAGGTACTATGGCGTGTGGAACGTGTTGATAAGCTGATATACATCACGGCGGGTGTTCTTACAATCACACTAATGTACGTACATCGAATATCTATTTACTGTGGATACTTCTTACGCAATGACTAGCAAAGCTAATAGGCTACTTCTGACGAAATATTGACCAATGGCATTTGAAAATGAGACGTTTGTGCTATCACGTAACTGGTATAGCTATAACATCTCTTCCTTGTTCACGAATGTTCAGTTCATGTCATAGTCCTTGTACAAATAAAAAGTAATCGTTCTTTCACAAAGAAATCGATTAGATATGGGAAATAGTCGATTACGATTACGATTACTTCGGAATTTTTTCGAATGTAATCGATTGCGATTACGATTACTTGAAAATGTTGTAATCGTCGTAATCGATTACGATTACTAATCGCGATTACCCCATGTCTGCTATCAAGACATGTTGCACTAATGGTGCTGGGCTGGATGGAATATTGATCTCATGACTGCGTGCACCGAATAACCACAAGCCGCCCATCGCATGCTTAAACTTTAAGCAACATATTTCTAATTCCCATCGTACCTTCCGAATTTAGACCATTTGACCTTTAATATCTCCGCTATAACAGGGTGCATGACGACATCCAGTTGGTTGTAGTCGACAATGAACTGCAGCTAGAAGTGAGTTATATACATGAGATGTGTTAGGTTTTCAAGAGTCATGTGATATGCAATAATTGAAAGTCCTATACATACCGGTGTCTTACGGGCGATGTCGCTCTTCTCTAAAACGAACAATGACATGATTTTCAAAATATCGGAGTAGTATTTTCGCCTAACATTCATAAATGTGAGCTGGATTCGTATATGCGGGAAATTTGAAGTAACTATTTTATCAGAAATCATGTTTCAATTCACATCTTGTAATATCACCGACATGGCATCGGTTTTATCGATGGGTGCATGTAGTCCAACACGAGTTACAATTTCTGAGGTGTGCTGCTGCTGATATGTCACACAGTGACGAAAGATATGAGCATAAGTCAATGAATTTCGATTATAATGCTATTCTGCGGATTTTGAGCAATGCAATAGGATTTGCTACGAGAATGACATTAGCCTTCACGTGTGGATCTGCATAAAATATCAACTGAATGTAGGATGGAATTTGGTATTTCGTAAAGATCTGCATGGCACGTGGTAAAGGAAATTTACGAAAGCTGTATACGTAGGTATCGCATAGAAACTATCTGGTTCACCGGGTAAAATGAGGTCGCGGAGATCATTCAAGTGGAACCTTTCTTTTCTGTTAGGCACATCGATCTCGTGATAGCGATCCAGAGCAAATTTGGCCTGCACAAAAAATGTACACTTTCAAACACTGAGTAAGCACGTGAATAGGTACCGGCCTAAATATACCACGCGGCTCATCTTTTTTATCATGATTGTCAGACATGACCGTTCGGTAGCGTCTTGCTTCTCAACATCCGCTCCTCTTTCGACCAACCATTGTGCGGATTCGGAACGACCTGATAATAAGCGTAATCAAAACATTGAATTGTATCGAGGTGAAATATTCCTATGTTTGCAGGATGTTCTGATTTATACGAGTCGTAATTTATAATCGGTATTTGGATAAATGCCGTGAGCTATATCATGCGTGAATCGATATGGAGTTGACTAATTCCCCAGTGCAGTCACAATAAATGATGCATAGCTATGAGATATAGGGCGAATAACACCTTTGCTTTCACGACGTCGACCCCTCATACATTCAACTGCACGCCTTTGCCAAATGTTCATCTCGGCTACGCCTATGGTCCAAAACCCGAAGCAGCCAGCTATCTAGCAAACTATTTACTCGAAAGGCGATTTTGAAATAGACAGTAGGCAACACTTATCAATGATCTATAGTTAACAGCGATTCTAAACCACCAAGCATTTTGGTACGGTCCGTGAAACCTCCAACTCTTCAAAATGTTGTTTAATAATCTAATTTTATTTTAATTAGACAAATCACGAGGGAGTTTCGCTTCATAACATCACATACTTCAGGACTCACACAATCAGAATGACCGTCCGAGTTGATATGTTCTACAGTGAAACTCATTTTAATAGTCAAATTTACAATAGCCAACTGTGTCTAAATATGTTTCGTTCGGGTTTTGGAAAAAATTGGTTTGCAAAAATATATTTTCTCGTGTGATATACAAAATAGATATTCAAGAATAACTTCAACATGAGCTGATAGATTTAAATGACTGGACAGAACGTTAACTTTTCATTAAAAATACGTTTCTCAATTTGCGGAGCGTTGGGCTCTTACTTTTTAAGTGTCCAAGAAAGTTTTCAAATGGGCAAGGATTTATTTTGCAAATGGGCAAGAAGTTTTCAAATGGGCAAGGATTGATGTTAATTTTCAAATGAGCAAGAATGGTCAAAACTTACCAAAGGGGGTCATCGTCCCCCCGACTTGGGCAATATCCAGAAAGTTACTCCCCACAAATACAGTGACGTAATTCGAATCGGTAGGGTTGGGGTAAATGCTGCACTAACTAATTGATGTCATTCTTGGATGAATATCTGGATTTCGATTAGGATTTCACCGTATTTGTGTGGGAGAACCAATCTGGGTATTGCTCAATTGGGGTGCTGATGACCCCATTCTCTCGTGAGTTATGACCGTTCTTGCCCATTTGCAAAATGAACTCGATCCTTGCCCATTTGCTAGCTTCTTTTCCGTATGCAAAGTAAATCCAGGTCCATTTGAAAAAACTTTCTTGCCCATTTAAAAAGAAAGAACACCAACTCTATCGCTCAATTTTGGTACCATGTTTGTTGGAATCATACCCAAAGCTGTTGTTGGAAGCATCGTTATTGTGACATTCCTCAACACCTATCTTTGAACTAAGTCCACCCAATTTCTACATAAAGAGTATCCGATGTCATTTTCAAGAAATTTCATTTGGTTGCCGATGATCACTAGCCAGTATACATATGCCCATGATATATGAAGGTTGCATATAATTGAGTTCAACTGTACCTAAGGTCCGTATTAGGGTTATGATTCGAGAAAATTTCAAAATTTTGTGTGTCCTGTAGTCACAAATGATGAGCTTTTGTGTCCTGATTTCAAAATGCAAAAAAGTTAAGACTGTTTAAACAAAAACCTCCTTCACAAAAATTTTCCAGTTTTCACTGTATGGAGGACATATGCTTTCTTTTGTAGATACAGACTATACAATATATATAGAGACTGATTTGAATTGAACTGACACAATTCCAATTGCGAAGATGTAAAATAGTATTGTGGTACATTTTGATTGCCCATATTGAATTAATCCTATCGTGTTCTTGTTTAGAGTCAAAAATAAATACTTATTAATTTCGATTTTAGATGTAGACTGTATATGTCGCATAATTTCAATTTGTCTGACACAAATCAAACTAGGTGTTCGAAAAGTCGAAAGTAGAACAATTCAAGATATTTTTAGCGGTATAGAAAACCGATTAGACGAATATCATGTATCAGAAAACTTGAAAATGTCATATATCATATGTCACACAGAATCTGTTGATACCGGAAGGCGGAAAGGCGTTGTTCCGACACTGCAAAATGCAATGATGAGCTAAGGCTTTCAAAAACCACAACATAGTGGTTTCCAACATCATATTATCGATTCTTAAAACATTTATTGGAGTTCTTCAATCCAACATCTTCAACAAATCCAACTCTCAGCTACGAATTTGGAGATGATGTAGTAAAACACTACGAAAACTTGGCACAATCCTCCAAGCCAGAATTTCAGATGAAAATATCAGAGGTGGTCACTGGTCAGTAACGAAGTACTTCTACTTTTTGAAATACTTGAAGTAGATTTTGCCAACTCGCACTACTTATTAAGTAGTTATGATTTTAGATTACTTCTACTTCTACTTGACAGATTTCAGTTTTTTAGCCAAAAATAGACGTAGAATACCTTATTACTTACTTACTTGTGAACCGCGACTCTTACTTCTACAGGAGTAGAAATTACGGCGTTGCTTCTACTTCTGCTTCTACTGGAGTAGCGACTCGAGTCAATTTTTGTATTGACTTGACTGGTACTCTAGAGTCATTGCACATGACTCGGACCAAGTCATATGACCCGAGACTGGGTCTGCCAAGACAGGCATTTCATTGTAATTTCGAAGAATAGTAAAGTTATCACACTATTATTATTTCGTCAATATCAGTACTTGAAAATGCTACCAGAAACTGTTAAAAGTAGGAAAATAAGTATATTATGAATGCGGAGCAATCGATATCAAAAACGTTTATAGCGACATATCTATTAGTAGCCAATAGCCAGGTCATACAGCTCACCGAGTTCAACAGCAGCAAAAAGGGGTGTTCTCCTTCTATCATCCTCAACGTCAATGGATAGGCCGTTGTCTCTCATTAATTTCTCGAGAGATTTGCATGCTCCAAGCGCATCATTGCAAGCAGCGTAATGAAGAGGAGTCTGACCAGCCCGGTTTCTTGCTGTCAGATCCGCTGCGATCAACAACCGAGAAATACAGATTACAGACTGTTGACAATTTGGGCTCTTCAAACTCATATTTGAGTGTATGTATGTATATAGCAGTGGTCGGGAACCTTTTTTTCCGAAGAGCCATATCGAACCTATTTTTCCATCTCAACTCCCAAAGAGTCATACGTGCCAATAAATTGTTACGTCACAATTAAAAATCCGTGACGTCATGGTATCACTAATTCGAGCTCAATACATGGGATTCCTCGTGTGTGCCGGATTTTCCATGTAAAAACTGGTAACTATAGTTAGAAAATAATGCTCGAAACGAGAGGTAAGGCACAGACGGGCCAAGCCTCGCCATTGATAACGCAATTCGTGGGAAGTAGCTTAGAATTTATTATAATTGATATTAATCGAATGTGACTGTCACAACGATTCCGAAAATCTAAATACTTATCGACTTCTCAATTCTCAAAGTATTCACCGGTAACATAACGTTGCCCTACACGCCTACATTTTATCGCCGGTACTACACAGAGATATAGGGTCGTCAAGTAGCGCAATGGTATAATCCACGGCTGCCACATTAATGGGTTACGGGTTCGAGTCCGACCGAGGTCGACTTCTGAATTCCAATACCTAAGTGCTGGAGGTTTATCTAGGCCCCTCCTCGCCACCTCATCCGCGTAAGCGGTGTCTCACGAAAAGCGTAGAAAGTGGGCTGTGCTATAAGTCGGCAGTTTCGGAATAAAAATGAAGAATATAGGCCTGGTGTAAATGACCATAGTAGTCGACAAACACCATGAATACCTCAAAACCAACGAACACAGACCAATCAAGAACGTAGCTATGACGTTGTTTGTAATTCGAGTTCGTAATTGTCACATCCACAACAGTTCATTTCGCGCCGTAGCTCAGGAAGACAATGCGTATTTGAAAACTGCGTTTTGAAATGGGCTCACCATGGCTGCTATGTTCTTTGATTAATCATCGTATCGCACAATTCAAGATTTCGAGTCTTACCTCTCAGAGACAAGCTTCTACTGCCACGAGACTAATAATTATTCTGGCCCTGATGAAAATTTACCAACAACTCGATGCAATATTGATCAATTTAGTAAAAAAATAAATATTTGGCAAAGAGCCATATCTTATACCGAAAAGAGCCATATATATGGCTCGCGAGCCATAGGTTCCCGACCACTGGTATATAGCCTGGCCTATATATTTCAGTCTACGAACAACTACGGATTAGATTTGGGGTCGCCAACTCAAAACGCGTAGAGGGTCACTTTTTAAATTTCGTAGAGGCCGCGGGCTGCAAGCAGCACCGTAACTGTCGCACCCCAACCCCCAATTGGGGGGGGCGAGCTCGAAGGGGGCCCAAAATTATTTCGTGAATTAGCATAAATCATAGAGTATTTTTTGAAAATTTATGCTATGTTCTCAAAATTTTTTCGCGCCGTGCGCGAATTCAAGCAGCCATTTGTGTTTATTATTGGGTATTGGGCCATTACCGCGCCACGACCTACCAATACATACAATCAAGTTTTGGGCCATATAACATGCGACTCCAAGAAGTGTGCCAGAACGATCGGCAGCGAGAAAACCTTGGCCGAAAAGGTCTATGCCCTTATGCTGACCGAAGACTTCGTTATATATACAAAATACATATAGGTTTAATTGTCCATAGGCGCCTAAATGATTGGCGCCGAATGTTGTTGTCTTTGCAATCTGAACCTCACAAGACAAATACCATCCCGCTGGTAAAAATTTTATGCTAGTGAAGAAATACCAATTTGAAATCGTGTGCGTCTCTTAGTTTAGAAGCTCACGTTTGGGCGATTCTAGCAGACTGGAAGTCACGAAATAACATCATGTAACGAAGTCATATCAACGGGTCCGCCCGCCGAAGATGTTTAATTATTATTTACGGGCCCTCCCGTTTTCAAGACACTTCACTCGGCTCTACCGGTGAATCTAATTACGTGAGTAGAGAGAACAATAAATTGATAGCATAATATATATGCAATCCCTGATCTGATTGACCTATTTTATACTAAATTATCGAAAATTTTCGCGCTTCGCGTTGCCTCACAATGCAGTACAGATGATTTCGTGACAAACTCGAACAACGTGATGGGGGGTCGTTTTACACCCTATGGGAGCCCAAGACCCACGTTTTGGGGGCCTGACGAGGTACTGTTTCGTTCCTGCCAATGGGTATACGCCCGAAGATGTTTAATTATTATAGAGTCGTCCTACCTTTTCAAACACACCTCACTCAGCTCTACCGGCAAATCTGATTACGTGAGCAGAGAGAAGATAAAAATTGATAACAATATATATATGCAATTCCCGATCATACTGACCGATTCCATCATGAATTCTAGAAAGCCCCCCAGAAGTTCGGCCTATAAACCTATGGGGGGCCCAAGACCAAAGTTTTGGGGGGGCCTGACGAAGTGCTGTTACGGCCCTGGCTGCAAGAATGCAGTATCGAGACTAAACAGGCCACTCAGTTAATCAACCATGTTTCCGTGTATGCATGGGTTTATTCTATTTCATGTAAAATTAATTGCGCCGACTTTTAGATCGCCAATTCTCCGTTACAATACTTCCGTCACGCAAGCTCGTGTTATTCTCCACAAAATATTTCGAACCAAGTATTTTAGCCCGCAGCCAACACCGTGTCGACATCGGAGAAAGAGACACTCTACCATATTCACGTGTGAGAGCTCTGCTTTGAAGCTTTTTGGTAAAATGATTATCTAAATATTTTTGTATTTGAGTGCTACAGAATTAAATCTGCATAATATTGCTTTATCGTATCGTATCATAAAGGATGATTTTACTGTTTAGTGTTGTGAGTCGCAGGCCGCAACCTCACATGAACGGTATATAACATAGGTTCCTTTGTTTGGAATACATTCATGTTCAAGTTATTAACTATGTGCAGCACTAAATTCAATGTAGGCAAAGATCTCTACCACTATCTCAGTTGACTTACTCAGAGGTGAATTCGGGATGTGTAAACCGGGCCCGAATTAAATGGAACGAGCTCGTACCCGATGATTGTTATAACAACCTTCATTTGATCCCGAATGTCGCACATACAACTGTGGATAACCAATAATGGCACAAACGCACCCAGCACGACCAGCGTGACGTGTTATAACTATAGGGCGATTTTTTGACGTGTCAAAAAAAGTCAAAATTTTGTCAAAATTATAGCGTTAGGTAAAAAATTGTCAAAATTATTTACAAAGTCAATAATTTTTGCAACGTGCATTTCGTTTGTATCGTAGATTTTGCACACTGTCAGTGAGCTTATGATTTGACATTTTACAGCATGTAGCCTACTTCATAGCCCTACCGTTGTAGACGGCCCGTTGTGAATCATATACGGCCAAACAAATAAGTTGACATGGTGTTATGCTCAACGTACCACAATATCCTAACTGAAGCAAGACTGCGTGGATATTGTATGGTTCTTGTATCAAGAAGCACATGATGAAAAATTGTGATGTAGACACCATTGTCAGAATGAGGCAACACGGTATGTCACCGCTGGCTATAAAGATTCGAGTACTCAAATCTGAATCGAGTAAATAATTTAATGATTCACGTCGATTAGCAAAAGTCAATTTTTTTCGATTACGTTTTTCAAGTAAAATTTTGTCAGTTTTTTAGTCAAAAATGTTTTTGTTTTTTTCAAGCCCAAACTACTTCGTAAGTTCGTAAGGACAGACAGTTCCAAATAAAAATGAAGACAAGTAGTACTATTCTAACATTATGTGCGAAAACACCTAATTTGCATACATTAGGTCAAAATTTGGTGAAAATTAAGTTTTTTTAGGTCAAAATATGTCACAATTCTGATTTTTTTAGGTCAAAATCTCTCGTATTTAAGTCAAAATCTCTCGTTTTTTAGGTACAAAAATCGCCCTAGTTATAATGCTTTCGCTAAATTTTGAGGGTTACTGGTATCGGTTCACAATACGATTTATGTTGCAGTTGTATAAGCGATTGTCTTGCGTGCTTGTGTGATTGTGTGTCTTGTGTACTCAAACAAGCCAAGTAGCTGCTCTGTAATGACATAAGTTAAAAGGAAATACGGCGATAGTTTTGGGTAGTGGGGAATGAAGACTCGGAATAAATCTGAAGTGAGGAATGGAGACAAAAAGGTTGGGAACCACTGGCTGGGATGCTTTAGTCAAAGATAGTGGTTTTAAACCTGGCGGTCGTTTGCCTTTATTCTGGGGTTCGCGAAGATGCTGAACGTAATCAACTTCCAAAATAGGCCGTGGATAGGCCTAAGCCTGGACAAATGTGTTGACATCCTTTAGTAACAGCATATCAAGTTTTGAGCTAGTCCAGCACGGAACATTTTAAAATTGGAAATTGAGTCGCGACCATAACAGGTTGGAAATTACCGGATGCGCAACCTGTTACTGCAAACCAGCAATTAGGCTCATAAATAATCTTATCCGTGTATGACAGGAACATTACTTGACGATGTACATTGTACAATTACACTCCCTTCATTTTCAAAGTCACCATCCTCCACTGGTCCTACCGCTAACTCTGATCATGTGTGAGAGAGAGAGAGAGAATCTTTATTCGTATACATTACATATCAACATAACACTACAAAAAATGTAACAGTGAAATGCGACATGCAAGGTAGACGGGAGGCTCGATATGACATAGTCTTCAGAGCCGAGTCACCCGGGACAGAAGCAATTTTCACAGTCGATAACTAATGAAAAAATATAAAATTAAATTAAATTAAATTAAATTAAAGTGGATCAATAGTAGTGAGTAATATATGGAATAACCAATATTATTGACCGAATTCATTCACAAAATTGAACGACAAGATGCATTCAGGAGCCGGGTGCACGGTAAGCCTTCCAGAAGCTGCATCGATTACCCTATAGTTGTCCCAAGATCAATGTTTTGTTTATATGGACGGGAGTTGGCAGAAAAGTGGATGCCGCACTGGTTACAACACACAAGCACAGACAATGTGCTCAGAACTCATTTTAGGATCCACTAATGTGCGCTAAAGAGTGCCCGGAATTAAACCCACAAACTATAGTATTTCAAAGCTAGGAATAGTGCTGTTAGACACAGGAGAATAGCTTATTTTGAAAAATCAACAACACTTTTTCGAACTGAAATAAATTTCAGCATGTAAAAATTCTTTACTTGACGTTCTGCTGAAATATGAAATCAGATCGCGGCCGACAAAATTTGACCTCTCAGGTAGGGCTAGGCAAAATCGAGTACCTGAGTGATTCGATTTTGAATCACGTATTATGCTTCGAGTGTAGTCGAGTCGAGTATTCGAGTATCACTGATTATGACGTAATAACAATATGTAAGATGTCAAGGCTCAAATATGTACCTTTTACGCCGCCACAAAGAATATAATGCCTGTTATACGTCAGAATACTTATAGGCCTACTTTGGTATTATTTCGACTCTACCGATTTCATGTCACTTTGTGACGATGTTGTGGAGGATCATGACTTCGGAAATGTGTTATATCCAGTAATGTTCGTAGCTTTGTACTATGTTTCGTATGCTGCGATACGGCCAATCAAAGTTTCAAGGCTTCCACAGTGGTCGAAACCATAATTCTCGTCGATAAAATAACTTTCAGTGGTGAGGAGCGTATCATTCCAGTACTCGAAAAATCGTGTTTTGCTACGCGACTCAAATTATTAACATGATTACTCGATTCAGATTCGAGTACTCGAATCATTGTGCCCAGCCCTACTCGCGGGCCGCATGTTGGTGATCCCTGGATTAGATGAAATGAAGAGTTTATCGTTCAGATTGATTCAAAAACCTCTAAGCGACGCAAAAATTACGGCGACGTCATATTCATAGTTTCTAACATTACCTTTACATTCGTAGAGTAAGTTGATCAACTTCGGATAGTTCGCAGCCGCCGCAATATGCATAGGCGTCACCCCATCACTGTAAATAAATCGTTGTATGTCTTGTTCAAAGTTAACATCGGTCTATCTCTAGCTTCGTTCATAAAATATTGCTGAACAAGCGATTCGTGAACTGTTCACTCCTATGAAGTGTACTGACGCTATGACGTGACCGAAAGTAAATCTTATATATCTTCACGAGCTTACGTGCTGCATGTTTCATACTACAAAATTTTCTAGCACATATATTGCCACGATAGCATCGAGGGTCGCGGCCACGCCGACGCGGTTATTGCCAATACTAGTCTGAGGCAGTGACACACTTTATGGAGGTGAATGATAACACAACGAGTGAAGCAGGTTGGTGAAATAGATGCTTACTTGTCTTTTGCATTGACATCAGCATCTCTTTTTATAAGTTCCTCTGCTACGCGATGGTGGAAACCCCTTGCCGCTACAATATGAAGAAGAGTTTCGCCCGTAAACGCATTGCGATTGTTTATCTTTGCGCGATGACGATGTATCAGATCATCGATATTCTGAATATCCACCTGTAATTTGAAAGTATATAAATGTTAACCCCGTATTTCTTATGGAGATATTTTCTCGTTTTCTGCAAAGCTGACAATGTGACGAAAACATGATAGATGTTATGATACCAATCCTGTAGTCAGTGGTTCTCAACCTTTTGGTCTTCGCGGACCCCTTTTTGACCGTCACGGACCACCGCGGACCCCCAAAAGTTTTAGTTCAAATTTAGCTCAATTACGGTGGAGTCGTCATCTGTCTTGTGCAAATGATAACTGTAGGCTAGTGATAGACAGTGACAAAATGACTTTTGTTGAAAATAAATCATACTATTTATGTAGGAATTGGGTTGACTGTTAATGCTTCAAAGCGAATTCTGCAACTGCGCCAAAGTGTCACTTCAAATTTAGCTCTTTTGTCGTGCGACCGTTTTCTATCTTGTGCAAATCACAGCTGTAGGATAGTAAAAAACGGCAACGAAGTGACAACTTACCATTCTTGAGAATAACATCATAGCCTTTTATTCATGTAAAAATTGGGAAGACTTTTATTAATTCAAAGCGAATTCTGAAGCTGACTGATTTGGAATACGAGGTCGTGTCTTGAAAATCCGCGCCTTCGATTTGATATAAACGACTGTTGAAAATCCGTTTTCACAAAGAGGGGTGGTGGCAAATGTAATAATATAGCGCAACGCTTCCGACGACACATTGGGTATGATCGCAACAAATATGGCACTAAAATTGCAAACTTTTTTTTTATTAAACATGAAACGTCAAGCCTTGTCATTTTATCCAGCAGATCACATTGAAATTATTATGGAAAAAATGGTTATGTATATCACAGAAGAAGTGGATTTTTATAAACATTTCGAAGTCACCGTGATTGACTAATCAAACTTTTTATTTTTACACAATCCCCAACAAAACACCTCCATACAGCGAAATATTTGTATCAGTAGATTATTGTCAATTTAGCAATCAAAATAAGTCCGCACAGCAGGACATTTTATCTCAGACGGCCATTCTGTTGATGTGAAAATTAGTCAAAATTTTGTCAAAATTGTAGCATTAGGTCAAAATTTGTCAAAATTTTTCATAATGTCAATTTGTGACGTCTGCATTTCGTTTGCATCGCAGATTTTGCACTGTCAGTGAACTTATCATTTGATATGTTACAGCTTGTAGCTGAAGAAAGACTTCTTGCGCATTGCATCATTCTTATATGAACAAGCGCATGATGAAAAATTGTGATGTAGACAACATTGTCAGAATGAAGCAACACAGTGTGTCACACCAGCAGTGTACGCGCAACTTGAGTGTTGTCAGCCATCAACTCCTGCTGTTGGACGTCTTTGGCAAGCTTCTTAGTGAGGACATGCACCTTCTACCCAAGAATGTAGGTAAGTATCTCTCGTTGTACTACAATTTCTTTAAATTATTTCTACCATAATACATATTGTAACCACTGGAATTCTTCATAGGGTCAGATTTCGTTAAAATATTGTTTTTTGTGTAAAAGTTGCCTGTTTCTAAGCCAAAAACGTTTTTTCAGGTCAAACTACTTCGTCAGTCAGTTCGAACCAGAAATGAAGATAAGTGGTACAATTTTAATATTATGTGGGAAAACACCCAATTTGCATACGTTAGGTCAACATTTGGTCAAAAGTCAAAATTAGGTCAAAGTTAGGTCAAAATTTTCCTTTTTTTAGGTCAAAACAAAATGCCCTAGTTATCACCTATTTGGTAAATTGAGAGGCTTCGCGGACCCCCTGAAAATGCTTCCCGGACCCCCGGTTGAGAACCGCTGTAGATGATAGCGATTCCTGTAGACGTTTACACGATATGACTTATTCTAATATCCAAATATATTCTGACTATACACACTAGTCGTCGTGACTAAAAGATATTTTCATGTCAGTACGAAACAAGTCATAGATACTGCGTAAATTTCAATAAAGGATCTCAGTAACTTTTTCGCTACATACATGTGCCTTGTTCCTGTGTATATGTTGGTTTAGCTTCATAAATTCTTTGGTGAGTTCCCCATCGAGTAAAGTTTGTTGGGATATACCTACAAAAGTGATGGTATGAGCAATATTAGTAAAACATTGCTATTAAATTTCCCTAAATGACATCTCTACAGAATGTAGAGATGTACCGTATTCAACCGGATCCCTGTACACTGTTCGTTCACAATATCCATTATCCATGCGTGAATCAGATATAGTGGAGATATATTTTTTGATTTCGCTGGTAATTTCATTGCATCTACAGCATGCGCATTCGTGCGGTCCAGATCATTAAACCTAACAGCCTGTATTTACAACAAATTTCCTCGCATGCACCATTTTCAAACGGCCACATCAGCAGAAAGAGTCATAATGTCTGAATGCTAACGAATCCTCACCTGTGTCTGTGGTGCTTGGTGTTTTTCGCAATCTGGACCTTCTGTGCATAGTCGGATCACCATCATTTTCTGCGAATATAATAGAGCAGTGCTTTTCAACCTTTTTGAGCTCCATTCGCACTTTTTTTTTGAAAAATAATTTCATTCGCACCAGTCAGCCGAAATTTAGTACACGAAAAGAAAATGAAGAAACTTATCACTTTTGTATTCGAAGAGCTTCTTGGAGGTACAGAGCTTCATTATTTTGCATTCAGCTTATCGTATTATAGACTAATCAAGCACTAAAATCACTGCAGTAGAAAAATCACAGATATCGCACTCCCGTTGTTTTCAAGAAGTTCGTTACATTTTCCGGTGGTATCGTGCAGTGATTAACAGTGTTGGTATCAAGTCACTACCTTCGAGTCACGAGTCATCTCGAATCATTGCACATTTCGACTCAAGTCAAGTCAATCGATTTTCAAAGGTGACTCGAGTCGAGTCAAGTTACTCGTTTTTTGGAGGTGACTCGAGTCAAGTCAAGTCACAAGTCAAGTCACGATTCAAGTCAAATTAAATTTTCGAAGTATGTATGACGATCCAAAGTCATTAAATGTTGCTAACTGTGTGACGGATAGATTAATTGGCCATTTATCGTGAATCGAATGACGATTATAAAGTTGAATATGCAAGCAAAAAGATGTTGTATCGTTCACGCACACGTAGAACTGCTAATAAAATACATGAGTAGCTACATAGCTACATGCAGTCTGTTTTTATCAGCCAATATATAGTAGGCTTACCATATTTTGGAAATCTAAAAAGAGGACACTTTTTCAGAAATTTGAGACTTGCAAAACCGGAGAAGAATCACCGTTTTTCACTCTGAAATAACCGCCGGAGCGTCACTTCTGTGCTAATTTACGGCATATCACTCGCAATTTGCTCTAAATCTGACCAAAATTTTCAAAAAAGAGGACAAAAGG
Source organism: Botryllus schlosseri (assembly GCF_051294905.1). NCBI lineage: Eukaryota > Metazoa > Chordata > Ascidiacea > Stolidobranchia > Styelidae > Botryllus > Botryllus schlosseri. Next base: position 7,768,052 of record NC_137247.1, on the reverse strand, counting down.
GCGCTTCGAGGACACTTTCAAAAAAGTCAAAAAAGAGGGCAAATCCTCTTAAAAGAGGACGTATGGTAACCCTAATATATAGTATCGAATACGAAGCCTCGAGAAGTTGAACAATTGATGTAGTACAAGGCACTACCCACCTACACATCCGTGAAAGGCATAAACTATATTCATTCGATTTAAATCATACAAGAGTGCTGGCAAAGGTGAGAACTGCGCAATGTAAGAACTGAGCTGCCAAAGAAACAGAGATGCGATGCTATTAGATAAATCTACTGCTACTGCGACTACGTAGGTGTGATGGTTTCCTTAGCGGTCAATTTATTTGTGATGTAACAATGGATAATCAGTGAAACTTATAATAATTGACGACTGGTTGCTCTCACAAGTGAAATTGGCATGTCGCTAGCAAACCATACATACATAATATAGGGTGATTTAATCGACACCGTTTACTTAATGACTTGAAATTGACTCGTGAACTTTGCTCCGAGTCACGAGTCAATCCGCATTTCTGAGGCACCGAGTCAAGTCAAGTCCAGAAATTTTTGCAAAGTGACTCGAGTCAAGTCAAGTCATACCAAAAAGGTGACTCGAGTCACCCCAACACTGGTGATTAATTGGAAGCTTAAAGGGCGAACCCAACAACAATATTCACTCGCAACAATATCACTTTGCCACTAAATCCACATGTTACGTCATCGCGATATTAATGTGTTTGCATTTAGAACGCACAAAATAGTGAAACTGCACTTGAATCGTAGCATCAATGTTGCGACTAGCACCTTTGGTTCATTTTTCTGACAACATTCGAAAAGATGCTTCGCGTACTAAGGTATGTTAGATAGGGTTACCATACGTCCTCCTTTAGGAGGATTTGTCCTCCTTTAGGAGGATTTGTCCTCCTTTTTCGGGTTTTTGAAAATGTCCTCCGAGGACGCCTAAATTTCCTCCTTTTTGAGATTTTGTCCTCCATTTTAGGAATTTTGGTCAAATTCATAGCAAAATTCCACTGAGTTGCCGTAAATCAACACCGAAGTGACGCTCCGGAGGGTATTTTGGGAGCTGAGCAAAAGTTGACTTTTTTAAATTTTAGTCCTCCTTTCCTGATTCCAAAATATGGTAAGCCTAATGTTAGACGATTGGATGGTACGGTGGGCGTTGAAATCAGAAATGCATTGCTATGCAAACCCACGCAATCCGAGTAATTGATGACTGTTGTTTATGGATAAACTTATGCTTCATTCACTTCTTATCCATGCAGCACACAAATCAACATATCTTTCAATAACAGCGTTCGGCATCCTTGTGTTGTCAAAGCCAACACTTTCACCTTCTTGTATAATTATTACTCACATAAAATTCATGATTAACACACAGTTATATCGGCCCGGGTAGCCAACTGCGGAAAACTGACTGGAATAATGCCAAATTATCTTTACTATCCCACATATCCTTATACATAAAGAGTAATAAGGTTCAACAGTCTAATTAAGCTTAAATTAGGCTGCATAAGGAATATTGTAAGACATACGGCTTGGTGGATTTGATTTTGCTCTGCAGAGGGTACTCACTGCTCAGTGCTCATCTGCTCAAGCTAAGCCGGTCGAGTTCGGAGTATTACAAAGTTTGTATAGTATAGGGTTACCATATTTAAGAAACCCAAATTCCGGACGCTCGTTAGCGCCCACTAGTGGATTTCAGAATGAGTTATGACGTCACACAATCAAAGCTTTGCTCAAAGACCAGAGGTGCTGGTCACCATCCGGTTCAGGAGTATGTTGCTGTGTGATGTGTAACCGGGACCGAAAGCACATGTTTACAGCCTCCTCCCACCCAAATGTATACAATGATTTTGAGCCCACATAGGGTAATCGATGCAACTTCTGGGGGGGTGGGTGCTTGCTATATGTATCTGGTTTATATATGCATCTGGTCGTTAAATTATTTGAATGAATTCTGTCATTAATATTGGTCGTTCCATATATTACTATATAGCTACTGCTCTCGGCCCACATGATCAGAGTTAGCGTTAGAGCTGGTGGACGATGATGAGTTCGAAAATACAGGGAGCGTAATTGCACTTCGTTAAGTTATGTTCATGTCCTACCGATAAAATTGTTTAGCATCCTTATGCCGGTGCGCACCACGGAGCTTTACAAACACGCAACATCCAGTGGTTTCAAATCTTTTATGGTCGCGAATTCATCTCCAATTTGAAAATGTTCCGTGGCCCAGATCAAAATTCGACGAGCTAATTACTAAAAGAAGTCAGCGCCGTTGCCCAGACGTACTCACGGGCTATTTTGGAAGCTGATTACATTCAACATACTCGCAAACCCCAGAATAAAAGCAGATGACCCCCCCCCCCCCCCCCGTTTGGAACCACTATATTTGAATAAGGCATTTAAACGGTTTTAACGATATCTAGGAATGTACCGTTCTCCTATAATTGCGATCACAATTAGGCTTATTCCAGTAAATGAAGGTACCTTTCATTTATATTTTATTGCAGTTTTTGCGAGGATGGTAGTCTCCATATTAAAATCAATAAATGTGACGGTAAATCGCGCGCAGCGCGAAGAAAAATATCATGCATCTGCATAAATATTCCCAAAAAATATTGTTTTTATGCTGATTTACGAAAAAATTATGAGTCTACGTCAAGTCTTCAAAATTCCGGACATTTGGCATATTTTAGAAATTCCTCCCGGACGCTAGTTTGAACAGTGAAATTCCGGACATGTCCGGGAAATTCCGGACGTATGGCAACCCTAGATAGTACAAAGGCGGTACGAACACGAACTAGGCAAACTTTTCCAATGGATCAGCAAGCTTAGTGGAATCACCAATAGGTACACGAGTAAACAACACTTGTTATAGATCTAATGCGTTAATTGTTATAGTTGAAGAAACGCTAAATTCTGCTGTTAACCAACATGAATGTGTGCCAAAATTCCAATATTTTGCATTCAACTATGCCAAATGTCAACACTGGCATCAGCTACTATTACCTACATTCATACAAGGTCCGTACACAATATCCATACACGGTGGATGTTTCCGAGCATGTGAGCAACTGATACCGATTGAACTCCTTCTTTTTTCCATGCAGTAACGTAATCCTCTCGCGCGGAAATATTATCTCAAACTCTGCATTATGCACGCATCGGGAGCTTTCCTCACTTGTGAACTAGAAAGGGCTAGCTACCAACAAGTTTTTAGAATTGCTTCCAAACGACAGAATTTACGGGCTCACTGTACTTAATATCGTGTTTATTTGAATTATTCCACGTCTGAAAAAGTGAGAAACATGGACAATTTTCATTCGCACTCATCCGGATTTTTCATTCGCACCATTCGCACCACGCTTGCCGTTCGCACTCATCCGGATTTTTCATTCGCACCATTCGCACCACGGTCGTCATTCGCACTGGAATTTTTTTCATTCGCACTAGTGCGAACCGTCACACAGGTTGAAAAGCACTGTAATAGAGTATTACATATAAATATATATATGCGTGTAGCATGTATGTGTATATAGCCTAAAAGCACTACGACGTGGGTGTGATACTGACGCACGAATTAGATCATTGAGCTGCACAAGAAAACACCAGGGATAAAGTATTTGAGGATTCCCGATCCTTGATTCAACGACTTTCGCATCCAAGTTGGGGCCTACGATACTTAGTATCGTAAGTATCGTAGGTCCCGTCCAAGTCCAATTCCGGTAATCAAGTCCAATTCGCCCGGATCTCCAATCTCTAATCACAGCTATCCGCTGTGAGCCTGGTAATATTACATCTTTTTCCATAGCTATATATCTCATTATTATAAAACGTAAATTATGCGTTTAATCTATAGATATAAAGGTACACAGTTTAGAAAAAATATTTATTTCGAATATATCTTGAATTTGGATACCCAGCCATTACCCATGCGTGTCGTGTCATGTTGCGGGCGCAAACTGTTCCGTCGGCCATGCATTACACTTGATGATCGCTCCAAGTTGACGTATGCGTCTTCTGAGCCTAAAACAAAAACAGTGTAGGAGTACACGCAGAGGGAGTAATCTCTTGAACATAGGTAAAATATGGGCAGCGAAAACCAAGTTTAAAAATATGTAACAAACGGCCTCAGAATAACCAGCTTCACAATTGCAGCTTGAGCACATATCTTACAAAATTTTGGTTTATTTTATCGCCTTTGCATTTTGATTAGCCGAAACCACCGATTCTGCGCTGGGATCGGTTAATATGACTCTTGTTGGCCTACCATTCGTAAAAAACGGGTCGCCAGTTCCAGAGCAATATCGCATTATCGTAAAATATAAATTATATGAATCTATCAGGGGTCGGGAACCTTTTTGTTCATTTCAACTCCCCAAGAGCCATACATGTCAATCAACTCTAACGTCACAATTGAATTTATAAATCGATCGAAAATACCCATGTAAATGTCCGCGATAGTTAGAGTTTGTATCAAAAGTGTTGAGACAGCAAAAGATCCGCTATTCCAGGCTGAAGGTTTGAGGACCAGAGATCATTTTGCAATTTATATCCATCGGTACCACATCTCCCCCTACGTATTCGATTCCTAATCTGGTATCTCAGAAATCGCGTGTTCACTCGATCCCGGTTCAAAACTTCGGAACCATTTTTTCCGGATCGATCTAAATCCAAATGCTCCATGCATTTTCATAAATCGGGTTCTTCGGCGAGTCAGGATCATATAGTTTATAAAAAATGCCTCGGAAGTTATATAAATTACACTTCCCTGCATGACACTCAGAAAAGGGAAACGGGCAGACGATGTTATTTAACTTCAACCATGATGCTTAAACTATATGCAAAACCAGTAGAGCATTTACTTCATCGATGCTATCTATAAAAGTACTATAAACACATGAACTACCCGCTGTTAGACTGTTGATATTACTTCTTTTTTCGGAGCAATATCGCATTATCGTAAAATATAATTTATGTGAATCTATAGATATAAGAGAAGCTTAAAAAATCTTCCTAGTAGGATACTCATTACCCATGCGTGTCGTGTCATATCGTGGTTGCAAACTGTTCCGTCGGTAATTCAAAGCAGATGTTCGCTGCAAGTTGACGAATGCGTCTTCTGAGTCTAAAACACAGACAGCGTAAACAGAAGTGGTAATCTCTTGACTCATAGGTCAAATGTGGACATCGAAAACCAAGTTTAAAAATATGTAACAACTGGCCTCGGAATATCCAGCTTCGCAATTGCAGCTTGAGCACATATTTTACAAAATGGTGGTTTATTTCATCGCTTTTGCATTTTGATTTGCCGAAACCATCGATTCTGCGTTGAGATCGGTTAATATGACTCTTACTGGTCTACCATTTGTAAAAAATACTTTTTGGTTAATCTTCCTCACGCATAATGCAGGTCCGATATTGTTTCGGGCAAAGTTTTAACGCTAATTCTTCATTTCCAGTGATTTAGCCTACCGATTCTATGTAATCTCCTGATTGTCATTCAGTGTGCATGCGCAATGTGCATTGTGCAATGTACATGCCCTGTAGCTCAAATTTTCATTGTATCCAAATTCTGTCGTATTTTAGATTGGTGGAGATATTGAACTGAAACGACTGAAAATCGCATAGCCCACTCTGGTCTCACCTCACGCTGATAGCGAACTATCTCCATCCCAAAAATATTTTAGAGAAATTATCGAAGTGAAAAGTGTCAAGCCCCTCCACCATTTTTCTTGCGCGAATTATTACTGCAACGTGTACTAAGGGAACTACCTTCGGGAACGGGAACTACCTTCTTCAGTTCCATACCGTATCAGTGTCACCGTGGTTAAGATGCCTCTCCGATCTCTCATACAACGAGATCAGGTTATAACATATTGTGTGGTAGCTTGAACATTCACTGTCTTTGGTACGGTATACCAGGCTGTATTGCTCAATCCTCTCAACTACAGCCCCACAAAGTTTAATCAAGGAAGTCCCAGTGAGACGACCGTGTCCGACGACGAGAATGCTCCTGGACGTGATTCGACATTTGTGACTAACATATTGTTTAGGTTTACGTCGATTTTTGGGTGACTCCAGTCGCGTTTGTACATTGACTTTACGTGATTCGAGTCACTGTCCTATTTCGAGTCACTTTTCTGGTCATTGAATATTCTATACTTCACGACGTATTCTGAATCTCTCAGCCGCATTGCGAAGTGAATGGGTCATCAGTTCTATTACTTTCAAGTAATGTGAGATATCTGCCAATTAAACGCTGCCAAAAATAGCACGTGGAAAATTGTGGTTGACGTCCCTGCTATACAAGACGCGTAAAATAGCTTTCACGATAGCAGGTTCATAACCGCTGTTATGAGTGGCTTTAAAGTGGCAATAAAATTCTAGACGTCAATACAAATCAACATAGAATCCACACTGAAGTTGCTCAGTCGTAACTCGTAACTCCTTTACGATAGTAGGACTACGTCCCATAACTGATATAGGTTTTTACTGATCATCCGCCCGAATTGCTGGATACATCGGCTATCAGCCTATACTTACGAGGATCGCCAGGATGAACAGACATCTCAGCAACTTTCCGTGGGCTTTCAAAAACGATTCAAGGATACCGCCCGATACAATCAGTACTTGCCCGCGTCTATGCAATCTGATTAGCGACTGGCAAATCGAGGAGGTGAGATTGCGTACCTGACTATTTTGATTTATAGCAGTACAATCGTCGAATTCAATCTTGAGTCGAATAATATGCACAATTGAAAAACTAGGCTATCATTGCTCGACTCGAATATAATCGGATATTTACCCGGACTCCATAATAAAAACACACCGCTGCTATCATAAGGTATGCTAAGGTAAGGTAACTATAGTAATGTGCCGCTGTACGCTTTCAATTGGCCTGTCATTGTTTTTGTATTCTATTATATTGGAAACACCTTTTTATTGTATATGTCATTATATACTCATCGCCATTGTGATCCTTTGTAATGGTCCGGTCTAAACAATGCGAAGAAATGCAAATGAAACAATACATTGGTACTATCGCCCGACAACATTTTTGACCTCGAAGTATGATTCAATATTTCTTGGAGATGCAGAGTGAGATTCATTAAATTTTGCAAAGTAAATTATTTAATTGTTTTGTCTGTATAATACCGCGATTAGTTATTCAAAAAGGAAAGCAGGAAAGCCGGGGAGTAGACCTATATGTGCTTTATGTGCACATGTGCACTCAAACGAGTATGTATTCGCGTTTTAGTCGCCGCTCTTCCTCTGCACGAAGTGTAGCCTACTTACGTATGGTATGAAGGTATCTTATATCTATTGGCACCATGTAATATTATTATTACTTCTGGTCTGCGTAGTCACGTTTTCAATACCCTATGACAGACGCCGAGAACGTATGACTCGCGAGTCAGATATGGCTTTCATGAAGGTTGCATATGCCTCTTGGAGTAATAGAATTTGGCAAGCATCAAGTATAGCATGATTTCCACCAAAAAAATCCATTGTAATTTTCAGTATGATTTTTCAAGAGTAACATACAACCTTAGCGCCATTTGCACGGTCTATAAAACATTTCGTTGTGATATTACTATAACATGACGACCGATGGCTACTTGAGAGCCGGGACTCGCTTAAGTGGTATGCTAGCTGACTGGAATTAATTCATGAACAATGGCTCTTTAATGAAATTTGCCGGCTTTAGGAAGAGTTGTACTACGGTTATCGAATGTAATGTTTACATTCGATACGATAACAATAGTATCAGCTGATCATAAAGCTCGCACTACGTTGGTCAAAGTAGCGTCATAGGCCTACCTATCAATTGATATAAGTCTGTGAATTGAGAAGTCTCCGTGGGATTTAATTGTCAGGCGATTTTGTGAAATCACATATCTTAATATGGCATTAGAACTGAGATCGACCATCGCGGCAAACTACCCGTCGGGTAGCTCACAGATCCCTTAGTGATTTACATTCGAACCTTTGAATATCAGTGACGTCTAATTTTTGGGATTAAGCTGGGATTACCATATTTTAAGAATGGGAAAAGAGGACACTTTTCACGGGCTCCAAAAGTTACTATAGCGGAATAGGAAGCCATATTTATGCAACCAATTTCATTGAGTTGACCAAAAATGTCTTTTTTCCTATTTGACTGCCGAAATATCGATTTCTGCCTGATCAGTGTTGACTAAAGAAATTAAAAAACGTAATTTGTCAGATTTCTGACTACCGCGTAACCCATCGTCTATCTTTTAGGCCAAAATTTAACGTCTATCGAGGTCTTTGGGGAAAATTTAGGCTAAAATGGAGGACAAATTGTCAAAAAAGAGGACATTTGGGCGAATGGATGACATTTCTTTAAAAATGAGGACAAGTCCTCCTCAAGGAGCAATTATGGTAACGCTAGATTGAACCAATACTATAGCTTCTCAGCGAAACATTCCGATTTCATTTAGTGATAATTATCAGAGTATACTATATCAACACTCCGATTCAAATCGTTTGTCAAAGCACGAATTACTAACTCACGCCTGTGAGATCACGAGAATGGAATTTCGAACTGTTGATTATTTAGTGCAGTGGGACCATTTGGATGTTGAAGGGGGTGGAGGCGCTGGGCTCAGGGGCGGTATGGAGGACGCTGAAGAAAAATGGCGTCTCAGTAGATGGTGTACTAGGGACATATAATTGATGATTATATTTCAAAACAATTAGTTCTAGTCAATAGTCCACAAAATCTGTCAAAACGTGACATTTTTCGTCGCCCTGCGCGCGAATATACACCCGCGATGTTGGCAACGTGTTTCCATGAATGCAGTGGTATATTATAATTCATGTAAAATGAAATGCGCGTGATTTTAGACCTACAATTCCCCATCAAAACGCTCCCGTCGTGCTAGCTCGGGTTATTTTCCAAAAAATGTTTTGAACTTGGTATTGTATCCAGCAGCGCATATCGTGTCGAAATCGTAGAGCCACTGTGGCACTCCTGAGAGTTAAAGCCATTGGTACATTGAAGATGCTCTAAAGCATTTTCTCCAAAATGATTAACTAAATATAGCATACGTGTAGTCTATTTGAGAGCTACAAAATTAAATCATCAGAATATGTTTTTATAGCAATCAGAATATGGTTTTTGTAACAATCTTGATTCGATCCGAATATAGCACATAAAATTATTATATCGTAAATTAATCGAGTGGTCCTCGCGCGTGATTCAAGCGAGAAACAATTCCAACAGTAAAGACCTAACCCGAAAAGACCGACCGGTCTTCCGCCTCTTACGAATCCGTTGCTTTACCACAGTCCTTATATATGGTGTTAGCGCGCGCGTACGGCTTTGCAGTGCCTCGTGATATCTTGGTGTATTTAATTTAATTGTCTCGTGTTTGATCATCATCATCATTATCAGTCTCGTTTTCTCTCCCTATATATTCAATTGCTAGACTCGTTTTCGTTGGTTACTTTGCTGAACAGACGATTGGGAGATTCTTGGGATAAAGCATCGTTGTAAATCCTACTTTGTGCCTACTTTGTACCGACTTTGTGCCTTATATTTCTGCGTACTGCGTGCTGCCATTTGTGCTGTTCACGTTCTACTAAGCGTTAATTTGGATTAAAAGGTTGTTTGATTTACACCGGCCTTACATTCTACCGTCAAGATTAGACAGGCTTCTGCGCCTTAGTCGCCACACGCTCATTTCGTGTGCCGCGCAGAAACAATTTACAACGTCTGCAATTAACGTTTGCTTCATATTAGAAGCAAGACAAAGTAATCCTCTCCGTACTATTCGACGGAGATTTGGTTCGTTTCATCGTCAGAGTACTTTCGATTGCACCAATTTAGCAATCACCATTAACTGCCCTGATCTTTGAAGACAAACGATTAGTATCAGAATGCCGCTGCAACACTCTCCGACCGACGAGAAAGTTCGATTAGCTCCTTCGTTCAAGACTGTCGCCAAGATGACCGTTGAAGAGATGCGTATAGAACTTGCTGCTCTCGAATTGCCAACCACTGGGAACAAGGCCGTGCTATCGGAAAGACTGAAGAAAGCTCGTGAGTGTAAGCCCGACAATTTGGAGACATCTAGAACGCAACCGCCAGATTCACCGGTGCTAGATCAATCCGCGGCTTCGCCCGATCCATTTTCACTTCAGACCGAGAAGCCGAACGACATTATGATGATGTTTACACTGATGAAACAACATCAAGAAGCCGCCGAGAAAAGATTCCTTCTTCAGATTGAAGCGATGCGTCAGGAGGCGAAAGAAGAGAGACACAATTTAACTCAATTCTTCACCGACGTACGCAAGGAGGCAGAGAAATCTAATTCTAGCGGGGACTCCAATCTGCCCAGAGTCATTGGTAAGCGATTTAAGCGAATGAATAAAGATCTTCTGGAACTATTGCAGGCACTCGAACTGAAGTACACGACTTCCAACTCGGTCGAAGAAATTGAAGTGTACGTGAAATCGGTCGAGATGTCCATGACGGATTTGAAATCCTACGTAGATGGTAAAATTGATCTATTGGAAGATGGCGACTTGAAGACCGAGATTATTAACGGTTTGAAAGATGCTACTCAAGTCTATTTAACCAACATTCCTCAAGCTAGGTCAAAGCTATCGAAATTGAAAGCGATTGACGAAGCTGACAGGACAGCTGGAAGTCTACCAAACGGTGTGAATCCGCCCTCATTTTATGGCGACATACTTTCTTTCCCGTCTTTCTGGGAGGCGTTTGAACCACTTGTTCATAACAACCAATCGGTCAGTAAATTTTACAAAATGACTTATTTGAAGGCTGCTATGAAGGGATCGGCGTCTGGTGTTCTGAACGGCTTTCCGTCTAACGCGACTAATTATGAGCCGGCGATTGCTGCGGTACTGCAACGATTCGGCAGGACGCAAGCAATTATTCGCAGTCACATTAAAGATCTGCTTGAAGGGAACCGGGTAGATTTCGAACTCGACAAAGTGCGAGGTATGCTAGACCGGGCTAATGCAAAGAGGTCAATACTGACTCAAAATAATATCACCTGGGATCAAATGTTCACTCAGATATTGGAATCGCAGCTACCTCAGAAATTACTCGAGCGTTGGATGCGTAAAATCAGCCCATTGATAGAGTCCAACGAAATAGCTTCGTCCGATCTAATGTTTGAGTTCATTGCAACAGAATTGGCGACTATGGACACTCTGAAGAGGTCTAGCTCCAAGCAATCGGAGAAGCAACCGAAGACGAAGCAGCAGACCTCCAACACCGATAAGTATTGTTCCGCTCAGTCTTTGGTAACTCAATCGATGTCGTCTCTCTGCGCATATTGCAGCAAGTCTCATCCGTTACTGGATTGTAGAGAATTTCTGAAATTAACCCCTGCTCAACGAATGTCTCGTTTGTTAACGAATCCCGGAAAGGTGTGTTTCAGGTGTCTCGCATCGCAGGGTGAGTCTGGACATCCTAAGCAGTTCTATCAGTGCAAAGCCCGGTGCGAGGTCGAAGGATGTGGGAAGGCTCATCACCGACTACTGCACGTCACGGAATCGTCGAATGCGAAAACAATGGTATCCACTGCCAGGCGATCAGCAGCGTCGGACTCCGAAATCGATACCTTGCTTCCCACCGCACTCGCGCAAATCTCAAACCAGGGTAAGACTAGGCGTGTTCGCATAGCTTTTGATTCGTTGTCTGAGAAGTCTTTCGTCACCCGGAACGTCGCTGATTACTTGCAGCTACCGGCTATTCGAAAGCAACGAATGAATATTAGTGGATTTGGCGGTAGTTCAACCTCTAGTTCAATGGATCTAGTCACATTCAATCTGGCACCATTACATTCAGAACCGAGAGGCTGTATTGAAGTTCAAGCGTTCGTTCAAGACGGTGTTATTTGCACACCCTTAGATAACATCACTTTACGTTGCGATCAGGTTAGACACCTTGACGGATTGCCGCTGGCTGACCCTCTCCCAAGGGACGACGGTACGGTAGATATACTATTGGGAGGACGTTATTATTTCTCACTGATGCAAGGATCGGTTGTTAGTCCTGAAATCCCCGAATCTGGACCATTTGCAATTGAAACTATTTTCGGTTGGGTATTGGCTGGACCATGTAGTCGTAATTCCTTAGTTAATCGTTCTTCTAATTGTTTGCTTACCAGAAGCTCGTCAAAAGTACAGCGCTCTGAATTGGATCCGTGGCAACTGTTGGACAACAAACTCGAACGATTTTGGAAGCAAGACTGCATTGGGCTTACAGATAAGGATTTGGTTCATACTTCCGACGAGGTTGACGCGATTGCACAATTCAATGATTCGGTGTCGTTCGATGGGGATAAGTATTGCGTGTCGTTACCATTTAAACGCGATGCAATAGAGTTGCAGCCCAATTTCGCGCAGGCATATTCTCGTTTGCTAACAACAGAAAAGGTTCTAAGGAAAAACCCTGATAAATTGACTAAATACGATCAGGCGATCATGGACTACGTGGACAATGGTTTTGCTCGAAAATTGTCGCAAGCGGAATTGGATAAAATTAGTACGATTCCTCATTACTATGTCCCGCATCATCCGGTTTTTCGTGAAGCGAGTTGTTCCACGAAATTGCGAATTGTTTTCGACGCAAGCGCAAAAAATGGCTGTGGGTATTCGCTAAATGATTGCGTTTTGAAGGGCCCAAATTTGTTACCCGACATAGGAGCTGTGCTACTACGATTTCGCACTCATAAAATTGCTTTGAGCGGTGACATTCGGAAAATGTTTTGCCAAACTGCTATTAATCCGGATCATCAGCGTTTCCAATTATATCTTTGGCGAAATTGCGAATCGCGTAGAGCGCCAGACGTCTACGTTATGGAGAGAGTAATGTTCGGAGTCTCGTCAAGTCCTTTTCTCGCTATTCAAACAATCCGCCATCATTCTAATACTGCGCCGATTATTGATAAATTTGGTCGCGACTTGAGCGATGAAATCGTTCGCAATATGTACGTCGATGACATTCATGTAGGTGGAAATAGCGTTGAAGAAGTTGTCTGCAAGCAAAAAAACTTGGTTGAGTTTTTCAATGACGGTGGATGGTCCTTGGTCAAATTTGCGTCCAATAATCGAGAAGTCATGGATTGCATTCCCGAGGAAGCTCGGTTACCGAATTGCGTTCTCGATCTCGATGATGCCAACAATGGCGAGGCCTCGTCTCTCGGTTTGAAATGGCACACGACGCAGGATGTCATGTATTGTAATGTAAAACCCAAACTGCTTGAGCAGGATAAAATCGTGACAAAACGATCTATTTTGAGTAAGCTCAGTCAAATCTACGACGTGTTTGGATTTTTTTCAGCATTCGTCATCACAGCAAAGATTTTGATGCAAGAATTGTGGAAACGAAAACTCGATTGGAACGATCCGGTTGACGACACACTCGCCAAGAAGTATCGACAATGGACCGACGAGCTGTCGCTTCTGGAGTCCATCAAAATTCCAGGGTACCTTTTTTGTCGAATACGTTCTCCAAATTCCATGCAGCTTCATGGTTTTGCTGATGCCTCCGAAAGTGCTTATGGGGCTGTAGTCTACATTAGAGCTGAAGATGACGTAGGCAATATTCAGACCCAGTATTTGATCGCTAAAACGAGAGTGGCCCCATTGAAATCGACATCTGTTGCGCGACTCGAGCTAATGGCAGCCCACTGTCTAGCTAAATTAACTAGATACGTTTTGGATGCGCTGAGTTCTGAAATTTGTATTGATAGAGTCTATTTGTGGCTAGACTCCGAGATAGCTCTGGCATGGATTGCCAAGCCAAGTTCACATTGGAAAACGTTTGTGAGGAACAGAGTTCAGGAAATTCATGATCTCGTATCCCCACACGCTTGGAGACATTGTCCAGGCATCGAAAATCCAGCAGACTACCATAGCCGCGGCATGGCGCTTCAGGAGTTGAAGAGTTGTTCGGCCTATTGGCACGGACCGGGCTGGCTGAGGTCTGAAGAGTCGGACTGGCCTGTGAAATCGCACCTAGAACAATCGAATCCGCAAGTCGACACAGAAACCGCAACTCCTCGCGTGTTGGTGAACATCACACAGCCACCAGTTCCTTTTTATGCTGATCGCTACGGTAACTATTCCAAAATTGTTCGTATTACAGCGAGAATTTTGCGTTGGCGGCATCGTGATTACATGAAAATGGACCCAGAGTGCACCAATCGATTCGTTGGACCAAATGAGTTCAGGAAGGTGGAATACTTCCTTTTACGTCAGATTCAACGCTCAAGATTTAGCAGCGAATTCGAAAATCTCGACAAAGGTAAGAATGTGTCGAATAAATCAAAAATTAAAGACATGGATCCCAGAGTAGACCTCGAAAATAAGCTAATCGTTGCCGGTGATCGGTTGAGTTTGTGTGATTTGCCAGAGTTCACGAGTTCTCCGATTATTCTTCCCGCCAAGGAGCCGTTAGTGGAAAAACTCATTCTACATGTCCACGAAAGCAATTCTCATTCTCCTCAGGACACAACCATCGCTATTCTTCGTGAGCGCTTCCTTATTATTCATATCAGGAGCGAGGTAAGAAGGGTATTGCGAAATTGTATCGTTTGTCGACATTGGAACACGAAACCACTCCAACAGAAAATGGGTATTCTTCCAAAGGAACGCATTTGCGCTTCTCCGGCATTTTCTGAGGTCGGGTTGGATTTCACGGGGCCAATTTATATTAAAGTAGGTGACGACGCAATGCAAAAGGCGTATATTTGTTTGTTCACTTGCCCCCACAGTAGAATGATTCATTTGGAATTGACCAACGATATGTCCACGGAGGAATTCATCGGTGCTCTGCAACGAATGATAAACAGGCGTGGCTGGTGTCGAGAGATTATATGCGACAATCAACTGACTTTCAAAAAGGCTGAACGTTTAATTCAGATTTCGACACGCGCGTCCTTCAAAAAGCGGTCAGACAATGAAGCTCTACAAAAATTCCTTACCGACAACGGGATAACGTGGAAATACATTGCCGAACGCGCTCCACACCGCGGTGCCTTTTACGAGAGGATGAACAGATCCATTAAAGAACCTCTCAGAAAGATTCTGGGTAAGGCAAAGTTGAACTTCACTGAACTATACACCATTTTGACAGATATCGAGTGTGCGATGAACCAGCGGCCGTTGACGTATCTCGGTTCCGATCCGAGAAACCCACAAGCAATCACTCCAGCTCATTTGGCAATTGGTCGGCCACTGCGACATATCCCGAATTTTCCGTCCAAAGCGAGTGTCAACGTCTCGAAGCGATTTCGCTATCTCCAAACGCTGTTGCGGCATTTCTGGGCGAGATGGTCGAAGGAATATCTCCCGACGTTGATCAAGAGAAAGAAATGGGCTTTCGAACATTCTGTTCCAAACGTCGGAGACATTTGTTTAATCGCAGACGACGGATACGCGCGCTCGAATTGGAAGGTCGGCAGAATCGTGCATGCTTTCAAGGGCAAAGATAGCCTCGTGAGAACATTCAAATTGAAAACCGCTCGCGGATATCTTACGCGACCTATACAAAAACTCCATTTACTGGAGAAAGACTATTCGGTTGACTATGACCAGTCAAAGGGGGGTGGATGTTAGCGCGCGCGTACGGCTTTGCAGTGCCTCGTGATATCTTGGTGTATTTAATTTAATTGTCTCGTGTTTGATCATCATCATCATTATCAGTCTCGTTTTCTCTCCCTATATATTCAATTGCTAGACTCGTTTTCGTTGGTTACTTTGCTGAACAGACGATTGGGAGATTCTTGGGATAAAGCATCGTTGTAAATCCTACTTTGTGCCTACTTTGTACCGACTTTGTGCCTTATATTTCTGCGTACTGCGTGCTGCCATTTGTGCTGTTCACGTTCTACTAAGCGTTAATTTGGATTAAAAGGTTGTTTGATTTACACCGGCCTTACATTCTACCGTCAAGATTAGACAGGCTTCTGCGCCTTAGTCGCCACACGCTCATTTCGTGTGCCGCGCAGAAACATATGGGGTGCGTCAGATCTAGGCTAATTTTGAAAAGGGGCGCTGGCGAGAAAAAGGTTAAGAACCACTGATTTAGTATGTCCGTAATATTTGACGAATTTCTTGCAACGAAGAAATTCCCTCGCCCTTCGCATAATTTCCTGTGGTTAGGTTTGTCCATATACGACATCACCGTCAAGGGTATGATAGGCAATAAGCGAGACGCGTAAAAACGTTGTTACTACAATTTGACTTGATCATGGAAATGTGCCGACCTTTGTATTGTAAGAATGGGTTTGGATTCATGATAAGATTTTTCCCGCATTGGTTTCTCTGTGAAACACTATTGGGATGCTTCAGTGTATGGGGTATGCAACGAGCGGTTGCGGGACTATGATACAATGATATTTCGAGTCCAACCGATCCCGCGCCAGGACAGATCAATGAAGTGATGTTTTGGCCTACATACGGCTGGGCAAAGTGCGTTGCCAAAAGATCGCCGGCACAAAACCTCGAACAAAATTGACCGCTGCAGGTTGGCCAAAACTTTCGATATTGATATGTCCGTTCGCAAAAATGGTAGGCGACTAATAGTCTCGTCCTTGCAACCTGTAGACAGTATATATATTTTTTTGTTGTATTTGGTAGATATATTCATGGTGTTTGTCGACTACAATGGTCATTTACACCAGGCCGAGATTCCTTATTGTTGATCCCGTAGCTGCCAACTTCTAGAACGGCCCACGCCACATCTAAGCGTTTTAAGACACCGCTTACACGGATGATATGGCTAGGAGGAGCCTAGATAAACCTCCAACACTTTGACCTAGTTAGATCATAGCTTCTCAAATTGTGAACTATTGTTTCCAAGTGACACTCACGATGTGAAATGATTTCGAGTGTGGCCCGCGAGATGATTTCATTAGGCCCACGAAGCCATGCTAAGTAGATAAAAATTTGTTTATAGCTTACTATCCAGTACAATACCTATCAAATTTTGTGATGTTTAATAAGAAATAGCCTAGCCTACTTCCATGAAAATTATCCCACGACGCAGTAAATATCGAACATGTTGATATGTCTCAATATAACTGTCTGATGGCAATTATGCGTTTCCACTCTAGTCACCCGGCAGTTGTAACAAAGAAGTTTGTAACATATGTTGTTGCACCACATTGCAGGAACGCAAAAAGATATACACACACTCCTATCAAAGTTATTATTTACAGAGGATAAAAAGTAAATGTGAAACCGTTGTATGCAAGTTACGTATAGCGTAGGGTTACCATATTTCAGCAACCCAAATTCCGGACACTCTTTAGCGCCCACTAGTGTATTTTAAAATGAGTTATGACGTCACACCTTGCTCATAGACCAGAGGTGGTCACGATCCGGTTCAGGAGTATGTGGCTGTGTGTTGTATAACTGGGACCGATGGCACATGTTTTCAGCCCCGCCCCACATAAATAAACAATGATTTTGAGCCCACACTATAGGGCAATCGATGGGGGGCTTGCTATATGAATTTGGTTTCTATATACATCTGGTCGTTCCATTATTTGAATGAATTCTGTCAATAATATTGGTCGTTCCATATATATTACTATATAGATACTACTCTCCGCCCACATGATCAGAGTTAGCGGTAGAGCCGTTGGAGGATAATGAGTTCGAAAATACAGGGAGCATAATCGCACACCGTTAAGTCATGTTCATGTCCTACCGATAAGATTGTTTATCAGCCTTATGCCAGTGCGCACCACGGAGCTTGATAAACACCCCACATCCAGTGGTTTCAAACCTTCTATGGTCGCGACTCCATCTCCAATTTGAAAATGTTCCGTGGCCCAGATCAAAATTTGACGAGCTGATTACTAAAAGAAGTCAACACCTTTGCCCAAACTTACTCACGGGCCATTTTGGAAGCTGGTTACGTTCAACATATTCGCAAACCCCAGAATAAAAGCAAACGACCCCCCCCCCCTGCCCGTTTGGGACCACTATCTTTGAATAAAGCATTTAAACGGCCTTAACGATCTCTAGGAACATACCGTTTTCCTATAATTGCGATTACAATGAGGCTTATTCCAGTAAATGAAGGTTGTTAAGTTTATATTTTATGGCAGTTTTTGCGAAAGTGATAGTCTACATATTAAAATCAATAAATGTGATAGTAAATCGCGCGCAGCGCGAAGACAAATATCATGCATCAGCATAAATATTCCCAAAAAATATTGTTTTTATGCTGATTTACGAAAACATTATGAGCCTACGTCAAAATTCCGGACATTTGGCATGTTTTAGAAATTCCTCCCGGACGCTAGTTTGAACAGTGAAATTCCGGACATGTCCGGGAAATTCCGGACGTATGGCAACCCTAATATAGCGCTCCAATTATACAGGTAACTCCCTCTTATTCTCCCCACTCTGCATCTTGTGCGTTACATTCTGCTCCCTTATGCCCCTTTCCTCGCATGCATTAATCTTTTGGTCTTTCTATCTCCAAATTCAAGCTACTGTCCCATTTTTTTAATCTAAGAAAATATAATTCCAGCTGTGAATATTACTGACAACATTTAGTTAGAGATCTACGGATCATGATTTTTCGTCAAACAGATCCAATCCTGTTCGATAAAATGGAATCCTGATGGAGATCCTGTTTTCATCTTAATGTTACAATCCGGATCCAAAAAATCCTGCCGCAGACTGAGCATCAACTTCCCCATTCGCCGATATTTTGCATTAAATTTTCTATCGAGGATTCTCCGAAATTGCGTAGAAATGCAGAAAACACTTCCTAAAATTGTACACACGCACAGGTACAGTAACAAACGGAAGTCACTTTCCTGCCCCATAAATTTGGAATCCAGTCCGGATCCGGATCAAGTACTCGGGAAAATGTGAATTCGTATCCAATCCTGCTTCAGAAAGACTTGTCGGATGCCTATCTGGCTAAAATCCATAATCCTATCCTGATCCTGTGAGCCTACCTCTTACAACTTGTTACTTACGTGGATAGTCCAGGTTGAAATCCCGTCGTCAAGGTGTATTCTATCCCCCTATGTCGCTCGTTGTTACGGCGTCAAAAAGCTCCGAGAAAGATCCGATAGAGGACAGAAACAATCAATCGAACGAAATAGAACAAGGAGAAACTGTTTAAATAATTACAAACGCTGCATCCAATCCATACCAGACTGAGAGATCGCGACTGGTCGAATCGACATCCTCCTATATGTTCGTTACATCCAACAAAGTTAGGGTTGCCATACGTCCGTAATTTCCCGGACATGTCCGGAATTTCACTGTTCAGACTAGCGTCTGGGAGGAATTTCTAAAATATGCCAAATGTCCGGAATTTTGAAGACTTGACGTAGGCTCATAACTTTTTCGTAAATCAGCATAAAAACAAAAATAACAATAAATATAACCTCCATTTACTGAAAAAAGTCTGACTGTGATCGCAATTATGGGAGAACGGTATATTCCTAGAGATCGTTAAGGCCGTTTAAATGCTTTATTCAAAGATAGTGGTTCAAAACGGGGGGGGGGTTCGTTTGCCTTTATTCTGGGGTTTGCGAATATGTTTAACGTAATCAGCTTCCAAAATAACCCGTGAGTAAGTCTGGGCAAAGGTACTGACTTCTTTTAGTAATCAGTTCGTCAAATTTTGATCTGGACCACGGAGCATTTTCAAATTGGAGATGGAGTCGCGACCATAAAAGGTTGGGAACCACTGAATGTGTTTTTTTTTAAAAAGCTCCGTGGTGCGCACCGGCAAGTTGCATAGATTACCCAATAGTGTGGGCTCAAAATCATTGTTTATTTGGGCGGGAGGGAGCTGAAAACAAGTGCTTTCGGTCCCGGTTACACGTACAACACACATACAGCTGCAGCCACATACTTTTGAACCGGATCGTGACCATCTCTGGTCTATAAGCAAAGCTTTGCTAGTGTGACGGGGCGCCATCTATGGCGACTGATGACGTCACCCCTGTAGACAATGCGTTCGCGGGAGATAACCACAACCTTCTAGAATATTCTGTCTGTGTCTGGGCGGTACATGTTTTCTACTGTCGTCAATATAACTTACGGTATCTGTCTGGCTGTGAACTGATTTACACTTGAAGAGTATAAAGAACTAGTAGCGACACCGTTACACTAGTGTAACGTCATAACTCCTTTTTAAATACACTACTGGGCGCTAAAGAGTGTCCGGAATTTGGGTTGCTGAAATATGGTAACCCTAAACTAAGTGTCTTGTATATCGCATTGTACATTGTGTGTCTTGATTACACGAAAATATAATCTGAAGATTATTGATATTATCATAGCATTTATAAGAGGCTGTCTACTGTTGTTTTGTTTTACTCACAAGAAATGGAAAGAACTAGTAGGAAGGGACGCGGCTTCAAAAAGATCAACATCGAAAAAGAACTGTGCCATCGGGCACTCTAGGCCGAGGTGGATGTTAGAGTAACGGATCGCTACTGATGCGTGTCGTTGGACATCCTCCTATCTGTTCATGACATCACATTGTATCTTATCGCATTGTACATTGTGTGTGACTTGTTCAGATGAAAAATATTACGCAACGATATAACTATTATATTATTACCACTGTGAGTGTGGATACATGGGTCAAATTGTTATTTTCTTATCACACTGTCAACAATGATAACCGTCCTTCACTAGTGTTGCTGTCTTTAATTTACTTTTGTTTTTATTTCGTTACTCGTTGCTGTGCCACTCGACTGAGAGAAGAAAGTGATTCATATTATTATTAATACTGCCAAATATGCTTGGGTGGTTACGGCCTTGAAGACTTGGGTCATATCGGGTCTCCCAGTCTATAACGTGTAAAATATAGTTAGGAAAATATAGAAAAAATGTGCACTATTGGATGTAAATGTTTGTGGACATTGCCTATACTATATTTCATGGTTGACGAATAAAAGAATTCTCTCTCTCTCTATTATTTTATGAAGTACATCTATTCATGCATGACTGGATTTATTTTATGTATTTTTTATTCTTCGATCGGTCCGGTAATTCCCCAATAACTGAATGAGTCGGTGAAGGCTGATCGGTTTTTCATTCCCAAATGCTCGCGGTGTCGAGTTTGCAATATGCAACCGTCAAATCGCTGCAGGGCCAGCAGTTTCGGGTCTATTTTATCTTGGTGCTTAAGAACAACTAGGAAACTGTTTCGTATTCCGGATTCTCGCTTGAAGTACTGCGTTCTCGTACTCCTGTTCGTCCTTGCTATCGTCGGTAGGTTAGGTAGCCTACGATACGCTGAAAGTCTTGTATAATTCACCAAATTCATTCGTCCCTTTTCGCAGCTGTCAATAGCAAGAGCATTTTGAAAAATGACACAGCGATTATTGAATCAAAAAGCAATCCTGTGAGGTAAGTATAGCCTATACGTTAATTCACATCTATCCGCATCCAGCATTGTATTCAATAGTATGTATTGGGCAGTAAATCGTACTGATTGATTTCTTGAATTTACGGTTCGACAGTTGTATTTCTTGAAACTTTGCGTTTTTTGGTTATGGCTATTTGCACATGAACTTTTCCTGACTGCCACTTATTCACCCTCACCAACACAACAAAATTGGGAGAATGCTGTAATTTCCATCTTTAAAGTGTAGTTCACGTTATATCAGCTCAGTTATAAGGTTTGTGATTGTAGAACTATTGGAATTACAATGCATACATTGTTCATTATACTTTTAACAATGATTATAGGCTAGGTATAGGCCTACCGTAGGTTACGGTAGTTGAATTGGAAGTTGGTTGAAGTCAAGTTCTATTATTGCCATAACTAAAACCTTGGACAATATTTCAGTTCAGATGCTTCTCACTTCATCATCGAGAAAGAATTACACCGAGTAAGTAGCATACCTATCTTAACATGAAATGTTACGTGAAATACTGTGTCATTCCTGTCATTTATACAACCATTTGTGTTTTTTTTAATAATAGATCAAGTTGATTCAGTAATGAAAATAGAACTAGACAGGTTTTCAACGACCTCCATTTTTTGTTCTCTGTGAGTGATGTATGTGACACAGTTTGGGAATCAATGCATTGGACACTTGGAAGTGGTGAATATCAATCCAAGGAAGATACAAATACACTTGTCACTTTCTGGGTCTGAAAGGCTTTTTTTCATTGAGATCTTATGCATTTCTGATCAATGGTCATTATTCACATGGCAAGTTTGTTAACATGTTCATGACAAAGGTGCCGTCCATATGTCAATGTATTCAATGATACGTCACATTTGTCAATTCGATAGGCTGTTTAATTTCATTGTAAGAGCAGCGACCTCTCTATATTGTTTCGCCCAACTTTCAACGTCATATTTTTGGAGCCGAGACAACTGCCTGCATCAGCAGTACTGTAGGAAAAAATATGTTGCTTATCCAGTTTATATATACTTTGGCGCTTAATGCTGTTATATAAATTTAAGGTATCTGAAGAGAATCAGCAGCTTCGGAAGATGGTGGAGGATTTGAAAAGCAGGTGAATCACTGTATTACATTAATTTGTGGGCTGTAAAACTCGATATCAAAAATGTGTTATAGATCTTCTGCGTTCCCAGTTTCTATCGGATTATCTGACTCGCTCTGTTTTCAAGCGCAAAATCATTCACACGAGCGTTCGAATTCGAACTATAGTAGCACTTGTAGTGTTTATTCTGCCTTACAACTATGCACTCCGTCTTTTATTCAGATAGTTTACTTTATTTTATTGCCTAGCTTCTTTACAGCGCTCTAGTGTCGTAACCATATATTGTTTATTCGGCGCTGTTCAAATTGTTATATTATATTATTAACATGTTGTATGACTCTTTGTATGAGAATAGTGCATATGCATAGCCTATACAACAATTTGCATTGAATTTTGATTAGCTGCAAGTACCTTAATATCTCATTTATGGCTGAAATTAGATGATAGTTGATTAATATTGATTCAAATACCAAAATGGTGTGCAGACAATGTAATTCAAGTCATCAGCATGTGCTGCTTATATTGAATGGCATCACGAAATCAGTTAATCTTTATCCATTTCGAGACCTAATCTGCTCTAGATTTCTAGACCTTACTTTGATCTCCTAAGGGGAAAATATCATTCACAATGTTGCTGTTTTCGAATGTAAGCCATCAAATTGCCATTGTTCAAGGCTGACTTGCACTACTTTGTAGACCAGGAATTGAGACTAAAATATTCAACCACACATATATCCTGTGATATATGTTGCAGTGTGAAGCCAAAGTATCCAGACGTCAAGTTCCTTCCCGAACAGGATAGAAAACGTATTCTTGTCACGGGTGGTGCGGGCTTTGTTGGCAGTCACCTTGTTGACAAGTAAGGGAGAGTTGTGGTGCTGCTATGGCGATATCCGTTCACACTCACATTGTTCGTAGACTGATGGCGGCGGGGCATGAAGTTTCTGTTGTCGATAATTTCTTCACCGGTAGAAAACGTAACGTGGAACATTGGATCGGGCACGAAAACTTTGAGCTTTTGCACCACGACGTCGTGAAGCCCCTATTTATTGAAGTAAGTTATGTCACACACCAAGGTTGATGTGACGGATCTAACCGTTTGAGGTTGTGCTACCTAACTCTGTTGACTATGGTGGTCAGTAAGGCTGCACTTTTTCTCAAGTAGCCTAATTGATAAATAGGGTATTTAGTAGAGCCATGGTTGTAATGACTTGACTCAAGCCATTTTCTCGAAATACGGAAATGACTCGGCTCGAGTCAATCTGTGTATTGACTCGACTTAGACTCGAGTCATTGTGCATGACTCGAAGCAAGTCATATGACTCGAGACTCAGACGCCCAAAACTGACATTTCATTATACGCTATTGGGATGTCGCCTATCGGTACTGGTGCTTGAAAATGCGACCAGACACTGCTAATGAGGAAAATTGATATATTACAAATGCGAACCATTCGATATCACCAAACAGAATTACGGTATAAAAAGTAGGTTTAACATGACTTTAACTGGAAACTAAGCAGTCAACACAATTACTTGGACTCTGACTCGAGTCATACTACCATGACTCAGAGTCGAACCTCTGCTCGATGACTTGGACTCGGACATGGCTCGGTTGTGAATTGAAAATGACTCGTCTTGACTTGAGTCAAAACTATAAAAGTGAGATTGACTTGTGACTTGGTTACAGCCCTGAGTAGAGCAGCAATCATTTTCAATAAATTTTTAATTTTAAACGTAGATATAATTTCTAGATTGATCTTCATCATTTTCATGAGCCAAATCGTCAATCGTCGGAATGTTGATATCAAAAACTAATTTTGAAATTGCACAGTTTTCAGCTCCATAGTCATTCTGTGCTAGTCATGCAGCATTGTAGATGCACATACCTATTTCTAATGTTAAGATGCTACTTATTAGTAAGATACTTCTGACACCATTGGTGCCCAAAGTATGGGCGTCGATGTGAATATATCTAGGTTACGGTCGCACCAGAGCGATTGTTTAATGCGTGTTATATTTTTAAAATTTGGAAATAAGAAAGTTTTTGGAAATTGTCTCCAGTCCAGGACACTGTGTTGGGTACTAGCCTATGAATGGCATGCACAATAGGGTTGGTCAAAAATAACTTTTTTCTTCAGAGATTAATGACTACCGTACCGTACTTCATGAAATTGATGAATAATAAATTTGGCTCAATTCCACCCGGTAGAAGAGAAGCTATTGGAGTAGAAAATTTTAGATTGTAAATAATAGTGTTTTCGGTGGGTACTTGTATAATAAATAATTCAAGAATTTCTCACCGTAAATACTATATTTTTCAAATCAAAATTTTGTATTACAATAACTCTTCGCGCATTCCATTTCATGGATACAATTTCAGGTTTGACCGTGTGGTTGTTGTTACAATTTCTCAGGTTGACGAGATCTACCATCTCGCGTGTCCCGCTTCTCCGCCTCATTACATGCACAACCCTATTAAAACGATCAAAACTTCGAGCATCGGAACGTTGAACATGCTCGGACTAGCCAAAAGAGTCGGCGCAAAGTAAGATAGCTTATCTGGCTTCTATCTAAAATTGTGAACCTAAATTCCTTTGCTAAAGCACTCGGGACTGTAAATGAAAGTGATGAATACCAGACGGATGGGCTGTGCGCTGTGTATTTTGTGTCATGCTACTCTGCTCAAACTAATGCCCACGAAGCTTTGACCTAATATAATTATCACCTAAGCCTTGTTTATCTTGAGACTATTTTGGTATTATCGCTATAAAGTGGATATATTATCAGTATTAAAAACTAATGACAGTCAATAACTATGACTAGATTTACTGTGGCATTTATAAACTGACGTCTAAGAAATGCCACAACACATACGCCCAGTTGAATTATTACTTGTTCAAGGCCTTTTTGGTGAGGTGATGACTAACAAAGAGGTCAGCACTTCGTCCAGTCCTAATCACAGCCTCAGTGCCGAAAATTGTGACAAAATAAGGACAGAAGTTAAAAATGAGGACAAATCTTGGAAGGAGCATGTACTTTTATAAGACATCGCCCTTCAAAATAAGGACAAATATTAGCAATGATGGTGCGTGGTGGGCTACATTGGTAGCCATGTATGTTATGTTACTGATTTGGGGCCAAAATCGTTGTTACCAAATCGTCACTACGCGTTTTAGCGTATAAAGACTGCATCGTTATAACTGCCTCAACAGTGAGGTATTTCAACCTAGCGATCCACCGACATTAAATCTCTGGTAACGATATGTCAACAGCTGGCGCGGATGGAAATTTGTAAACCAAGTGACGGCATTATCAATAATGAAATGAATATCAGCGAAATTCGCGTTAAGATAAAAGAGAGCAGTGACAATTAGGTCATGGATCCATATTCAGTTTGGCAGCAGTTCATTTTGTGGTCTTTGTTGCTTTCACACTTATTTAACGTCCACTTGCAAAGTAGTAATTTTTACTTATCACACGAGCAAAAATAACTATCGTCCAATCATTGTCAAAATATCAGCGTGCCTGGGATAGGCTGACAGGTTGAACGCTGAATTGAGATGATTACATTTTAACGAGCTATTTGTGGTTTTGTCGTGCAGACTCTTGCTGGCGTCTACATCCGAGGTTTACGGTGATCCCGAGGTCCATCCTCAAACCGAAGAATACTGGGGTAACGTGAATCCGATCGGACCCAGGGCTTGCTATGACGAGGGAAAACGCGTGGCCGAGACCATGTGCTACGCTTACAAGTCGCAGGTATATCATCTCGATATGTAGATAGTAGATAGACGGTGATGAAACAGTAGTTTGTAAAAATAAGCAGTATAAGCTTGATTTTCTAAATCCTTTTCATTATGTTAAGCTTTGTTTCTTAGTCTAACCTATTCGGTCGTGGCGCATCTAGGTCGGCCGCTGGGCCGTTACGGATTCCTTTGACAAGGAACAAGACTATCATTTTGAGATGAGATGGACAATTGTGAGGATTTTACATTGTGTCCATGGCTTTTAACGATGTCCATATAACTTTTGTGTTGCGTTGCGCTCGATCCGTAATTTCCTTCGGTGTTTAGGATAACGTGGAAGTGCGTGTGGCGCGAATTTTCAACACGTTCGGCCCGAGAATGCACATGGCGGACGGAAGGGTGGTGTCCAACTTCATTCTGCAAGCGCTCAAAGGAGAAGACATGACGGTATTACGAGATTATCAATAACGACGGTGGCTTATTCGGATTTTAATATCAGATAATATTACTCAACGTCATTAACTTAAGTACCATCCTGCTCGCCTATTAACTTGTTTACCGAATTTGATCGGTGTGTTTGCAAATTGATATCTTGGAGTGCTTACTGGTCAGCTCTCGTGTGTTTGGATCCATAATGTCCGCACTCTCTTGGCCTACTCTATTTCGCCTATTGTGTTGTGCTGTACTGGAAACGTTGGCTTGTATTGCAGATCTACGGCGAAGGCAAACAAACACGTTCCTTCCAATATGTTAGGTATGTGAGAGATTTTGGTTTGATGTTTTAGCACCAAGTTGTTAATATGTGTAAGTCATCTATGTGTTATGATTGTCGATGTGCCATATCGAAATATTTCCATGAGCAGAATTT
Source organism: Botryllus schlosseri (assembly GCF_051294905.1). Lineage (NCBI taxonomy): Eukaryota > Metazoa > Chordata > Ascidiacea > Stolidobranchia > Styelidae > Botryllus > Botryllus schlosseri. The sequence goes on along the minus strand of NC_137247.1, from coordinate 7,740,907 downwards.
ATAGCTGTACAACATAGTAGCATTCGACTGGACTCAAACACCCATTACACACAGAAATTAAGTAGCGAAAAGCAATTTGCGATCATTGTATGGTTTGGTACGGTAATCTGATAAAACATCCCAATATTTTTTGCTTTCAAAATTGGCAAAGAATAAATGTATCTTAGGATAGGCAACGCAGAACTCTGTGTGTGTGTTTGTCATCGAGAATTATGCATCAATGCGTCTGATTACCGCGCCCGTTCGAATATGCATGTAATTAGTCGTAAAGCCCGTATTGTTGATGTGAATTCAAGTAATTTGGAAATACTGTGGCTTATTCCTACAAATAGCGGATTTTAAAATCTTACTGGCTGCTTGATCTAATTGTTAGGTTACGGTACCTATAAAAACGCTGCACGCCAATTTTGGCTCAATTCCAACCACTAGAATCGAAGTTATTGGAGTACAAAATTTCGGTTTTGGAAAAAGTAGTATTTACGGTGGCAAATTCTTTCATTATTTATTATAGATCTACACCGTGAATACTATGATTTGAAATCCTAAATTTTGAATGCCAATAGTGTCAGTGTGTCTAACAATCGCATGGGAAAGTCACGGATTTACTATCCAACTGGGTTTGGCAGCTAAATCAGCCTCGATGTATGGCATGTGAAGAAAATCAGTACTTAACCGCATTGTAATACTGCAATCAGACTGTTATTTTTCATAATATTACCTGCTTTTCAGTGATCTGGTCAACGGCTTGGTGTTACTTATGGAAAGCGAAGTCAGTTCACCTGTCAACTTGGTACGTGTGAATTTCTTACCGTCTGTCTGCGATATCACAGATTCCGCTTTGCTACATTATTCATCAATCTTTGCTGTCAATGAAGATTTTGTGCTTCGTGACCAATTTTCAATGTAGAATGGTGTGATCTTGTTTTTAACAACTAAATATTCAATCGCGCTAGTCAAATTCTCGTCCGAATAGGGGCAAATCTTATGAATACGGACAATCTATTTAGTTTCCTACATTGCCCTTTCATGGAGCCCAATTTAAGATCCCCTGCCGTAAACACTTTACTTGGTCAGACCCTAAGATAGCTAACGGCCCGTTTCTCCTGCCAGGGTAACCCGAAAGAGCTGACGATAGCAGAGTTTGCGACGCTCATCAAAAAAATGACGGGAAGCTCGTCGCACATTGTCAACAGGGACGCCGCGACCGACGACCCGCAAAAGCGAAAGCCTGACATCACAAAGGCAAAGAAGCTTCTCGGATGGGAGCCCGTGGTATGAAGTCTTTCCAATCCTATGTCCTGTGCCATTTTTTGCTTCAAACCTGGTGACCGGACGTGATCAACGTCATCAGTGCTACTGTTCCAGTGAAAGTAAAAGTAACGCCATAAATTTCTACTCTTCCAAGATGTGTCGTGTACCTTTTAGTGGAAAATCGCAAATGGGTAGGCTACTTTATAGATTACTAGAGCTAGATGTATCGACTAACAGAAATGAGGTTTTGCGCGTCATGTTAGCATGTTTCATTTGAATCGAGCCAGTCTAAACCCTGACTGTCACATATTCCTTTCGCCCGAATTCTCTTTTGAGGCCGAGTTCTCTGCAATCCTTGGCTACCAAAGCACAAAGAGTTTAGCAAGTTCAGACAACTCATTTTTATGCCTAATAATGGCAATTACAATAAATCCTACACGGAGGTGTTCAGTACAAAAGTTTTCTGAGTACTTAGGTAGGTTTGCATATATTATGTGGTTATGTTTTTTAGACTACTGTCTTCTTCCGCTTCAACTGATAACAACTGTATGTAATACGTCCTGCATCATAGTAACTGAATATATTTTTTATCTAAATGCAGTATGTTTGCAGTGTCATTCGTCATTTCGCTTCAGTCTTGGGGATTCATTATGAGAATTCAAAGTAACCACTTCCAATTAACTGCTAAAAGAATGCGACACATCTCCCGAGTCTACTTTCTGAAACTACTTTTCCTACCTTCATCTGCTACTGTACTTCTGCTTGCAACTAAGTAGAAATATACATCTACTTGAGAACCATCTCTGGCTTCTTTCTCTATCTCTGCTCGTACATGAATTATTGATGGTAGACCGCTACTGTTCTTTGCCCCTGGCTTTCATTTCACCTGTACAGTGTTCTGGCCATGCAAAACTTATATGGCTCGAAAATTACAGTTGTTGTTACGTAGGTACCGCTGGGCGTGGGGCTGAACAATACGATTGTGTACTTCAAAGCGGAACTTGCGCAAAAGTCGGAGAACAAGCGTAATCAGTTTCTGCCCAAAGACGATAACTTGTAGCGGTAAGCCGCAGACTTCGAATACGATCCGTTGTGAGCCTGGACTGTTGCGGTATCTCGGTCGTTATATACCTAGCGATTTGAAATGCCTTGCAAAAATTCAAGGTAAGGCAACCAGATACGCACAGGGAAGGAATTTGACGGGCGCAAACGTTTTGGAACGAACATCAAATCAAGAGCAACACAGTGTCGACAGTGACACATTTTCTTTGCAGACCCCACCGAGCTGTGCGTCCGTAAACAGCTTTCGGGCAATCGAATCATTTTGGTACATATGGCAGTGTAGGTGTGTTATCTCTTGAATTTTCTAGCTGACTCCTATTTTAGAAATGTACTGATACGGTCTCTTTTGCGAGCGGATTTACCTATTGCCGAGTATTGTAAATTGAGGCGATATTCATAAAATGTTTTGCTCACCTTGAGTAACGTACAACATGTTAGATTTAAAATAGGTTTAACATCGATGTACTGTAGATAATACGCCCCTTAACTGTCCAACTGATGACCTTGCCTGACCGGTGATGGGAAGCAGGATCACCCACTCGCAACGCCTATTTGTTACTTTTGACACTTACTGATATGCAACTTGATAAAATACTTTGACTTGATTCAGCCAGACAAGTTTCCCCGTGAGCCCGAGTGGGACCCGCCGATTCATCGCAGCCTAATTTATAGCAACATTTCTGCATACGGCCTGGGTAAATCAACTTGATGGTTACTTTTGAATTATAGGCACTGTGCCGCCTCAAACTGTCCCGATCTAGTGTGAACTTCGGTTTGTTACCTTGTATGTACTATACCTTGTAGTTTTTGTTAAATATCCTGTAGTTGATATTATTATCGTAGCTTCAATGGTAGGTAGCTCCTGATAAAGCACCTTTTCTCTGTTCTAATATGCTAGCAGTTTATGTACGGCCGCACCGTAGGAATCTCATTCTATACCTGCATGTTTCGTACTTTATCGTTGTATATTCACTATTCAGTCGCTTGCCCCGTCTCGAATAGTAATAGATAAACGGCAATCTCGCTTAAAATGACGGTGTCAGGATCTAGTTTTTAAGTATGAGTGTAATAGCCGGTGTGTTTTTCGATGTGGACTGAGAAGGAAATGATACATGTGATTTTTCACTGTTGTATGAATGCCTATCGCAATAATTGATGAACAATAGCAATTAGATAATGTGATGTCACGTGGCGCAATGTAATATGCCCTTATGACGGCGGTTTTAAGTCGGGTTTTCAGTGGTTATGTTATGCCCCATGTATTCAGGTAGACTTGGATTTTGTTTTGTGGACAATCATGTTTTTAGTTTTGTGCTTGACGGCTAGGCGAACTATTTTTTTCTTATAGAAGATATGATAAGTTATTGATCCTTTTGATTTTGGAACTAGGTCATTTTCTTCTGTAAAGCGATTACCATGCAGTAAATACGTGGCTAGAAAAATTCTTGAAAATCTACCTTGCACATGCAATCATTTACGATGTCATAGTGTCATCACTCTGACAATAATACCGTACTATAGACGTTTTCGTTGGTTCTGCTTTGCTTGCTCTTCAGTACGCATGCATTGTAAATCTGTCGAGCTTACGGGGTGTGGAATCGAATCATTTCTTCAATTTTGTGAGACGCAATCATTCCGCGGGCCAGGGTATCGATGTAATTTTTCTTCGCAGCAATTTGCAAGTTCACTACGCTCTTTTTTTCTTCGCTTGTCCGATTTTTAATGCGTATCACTCGTAGCGTTATGTACTGAACTCTCTTTGACGTTCGTAGTCTGTGTAATTTGATATGTGATATACATAGGATTATATCTCTGTTTGAGTCGTTGCGTGACATTTATCTGGGATGGGAATGATTTAGGTTTAGGGCGAGCAGCTGGATTAGTTGCGCGATAATCCTACCACGGGGAAGTAGTCGGCAGGTAAGATGTGTTTCGTGGAAATCGTAGGTAGATCATTGATAGGAACGCCTTGATGCAGGGTTCGTTTGGCTGTATCCGGTAGAAAATAGGTATCTAAACGCACAGAAAAATTTGGCATGCTACCATTATGCCAATTGCCCATCCACGATTGACATTAGTGCATCTGTTTCAGGGTTGTAACCAAGTCACAAGTCAATTTCACTTTTATAATTTTGACTCGAGTCAAGTCGAGTCATCAGAAAATCGTGAGTCGAGTCATTACAATCCTGATCTGTTTCCGGTTAAAAAAAGTCGGTATCTAAACGGAAAGAAAAAATGGGGCTATAACTACCATTGCCCATCCACGATTGACATAATAGCGTATTGCCGTCACATGTTGACGAAAAGCCACTTGACAGAACTGTGGTTTTTTAGGCTTTAGTTCACTAAATATGTATACTATGCTACATGAATATTGACGTGGGCTAAAACGCAAGTGAATCAGGCAACACATGCTGCTCTCGGAATGCCTCACACAAGAACGATCAACTGCATGACTGACATCATTACGAGCGGAAATAAACCAAAAATAGACACTTAACGGATACATTAAACATAGCATCTATCAAGTGCTTTTTAGTTCTCGAGGCACCTGTGGAGGCGAAAGCAGAATAGCCACCATCGCATCACTGAATTATTTCTTACGCAGGGAGTCGGTCTGGAGCAGTGGTTCCCAAACTTTTTCGGTGCCAGGGCCAAATTTAGAATTTCAGAGCACGGTTGGGGCCGCACGAATACCAGGGCAATTAAACGGACCCAAAATGTCATCAAAATATGAAAATTGGCATTGTTCCGATCAATCACTTAACGCCATTGGCCATTGTTATGGTCATTGTGTTGCTGAGCTCCCATTGTTCAGAACAGTCGACCTTTGGAGGCTATTTCGGAGTAGTTTTATTGCCTGGCGAGATTTCAATTTGCATTTTTGGAATCAGTGCGAAACTATAGCTTTCGATAAAGACCGGACCTATCAAATTATGCGGACGCTTCGGTCGTGAGTTATAGGACTACCAATTATGCTGCTTTCTGGGCGATTTAGTGAGTCAGGTTTTATTGCCTACACGCGCGAAGCGCGAAAATTTTCTGTAATTCATGATTGAATCGGTCAATATGATCGGGAATTGCATAAGTATTGCCATCAATTTTTATCGTCTCTCAGCTCACGTAATCAGTTTTACAGGTAGAGCCGAGGTAAGTGTGTTTGAAAAGGTAGGGCACTTCAATAATAAATAAACATCTTTGCGCGTTTGTACCCGTTGACAGGAACGAAACAGCACTTCGTCAGCCCCCTCCAAAAAAATAAAAATAATAAAGTTGGGTCTTGGGCTCCCATAGGGTGATAAACATATCTCTATCACCTTGTTCACTTTTGCCACGAAACCAGCTGATGTTCTGTGAAGCGAGCCAGCGCAATGCGCGAAAATTTTCGATAATTCATGATAAAATCGGTCAATATGATCGGGAATTGCATATATATTGCTATCAATTTCTTGTCCTCGCTGCTCACGTAATCAGATTTACCGGTAGAGCTGAGTGAGGTGTCTTGGAAACTGTAGGGCCCATTAGTATGATTCCGTAACATGTTATTTCGTGACCTCCTGTCTGCTATATCAAAAAAATATAGAATCGCCCAAATGTAGGCTTCTAAACTAAGAGACGCACACGATTTCAAATTGGTATATCTTATTCACTGGAATATAATTTTTCCCTGCGGGATGGTATTTGTCCCGTGAGATTAAGATTGCCAAGACAGTACTTTGTATATATAATGACGTTTTCGGTCAGCATAAGGGCAGCAGTCCTGTTCGGCCAAGGTTTTCTCGCGTTGTGCGTCGTGGCGCGGTAAAGGCTAACGCCGATATGCCCAATGCCCATTTCTTTAAATCTTGCGCATTTTCCCTGGGGATGAGTACCCAAAAATCAAGATATTTGGTAGCATAAAATCACGCCTACAGCAAAAAAAAATTGAAAAAGATGCATAAATTTTCCGAAGAATACTCTATAATTTATGCTAATTCACGAAATAATTTTGAGCCCCGTTCGACCTCGCCCCCCCCCCCTTCATTGGGGGTTTGGCGTGTGGCAGTTACAGTCCTGTCTTTACCTATATCTATAGCTACTGCTCGTTCAACTGGTCGTAACGAGAACAGTTTACTCACGACTTTCCTGCAATCTTAATTAAAAACTCCAGACTCCAAGCCAAGCTAATGTATTTTATAAATATAAATTTAATTTTTTGTCATAACTCGATTTCCTAATATTTTTGGGGGCCGCAAGAAGGCTAGCTGGGGGCCGCGCTTGGGAATCACTGGTCTGGAGTGTCAAAATTGTGACCCGCGGGACAGGCGATACCCTCGAAAGACTCGATATAGTCTGGCATTCTCTAAATATATCTATATATAATATATATAAATCTGTTGGGCCCAAAAAATACATTTTTACCGCAGCAACTTGAACGCAAAACTATTAGAATAGGGTTGCCGGAATTTTGCTAATATGTCCGTAATTTCACCGTAAAATCTGCGTCCGGGAGTAGATTACAAAATATGGCTAAATGTCCGGAATTTTGAAGGCTCGAAATTTTTTCGTAAATCAGAATTAACAATATTATTTTCAAGCAGATGGATACTAGTTCAAACTTTATCTTCGCGCCCCGCGCGAGTTTAACTCATATTGATTTTGATATGGGGACCAACGCCATCATTAAAACATGCAAATGCAATAAAGATGCAATGAAGAATAATGCAATAAAGAATAATAATGCAATAAAGAATAATAAAAAATCATTTACCGAAATAACGTCTAATTGTAATCTCAATTATGAGATAGCGGTATATTCCTAGAGCTGCAGGTAGCACGCCTACTTAGGTACCACAAGGTGAGATAAATTGTGGTAACCAGGTGGGAACCCGTACCTTTTTGGCCCCATATTACAGAGGTATTTGATGGGGAATCATGTGGGTAACCCACTAAGCTGTTAGCGAAGACAATTTTACGACCCCGGTCCCGGTCCTTGCAGCAGTATCAGTGGCAGTGTAAGTAGGCCGAGAATCCGACGTAGACATGTGCTAAGGCGATATTAGGTAAACGCTACGCGACATTGAACTTTAACGTTGTATACTGTACTGTAGGGCTCTTCAAAAATGACTTTTTTCTCAAATCGTACCGGCTACTTGATAATGTTGTTAGGTTACCTAATTTAAGCCTACACACAAAATTTGGTTCAATTCCAGCCAGTAACCGCTTTGCTACAGGAAGAGAAAGTTTCTATTTATTATATAAAAATAAATAACAAAAATTTGAAAATTTTCTGTTCACCCCATGAAAGTGTTAGGCTGTCTACAGAAACGATGCTCACCAAATTTTGTTCAATTCCAGCCAGTGGAAGCGGAGTTATTGCCGTCGAAAAATTTGGATTTGAATAAAATAAAATTTACGGTGAGCATAACTATAATAAATAAACAAAGAATCGGTCACCGTAAATACTATTTTATTCAAATCCAAATGACGTCACCATATTTTGTGTTACGATTGTTGATATACGCTGTTCTTTTGAATTCTCTACTATAGTTGCCGACGATTACCCCTGACGAGTGTCAGCCGAAAATATTCGGGTTCATTTCAATATGAATATACTATTCAATTGTATATTGAAGCTCTTTACCCCATGAAGCTGCTATCAAAGAGCGCGTTTTTTGGGGGATGCCGATATTCAAATACTCTTCCCCTGGCGGATTTAATAACTAGTGTAAGTGTAAGTGTAAGAAATTCTTTGTATTCATTCATTCATCTGACGTTCATATCTTAATTCATGCACGCTGCTAGATCGTTAATCAGTGAAGCGTGACCGCGCTGCGGTGTGTGGGTTATATATCTAAAATCTATATATTTATATGCTCAGTGGTTATATATCTCATCGGAGTCCGTAGTCTGGTGGCCGGTATAGCCAATGCCATCGTCGGCCGGAACTGATCTTTATCAGATATTTTCGGTATAAAAGCGCTAAAAAAGCGCTAAATACTTTTCAAATATCGCTAGATTTGTCGCAAGGCGCTAGATCCATATTTTTTGGCGCTAAACCGGATGAAACATCGCTAGATCTAGCGCGAAAATCGCTAAATTGGCAACTGGTATTTCGACTACGATTGTTAGTTTCACCAGGCCGTTATTCCTTAATCCTTATCACGATTTCCGATCAGCCGACTTGCAGTACGGCCCGCTAAAGGCTCATAGGCTCTTTGTAAGACTTCATGATTATGATGCAAGTGTAACGAATGGCTACCACGTTCTATATTTCGCAAAGTTTAAAGCGAAACGGAATCAATAGCTTCATCGACCACGTTGCTGGTATGAATTGGTACAGGTAACCACGGCTGTATGACCTGCATGTCATAATGACAAGCCGGACATAGCGGTATAATCACGAAGAGCATCGCGATTACCAAGAGCGGGCGCCTGCAACATGTCATAGTTTGTAATCTTCCCATGGCGGATGAGTGGAGGCAGTAGCTTTATCGCAAAGTTGCTATAACCTTTCTTGCGGCGTTTGAATGACAATATATATAGACTCCCAGCGCACTTTGTAAATCTTGCGGAGCGTACGTGGCCATAAACATGTTTCACGCTGTTTTCACGTTGGCACTCATATGTGCTTTTGGGGTGGATTCGCAGATAGCGCAGGATGTGGTCAACGGACCGATGACATGGAATGATGACCTTTTTGATGCGAGCACGTTGGATCCATATGGATCCGCATTTCCTGAGCAAGAGCAGGTAAGTGAATAAGCTTTGCGATTGGCCCACTTCCATGATGGAAATTCCATCATACGAGTTAGCGTAGGCCTATATTGTAGCGGTTATATTGGTAGAAGGCCTACTAGTAGGCCATGATTGGTGTTAAGTCGAGGTCAACCGTGTCACGTGACGGTGCGTAGCCTACATATCTCGTACACGATTCGCAGTCAAGCGACTGCTAATTCAAATCTCAAATCGATCGCCATGTATTGAATAAAGCTATTTAGCATAGAGTGTTCTGTGCCAGCTAACAGCTTTGGCTCAGCCGGTCTGTCAACAGTTATCCGGTTCCGACAGTCTTCTATCTCTTCTTGGGTACTTATCATATATTAAAGATAGCCTACTTTCCTCGGTAACCAAAGAAGTAATTCAAGATTTATTCACGTCACAATCGTCACCTGACCGTAGCAAGAGTCGGTGGTCATCAGCTTAGTATGAAGGCAACGAGATCTTTTAAACCAGGGGTTCCCAAACTAGGGGTCGCAACCAAAATGGGATCGTGTGCCTATTCTCCGGGGTCATGGAGACTGAAATTAAAGACCAATGGCTATTAGAAGAAGGTCAATTAAGCGGATGCTATCGGTAACTCATTTCTGAATATTTTAGTTCAATTTTCAAAATGGAAAGAAAGACTAATGCGAACCCGGCAAACAAGGTATTAGATCAGTTGAAGCGTCATTCAAAGCGCCACCTACTATAACACAAGGTTGATGTCTGGTCATTAGTATGAAAAATTAAAGTGTCTGGAGCATAGAAACCAACGGGGTGGTTATATTTCCTCCCGGAAAAATTACAAGTAACCAGTAGTGATATGCGTTGATAATATAATACATTTACAGGACGCACGTAATAATCACGTAAATAAACACGTAGTAATCAGCACGACAAAGTGAGAGGTGGGGTCGCGACACATTTTCTATTCGAAATTTGGGGTCACGACCATAAATAGTTTGAGAACCCCTGTATTTAAACTATATGAAAAAGCGTAACAAATCCATTGTGACGTGTTGAGTACGTATGATGTCACTAGGAAACAGTCTGAAATTTGCAGGGGAGAAGGACGGCTTTCGTCCCAATGACTATAGTAGGCTTACCATATTTTGGAAATCTAAAAAGAGGACACTTTTTCAGAAATTTCAGACTTGCAAAACCGGAGAAGAATTCTCAAAAACCGGTGAATTTTTCCCACTTTGTGATCGGTTGACTAAAAAAAAAGGTCATCTTTTCCGCTCAGAGCTCAAAATACCGTTTCCTCTCCACGTTGCCGGGTGGATGACTAAAAAAAAAAGTCATATTTTCGCTCAGAGCTAAATTCACCGTTTTTCACTCCGAAATACCCACCGGAGCTTCACTTCTGTGCTAATTTGCGGCATAGGCCTATCACTCGCAATTTGCTCTGAATCTGACCTAAATTTTCAAATAAGAGGACAAAATCTAAAAGGGCGTCCTCCGAGGACACTTTCAAAAAAGTCAAAAAAGAGGACAAATCCTCTTAAAAGAGGACGTATGGTAAGCCTAGACTATAGGCCAGGGCCGGCCAACCCGTGTCCGCGGGCCACATGTGGCCCGCGAGTAGGTTTTGAGTGGCCCGCGAGGTAATTTCCGAAATCATCAAAAATGGATTGCACAGATTGTGAACTTGCAAGGCCAACGAAAAATTTGATTAGTCTGGCCGCAACACTTGAGATGTGATGACTAAAATATCAGTTTCGACTCATTGACAGATCCATCAACCATTCATATATTGGTATATCTTCGTATACTACAATAAAGCAGAATAATTTGCGATAGATTTATCAAAGGTAAAAATTTTCTACAAGATTAGCGCAATATGTTGTCACTCGATTTCTTGTTCTTAATATTGTTGCCCTTTTGTGAAAATTGAAGAACACCCAATGTATCAGATTGAGTCTAATTATATTAACGATTACGAGACAAAGTGACGTTCAACATGTGCGACCATGCGTTTGCACTGGCAGTAAGACTGTCGACTATGAAACCTATAGGCAGGAAATGATTGACGCATGTTGGTCGCAGCTTCCGATATCGATATGTCCATGCGCCGAATAGCCCAGTCCTCGCAAACTTAGGCCAGCGATATACAGCAGGCCCGCAATATAATCAAATGACAATATTATTGACCTACGAACTTCTAAAAATTTTCGCGCTTCGCGCGGATAGTGGCCCGCGCAAAATTTCGTCAATCGAATGTGGCCCGTCGGGCGCAAAGGTTGGCCAGCCCTGCTATAGGCCAATGAAGTGACCCGTACTTCTCAAATTTGGATTTGCTCACCGTGAAGGCAATAATATTAGTTATGATACGTGACGTCACGTAGTGGTTGAAATAGTTCTGGCCTCTGTCAGCGGTAAGCAGATCGGTCATACGTACCATTCTTAGTAAATTCATAATGATAACGAAACACTGTAAAGCCCGTAAAACTCGCAAAACTTGCAAAACCTGGGTAGCCTACAGGGTTACTAATATGAGGCTAGTAGACGATAACACCTAGCTTGTTTAATTGATGCAAATTAAGTTTTCCGCGTCACATATATATTTATATAACACAAATATTGTATGTAAGTCCATTTATTCTAAATTGACCGTGGGTGGTGTATACGATGGCGACAACGCTTCAATGTTGCATGTTCTGGAGGGTATACTGACCCTAGAAATAAATGAAATACGCATTTCATAAATTTACTCGCGGAGTAAGGTGAAATTGAAATCAAGCAAGCAGAAATTACCTTTGAGTTGATCGCGAAATTTATCACCGATTACGTATGTAAACCTTACGCAGGGTATTCATATCTTGACAGACGCCGCCGATGATAGAAGCAGCATCTGAGTGCATGATGATGATCACCACCGATTCAACCGCTTTCGTTGACTTTATTGCCAAGCGACCGACTAGGCAATTACGGCGACCACTCAAGCACGCGGAATTACGATCTGACAAGGTATCGTGAAGGTTCGCACGTTAGCTTGCAAAATCTATAATCCCCAATTCCTGCACTGTGTTAAGCACCCCGATGATGCATTCTGGCAATGATAAGACAGGTCCAAATCGTAAACGTAATCCGGGCTACCTATAGCCTCGTGGCCAGAACAGCGGGCGACGCGATGTGTCTGTCTTCCATGTCATTCTGAATGTCATTGTACCGCACAGAATAATTTATTGATGGTAGCCAATTCATACGCAGTAGTTGCTATAATATGGCTACCATATTTTGGAATCCGAAAAGGACAACACTTTTTACAAATCATAAATGTCAGATCCGGACTAGAATACTGCTGATACCAGAATTTGTATTGGAAATTTTGTTGTGTTGACTAAAAAATAAGGTCATATTTCTAGTCCTACTCTCGGAGTACCACTCGAACGTCCGCATTACTTCGCGTCATTTAGGGCGTTCTTCGTTCATCCTGTCCATTAGCCTGGCTGTCAAAGCTGTAAAAGGGGAACGGATCTCCAAACAGGAGGACGTTTATGCGTTCTCGGAGGGCATTTTCGATTTCCTCAAAAAGGAGGACAAACACTCCTAAATAGGGACATATGGCGACCCTATGCCATAGTCCCTGAGAAAGAGAGAGAGAGAGAGAGAGAGAAAGAAAGAGAGAGTCTTTATTTTCATCCAACCAAAATACATAACACATAGCAGTGGTGGTGGTACAGAAAATATGCACGCACTGCACAGTATTCGGTATTAGATAGAAATGATTGGTAAGACCGTGAAGGTCATCTAGTCTGATCACACTAGCATCAAACAGGTACACTTGACTCTAAACAGTCTGGCTGTAAAAAATGTTAGTTAAAAATGGAAAATAGTAGAAAAATTTAACAATGGTAGCAAATGGTCAATGAAACAATGTCTGGGCGAGGTAGGGCAACAGTGTTAGTAGTATAACGACAAGAGGTGATGTCCCGATTAGTCGATAGATCTCTTAAGGTTGCTATTGGGTGCTTGTAGTAGTAATAATAATAATGACGGGAGATGATTGTTGCTTCAACTGTTTGAGTCTTACCAGTGTTGGGATGACTCGAGTCACATTTTTCGTATGACTTGACTTGACTTGACTCGAGTCACTTTGCTAAATGACTTGACTTGGACTCGACTCGGCGTGTCAGAAATGTGGATTGACTCGTGACTCGGAGCAAAATTCACGAGTCAATTTCAAGTCAATAAGTAATCGGTGTCGACAAAAATCACGGTATCTTGCATATGTTCGGATTGTTCGCGAAACGCTGGTGTAACCCGTGAAAGCGACCAGTCAATCAATGATCGGGCTTTTTTACTGAGCCTCCATTGTTCTCTCACAAATAAATTGACCGCAAACGAAGTGCTCGAAGCTTACAGCTTACGCTGTCGTAAACTAGTAGTAAAGTAATTTAGTAGCAAAATGTCTCTTTCTGTTCTCTGTTCTCACCTTAACCAAACCTCTTGTTTTATCGAAATTGAAGTCGAATATAGTTTACATCAAGGGTCGGCAACCTACGGCCCGCGGGCCGGATCCGGCCCGCCAAGCGAAATCGTCCGGCCCGCGACATGATAATTAGTTATCACAAGAATACGGCCCGTCGTTTCATAATGAGTTTCAATCTGCAGTGCAGCACTGCATTAAAAAAATGCGGCATTGCTACGATATAATAGTAGCCTACATCGTATTAGTCTATTGTTACGCCATAAAACGAAGGTGGTTGAAGTAGGAGATGGAGATAGACTAGACTGGATCAGTGCTTATCAATCGGGTGTATCTCGCAACCGAAGGTGTTCCATACTTTTTAAAGGGTTTACCACTCTAATGGCGTGTGACAATAAAGGTCTTCTTCCTTCGCTTCAAAAACGGTTGGAACATCTCAGACGCAATGACGGAATCTCAAACTTTTCAATTATAGATAACTAGCCTGCGTATATTAGTTAGCCTATCTATAGTTTAATTTTCCAGAAGGCATTGTGTGCCAAGACAGAAAACCTGAATAGTGTTTTGGCCACAATGGTGAAAACTGTTAATATGATTTTTGTCTCATTAACTGAATCAGTTACGCCAGATATTACTAGAAGCAGAGAATCAATATGACGATGTCATGTAGGCCTATACCTGTCATGTCCGCGCATTAAGTCGAGCAGCTATGCTTACACGAGTGTATGAACTGAGAAATGAAATAGCAACTTTCCTCGAAAACACAAATATCGCCGACTCATAATCTTGTAATCGTAAATGGGTATCTCATCTTGCTTTCCTGGTACATTTAACGTCACATCTGAACAAATTGAATTTGCAACTTCAGGGGGAAAACAACTGAATACACATGAGATGTTGAGGCGCATTTAAAACAAATCTGTGACTCTGGAAATGTCAACAGTACAAAGAAAATTATGCTCACTTTGCTTTACTGGAGGAGAGTAAACCTAGTACCAACACTACATTTGTAACTCTGATACGAAATTTAACTACTGAATATTCACCCGCTTTTCCGACATTCCTTCTCTACAAAATGAATTCTGACTATTCAGTACCCTGTTTAATGTGGACGCCAATACCATTGCCTGAAAATTTCAAATGGGCCTTTCTGAAATGCGATGCAGTTGAATTGAATGACACATTTCATACAAAGAGCATATCGCTGCATGACTTTGACAAAGAGTACGTTCTTGAAATTGGTCTTTATCCCAGCTTGACCAACAATGCAAAAGAAATTGCATCGATTTTTGGAAGCACGTACGCATGTGAACAATAGTTTTGAACAATGAAATCCACGAAGAGCAAGCTAAGATCACGTATTTCGGACGCCCATTTTGAATAGGGTCTGATTCTTGTTTCATCTGACTTGTTCCCAGAAGTTGAAAATCTTTCACAAAGCAAGCTGCGTCAATTGTCACATTCATTCTGTGTTATTGAAGTGTAAATACTTGTGTCTTCTGATTGGTATGATTGAGATTGCAGCAATGTAGGATAATATACCGAAGTGAGCGTAAAATATAGTACTAAGAAAAATTCCGGCCCGCCAAAAAGTTGTACACTCGAAATTTGGCCCGCGACTAGCAAAAGGTTGCCGACCCCTGGTTTACATAGTCCTCAACCATTGGCGCAGGGTCGAATTGTATCATATCAATCTGTAGATTGGTAATGTATTGCATCTTATCAATTCGTTTCTCTATTCTATATTTTAGCTGGTAAATATAAACTGTGGCTATGCAATTACTTGTGTAGTTTAACAAGGCCTTCTTGCGTGTGTTGAACTCTATATTCGTCCATCGGTTCGGAATCAATGGCTACGCAATCTGTATTTCATTCAGTTCATAAAATGCAACGACGTGATCATGCCTCACACTTCGAAAAAGCAACTTGACTTGAATTTTGACTTGACTCGTGACTTGACTTGACTTGACTCGACTTGACTCGAGTCACCTTCAAAAATCGAGTGACTTGACTTGACTCGAGTCACCTTCGAAAATCGATTGACTTGACTTGACTCGAGTCAAAATGTGCAATGACTCGAAATGACTCGTGATTCGAAGGTAGTGACTTGATCTCAACACTGAGTCTTACACCATCTCCATGTACGGTATTGCGTTCGAAACTATCCATTCCGCGTGTGTACATTGCACATGCACACTCTACTGCAATGATGGATCTGGCAATGGCACTGTAATCCAAGACATACATATAATTAAGTGTATAGTCTGTCTTTTGCTAATCCATGTTGGATCCAGTTTAGACATGCAGTTTCCGTGGGGGTCAGCTTTTACGAACAGAAACAGAACGGATCTTCTACACTGCAAGTCACTCTTTTGAAAAGCGGATGCATACAAGTATTTATGGGTGGAGTAAAATTTGTTAGTGCGATTCAACAAACAAATCTTTTGATTAGAGCTTGGCGGGGGAATTGATTTTCTTCGTGTTTGACGCTAATGAGACTGTCATCTGTGATACGACCGCTGTCAACGCCACTTGTTCAGCTGACATCGTTGTAAGTGTTTCACTAGTATGGGATAAGCGAGTATACTCTTACGAATCAGTTATAGGTTTTGTGGTTACAATTTTCGTCTTCGATCCGTATGCGCCAAAATTTGATTTTTCAAATCACGTGCACGAATTGACTATTGTCATGTTGCTACTGGTGTGATTTTTGTGATTGCGTGACTGGTGACGATTTCGATAAAGTCCGTACTTCAACGGGCTTACTGCATATCCGCACTCTCCAGTTTAGGTAGAGATCGGCCCAATTTATTGATCAGACTTATTGTCTTATTCTTATACGCAAATAACTTTTGCAGCGCTCCGTTGAATGCAGATCTCGGGTTCACCTCAGCGTCTCTCGTGGCTTTCATCCGTTCTATACATCATGTCACAGCGAAGATTTCTTTGACATAGAAAGGAGAAAGGTCAAGATCGTGTATTACGACTGAACTTCCCGGCTACCTCTGTATACTGGACAACGGGCAATGGCTATGTCTTCATTCTTTTCTGATGCCGATTTGATCTTAATATATTTTCACCCTGCAGAAATCCGCATTGAATGAATGATTATCATCATGGGCACTGGTAGCGAAGCTGTATTGACCGCATTCGTTAATTCACAATTGGTTAGAAAGAGTTACATCAGCCACAGTCCTACAACAGTGAAAAGTGGCAACGAATAGCTAGCGATATGCGGCACATATCTGAGAATTTGCTCATATATTTAATAAAATAAAACATGGCCATTAGAGTGATTTGGTTCTGGAAACGCTTCATTTGTCTTGATTTTCTTCGAGAACCTTGTCACCGGCCGCTAGCTCAGCTACGCTGTTGCCCACGTCCACGGATATTGGATCGCACCCGGTGCCATGTTCGTGCTCGCCGTTGACAGGAGGTGCTTCGAACAATAATCCTTCCGGCATTCGCACCGGCTGCTCGTTACCGGATACTTCGGTTTGGTCCACGTCTTCGATTTTACTGTCTTCTACGGAGAGTGGTGCTTCCTAAAAAAGATACATATTCTATCGATAACAGTGGTGGTCGACGTAGTCAGTATCGGTAGGGCCTACTTAAATAGAAACAGAAATAATGCGATAAATTTCTACTAAATTACAAGCGAAGTAGCGATTTCCAAGCCATTCCAAAACTACTTCAAGTGGAAGTAGAAAATATAAGGTCTGAAAAGTACTCAAGCAAGTAGTTTAAAAAACCCGATTTGATCGAGGGTTGGAAGACCTTAGCATTCATTCGGACATTACAAGCAGGTGAAATATTCGAACATATCTTCAGTTACCGGGATCAAAATCCAAGGTGCAAAAGTCGGTAGTATTGCGTAAATAACTGTTCAGGTAGAGTGGGAAGTAGTCTATAGAGCAGGGGTGTAGGCAAATAATTTTCCCGAGGGCCCAAATAAGAAGCTGAAAATACGTTGACAGGCCAAGCCAAAAGTTTAAACTATGTTTTCGGCGTATTAAAAACGGTGGCATACTCACAACAAACTAAAATGACGGGTGCATCTCTGACTATACGCTAAACAAATATTTAGTGCTTCAATATTATAGAAAATTGAGATGTCGGCTTTCAGCGCCCCCTTTCTTCGGGCAGGCAGTGTATTACGTAATGCAAGGATGAAAACAAATTAGGTTACGACTCTAGTAATTCGAAACAGCGTGTCTCTGATTGTTTCAGCATACACTGCTAATTTGGCTTTATCTTATAATCTAGATAACGTATATGTAGGGTTACCATATTTCAGAAACCCAAATTCTAGACACTCTTTAGCGCCCACTAGTGGATTTCAAATTGAATTATGACGTCACACTAGCAAAGTTTTGCTCACAGACCCGAGATTGTCACGGTCCGGTTCAGGAGTATGTGGCTGTGTGTTGTGTAGCCGGGACCGAAATCACATGTTTTAGCCCCCTCCCGCCCAAATGAACAATGATTTTGAGCCCACACTATGGGGTAATCGATGCAACTTCTGGGCGACTCCGCCTCCAATTTGAAAATGTTCCGTGGCCCAGATCAGAATTTTACAATATTAAGCTGCCGAAGGCAGCATAGCGAGAAAAACTAATAGCTACGCCCGTAAGGGCGTAGTACAGAGTTTCCGCAATGGATCCACCACAGTTCTTGTTCAGATTTAAGACATGATATAATATATACATTTAAGATATTGATATTGGTAGGAATTTAGTGAACAAGACATTCTGGTGTTTTAGCCAAAGGATCTTCATCCGTAAGCTGTCATAGGCGGGCTTGACCCTACCGACAAGAATTCAAAGCATGGGTGTTTTGGGTAGATATTATGTAACATAAAATCTGGGAGTATATAGGATAAAGAGTTCTGATGGGAAGATAAAGTATAAATAAAGGTAAAGTGATAAGGAAATAAGATTAACAAAATAATTTATAGTATAAGCAGAGGGTGATAATATAGTAGCATGGATATGACTCAGTCCAAAGCAACTCTACCATAGCATCTCACGTCGTCAGGGGTGATAAAGATATAGGTAGGGCGTATTAGCCTCTCCTTTTCTGTAGCAAATACCGGTAATGCTTACTGCAGAGGGATTATAACAATTTTGAGTGAGTTTAAATAAATGAACTTGTATGGGGGGTGAATTTCTACGAAAATGGTTGATTTCAAATCGAATTTTAACATACGTCTAATTCGAAATCAGACAAAAGCAATACATTTTTGAAAGGAACTAGTTTTATACTTTAGGATTCTGCAATAAACAAATTTGGAAAATTTTGTTAGTTCAGCAGTACCTTACGGGCTTAAAAAGCGGGACGTTTGGCTGACTGGTCGGGACGCCGGGACAAGACGTTAAAAAGCGGGACTATCCCGCCTAAAACGGGAAGTATGGTAAGCCTACGTATACGATATACGTAAGTTACCTAACCACGGTACATAAATCAAATGGCTTCAAAGTAAACACATTTCCGGTTCAGTTTTTACAACCTATATGATGGTACTGGCCTGTGCATTAACATTCAAAAGTAGGTTTTATGTTATAAATTCAAAGCAACTTTTCGCGGGCCATAAAATGTCGAGGTCTGCTATTGGCACTGAGTAGCCTACTTGGGTAAGTGGTGCAAGTGGACAAAGCCTACTCGAGCATCGGGGGAAAGTAAAAGTACTTTGTTACTGACCACTTCGGCTTATATCTATTTTCAACATGACCACCATGAATGAGCGCAGAGCAATAGTCTCACCAGAGCTTTTTCGGGACCATCTCCGGCACTCTCGTCTTCGCCGTCGTCTTCATAATCATTCAGCCCCAGCGTTTTCTCGATCAGCACCCAGTGCTCGCGAACTTTGGGGTTCAGAATTAAACCTTCCGGCAGGTCGAAATCCCCATCACTGGTGATGCCGATCTTTACAAAGAGCAAATATAAGTGATAATGTTATGCTACCTTTTCATCCTCCATATGCCTGTTGAGTCCTATACGCTTGTGATATTGGCAGATTCCGGACGAATTTGTTTGTCTATTTAGGTCAGTGGTTCTCAAACTTTTCAGTCCGCGGGTAGCCTTTGTACTGCATTTGTACAGCTGTCTACTCGAGATTGCCACGACTGGGCTCGTGGCGACCATTTCGACTACGAGCAATATCAATAGCGAAGGTTTTAGCCCGCGAGCGACAATGTCTTGTTTATTGCTCACATAACGAAAATGACGCTTGTGGACTTTTTAGGTTAGTAATTTGTAGGCAGCACGTTACACGTTATTTCAGACACAATTCTGTAGAAATCTCAGGACAGACACTATTCAGGAAAAAATTGTGCTATAGGCGATTTCCCTTCAAACGTCAAATTATTTCCATATTTCGAATTTGATTAATCGCATTTACTGACGTTCCTCCTGATGAGATCAGTCAAAAATCTTCGAGTGGAAAAAATGGCAATATGAACGTATTGTTTGCTGCAATATTGAAGTTCTGTACTTCTAAAGGCCTGTTTAAATCTCATTGTACTTCATTGTGGAGCATTAAGATTTCCCACACTGATTTCTATAGTGCATGACGAGCCCTTACGCTATACCCAACGCCCTCCAATCGCTCAGTTTGTAGCCATGGCCCCATCTGAGGTGGGGCGCTGGCGCCCACTCTATGGACCAATGTGCTCTGTTATTTCATCACCGGAATAGACTACAAAACGAGAAAAGTGCGTATTACCACAGCTAAAGGCAGGACGGTTAAACCGGACAGTTGTTACCTCTGGGATAGATCCCCGTATGAATCGCGGTATTTGACTCATGTACACCAACGGCAATGGGTTTAGCAATACTTTGGACAAGGAAATACACCCAACGTCAGGGTTCTTAACCTGGGGTCTATGCACCCCACAGGGTTTATGAAAGGCCAATGTTGAACATACAACTACAAAGCCATGTCGTATTTTATAAGATCGGTCCATATTTTGTCTTATATTCTGTGCTCACCACAGGTCACAATATAGCCATACATAGCCTACAGACGACACGAACACTAATAATGTACTCTAACTCCCCAAATTCCGCGGTTACGGGGGTCCAGTGAACGATCAGAAAATATTTAGGGTTCCGTGCACACAACATTTTTAGAACCCCTGTCCTACAAGATTTCCGAATGTACCGCGTACTCGGGGTGGGCATTGTAATTGATTGAGCGAACTTCCGAAATTTTCACCCAGTCACACCATTAACATTTTCCCTGTTTTGTTACACCATGGCCTACTAAAGACTTTAGTAGGCCATGGTTACACTCGGCTACAATCGAAAAGCGTCTGAATCCAAATACATAGTTGGCTACCCTCCAACCTCAAATGCCACTCCGTTAACTTCCATCACAAACACTTCCTTATCGTCTTTCTTCACGGCCGCATCGGATATCTCGTCTGCTTCGCCCACGACCGACTCTTCCTCCGTTTCCGCAGCGCCGTCCCCTTCCAGATCTATTTCAGTAACAATGATTACCTCCTCGACGATCGCCGGCTTTTTGAACAAACCGTACATCGTGTTGCCGTCATCGCCTTCGCCGACGCAATCTGTAAGGAGCCGACTATGGAAAACCGTTTGCCCCTGCTGGAGGTGACTTACGTAACAGATGATTGCGGTGAGATGCGGTGAAGGCGATGACGTAGCTACATGATGTGGTGATTGGGTGACTCACGAAATATCTCAAATTTGCAGTCATTTCTGGATGCTGAATACTTCGAAGCTTCGTGGCTCATAGGTGGATAAAGTATTCATCTTTGGTACTCATATAGTTTAATGATATATTCATATTGAAATAAACCTGAATATATGCGGCTGTCGCTCGCCAGGAGTAATCGACAGCAACTAAGTAGAGAATCGGAAAGAGCTAGTATATTAATAATCGCATCACCAAATATGACGTTCATTGTTGATGTACAGTGTTATTTACAATTCTCTACTATGGTTGCTTCCTATTACACATGACGAGTGAAAGCCTATAGGCTTCCGGGTATTCGGGCATATTTTATTATGAATACTCTATATATTATTTAATTGTACATCGAAGTTCTGCAAATTTCTAATCATGCTCAGGTAGAAGTCGAAATATTAAGTAAATGCAAAAGTATGTATTCTAAGCATTGTGTTGCCTGAAAACTGAAAAGTAGTCGTCGTTGCTACTCAAGTAAAAAAGTATGTCGTGATGGACAACCTCTGAATCATATTTCCATCGTCTCAAGACACGACAAGCACAGTAGTAGCCAGGAATAAAATCTAGGAGGGGCGGGTCGAAATATATTTTTAACAATGGCGTGACGTCGCTGATTCATTGCAAGACATTATACATGACATGATGTTCAGTTCTTACAATGAGGTAAAGGGTGCAGTTCACCTCCTGCTGCTCTACTGGCCGCCAGTCTGTGGTATAGTAAAAAGATGAGATAGATTCGCAACAACTTTGAACAGTATATTAATCAAGCGCCCCCTTTGGTCTAGATATGGCAATAAAGACAGCGTAGCAAAATGAGGCATGTACTCTGAATGGAAATGAACATATGAACGCATGAGATGGAATAGCAATGAAACGAGGAAGTATGTGAAAGTATGAGTTGTAGGTGGAATCAATATGTCAAATCGTGATCCCGTGGTCTAAACCAGTGCTCTTCAACCTTTTTCGACGTGGTACACCCTTTTAACGTTTGCTCAAAACTCGTACACCCCTGGTCTTCAAAAATGACTTTTTTCCTCAAATCGTACTGGCTACTTGATAAAATTGTTAGGTTACCTAACTTAAGCCTACACACCAAATTTGGTTCAATTCCAACCAGTAGCCGCATGGCTACGGGACAAGAAAGTTGCTATTTATTATATAAAAATAAATAACGAAAAATGTGAAATTTTTCTGTTGTCTATAAAAATGATGTTCTTCAAATTTGATTCAATTCCAACCAGTAGAAGCGGAGTTATTGCCGTCAAAAAATTGGATTTGAATAAAATAGTATTTGGTCACAGAGTTTATTCGCAGCCAGTTAGGCCGCCCGCCACGCAAATTGGAATTTATTTCGTGTCAGCCCCAAAACAGCATGACATTACGAACGATAATCAACCTAAATGTAACAGTATCGGGGAGAAAGTAAGTAAAGCTACTGCTGCAGAAGCGGTAATTCAGATCAGCGATGATAGCAGGCGCACCAGCCTACTGCGTATCAGGCCTGCCTCACACCACACACAGTCGATAGTAGCACATGGGCTGGAAGAGATGTCAGTAACCTCAGATCGTATGCCGCTATACACAGTCTATTGTCGCTAATTGGCATCACTAATAACAAAATACTAAATTGCAAATGTATGGCGAAAGATTGGATATAAAATCGGCATTTTAAAACAAAAGGGTTTCGATTTCAACACGGAAGCTGTTTCGACCCTGGCTGGCTACGTCACTTCATTCATGTGCATTGCGGTATTTATTAACGCCGGGTAGGAAGTACCGATTCAAGACGTCTGAGCTATCGCGGCGGTTTCCTCAAAAATCACTTAAAGACAAATGACTATAGCTCAGACCTGGGCAAAGTGCGGCCCGCGAAGCCATCCTGTGCGGCCCGCGAAAGGTTGCTTGGAATTCTTAACATACAACCTGCTTTTTTAACGATGATGCGTGGACTAAAATTTAGGCTGTATCAACTAAACAGACAATTCGTTTGCTTTGAAGCCTGTTCATTAATATGTCACGACTACGCTTCCTACATACCTTTCATGCGTACTCCAGATTCAAAATAAAGGCATTGTGGCAAAGTATGAGCAACAATTAAATCCATAAGAAATCACTCTTTCCATAGTTTAGGTCAAACCTTCTTGGTTGCGATTGTCACATTACGCATTATACGGTACGAGTTTCAAATCGTAACGTGAGGCGTTTCCAAATCTGTAGTTGGTAAAACCAGTCAATCAGTGCTCGCCACTGCTATATGACTCATCATCATCATCATACCTAATATCTATCACCCATAAAGGATGAAAGTTCATGTCAAAAAGAGGAAATCGAAAGCTGAAATTCATAGAGGGTTTAGCGCACTAATATTTGTATACTGGAGTTAGGGGTAGACCCGTCATTTTAGTTTTTGCCAATCATGTTGGCGGAAGTAAGGGTTTGAATTATGACAAAAACACAAATCTCTCGGTCAAGAGAGGGCGAACTTCAGGAAAACTGCAAACTTCGCTCAACATCAAGGCTATTCGAGCTGCACACTACTCGGAATACAGCGACCAAAGCGACCAAGATTTGTACTATCCCATATACATTTCAGTGCAGTGGCTCTCGAACTGGGGGCCGCGAAAGCATCTGAAGGGAGGCGCGAAGCCGAAGTTAAATGTATTTTTTTTTCGCGCCCGCGCGATCTACTCCAAGCTCATAGTATAGTTATTGCTCTGTGTATTGTCCAAATTTGATATTATAGAATTCCCTCATCAACAACTATAACCTTCCATGGCATTAAACCATCCGTTGGATTGGGCGTGAACATTTTCACTATCATGAAGCGGGGCGTTCCTAAAATAAGTTCGAGAACAACTGTTTTAGTGTCTTGATAGACAAAGAACGTCGATAGGGGTTTAAAAAGAGTTAAAAACGTATCATATTTAACATTGTTTCGAATCATGACGGCAGATAGCTATTTCATTAATTAACCGCCACTTTCTCATTAGCTAACATACACTGAGCAGCATATATTAACAATATAATTTAGAAATTGAAACACACTGGATAATATAGCTAAAAATTTCCACTCGGCCCGCCAACTTATATTTTCTACTTCTCATTTGGCCCGCGGAGTAAAATAATTGCCCACCCCTGCTATAGCTGAACACATGTTTGTTAACTGCATACTTTCCAACACCAAACGGAACCATTGGTCTATTGCCGACGGCTAAATGAATAGGAGAAATATTTGCTTATGACATCACAATCAAGCGGTGTACAGTATTACCCAGGGATATCTAGAAGTCTAGGAGTTCTAGATATCCCCGAGTATTACCTTTGAGATAACATCGTACCATATTGCTCATTAACCTGTGCGTCAACCTGTACTGACCCATAAACCTGCCTTTGTGATAGCTAGCCATCGGCTCATTGTAATTCGGATCTGGTACACCCCTGTACACCCCATCCGAGTGGTACACCCTTTTCAAATTCTGGTACACCCTAGGGTGTACGACCACCCCGGTTGAAGAGCACTGGTCTAAACCACTGCTTTGTAGAAATGAAAAAATCCAGCAGGCCTTGGGGACTGATTCGGTTCATAGCGGACTCTTAGCATGCAATTACCATCCGAAAACGTCGGTAACCATCGGGTAGGTCGTCTAACTCAGTGGTTCTCACTCGCCGGTTCGTGGCAAGTTCCCTGCCGGTCAGTTATATTCGACTTTTATATCCCAGTTCCAAAAGGCAAGAAGTTGGACACTAGTCCATTAATTAGAGAATTAAAACTTTGAATTGATTTCTACATTTGGAACGTATTTTCTTCGTGGTGTCGTAATATATACAGCTCATGGCTATCGACTTGGCGTACGTCACAATGCTGCGTGTGGTGTACCAAACTGTCTAAACGTGGCCCACAACTCGTTCAGGAACAGTTACATGTGAAAACTAGAAATACACATATAAACTAATTTCGTTAAATTTTGACAGTAAGCTACAGATTAACGATATTCAGCAGTATATAGAACAGAGGCCAACAAACAGTTAGTTTTTTGTTCCATACATCAGTCATTATTGCAATTTGGGTTAATTTTGATTGTTGAAGATTCGCCGGTCCGCAGCACTTATTTGGTGTTTCATCGGTCGGCAAGGTAAAAAAGGTTGAGAACCACCATTAGTCTAAATGCTGTGTTCGAGATTTTTGGGATTAGAATTATTGGGAATGAGCAAGTAAATTGAAATGATTCTTGACTCGACTGGTAATCAGTCTGAAGTATTCTGAAATTCGCGAACGCAAGGTGGCAGCCAATAGCATATCTAAATACAACGTCGCAATGGATTGATTCGCATAAGCGACTGTAGGATTTGTGGCAATCCATGAGCTAACCCCCAGAGCGCATAATTTACTGAATCTGGTCTTGATTGAAAGCTACTGTGGCATCGATTCCGAAATTATTAATAATATATCATCAGGCACTGGAACCATTGGGTCATTGTTTTGCCGTCACCCGACTGTTCTCAACAATGCAAATTTCAGATGTTGAGGGTGATTTTGGGAAGGTTCCGGGGCTCAGACCTTATTTTAATTTATATTTCGGAATCAGTGTGACAGTAGCATTCGATCAAGCCCAGATTAAGTAAATTCTGCGCTCTGGATGATATCTTTTGAATTGCCAGAAATCATAGAGTCGCTGCCGCGACCTCAGCGGATATAGGAGCGAAGCTGCAAGATAGGTCGTTGCTAGGGATGGTGTGAACGTGAGGTTCACGTTCGCGTTCTGTGTGTGAACCTCGGAAAATTAGAGGTTCGCGTTCACAACAGAACCTTGGTAGGTTCTGCACTGTGAACCTTTTTAATAAATTGTAATTTGCACTTCATTATAAGATCATTGGTTCAAATATATTGCATTTCAACTGCGGGTCACTCTATGCATGGCGCTGGCAGCATAAAAAATCAACGCTAACGAGCATGCACCTTGACAACCTAAAAGTTTTACTTGCTTTTTTGTTACAAAAATTTCACGAAATATCCAGCTTTCCTTTTGTGAATATTTAATGACTCTCTGCTGTGCGCTTGACCCGCAATCACACAACATCACGAGCGATATACGTATCAACCAATCAATGGCATTGATATCGTTTTCTGATGTAGAAAATCGAGCGGGCGTACGGGATCAATCTTGACTTCATATCTTTACTGTATCATTAAAACCAAATCCGCACGATTAAGGTGCTGGCTACTGCTATAGGCCTATAACTTGTTGTTTATGGTATCGGTAGCGAGTATAGAAACCCGTTTTACACTCTGCTCAATATAAATGTAGCAATACTCAGACTACGAACACTTTGTCCGGTCTGGCTAAGACCGTTAAGGCGTAAGCTTATATTCCCTGGTAAGTCCTCGTCGAAATTGTTGGCGAAGCGAGGGAATGTATTGATTTTATGAGATTATTATATAATTTGATAACCGCGGTTGATACATTTAGCAACGTTTAAAACGCCAATATGTACTTCAGCAAGGTGACATTATGTGGCCCGAGTCTTCGCTAGGTATCGTGTACATTAATATAGGCTATCACTTCATTGAAAGATAGGGTTGGAATTAGCAATATGACGTCACGAGGTTCACGTTCGTGTTCACACAGAACCTTTCAAAAAGGTTCGCGTTCACACGAACCCGAACCTTTCAGAGGTTCACACCATCCCTACTCGTTGCCATTCCATGTTAGCATTCGATAATGCTAGTAATGGAGTGAATTATAGCCTATAGTTATTTTGAACCGCGGAAAACGGCCCCGAATGTTTTAATAGACGAATTAGTAAATGTGCTTATTGTGAAACTATCATCAGTCACGAAGGCACGATTTGAAATGCTTCGAATTTATAAACTCCTTTTGAACACAGCCTCAGCATGTAGCATGTAGCCTAATATAATGTGGGAATGGGTTGACAATGCAAATGTCAATGATGGCACCTACCATCTTCACTCTCTAACTCATCGTCCGCAGTTTCTTCGATGATCTAAAATAAATGAATATGTCGGTGATTGCGGTTTATCCTCAACGAGTCTGGGGCTTTGCTTTTCCAACCTCATCGGGTATTGCTTCTATATTTTCGATTTTCGTGTCATCAATGGCTCGAACTTCCATGGCATCTTCATTATTCAACGAAGTGTATATACTGACAGTGGCAAGGAGAAACAGAAAACAGCAAAATCCACCAATCACATATAACCTGGAAAAAGAATGCAATGCATGAACGTGATCGCAATTTCAACGGGTATCAATAGACTACCAGACTAGACTAAATGTGAATGTGACAAATCCATCCATAAGTTGAACTTGTCGTCGTACTGATTATCATAGGCGTACCCAATGCCATGGACGTGATAGGCCCCAAACCCCTTGATCATTTTCGAATTGAACGCTGCGTTTTCCTATTGTTACAAAATCCGCAGTCCGCACCAATATTCATCTTGACTACGCCTTTGCTGATAATGGCGTCAACAGATTGAATACACGATTCCATCGTCAGTTACGAAGAGCTAGGGTTACCATATTTTGGGAATCGGAAAAGAGGACACCCTTCAAAAATTTTCGGACTTACAGACGTCCGGAGTAAAATCCGAAAAAATTGGTAAATTTATTCCGAGTTTGTAGTTGGCTGACTAAAAAAAGAAGTGATTTTGCCGACCTCGACTACAGAAATAGACACTTTTGTTGAATTCTATATCTCAGTTGAATTCAGACATACATTTAACCAACAATTTCCAAAAAGAGGACAAATTCTCAAAGAAGGAGACATTCGGGCGTCCTCCTAGGACACTTTCAAAAAAGTCAAAAAAGAGGACAAATCCTCTCAAAAGAGGACGTATAATAACCCTACAAAGAGCACCTTCGTCCTTTAGAATACATGAATGGGTTGGATATTTTGAAAGACACTTTTAAAACAGGCTTTATGATTTACCAGTACGAATTCAAAATCACTCCCTATCTTATCCAAATACCTATCAATTGCTGACCACATTTCATTTGAGAGTCGCGTGAAATCTCAGAATTTTTCGAAATTCCTTCTCTAAATCCAAATCTTCATTGCAATCGTACATCCAAATCCATACCAGCTTGAGCAGAGATTTTGTAGTAGGACCAAACCGAATAGGATTCATGGGCACATACTTTACGAAGTATGGTATGGGTCCCAGTATAGGCGATGGTATGATGGATAAATTTGAAGTCAACGTCCATCGAAATTGAATCCGCGTATCGCCACATAATAGAAAAACGAATGTCCATGACTAATCGAATGACTGCGCAATTTTCAATTTATTGAAATTTATTTTAAACATACCAAATGCAGTAAAGGCAAAGGAGCGTGCTTACGCCCAATCAATATTGGAACGTAAGCTATTAAAAAAAACTGGGTCTGTTTCAGTTACGAAGCGTTGGCTTACCTAGCATTATTAGAGGTTCCCTTGTTATTGTACATATTCACCTCTCCTCCCGATATGAGGTTGTCGGAAAATACTCTGGCTTGCCGCCCTGAATCTACATCGAGGGCATGGTTTTCATTGGGACGTCTCGGAAATACAAGAGCTGTCAGAAGAATTATATGTCAGAATAATAATGGATAGGCAATATATCCTTACACTTTGGTACTCGACCTTCCAAATGGGATACTCTGTACGTAGAAATAACCAAGGTTGTCTTGGCGAGACAAGCTGTCGGACCATGCGACAAATATACCTCAGACTGGAAGTTGCATGAAATCATAATAATAGTCCTTATGCTGTCTTATCAAGTTATTAATCATTGGGAGGGATAGTATAAACCAGGCCTGACCAACCAACCGCTTTTTGCGTGGTATCGCGCGACTCTCAATGTCGGAGTTCTGATTTGTATTTTTCAGCTATTTCGACGCCGTCCGCATCCACTCACATTCTCTATCAATTCTGAAAATCATTTTCAACATTTCGAGAGCATCCTTGATTGCTAATTTGAGTTGACATATCACTGCTAATCGACGTAATGGAAGCAAAGTTTCCTTGTTTGTATAGTTATGCAAGGTCAATTTCATACTGCTATATTCGAATTTATTATATTTATATTTAGCTTACACGACAGAATTCATAGTCGAACAGAAATATAAAGATTAGCACGTAACATTTTTGACAGAATGGGAGAGTTTATCGTATGGTTGATCAGAAAACGGCAAGCTCTTGTCCCTGTCCCCTAATTTCAAACTTGGTCGTTCTAAACTACCCCGTTTTCGTTGCTCGACAATGGATCCTGCACCTCATGATTCTGCTTAAGCATTTGATGGTCCTGAAAATCAACTGTATAAGAAGACAATTCAATCAATATGGCTAACCAGATGACAGTGTGTACAATATGTCGGTAGATGAAGTAGTGTTTTGTATGCGTTTTTATTAAATGGCACTCTACGGCAGAACGGTAAATGAGTCGGCTCTGACTATGGTTGGTTACCCGTGGTAGACATTTGGTGACTTATTTTATCAATCTGGATATTTGCAAATCTATGTACCTACCATCGTCCTCTCTGTGTCGCATCCTGGTAGTTCCTGTCCTGTGTTCAGCTGGAGGCTCCATCCTTCAGATTCAAATTATCCCTGTATTTTGTTTATATAACTTATTGTTCCGACAACAATGTCCTCTTATCGAGTGTCGTCCGATGTCCATGCCCTTATATACGGCCAATGTTCGTATGTTAGCATGCCATTGGTGGAAAGAGTACTTGACAGGCGTCATCAAACGTAACGTGGTGATGATCCTAAGTACGGTCCTCTTATTATCGTTTGTTGCCGATTATGAGTGCTTCAAATTGAATACCCGTAATATTTTCGCGTCTAATTGTGTATAGTCAGTAGACAATTGTGTCTTTGTCTAGATTTCATCATTCCAATTGCAACACACGCGATTTCTTAGTATATTCCAATTAGAGGATGATACTGTGATCGACGATGTTATCTACTTGAGCCTCGCACTGGTATCCACTATCTCATATTATTGTTGTTTTACGTGTGTACAATACTCTGTTGTAGGCCTACATTCCCTTGTCGATTCGTATTGTTTACTTCATAGAAATAGATCAAGGCCGGTTAGAGAGGCCTACCATACAGTTTCCAGTAATATATGCCATAATTGGCGTATACGCAACCTATAGTTGTAGGCCTACATCATGAATCCGTTGAAACCTTACAAATGTCTTCTGGAATATACTGAAGAACTCCATTTCCGTGATCGCATATATTAATCCGGCAAACAAAGAAATTTGAAAACATTTCGCGCCGCTTAATTATTTAGCTATCCAGCATCGCCAATAGAAAGGGATTTGTAATATTCAAATTGAACCTTTGGCAAAGAAAATCAATAGACTCGCACCAGGCAACAATCAGATTTGATGTTCATGTTGCTTCGATAAGGTTCATACATACTTTTGGTGAATTTCGTGAATTTGCTAGTATTCGTTGGTATTTGTAGGGTATCCGAATTCTGTGTGACTATGCAAAACGGAGTCTTGAAAACTGCGGTTCAATGATAAAAGCAAACACAAGCCCCAAGTCGCTTTTGGCTGAGAGGTGGTGGAATTTGGCTGTGGTGAAATTCGACTGTGGTGCTAGCGTCTAATTCCAGGTTTCTCAGGTGTGCCACGACCGACAGACATTGCTCGGAATACGATAGTAGTAGGTATGATCGGTCGCACATCGCCATTGTGGCTTATGGGCGGGGTGGCGAGCGGCTGGAAAACCGGGGGTGGCATGGTGACCCTTATGTCTTATGGCGGGGGTGGCATGGTGCCATTGCGTCTTATGGCGGGGGTGGCGAGCGGCTCTTATTTCTTATAGGTGGGGTGGCGAGCGGCTGGAAAACCGGGGGTGGCAAGCGGCTTTTATGTCTTATGGCGGGGGTCGCGAACGGCTATTGTGTCTTGTGGTCGCACGGTAACCCTTTTCAGCATAGACAGCGGTCGCACGCGGCTTCGTTGTTGGCATGTCGTACTTCGTGTTGAATATGTATCAAGTAAATAGTCATGTGAATGAACCTTTGTTAATGTGTATATCGTTGTGTATTATTACACGGTCTCTACTGATTCACCATGTGTTCTTATGGGTGCGGTCGTGATTCGTACTTTCAGACATCTCTCGCGTGGTGTTGAATAGTCACCAACAATAACCGCGCAAACGGAAACGTGGCTTGCAAGAGGATTTACGCAGTGCGTGCGACAGACGGCGATTCGAATATCGACAATAGTCGCGTTCGCAAACTAACACTTCAAAAAGATGTGAAATATTTGTAAAATCCTACGATCGCTCACAAGATACCACTTCCGGCATATCAATCTATCACTCAATACACAACCGAAGTTGAATTGTAATTGAATGCATAAATTTATCACCTCGACATCAAAATTCGAAAGCAACAACTTGATGCTTTATGTTCTCACTCTAATTTCATGATAAGTGTAATAAGTGCCGAATAACAGATACACCACCGGCGAGACTTGAATACCAACAAATTGTCACTTATTTCTATTCTAGCCGTAATCCTTTGTGAAGTTAACGCTTATTCAAAAAGGTGTGAAATATTTGCAAAACCCCGCGATCACTGACAAGATAATGTCTCGGACATAACCATCTTTCACGACTTGGTGTCATAACCATACCGATCGCTCACGCGGTGAAATTTTAGTAATCAGTTTGTCACAGAACTTGATTTCGCTGGTAAGATTTAACAAGTAACGAATAATAGACCGCCAGTGTCGGTAACTTGAATAGCGACAAATTGTCACTTATTTCCGCTCTAACCCTAATCCTTTGTGAAGTGAACGCTTATTCAAAAGGGTGTGATATCATTTTAAAATCCAACGACCACTCACCGGATAATGCTTCAGACATAGCAATCCCTCATACCCGCTCACAAGGTAATATTTCGGTAATTAGTTTGTCCCAGAGCCGTCGCAGACGGTGATTCGAAAACCAACAATTTGTCACTTTCCCGCGATCGCTATACGTTTCACGCCTCCCGAATAGTGGTTGACTTTAGTTGCGTGATAAGATCCATGAAAATATTCAATCAATGTGTTAGTTTGTCAACTTGAAATGTAACTTACTACACAAATCAAGTTGAATCGTATTTGAATGTATTGATTCGACCCAACTCAAATCCTTTGACAAATCCTATTAACGCGATCTGTTGAATCGAACGTAACCTGAATATTACTGACGCCAACATTCACCCGCATCGGATCATTCACACATTCCACGCCGCTGTTTTAACACTTATAGAATCAATACCAACTATCTCTAACCCGATAATATTCAATCATTTTGGTAATTTACCAACTTTAAATCCATTCGCGGGATGTACTAAAGGTAAATCCAAATAATCCAGAATGAAATATTTGGACTTTGACATTGCGTGAATTGAAATAGGTTTGACAAACATGACTACCAACTTTCACCCAGTCACATTTCAAGATTATACTTTGAAACAATCCTTGAAACTGACAACTCTATTCACGACTCCGCGTTTCCGTTTGTAAAATAGAGTTTCAGAAATACTATCACTATGACAACTCAACATTTTAACATCTCGCCATGCACAAACGAGTAAAATACAAAAACCTTGGTAAGTCAATCCGTTTGTAACTCACCAAACCAAAACAAAAAGTGTCCGTATGAAAAGTAGACAAGACTACGCGAGTAATCACTACAACCCACAAACATACCAACTCAGTTGTATCCATATCCCATATTTTTTATTCAACTGCAAGATGAAGTAATTACTACTTGGCGCGCGGTTTGAGATTAACACATTACATTTGAGTATACGAGATTTGAATGTCTGACCAACGTAGTTGAGAATTCTTACAATCGAACGCAGGTGTAATATTGAAAATTTTCACGAATTGACACATTGATTTTGACATATGAGATTTTGTAATAGTCGATCATGACTTGATTATTAAATTACGACATTATTAGACCAGGTTTGTGTTGAAGGTTATTACGATACCAACAAACTTTTCAGAAACATTGTTATTGACATATCGATTTGTAAAACTAGATTAACATATCTGAAATGTTTTGATTGGGAAGATTAAGCCGCGTTCGTAAAAACCACGCAGCGTATTGTGGAAATCAGGAAATAATTTACAAATGTAATTGTCTCCAGTAACCAAGACTAAAGATGAAACAACAATTTTCTTTGTTGAACAATAACCGGTACAATACTTTATCGTCGTAATCTGCAGTGGGAATTGAAACACTTTCGCACATTTCCCGGTGTCAAGATATCACACTAGGTGAATTGACATATCGCCGCTTGATTAATGCTTAATCCGTTCGCACCATTTCACATACTTTGATCATTACAAAAGTAAATTGGAATATGTTTGCTAGATGCATTCAATTCAGTTAGAAATGTCTGGTGCACAACAATCGCAATATCAAAAAAGTACTTGCTACACTGTTATTTGCTAAACGTGTTTTGCATTGTTGTTCATTTGTAGTATTGATTGTTCTTGAACCCTCAAATAATAATTCCCGACATGAAACCAAGCCACTGGAAGTCGTTACCATCACGAAGAAACAATGTGTACGATGTTTGTCAAATGTATCCTACCCAGCCACCAGAAAACAATTTTCACTCGAAATGAAACCAATGTGATGGTCTCCATTCGATATTTTGTTTGTGTCAAATACTTTACAATGATCACATTTGAGTGGTTGAGGTTTACATCAACAAGCTGTTATTTGTAAATCAAGATTTCGGTAAACTTGTAAATGTATCGTTTAACTAACCAACATTTAGTGATTGTTGAACATACGACTTCGAAATACTGCATTGATCGTAATTTCCATCATCGTGATAATCGAAGTACATTTCTTTCGAATTCGTAACAACCGGCGTTTCTACGATATGATAAATTTTTGACAAGTTTACTTAGAAGATTGGTTGCATATCGCGAAAAATAATATACCACTCATATTGATACTGTTACTCCATTGATCGATATTTTCAAACGAGTAAAATTTATTACTTGAGTTTCTCCGCTTAATGTAAATGCAAACTCAGCCGTCTTTTAACATCACAAAGGCATTGATAAAAAGTAGGCAATCAAACACAACACTTTGTACGACACTAATTATTGTTCCACACATCTCATTTCATACTAAGTGTATACGAAAGATATTCACGACACATGAAAATATTCGCTCATGCTACGAACATACGCAATGATTGGTGGTGCTTTCAAACTGTTTCGATATCACAAGAACTTTATTGTCTGAATGGGTGTTCATGTATCTTAATAACCAAATAGTTCAACACAAAACTAGTACTAACAGAAACATCAGAGAGTTGTTTACACAAAAGTTTGTATGTGTACAGTATGCGAATACCATGTGTAAGTCCGGCACAATTGCAGTATCCATCCGAGTTTAGTCAACATAAATTTATTACAACGGAGCCACGTAAATTTTCGTGAAAGAAAAGCATACTCACTTCCAGAGGGTTATGTCAACACCATAGCAGTAAATCAGCTACTCCAACAACAAAGTCCATATGTTTCTAGCCACGATCCTTACATCTTTCACATAGATCAATCTACTTTGCTAACGAAAAGTGCTGAGTCATCACATGATCGCCCTCACAACAAAACAGCTAGTAGATATTATCATTCAAAATATTCCTAACCCTTTACACACCAGTGACAAATCATACAACGAATATGCTTTGCGGGTCGAATTGTTGTTCAGTGTCAAGTCTACCCGTTGAAACGTACATTAAAACAGCGCAATTCAATTAAAACCACGAATCTATTTTCATTTCGTCACATACAGAAAAATAAATTTTATTCCGCCAAAATATACTTGTAACCAATCGCTTTCATTAAACACACAACACCATAAAAGTATTTACTTTCTACAACATAGACATTCCGATGTAGTCAAGAAATATTTTTATTAATCAAAATCATCGACTTCTGTTTACGGCGTTAGTGTGTGCATGTCATACATGTGGGATCCGTATTAAAATGGACACGACACGACTGAATGTAAGGAGATAGAAGTCTATCGCATAGATTTACATGTGGTCTTCGCTACGATTTCAAAAAACGAATCATCTCTTTTGCATTGATCGAGACCGAGCAAGTTAGTTAATGGCCAGACTTCTGTTTACGGCGTTAGTGTGTGCATGTCATACATGTGGGATCCGTATTAAAATGGACACGACACGACTGAATGTAAGGAGATAGAAGTCTATCGCATAGATTTACATGTGGTCTTCGCTACGATTTCAAAAAACGAATCATCTCTTTTGCATTGATCGAGACCGAGCAAGTTAGTTAATGGCCATGATTGTGTTTGTCATATGCGAATGATAGGGTTACTGTCAAATCTACATACAACAACCTTCTGGCACTCATAATAGCAATTTCATTCTCTCCCTTCGTAATTGTAGACTCACGACAAGTATATTGTACAACTCGACAGCTACGTTTAACAACACCAACGACACTAAACATACGATACCTACCCAAGTAAAATTACCATTTTCACCTGGAGGTCAGTCGTTACCTGAGTAAAAATACCATTATTCTTTGGAGATTTATCGTTTAATCATAGTAACAAAACATTTTCACTTGGGGGTCTATCGTTTCCAAGAGTAACAAGCCCCCCTTTTCTTTGGAAATATATTTTTTCCCTGAGCAACAAACCTTTTTCGCTTGGGAATATATTTTTTCTCTGGATAACAAACCTTTTTCACTTGGAAATATATTTTTTCTCTGGGTAACAAACCTTTTACACTTGGAAATATATTTTTTCCCTGAGCAACAAACCATTTCACTCGGTGGGTCGTCGTTTACCTGAGTAAAAATATCATTTTCCATTGGAGATCTGGCGTTTACCCATTGTAACAAACCTTTTTCGCTTGGAAATATATTTTTTCCTTGAGCAACATACCATTTTTACTTGGAAATATATTTTTTCTCTGGGTAACAAACCTTTTTCACTTGTAAATATATTTTTTCCTTGGCTAACAAACCTTTTT
Organism: Botryllus schlosseri; assembly: GCF_051294905.1. Taxonomy (NCBI): domain Eukaryota; kingdom Metazoa; phylum Chordata; class Ascidiacea; order Stolidobranchia; family Styelidae; genus Botryllus; species Botryllus schlosseri. The sequence continues at coordinate 7,704,651 of NC_137247.1, read as the reverse complement.
TCACTTGGAAATATATTTTTTTCCTTGGCTAACAAACCTTTTTCACTTGGGAATATATTTTTTCTCTGGATGACAAACCTTTTTCACTTGGAAATATATTTTTTCTCTGGGTAACAAACCTTTTGCACTTGGAAATATATTTTTTCCCTGAGCAACAAACCATTTCACTCGGTGGGTCGTCGTTTACCTGAGTAAAAATATCATTTTCCTTTGGAGATCCAGCGTTTACCCAGTGTAACAATACATTTTCACTTGGAAAAATACTTTTACCTAGAGTAACTAATCATTTTCTCCTGGTTTACAATCCCTTTTCATCTGGAAACTATCATTTAACTGAGTACCAATACCGTTTTCACTTGGAAATACATTTTTTCCCTGGGTAACAATACCATTTTCGTTTTGAAAACTGACAACCACACCGGTCAATTTGATATTTTTGTATATTGTTACAACAAACAGTGACGGAAATATACACAGACAATCGGTTTCAGAGTATACCACATCAGTCGTATCACATCAATATCATCGGTTAACCACATACAACATCCTCTTGTACACAGAAATGCATGTTTCGAAAATTGGACAATAGACTTCGATAGTTCTGTGATGTCCATGTTCACGCTTTGGATTTTCCAGAGTCAAAATGTCTGAATAAAACACCTCCTCGACGATGGTTGGTATGTGGATAACGGTATTCGGAAAACGGTTGGATTTATGTCACCCATCGCGATAACAACTCCAGGTCGAGTTTTCCTCCGCATGTTTACTATATTGTGTCTTTATTGGTCATGTATGTCTCGACATTCAGTTTGAAATCGGAAACCCTGATAAAGTATGTAACCGGATCCGGATATCAACTCTGAATCGATAAACCAATGAACAATATTCAAAGTAAACATGTTACACCCTGTGTTTCCACGAAAAAATACCATCCAGACATACGTCGCGCTTGTTTGCCCACATCAGTATACGCGTAAATGGAGGTGTGTGACATTGCATGCAATGTGTTGGTATACAAACATCGATCCACAGACATTATCATAGCCGGTAGTTTTGATGTAGATCGAATGTCACCCGATAACAATACCAATAAGCCACATTGCAATGACTCTGAGTCAATCTGAAGCATGACATACAGACACACAAACACGGAACCGTAACATGGGTTATTTGCACGACGGTGAAAGTAAACTGTACAACATATACCAATAGAGCGTTCACAGTCGAATATGCGAACCACGCACAATCACATACCCTGGTTTTAGTTGGATATGTACGAAACCAATAAATCGATACATTTCTGTTCCTTCTACGTCAATAATACAAGCGTCATTCCAATGCATCGCTCGAATGTAAGGTTCGTCGGGTGTAAAATCCATGTCAAATAACACCAAAGTGTGCTTTCCGTGTTTTATTATTTCCACCGACGCTTCTTGTCTGTGTCGTAACACTATGGTGCGGGGAGTTGAAAAACGGCGGATTGTGAAACGGATTGACATGACCAACAGAATCGACGTCAATAGCCTTGTGACGATGTCTTTTCAAAATGATACCGATCTCTTGTGGCGATGACCGTTTCGAAATGTCACCGGACGAGCTGAATCCTTGCGATGATGTGTTTTATGATTGCGTGTGAAATCGCGAGGTAGTGTTCTATTGTGGTGTACGATTGCAGTCTTCATTCCACAGAAACACACCTTATTGGATCACAGTATCAGTCCGAGATTTGCATATTCACTGTTCACGATATTTGTCTGGAGTCGTTATGTGGGAGTAGCGACATCCATGCATCGTGACTGAAAGACTGATCGCAATCATTTCGAGCACCACTTCGATAGTTCACCATGGTCAAACGCTGCAGCAGAAAACTTCGGTGTGGACAACACATTGATCGATGTATCCAATTGGTCTGGGTGGTCTGTCCGGAGATAGGGCCATGACTATCTTGTAATGTTACAACACGATAACACCATCGAGTAAGTCAGTGAACGGTGTCGAAATATCGATGTAATAGCGCGGACTCAGAGTCATTGCAATGTGGCTTATTGGTATTGTTATCGGGTGACATTCGATCTACATCAAAACTACCGGCTATGATAATGTCTGTGGATCGATGTTTGTATACCAACACATTGCATGCAATGTCACACACCTCCATTTACGCGTATACTGATGTGGGCAAACAAGCGCGACGTATGTCTGGATGGTATTTTTTCGTGGAAACACAGGGTGTAACATGTTTACTTTGAATATTGTTCATTGGTTTATCGATTCAGAGTTGATATCCGGATCCGGTTACATACTTTATCAGGGTTTCCGATTTCAAACTGAATGTCGAGACATACATGACCAATAAAGACACAATATAGTAAACATGCGGAGGAAAACTCGACCTGGAGTTGTTATCGCGATGGGTGACATAAATCCAACCGTTTTCCGAATACCGTTATCCACATACCAACCATCGTCGAGGAGGTGTTTTATTCAGACATTTTGACTCTGGAAAATCCAAAGCGTGAACATGGACATCACAGAACTATCGAAGTCTATTGTCCAATTTTCGAAACATGCATTTCTGTGTACAAGAGGATGTTGTATGTGGTTAACCGATGATATTGATGTGATACGACTGATGTGGTATACTCTGAAACCGATTGTCTGTGTATATTTCCGTCACTGTTTGTTGTAACAATATACAAAAATATCAAATTGACCGGTGTGGTTGTCAGTTTTCAAAACGAAAATGGTATTGTTACCCAGGGAAAAAATGTATTTCCAAGTGAAAACGGTATTGGTACTCAGTTAAATGATAGTTTCCAGATGAAAAGGGATTGTAAACCAGGAGAAAATGATTAGTTACTCTAGGTAAAAGTATTTTTCCAAGTGAAAATGTATTGTTACACTGGGTAAACGCTGGATCTCCAAAGGAAAATGATATTTTTACTCAGGTAAACGACGACCCACCGAGTGAAATGGTTTGTTGCTCAGGGAAAAAATATATTTCCAAGTGCAAAAGGTTTGTTACCCAGAGAAAAAATATATTTCCAAGTGAAAAAGGTTTGTCATCCAGAGAAAAAATATATTCCCAAGTGAAAAAGGTTTGTTAGCCAAGGAAAAAAATATATTTCCAAGTGAAAAAAGGTTTGTTAGCCAAGGAAAAAATATATTTACAAGTGAAAAAGGTTTGTTACCCAGAGAAAAAATATATTTCCAAGTAAAAATGGTATGTTGCTCAAGGAAAAAATATATTTCCAAGCGAAAAAGGTTTGTTACAATGGGTAAACGCCAGATCTCCAATGGAAAATGATATTTTTACTCAGGTAAACGACGACCCACCGAGTGAAATGGTTTGTTGCTCAGGGAAAAAATATATTTCCAAGTGTAAAAGGTTTGTTACCCAGAGAAAAAATATATTTCCAAGTGAAAAAGGTTTGTTATCCAGAGAAAAAATATATTCCCAAGCGAAAAAGGTTTGTTGCTCAGGGAAAAAATATATTTCCAAAGAAAAGGGGGGCTTGTTACTCTTGGAAACGATAGACCCCCAAGTGAAAATGTTTTGTTACTATGATTAAACGATAAATCTCCAAAGAATAATGGTATTTTTACTCAGGTAACGACTGACCTCCAGGTGAAAATGGTAATTTTACTTGGGTAGGTATCGTATGTTTAGTGTCGTTGGTGTTGTTAAACGTAGCTGTCGAGTTGTACAATATACTTGTCGTGAGTCTACAATTACGAAGGGAGAGAATGAAATTGCTATTATGAGTGCCAGAAGGTTGTTGTATGTAGATTTGACAGTAACCCTATCATTCGCATATGACAAACACAATCATGGCCATTAACTAACTTGCTCGGTCTCGATCAATGCAAAAGAGATGATTCGTTTTTTGAAATCGTAGCGAAGACCACATGTAAATCTATGCGATAGACTTCTATCTCCTTACATTCAGTCGTGTCGTGTCCATTTTAATACGGATCCCACATGTATGACATGCACACACTAACGCCGTAAACAGAAGTCTGGCCATTAACTAACTTGCTCGGTCTCGATCAATGCAAAAGAGATGATTCGTTTTTTGAAATCGTAGCGAAGACCACATGTAAATCTATGCGATAGACTTCTATCTCCTTACATTCAGTCGTGTCGTGTCCATTTTAATACGGATCCCACATGTATGACATGCACACACTAACGCCGTAAACAGAAGTCGATGATTTTGATTAATAAAAATATTTCTTGACTACATCGGAATGTCTATGTTGTAGAAAGTAAATACTTTTATGGTGTTGTGTGTTTAATGAAAGCGATTGGTTACAAGTATATTTTGGCGGAATAAAATTTATTTTTCTGTATGTGACGAAATGAAAATAGATTCGTGGTTTTAATTGAATTGCGCTGTTTTAATGTACGTTTCAACGGGTAGACTTGACACTGAACAACAATTCGACCCGCAAAGCATATTCGTTGTATGATTTGTCACTGGTGTGTAAAGGGTTAGGAATATTTTGAATGATAATATCTACTAGCTGTTTTGTTGTGAGGGCGATCATGTGATGACTCAGCACTTTTCGTTAGCAAAGTAGATTGATCTATGTGAAAGATGTAAGGATCGTGGCTAGAAACATATGGACTTTGTTGTTGGAGTAGCTGATTTACTGCTATGGTGTTGACATAACCCTCTGGAAGTGAGTATGCTTTTCTTTCACGAAAATTTACGTGGCTCCGTTGTAATAAATTTATGTTGACTAAACTCGGATGGATACTGCAATTGTGCCGGACTTACACATGGTATTCGCATACTGTACACATACAAACTTTTGTGTAAACAACTCTCTGATGTTTCTGTTAGTACTAGTTTTGTGTTGAACTATTTGGTTATTAAGATACATGAACACCCATTCAGACAATAAAGTTCTTGTGATATCGAAACAGTTTGAAAGCACCACCAATCATTGCGTATGTTCGTAGCATGAGCGAATATTTTCATGTGTCGTGAATATCTTTCGTATACACTTAGTATGAAATGAGATGTGTGGAACAATAATTAGTGTCGTACAAAGTGTTGTGTTTGATTGCCTACTTTTTATCAATGCCTTTGTGATGTTAAAAGACGGCTGAGTTTGCATTTACATTAAGCGGAGAAACTCAAGTAATAAATTTTACTCGTTTGAAAATATCGATCAATGGAGTAACAGTATCAATATGAGTGGTATATTATTTTTCGCGATATGCAACCAATCTTCTAAGTAAACTTGTCAAAAATTTATCATATCGTAGAAACGCCGGTTGTTACGAATTCGAAAGAAATGTACTTCGATTATCACGATGATGGAAATTACGATCAATGCAGTATTTCGAAGTCGTATGTTCAACAATCACTAAATGTTGGTTAGTTAAACGATACATTTACAAGTTTACCGAAATCTTGATTTACAAATAACAGCTTGTTGATGTAAACCTCAACCACTCAAATGTGATCATTGTAAAGTATTTGACACAAACAAAATATCGAATGGAGACCATCACATTGGTTTCATTTCGAGTGAAAATTGTTTTCTGGTGGCTGGGTAGGATACATTTGACAAACATCGTACACATTGTTTCTTCGTGATGGTAACGACTTCCAGTGGCTTGGTTTCATGTCGGGAATTATTATTTGAGGGTTCAAGAACAATCAATACTACAAATGAACAACAATGCAAAACACGTTTAGCAAATAACAGTGTAGCAAGTACTTTTTTGATATTGCGATTGTTGTGCACCAGACATTTCTAACTGAATTGAATGCATCTAGCAAACATATTCCAATTTACTTTTGTAATGATCAAAGTATGTGAAATGGTGCGAACGGATTAAGCATTAATCAAGCGGCGATATGTCAATTCACCTAGTGTGATATCTTGACACCGGGAAATGTGCGAAAGTGTTTCAATTCCCACTGCAGATTACGACGATAAAGTATTGTACCGGTTATTGTTCAACAAAGAAAATTGTTGTTTCATCTTTAGTCTTGGTTACTGGAGACAATTACATTTGTAAATTATTTCCTGATTTCCACAATACGCTGCGTGGTTTTTACGAACGCGGCTTAATCTTCCCAATCAAAACATTTCAGATATGTTAATCTAGTTTTACAAATCGATATGTCAATAACAATGTTTCTGAAAAGTTTGTTGGTATCGTAATAACCTTCAACACAAACCTGGTCTAATAATGTCGTAATTTAATAATCAAGTCATGATCGACTATTACAAAATCTCATATGTCAAAATCAATGTGTCAATTCGTGAAAATTTTCAATATTACACCTGCGTTCGATTGTAAGAATTCTCAACTACGTTGGTCAGACATTCAAATCTCGTATACTCAAATGTAATGTGTTAATCTCAAACCGCGCGCCAAGTAGTAATTACTTCATCTTGCAGTTGAATAAAAAATATGGGATATGGATACAACTGAGTTGGTATGTTTGTGGGTTGTAGTGATTACTCGCGTAGTCTTGTCTACTTTTCATACGGACACTTTTTGTTTTGGTTTGGTGAGTTACAAACGGATTGACTTACCAAGGTTTTTGTATTTTACTCGTTTGTGCATGGCGAGATGTTAAAATGTTGAGTTGTCATAGTGATAGTATTTCTGAAACTCTATTTTACAAACGGAAACGCGGAGTCGTGAATAGAGTTGTCAGTTTCAAGGATTGTTTCAAAGTATAATCTTGAAATGTGACTGGGTGAAAGTTGGTAGTCATGTTTGTCAAACCTATTTCAATTCACGCAATGTCAAAGTCCAAATATTTCATTCTGGATTATTTGGATTTACCTTTAGTACATCCCGCGAATGGATTTAAAGTTGGTAAATTACCAAAATGATTGAATATTATCGGGTTAGAGATAGTTGGTATTGATTCTATAAGTGTTAAAACAGCGGCGTGGAATGTGTGAATGATCCGATGCGGGTGAATGTTGGCGTCAGTAATATTCAGGTTACGTTCGATTCAACAGATCGCGTTAATAGGATTTGTCAAAGGATTTGAGTTGGGTCGAATCAATACATTCAAATACGATTCAACTTGATTTGTGTAGTAAGTTACATTTCAAGTTGACAAACTAACACATTGATTGAATATTTTCATGGATCTTATCACGCAACTAAAGTCAACCACTATTCGGGAGGCGTGAAACGTATAGCGATCGCGGGAAAGTGACAAATTGTTGGTTTTCGAATCACCGTCTGCGACGGCTCTGGGACAAACTAATTACCGAAATATTACCTTGTGAGCGGGTATGAGGGATTGCTATGTCTGAAGCATTATCCGGTGAGTGGTCGTTGGATTTTAAAATGATATCACACCCTTTTGAATAAGCGTTCACTTCACAAAGGATTAGGGTTAGAGCGGAAATAAGTGACAATTTGTCGCTATTCAAGTTACCGACACTGGCGGTCTATTATTCGTTACTTGTTAAATCTTACCAGCGAAATCAAGTTCTGTGACAAACTGATTACTAAAATTTCACCGCGTGAGCGATCGGTATGGTTATGACACCAAGTCGTGAAAGATGGTTATGTCCGAGACATTATCTTGTCAGTGATCGCGGGGTTTTGCAAATATTTCACACCTTTTTGAATAAGCGTTAACTTCACAAAGGATTACGGCTAGAATAGAAATAAGTGACAATTTGTTGGTATTCAAGTCTCGCCGGTGGTGTATCTGTTATTCGGCACTTATTACACTTATCATGAAATTAGAGTGAGAACATAAAGCATCAAGTTGTTGCTTTCGAATTTTGATGTCGAGGTGATAAATTTATGCATTCAATTACAATTCAACTTCGGTTGTGTATTGAGTGATAGATTGATATGCCGGAAGTGGTATCTTGTGAGCGATCGTAGGATTTTACAAATATTTCACATCTTTTTGAAGTGTTAGTTTGCGAACGCGACTATTGTCGATATTCGAATCGCCGTCTGTCGCACGCACTGCGTAAATCCTCTTGCAAGCCACGTTTCCGTTTGCGCGGTTATTGTTGGTGACTATTCAACACCACGCGAGAGATGTCTGAAAGTACGAATCACGACCGCACCCATAAGAACACATGGTGAATCAGTAGAGACCGTGTAATAATACACAACGATATACACATTAACAAAGGTTCATTCACATGACTATTTACTTGATACATATTCAACACGAAGTACGACATGCCAACAACGAAGCCGCGTGCGACCGCTGTCTATGCTGAAAAGGGTTACCGTGCGACCACAAGACACAATAGCCGTTCGCGACCCCCGCCATAAGACATAAAAGCCGCTTGCCACCCCCGGTTTTCCAGCCGCTCGCCACCCCACCTATAAGAAATAAGAGCCGCTCGCCACCCCCGCCATAAGACGCAATGGCACCATGCCACCCCCGCCATAAGACATAAGGGTCACCATGCCACCCCCGGTTTTCCAGCCGCTCGCCACCCCGCCCATAAGCCACAATGGCGATGTGCGACCGATCATACCTACTACTTACGATGAAATGCGGGTATGTTTTTCAACAATTAAACCTCGTTACAGTCGCATATATGTCTGTATAAACAAGTATAGCCATCGCATATTACCACATGAATAGATTTTTAAGCAATTTGCAAGTGTGCCGCGGTCGTTTTATAATTTTTCTAGTGTGCCACATGTCGAAAAATTTTGGGAGCCACTGACCTAGTGACATCATCAGAAGGGCTGGTCACAATGCTTCGAGTGCTCGAATCCTGATCGAGTATTGATTTTAATGATTTGAGTGGAATAGTAAGACTTCTTTTTCTCGGACTGAATTTATACGCCTCTTGCGACGAAGCATTATGTTTTCATGTAGAATCATCATTTGGACACTTCCTTCAGACCACAGCATCCAAAGCATTTAGGCCGCAGCGGCCGGGGACCTTTTTTGACCGAAGAGCCATATCGGATCAATATTTTCAGTTGTAAGAGAGCCATAGGCAGGCCGTGTTATTTTTGGCATATGCCAAAACTGCCAAAAATAACGTATTTTTGGCATTTTTCGATTTTTATTTTTGGCAGTTTTGGCATCGTCCTCTAAATCAGTGCTCTTCAACCTTTTTCGACGTGGTACACCCTTTTAACGTTTGCTCAAAACTCGTACACCCCTGTTCATTAGGGGTCTTCAAAAATTTCTCAAACCGTACTGGCTACCTGATAAAATTGTTAGGTTACCTAACTTAAGCCTACACACCAAATGTGGTTCAATTCCAACCAGTACCCGCCTTGCTACGGGAGAAGAAAGTTTCTATTTATTATATAAAATAAATAACGAAAAATTTTGAAACTTTTCTGTTCACCCAATGAAAGTATTAAGTTGTCTATAAAAACGATGTTCTTCAAATTTGGTTCGATTCCGACCAGTAGAAGTGGAGTTATTGCCGTCAAAAAATTTGGATTTGAATAAAATATTATTTGGTCACAGAGTCTATTCGCAGCCAGTTAGGCCCCCCGCCACGCAAATTGGAATTTATTTCGTGTCAGAGCAAAAACAGCATGACATTACGAACGATAATCAACCTAAATGTAACAGTATTGGGGAGAGAGTAGGTAAAGCTACTGCTGCAGAAGCGGTGATTCAGATCAACGATGATAGCAGGCGCACCAGCCTACTCCGTATCAAGCCTGTCCCACACCACACACAGTCGATAGTAGCACATGGGCTGCAAGAGATGTCAGTAACCTCAGATCTAATGCCGCTATACACAGTCTATTGTCCCTATTTTACATCAATAATAACAAAATACTAAATTGCAAATGTATGGCGAAATATTGGACATACAATCGGCATTTTAAAACAAAAGGGTTTCGATTTCAACATGGAAACTGTTTCGACCCAGACTGGCTACGTCACTTCATTTATGTGCATTGCGGTATTTATTAACGTCGGGTAGGAAGTATAGATTCAAAAAGTCTGAGGTATCGCGGCGTTTTCCTCAAAAATCACTAAAAGGCAAATGACTAGCTGAACACATGTTTGTTAACTGTAGGCTTACCATACGTCCTCTTTTAAGAGGATTTGTCCTCTTTTTCGACTTTTTTGAAAGTGTCCTCGGATGACGTGTGTGAAAGTGTCCTCTTTTTTGAGATTTTGTCCTCTTTTTTGAAAATTTAGGTCAGATTTAGAGCAAATTGCGAGTGATATGCCGCAAATTAGCACAGAAGTGAAGCTCCGGCGGGTATTTCGGAGTGAAAAACGGTGATTTTAGCTCTGAGCGAAAAGATGACCTTTTTTTAGTCATCCACCTGACAATGTGGAGAGAAAACGGTATTTTGAGCTCTGAGCGGAAAAGATGACTTTTTTTTTTAGCCATCCACCTGGAAATGTCGAGAGAAAATCGGTATTTTGAGCTCTGAGCGCGAAAGATGACCTTTTTTTTAGTCAGCCGATCACAAAGTGGGAAAAATTCACCGGTTTTTGAGAATTCTACTCCGGTTTTGCAAGTTGCAAATTTCTGAAAAAGTGTCCTCTTTTTAGATTTCCAAAATATGGTAAGCCTAGTTAACTGCATACTATCCAACACCAAACGGAACCATTGGTCTATCGCAGACGGCTAAATGAATAGAAAAAATATTTGCTTATGACATCACAATCAAGCGGTGCACAGTATTACACTATAGATAACTAACCTACGGAGGTTAGTTACCTATAATTACACTTGAGATAATATCGCACCATATTGGTCATTAACCTGTGCGTCAACCTGTACTGACCCATAAACCTGCCTTTGTGATAGCTAGCCATCGGCTCATTGTAATTCCGATCTGGTACACCCCTGTACACCCTATCCGAGTGGTACACCCTTTGCAAATTCTGGTACACCCTAGCGTGTACGACCACCCCGGTTGAAGAGCACTGAAATAGATAGTTTCAGCCTTGAATTAGTCACAAAAACGCTTTATTCGGGCTAGTTTGTCAAAAAAACAAACAAAATGTGCAGCATCCACGTATAATCAGTGCCAACAAGCAATAAGAAGAAGAAAAAACCTACCGATTTCATAGGTTAATAATATCAAACGAAAAAAACAAAATGTGCAGTATCCATCGGAATCGGTGTCAATAAGCAAAAAAAAAGAAAGAAAAGCCTAACACACACGCTCAACAGCTGATTGTTACAGCTGTTGAATAGACTTGAATCGTTTGCACTGTAACAGTGCTTCCAAACTCAGGTCAGCTAAGTTTCTCCTAAATTCATTTCTCGCCCAGCGAATCTGGGAAATATCGGCTTCAACAGTAGCCGTTTAGGGAAAGAATGTTGCCAGTCATCCACAAAAGGTTTTCAGAGCTTCAAAATCTTTGGAGGGCCTAACCGCCTTCCATGTATCATGAAAAGAGATCACTTCGCCAGTGCCATCGATCTCATCGCGGAAAGAATTTTCTTCCCGGTCCTTTTCTAGGTGTTTCCTGTGTTGTCTCTCAACACATTCTATTTAGTAGCTCGACTATCATTTCTCCTTCAGTCTACCGATATATTTTCGGAGGACTTTTGTCACTTCAGGTGGCTTTAATATTACCAACTCGCATGGAAGAGTCCTGGGAAGGTTAGCTTGTTAGAACATTGACGCAACAAGACTGTCTGGCAAAACGAGACTATGCAGCTCAGAAATAGCCAGACAGTTTGTTGCGTCACAATGTTCAACTCGATCACAATCCAAAAATCGTGGTTGATTTTGGGGGTTCCAGTTCCATGAGCAGAATATAATTTATATTTTAATAATCAGTACTGCGGCAGCTTCTCATTGATACCCGTTTTATCAAATTTACGCTCGACCAGCCGGTCAAAAATGGTCGTAAAATTGCCTTGGGACAAATGGAAAGTATGACGTAAACCAAATGCAGTCAGCCGTTCAATCTCGCTGTGCCCACACCATTTAGGACACCATGCTTTCACCCCTAATGGGTGGGTTGGACCCAGATTAAGAAACCTGCCTTTCACAAACGCTCTTTTCACTTGTAACGCGGTCCTGTTAACACAACACCATGACCGAAATACACTATTTCTATTTGGCAAGCCGTGTTATTTTTGGCATATGCCAAAAATTACTTATTTTTGGCATTTTCAAATTTTTATTTTTGGCAGTTTTGGCATCTGGCTCTTGAAATGCCAAAAATAGCACGGCCTGGCCATAGGCCTAAATTTCAATCAACTGTTACGTCACAATTGAAAATTCTTGACGTATGGTAGCACAAATACATGGGATCCACAGTTTGGGCCATATTTTCTCTACTCACATGCGTAGGTGAAACCGAGCATGGTCACTACAGCAGCATACATATCCACTGCAGGGTGTGATACATCAGTGCCTAGGGATCAGGGGAGGCAAGTTAGGCAAGTCGGGGATGAGTGAAGGCAAATTTTGCCGCCTTCAATGATTGCTATTTTCTATCGATGCTTATGAATGATTAGATTTTGAACATTTTAATCCCAAAATCACGGAATTTTAATATTTGTCGATCGAATATAAAGCGCGAAAGGGGAGGTAAGGCGCAGGTGAGGCGCAGACGAACGAAGCCTCGCCTGTGGCAGCACAACTCATCGTAACTAGCTTAGAATTTATGATCACTGATGATAATCGAATGCAATTGTCGCAGTTATTCCGAAAATCTAACTATTGATCGATGTCTGTATTCGGCGTAACAAAACGTTGCGTTACGATCTACATTTTAGCGGCGGTACTAGAAAGCTATACTCACCAATGAAGAACATGGATCGCTATGACGTTGTGACGCTTATTTTAATTTGTGAATGTCACTTCCAAGTTCTGAGACAGTTTTCTCGGCGTTGATCAGGAAGACAATGCCGATTTGAAAACTGCATTGTCATACAAGCGTCGCTACTCCCAATGTCTGCTATTCTCTTTCATCAATCAAGGTATCATGCAGTCCAGTATTTCGAGGCGTGCGATGTCGAGAGGCCCTGACCCTGGATACCTCACTCTCTTGAACTCTCAAAGACATGTTATGGCGCCACAAGAATAATTATTTTGGCCGTCATGAAAATTATTAATATAGATGTTGGTACGGAGTTCCCAATAACATGACCGCCAAATCCCAAATTCCAAATCACAGTAACTTATTTCTATACGAAGCCTGCTATCGTGTATTGGATCAACGTATTTCTGTGAGTGCGTTCTAATTCATGAAGTTTGTGAAATAAAGGCACCTTTCCAGACATGTCTTATGATAGCCATTTGACTGACTGCAATATCATTGTATTTATCAGAATATAATTTAGATTATTGCCCATTTATGATAGTCTTGTTGTCCAAAGCATCCTATTCATAATTGGCCTCATTATGTGATATGCTTCGTATTTTCGTTATAGCTTGATTAGCCTTTCGGCTTCCTTATGCTGCTGCTGTTGCTGAGAAATTATACCCATGATTCTCGGTAACACACGTCACACAATGCCATACCAATACCTCGCGGCCGCTGCTATAATGCTATATCCGTCAAACAGTGATGGGCTGTGTATAGAAGTGAGTCATCTCGAGTCTGGGTCGACAGTTGGTATACGGGACAGGGATAAGAAGTGATATTTATCTCACGGAGAGTCACGGTTACTTAGGCGCTCTCCTTTTTCTACACTTTTCTCCCTAATCGTGCTACGAAATAATCGCCAATCTAGTAGCTGGGATATCCGGAATAATTCTGCCGCGGATTCGAGGAGTCCTTCCCCTGGCTTCATTTTCGTCATTCGTGTCGGATTACATGAAGGCAAGGTTTGACCTTCACTGATCTCGCGATATTTCGCATGCTGGTCTAGTGAAATATAGGTTATATAGCTATATACCCAGACGTGTTCATAGTCAGTAACGTATACTGCTTTTTCATAGTATTCTTGTAGGTTTTCCTACGTACTCATGTGACTACTCCAGAATAGAGGCGGTAAATCTTTATAATTGACCGCTTCGTTTAGGACTGATCAGTGATCATGCGTCGCAACTAGGGCTCGGCCTGAGTACCTGATTGATTCGATTCCGAGGCGAGTTTTAGGCTTCAAGTCGAGCACTGATCCTTATTACGTCATAACATCATATATGATCTAGCACAGAGGTTCTCAACCTTTTTGTCTTCGCGGACCCCTTTTGAACCGTCACGGACCCCCGCGGACCCCCAAAGTTTTAGAGCAAATCTAGCTCAATTATCGTGCAACCGTCATCTTGTCTTGTGCAAATATCAACTGTAGGCTAGTGATAAACAGCAGCAAATGCCTTTTCTTCAAAATAACATTATATTGTTATGTAGAAATTGCGTAGACTTTTATTTGAAAGCGATTCCTGTAGCAGTGTATAGCTGCATTTCTTGAAATACGTGATTGTGTCTCGAAAATCCACGTCTTCGATTTGATATGAGCGAGAACCGAAAATCCATTTCCGCCAATATATGTGATGGCGAATATAATAATAACGCGTAACGCTTCCGACGAGACATTTGGGTATAATGGCAACATATCTGGAACCAAAATTGAGAAACTTTTTTTTTAATGAACATACAACGTCCAGTCTAGAAGTTTCTATTAAGCAGCTAATCTTTATAAGTTATTCCGGAATATTGGTTATGTATATCACAGGAGAAAATAGGTTTTTCAAACATTTCGAAATACCCTGATTGACCTGCACGACTGCGACTTTTATATTTCACTACTAACCCCAACAAAACATCCATTCTGTTGATGTGAGACCTGAAGTTTTAGCAGCGATGAAGTGAATCTGCCTCATGATTTCCCTAATTTAAAGAAATACAAATTAGTTTATTAATCATTTTGAAAATTTAGAGTCTTCGCGGACCCCCTGAAAATGCTTCGCGGACCCGCGGTTGAGAACCTCTGACTAGCAAGTCCACATACGCAAACTTATGTGACCACAAAAACGTAATACCGGTAACTTGACATTAAAGATATTCTGGTATTTTTCGAACATATCTACTCCATACTGAGCATCAATCACTATTTCAAGGAAATGCCGCTTCCGCCAACCGACGCAGCCTTGTGCTAAAGCCAGAGGTGGTCAGTAACGAAGTACTTCTACTTTTTCGAAGTACTCAAGTAGTTTTCCTCTACTTCTGTTACTTACTCAAGTAGATCTGAATTTCACTACTTCTACTTCATAATATTGATGATCTACTTACTTACTTTTCGCTATTTTCAGTTTGTCAAGTAAAAGTAGTTTATATCTCCCAATCAGAAAGAGAGCCTGAGACATTTCGGGGCTGGTTTCACGGAGTATCGACAATTAATTTTCATAAAAGTCGAGTTAAGCCTAGAATTTTGGTCGCGCCTCGCGCGCAGTGAATGCGGAGTATCCAGTATGATTTCACGAAAGTATCGGTGAATATAATTTAGGTAGCGGGTTGGCGTAGTTCCGTTCACACCGCATTGTCACCCTTCGCCATATCAAATATTTCATCACAGTATATATGGCTTATCATAATGTTTGAAACTGATGTTTCGCAATCTAGAATTATACTTGTCATATCGTAATCTAGCTGTCCATGGCGTATTCTAATCCGGAAAAGTGGACTCTGACTTTTCTTTAGTGTTAGAGCTGTTTTAGCATACCAACCTTCGAAACTTTCCGGACTAAAGACATTAAATACATGTTCCGTTTTTAAATTTATATTTCACTTTCAATTCCCAGTACCATATATTTTGATTTCGAATTAATATCAGCACTTTTGTTTCGATAACGTACATGTTGAAGTATAAAAGCAAGTGTAGTAATGCCTTCAATTTCCAAAAATAAAGCTACACAATATAGCATTTCACGGCACACCATATTTTTTATTAACGATTACTAATCGCACAATGTGTTTACACCGTATCAAACACACCATCTCCGTATTGCTCTTCGACTAAACTACAAGCCTTATAATATGGGGGAGTGCGCAATACCATGATATTTTCTAAAATGTGCTGTTTGAGTAAACAGAGGATTAGTATCGCATTTCCATATCAATACTATCATTTTCATCCCATGATGTGGACGAATGCTTATCCTTATGCTATCAAAAATTGGATACATATGCTGGTATGCATCAATAGAATGAATCAAGTTCGTCACCTTTCGCATAGCTCAATTTGCGCCTTTTTACAATCCATGTGAACGAATTAGGATCGTTTTCACAACTACTTACTTGAGTACTTTTATAGTCAGTCAATTCTACTTCTACTTCAAGTAGTTTTAGGTTGCTCATGGAAGAAGTACTTCTACTCGTACTCGAGTAGATTTTTTTCGTCGCTACTTCTACTTCTACTTGAGTAGCTTTCTTGACTACTTTGACCACCTCTGGCTAAAGCTATAGGATGTATTTAACTTTTAAGGTTTCCAGCAAGAGGAAGTATTGAAACTATGATTCTATTTGTTAAAACAACTCGCAGTGTCAGTCGGCGGATAATTTTACCACCCGTAAAAACCGTACCTCAGTGCTCGACTCAATTCAGATTCGAGTAAGTGTGATTAACTGATTATAGATACTATAGATAGCTAACCTACGGATAACTAACCTAAGTAGGTTGGTTATCTATAGTATGATTCACTATGCCCTGCCCATTGCCCAACCCTAGCAGAAAATCATAACCGTTCATTCATTTTCTCTCGTTTGCGGAACGAGGTATGCTGAGTTCATGCCCCTATCCGTTCCAAGGAACATATAGTCATTCGATATCGTAAATGAGTAGTGGAATACGGATTTGTTTGACATGGTTATGATTTGGCAACCCTGATATCGAGCATTGTTATATGGCAGTTCAGCACTAGATGCGGAAAAGTAGCATCCGTCGAGGTTTAAATTACAGACGCAATAAGGATATCCTACAAAATTTAGTCAGATATCTTCAGGACGTCGTGTATGAAACTTAGTAGCGCGTAACATGTGTGTCTCATTGCTCACAATTCCCAAAACTCGGGTGACAATTAAATATGACTGAAATGATAATTGAAGCACAATATCCATAACTCTTCTCTGTCATGTAGCGACTGTCACACTGGATGATTGGTCCGCATTCTAATTTGGCCGTAGAGTTTTTACGCCGGATTACCGTCCTGCTGGAGACTTGGGTCCATTACTGTCATGGCAATGTATCGTGGTCATCAGATACAGGTGATAGTCACGTCACCATATATATTTAACCAGCGACTGCCTTAGTTGTCATTGATTCTACTAAATCAGAAGTACGAGTAATGTCGGGAAATTTTCGAGGAGTGCGAAATCTGCTTCAAGGGAGATTTGTAAATCTGAATCATATCATATATCACCTTGACTAGCGCCGAAAGTCAAGCTGCTGTTTTTGTTGTTGTTTTTGAAACAAAAAATTCGCGCTTTTGGCCTGACTGCCTTTTGCACCATGGTCATTGAACACTGTACACAAAGAAAGGAGGTAACACGAAATAACGATCAATAACAAAATGGAGTAGAAACAATCAGGTTACAAATAGCGCGAATGCAACGGCTTACGGGGTTATACGGGAATGAGTGAGCAAAGTCAAGCTATAATATGGATGCCCTGCACGTGTACGCGCAATTCCAAACACGGAACACGTATAGGCTACCCATGTCGTAGCATATGGATTATCAGAAGCGGTCAAGACATAGGCGAAAGTAGAAGTAGGCTTACTCATCTAGCAAGACTGGCGTGCAAATAACGATGGTCCATGAAACGTACCGATGAACGGGTAAAAAAGCAGGCTGAGGTTCTTGGTTTCCAAATATGACTCAAGATTGCCGGTTGAATTTTCAGTTCTATGAATACCCAGATGATTAACTGGATAATGTAAACAAACCGCATGTTACTTCTAGAAGGGGCGTAGTGGCTCCCCCTCAATCAGTCAGTGGGGCTTGCGGTTCCCTGTTTCGGTGTCACTGTTATTCATCAGAATTCTAGGACTAAAGCATCCTCTGTAATGCATACCCGATGCCGCGAGGCTCATTTCCTGTGACCAGACATTCCTGTGTTCTGCATAACGCTGCGAAATATTATGAGACCTCACTCTGATTACACGGGATGCTGGCTAACGTTACTGTCCGCCGCTGCAACAATTAAATTAGTCTCTCGTTACACCAGCGCCTGGAGTTCCTCCCTGCATCGGCGAGCTCCATCACTATCTGATTGCAACACCGCTGTCTGGGTGTGATTTACTCCCGATGGGTACGTTCGAAGACAGTGACAAAACTTCCAACACTGTACGTACAGTGTACACGTACGTGTACATGAAAATACATAACTGTGCTGTGTTGTATACAGTCTATATCCTTCTCAAAATTTGTTCAGCAATATGAGCAACGATTACTGAAGGCTCCAACACGCGCTTCATCTGTCTCTGTCTACAGCAGTGATTCCCGACCGCGGCTCTCAGAGCCGCATGCGTCTTCAAGGTAGCCGTCTTGGATGCGGCTCTTATTAACCTCTAAATATGCCACCAAAATATACTAGACGACAGTTGTTGTTGTTATTGCTTCTTTCTATGAGCGGTTATAGTCAATTTATGTATATGAATGCTAAAATGAGCGATATCAGGTTTTCTAAAGTCGTCCAAGCCCACTTCTGAAAACCGGAAAGGAGAATTCTTGCAGACTGCGTCTTAAGCGCATGGATGAATTGAATACCCGCCGGATCTTGAGTTCTGGTGGTCATATACCTTTATATATCGTCTCTGTCAAGATTGAATTTCGACACAATTTTACTAACATCAAAATAACGGCTCATAGTCAAGTATAAATTGCAATAAGTCCAATAAAACTCAGCGTATAATTCCCGGCAAACCCGTGCCTTAAGATGGATAAAGAGCTATCACACAACGACATAATAGTATACATTATATTAATGATATGCATTTGCAGTTTATTTCAGTGTATAGCACTCGCCAATTTGCGTCTATCAATGCTAAAATAACCGATATATAATCTATATTAGTCTATGTGCAGTAGGGTTGTTCGAAAATGTCTTTTTCTCCGGATTCCAGCCATTCACTAATCAGATTGTCAGGTTACCCTAACAAAACGTTGCGATTATGCATGCTTTGGAACTAGCTGGATGGTGATTGGTGAGATCCAGACGTAGGCTAGGCTAGCTAAGCTACCTTAAAATTTTCGTTATAAGTAGCCTACTCGAGTGTTTTCATGCGGCTCCATCAGTACTGTGAAGTTTGAAATGCGGTTCCGACATCCAAAAAGGTTGCGAACCACTGGCGTAAAGTATCGCGGGTAGTCATGATAATGCAATCGGATATCAATACTTTATTTGAGCCACAAAAATGCAACTGATTGCGTGTACGAAGTGGTGACACATGCAAAACGACAGAACATTTCAGAATCCACCGCGGAGATCATTCGACAAATTATGTCATACCCGCACAATGTTGCCAACTTCTAGATCAGATTGTAAGGGCAAAGCGATTATGGTGAGTGATGAACGAGTACGGCGACGTTACATGAAGAAATCAACGATCCGTGACAGGCACAAGGGGATTTTTCTAACGACGCCATAGAAATACTTGCTCTTACTCGGAATAGCAAGCTTGGCTGAATTTACCCGACGTGCGGCTATAGACAGACAACTAACCTACGCAACCCCGTAAGTTAGTTATTTATAGTGCGGCACGCAATTTAGGAATGATATTGATAAATTCAAATTCCACATTACACCGGTAGTCCCATCACAAAATAACAGTACGGTAGGCGAGTAGTTGCGTTGAGATGCATTTGATTTATATAATAAATACGACACGGTTGACAAGATTCAACATTTACCACAATACCGACGACCAATAATAATTGAAAATAATAACTGTGATGATACGAAACTACACCACACCAGACTTCCAATCATATTGTTAGGGAATGCATCGCGTCAGTACAAAATACATAACAAATTGAGGCACCCTACATGGCGACGGGGGCTGGAGCACGAATGAGACTAAAATATATTAGCTTTCGAAGTAAACGTATCCACAATTGAAAATTAGCACATATACTGGTAGCGCCATGGTGATTACAGTTGGGCCTGTGAGCTTCACTGAAGAACCCGCAACAAGCTCTACACTCTACAGTCAACTGCGTTAATTACCGAAACCTTCTGGAACGGTGAGAAAATTCGTTCCTTCAGACGCGCGGAAACAAATGGGTTTAATAATGTCTCACAATGTACCGGGCGAGGTATGGCGAGAGTTCGTCTTTCTTAAAGACTGGCGCCAATGACTGCATCGTTGTTACTCGCGGAGGCACGACGGGCGCGCGAAAAAGGAAACATAACGTCACCAGTGAAACAGGCAGGAGAACGGCCGAGACTTGGGAATGACGATATGCGATAAAATCAAGATCATACCGGCGACAGTAAACGTAGTTTCAGAACGCGTAAAAATATAGCCAAAATATACGAAAATAGTGATGACGTAAAGAAGGTGTCCGGTCAATACCGAGAATGCTATTACCGAGAATGCTATTACCGAGAAGGACAATACCGAGAATGGACATTACCGAGAATGGACAATACCGAGAATATACATTACCGAGAATGGACACTACCGAGAATGGACATTACCGAGAATGCAATGCAGGCTTGTTATGCACGTGAACAGGTCGTGTATGTGCATCACGGCGTTGTCACATTCGGTATCGACTCTCAGTTATAAATTTCTCGACAGTTTCCGTTACATTAAGCTAGATTCTTGGCATTGGCCATTCTCGGTAATGTCAATTCTCGGTAATGTCCGTTCTCGGTAATGTCCATTCTCGGTAAAGTCCGTTCTCGGTGATGTCCATTCTCGGTAGTAGCATTCTCGGTAATGTCCATCTCGGTAATAGCATTCTCGGTAATAGTATGGAACCCGTAAAGAAGACCTGCGACCCAATGCAAGCCGTAGGCCGTGGCTGTGCAGCACAGCTTGAAGCAAGCTTAAAATTATGAAAGAGCCCAATCGTTGAACGAAGTTGATGAAAAAGGGTTAGCCCTAGTACGAGCAGTAATGCTCATGTATCAATATCGACGTGACGCAGTAAGGATTTCGCCCATCAATCTGATGAAAATGATCGGTTTCAGGGCAATGAAATGCGATATTACACCTTGTTGGAAGGTTGATATCATTTCATGAAGCGATAGGTAATAATCGGATAACGACGAGGTATAAGGAATACTGTAAAAACTGTACATGACAGCAAACATACCATGATAACGCAGTACGACACGTATTATATATCACATTTCCTTTTGTACGATATGGCGTAGAAATACCAATCGCCGCATTTCCATTTATCACGAATCGAGAATCCCCGATTGACCATGAAAATAAGTTACCAGCGGTGATTGAACACATGAGGTTATTGATAATAATGCAAGGAACGTGGTCCCCGTTGATGTTGATAACCGAGTACCCTGGGGCCGAAAATACCTAGGAGTGACATAACCGGCAACGCTAATTCCGAATACAGCAGTAATACGCATAGGCGGTCAGTGACAAAATACTTACATATTTAAACAAATTCGTACTTTATTTCAATCACAAAAGTGACGCAAAAACAGCACAAAACTATTTTCTATAAAACGCAAAAAGCAATATTCGGCTAGAAACTGTTCAAATAGAAGTAAAAGTAAAACCTACATTAAATACTCAGAAAAAGTATATGTATTTCATCACGGACAAACGATCTCCGGGTATGGCCATTGCCTAAATTTCATATAACCAGACAAAATATTGTAGAACTGGCAGTAGTGTAGAAACGTCACCGTTTGAGTGGACAAATAATGTAATCAAAACCTTTTCATGCTATCAGAGCGGAAGCCCATCACAACAGACTTACTGTCACCCCTCGGAATTGCGGGTGTATGTCAGTTGGTTTGCGTTCGCGAGCGGCACCAGCCTGTCGCATTCCGCTTTAATCTTATCAAACTTCCACCGCTTGAGCTTGTCATACGCCCAGCACTCGTGCATCATCTTGTAAACCTCGTCGGGGCACTTGACTGTCTGCGGCAACCTACCGTCATCCTCGAGCCAGCGCCGCAGCTTGTCCGCAATCTCGGACTTGCTGACCGAACGAAGATTTTCATGACAGGGAAAGTCACCGTACGTAAATAACTCCCACACTGTAATGCCGTACGACCAGACGTCAGATTCAAAGCCAAATGACCGCACTAAGTCAGGGCGAAGGCACTCAGGCGCGTACCAGAACGCCGGAAAATGGTCTATTATTCCAGAGTAATATTCCCGATCCTCTCGTACAAAACGGGACAACCCAAAATCCGATATCTTAATATAGGAAGGATTATCAGCGAGTAAGATATTCCTAAGCGCAAGGTCTCGATGGACGAGGCGCATTTCTTGCAACGCAGTCATGCCTTCGGCAATCTGCGAGCAGTATCTCAGCAACTGTGATGTTGGAAGCCAATTACCCTCATTCCTACGTCGCCTCATGAAGTCCGCTAATGATCCATTTTTCAAATACTCCATCACGATACGTCCCGATGGTTCGGTGACCCCCAAAAGCCTTACCACGTACGGGAGGTTCGTGCGTTTCATGGTTTCGATCTCCTGAATAAACTCATTGTGCTGTTTCATAGAAGAAGAATCCTTCGGCTCTTTTATCGCTACCTTCTCTGTCAAAGTGTTACGATGACGATCATATGCGGAAAGCTCAACAGTACCATAACGTCCAGCCCCTAATATGGAAATCCGTGTTAGCTTCTCGTCTTCGTAAGTCGGGACATCGAGGTCTAACTCAATGACAGCTTCGACGATTGGCTCACTAGCCACTGACAGTAAGACATAACCGCCCGTTAGTATAGAGCCAATTTCTCTGAGAATTTTCTGAAACGGCGGTCTTTGATCAGGCGCCACTGACCAGCATGCTGTGATTAAATCACATAACTCCTGACTGCCTGTAATCAATTCCGGCAGGCCAAGACAGCCACGCAAGTCGCCGTGCTGGTAGAATTGCCGCATAGGGCCATGCAGTTCACCGCCGTACACAGGCCCCAATCGTATTTTACCCCAGTTTAAAATCTCGCAAACCGTAGCGCCGTAACTCCATTTGTCGGCTTCTATGGTAGGGTATTTGATACCAGAAGATCTATCTCGAAAGCAAAACTCGTACGCGAGCCACGGCGCTGGCAGCATCGGATCCACAATCGAAGTCTTAGCGACCCGGCCATCGTTCATAACTCGCCGCCTGGTACGCACGCCAGAGTCGGATATCTTAACATGCGGCTGTGGCGCGTCACACTGCAGAAGTATGTTTTTTCCCCGTAGATTACCGTGCGCTAACCCCATCTCTTCCAGATAGTGGCATGCGTGCGTCACCTGCCACAGAGCGTGTAAAAACCACGCAGGACTGTTCCGCAGTTCGAGATTACGCGACTCCAGATACTGCGTGATGGATTTGAGAGGCAGGTACTCGAGCCATATCCCTGTAACGTGGCTCATAGTCATTCCAAGGTGCTGCACGAAATGCCGATGACTTATACGATTCAGCAGCGCGGTAGAGTCTTGAAAGGACGTGTGAATGTGGTGGTTCTGCTGTGGCTCGTTCTGTTCAAGTATGCTTTTGAAGACCATGCATCGGCCCGTGTTCTCGTTTTTGTATCGCTTCACTATTGTGAATGCGCCAGTGCCTAAATGATTAACGTTTTGTTTCGCATTAGCGTCAAGCTCGATAAGAGCAGCCCGTGGCCCTATCTGCTGGTCGTCCGTCGGATATATCGCGATCAACGAGTCACGCGATAGACGGACGATAAGATTGCTTTTGTGTTTCGGTTTTGGCGCTAAGATTTTGCTTTTGTTTATCGGTATTTTGCGGTTATCATGCCGCCCTTCGGCACATTCTTCTAACAGACTTTCCAAGTTTTCATGCTTGTGCGACTCCTGCCAGCCGTAAAGTCCCAGCAGGTTATCGTCGGACCGGTCCATTTTGTAGTTGCCAGTCTTGAACGGGTCTACAGAAAGTACCGAGTTCACAAAGTACTCATCCCAGTTTTCTCTGCTCTTACGTATTACACAATCACCAACTGTTGCTACTCCTAGCTTGTGTCTTTCCTGGAGCAGTTTCTCAGCATACCCGCACGTTATAGGCCCGTGACACTTCAAACGTATGTGTTGTACTAAATCAGTTGAGCACACGCCCTTGCATAAGTAATGATGAGCGTCAACTAACAATCTGTAATACCCGTCAATGCAAGACGCTAGATTTTCGGCGCTTGTGCCCGAGTTCATACTGAATGTTTTACAAGTGCCGTCAAGCTTACTGATGTTAACAATGAATGCGCTTTGGGGAACATTTTCTTGGGCGGCGTCTTGTTCAACAACCTGGACAGACCCAGTATCGTCATGCGACCGGACCTGCAGTGTCATGTGCGTGATTTCGGAGAAATCGCACCATTTCTCTTCCTTTTTCCCATCACCATGAAGAGTTATTCCATTATCAGCTGACACTGTGATGTACCCTTTCGTGGCTAAATCGTAACGTTCCACGCCATACGTCGCGGTGAAGAGTTCTAAATTAAGGAGGTAACGTCGCAGGAATAAGTCCAAGTCATGTCCGCTATCTTCCCAACGTTGCGCGACTGGTATCAGATACCGTACGAAGTGTTTGAATTTTACTTTGATCTGCCAACGGTTTACCAAGCCGCAGTGGCGCAGGCGATTTCTGAATGATTTTGACAACAACCGTTTCACGGGAACCCTCTTTTCGAGGATCTGAAGCTTAGTTTTAGATATTTGAGACAGACACAACAGATCTAATGCTGCGACTCCGAGTGCCAAAGTATATGAGTCATCGTCGGCGTCAGTCCCTGGCGCAAGTGCGATGTTATCAAACAAAAAGTCATCGCGCCTCTGTCTGTACAAATATTCAACGATTACTTTGTCCATAACCCGGCTGGCGTCATATCTTTGTGATTCCCCTTTTTGTCCATTTACTGTAGTTTCTGTTTTCATGAGAAAACGTATTCTGAACTCGAAAGTACATCCAGCTGTGGTATCCTCTCCGGCCATACCGTTATGGTCCTGCAACGGGAAAATGTCATTTCCCAGATTTGTCCAAACTTTGTTGCGCGCGTCCCATATGGCGAATAAGGAAGCGTACATGGGCTTGATGCCGCAATGGACGGAGCATTTTTGAACCAGCTCATCGAATTTTGAAGATGTTGTGACGATAACGTCTATTATCTCGTGATTGATCATATGCTCGGTGATATTCTGAGCCTTCTTTAATCCGGTGAAGACTTTAACCGGAACACTCATGGTTGTTAATTCTGATTATTACTTAATAGTATGGATTTTCCGTGATTGTGATGAAGTTCACTGTGGTAGAATTAATTCAACGAGTTAGAGACATTTATCAATACCATTCGATGATTCGAAGTCAATCTTTCGATTCATTATATATATAGTGTAGGCCTATCCAACGAGGTAATAGCTCACAAAGTATGCGACTCCGTTAAATGAATAATTCCATGATAAAACTAAAGCGCAGCTGGTTTAGACCTTCACAAATGCCCATGAATAGCACATTCATTGACTTTAGTTCAATTTCAGAAAATAGGCTATACACACTGTTCAAGTTGATGAACAAGATTACAGATTTAAATGCTTCAATGACATGGCACTAAGGCTAACGATGTATGAGGTCAGAGGTCACCCGTCATTGTATGACACTTCACAGCCAAATCAGAACTCAAATGTGCAATATTGCTTGCTTAAATCGTTAAGTTCCTATTCACAGTCTATATTCAATGCCATGCATAGCCTAAATATGTTGTAAGGGAGGTTGTAAATTAGTACACGAACTACTATATCATCAGAGTTACGTCCATTATGTAGCATGTTCTAGGACAGCATAGCTGCATATCCAAAATTCGGTCTCTTAAATCTCATTCCGGAGCAATAAAATAATCTCCCTCGCCTGGACACTTGCACTGCAGCTCCACGCACGCTCCTGATATCTGCAGTTCGACAGACTATAGATAACTATTTTATAGTAGGTTGGTTATCTATAAATAAACAGACCCAAATATGTGCCCACTCTGGTTGCTCTTTCGTTCCATCCAGCGGTTTATAATCCACACGACGTGACTGCAACCCCGGTTGATATGCGTCCCGCAAATCGTGCTGTGCATTATTTCTATCGGTTTCAACATGTTCGAAAATGACAATATGGCTTTGCATTGGACCAATGTTGACGATATCCTTTCAACTCTACCAAAGATCGAACATCACTGGCTTCATATTGTAACGTTTTTTTATTCACTATCGGGCCATTCCCAATCTGGACAACAAAAGTTGGAACCACCACATTCCTAAATCTTCTGAAATTTTGTACATGCATAGATGAGATAATTTCAAACACAAAAAAGTTTATTTGAGGAAAATTGAAATCTGGGGTCAAAAGTCACGTCATTTTGATAATTGACGATTTTCTGCTCATTTTCTGCTTCCGGTAAAGTTGTGCTCCTTATAAAAAAGAAAACTCTGAATGTCAAAGTTGAGAAATTTAGCAACGGGCGGATAAACGGCGGGAGCAATGAGTAGCTAATATCTATTCTCATTAATATATACCCACGGAACAGCTCTTGGTTTCAAATAGGTAGTTGAAACTTGACATATATTGTCTTCAGTGGCAGTGATGAATATAAGTTGAGTCATATGATACCCTACTCGCTGGAATATTTTTAAAGGGTTTTGAACAATTCGCATTCCTAATTGTGTAATGCTTGACCGATTTCAGACTACCGATCAAGTTCCACCCCAATTTCACCTTTAACACTACACCACATGGCATTTAATACCACATGGGGATATAGACCAATAGACTAGCTTCTCAGAAAACTCAGTGCCAAATCTCAACCGTAATCCAACGTCTGTTTACACCTTGTCTAATTTTACATTGATAAAACCTGAATGCTGCAGAACTAAAATGAACAGAAAATCGTCAATTTTCAAAATGACCTAACTTTTGACCCCGGAGTTCAATTTCCCTCAAATAAACTTTATTTTCATCGAAATTGACTCATCGATGCATGCACCAAATTTCGGAAGATTTGGGAATGCGGTGCTTCCAACTTTTGTTGTCCAGGTTCGGAATATCCCGTTCGCGAGCGGCACCAGCCTGTCGCGTTCCGCTCTCGGCAAACTTCAACCGCCCGCACTTGTCATACGCCCAGCAATCTCGCATCATCCTGTACACATAGTTGGGGGTTATTTTCGTCTCCGGAAACCTAGCGCCATCTTCGAGCGGCCTGTCCACCATCTCGGGCGATCGGTCGGACCGAGATTTCTGCGGCAGGGTCAATCGCCGTATATGACCAGTAGGGATGGTGTGAACGTGAAGTTCACGTTCGCGTTCTGTGTGTCAACCTCCGAAATTTAGAGGTTCACGTTCACAATCGAACCTTGGTTGGTTTTGCACTGTGAACCTTTTTTTTTATATATATTACAATTTTCACTTCATTATAACATATTTGGTAGAAATTTATTGCATTTCAACTGCCGGCCACTATATGGATAGGTCTAGGAGCAAATAAAAATCAACACAAGACGAGCATGCACCTTGACAATCTCAAAAATTTTACTTGTTTTGTTACAAAAGTTTGCTCGAAAATTTACTGACTATCTGCTGGGAGCTGGACCCGCAATCAAGCAACATCAGGAGCGAAATACACTACATGTAGGTACAATAGACAGTCAGCGAATGATGCTTATTCAACTAATCAATCAAAGTAGATATCGTTGTCCGATGTAAAAATTCTAGCACGCCTACGGGGTCAGCCTTGATTTCATATGTTCAATGTTAATTTTATCATAAAACCACAACCGTGCGATTGTGGTGTTGGCTACTACAGTGGATGAGGTAATATCGATAGCAAGTATGAAAACCCGTTTTACACTCTGCTCGATATCAGCGTAGCAATACTCAGATGCCGAATGCATTTTCTGGTTTGGCCTTGACCGTAAGCTTATATTCCTTTGCAAGTCCCCGTCGAAATTGTTGGCAAAGCGACGGATGACATTGATTTTGACATTGATGGGATTATTATATCATTTAATTGCCCCAGTTGATACATTTGGCTACGTTTAAAATGGCAGTTTCAGCATGTTGCATTATGTGGCCCGAGTCGTCGCTGGGTATCGTGTACAAAATATAAACAATCATTTCACTGAAATGTATGGCTGGAATTAGCAATATCACGTCACGTGACGCCATGAGGTTCAAGTTCGCGTTCACACAAAACCTTCCAAAAAGGTTCGCGTTCACACGAACCTGAACCTTTCAGAGGTTCATACCATCCCTAATGCTTATTCAACTAATCAATGAAATCCGTTTAAACCAGCGGTTCTCAACCGGGGATCCGCGAAGCAATTTCAGGGGGTCCACGAGACCTCTAAATTTTTAGTATGGTTTATATTCTAATTCTTATTTTATTTCTTAATTTGGAAAGCATGAGGTAGTTTCGCACCACAACTGCTAAAACCTCGTACTCACATACCGCCATAATAATCGTCTGGCATGAACTATCGTAGTGTAGAAATTCATTTTCATTGCCAGTTTTCCATTAACCTGCTGATACCAACATATTGCTGTTTAGAGACGTTTTGTTATGGAGATAGTAACGTCAATCATGGCGACTTCGTAATGTCTGCGAAACCTTCTCGATTTGAAGTTGTCAGTCTCATCAAATTAGTGTACAGTACAGTCGTTTGAAATAAAAATTTCCGAATTATATCCCTAATTTGTCCCAATGCAGGGATTGAAACCTCGCCACGAAATCCATTTTATCCTGTGATATACATAACCACTATTTAAACAGCTTCTTGGAGGTACAGAACTTCAATATACAATTGAATAGTATATTCATATTGAAATGTACCCGGATATTTTCGGCTGACACCCGTCATAAATCGGACAATGATATACCTGCTCTTAAAGCTCGGCTATCAAATTTGGCGCATTCTTATTGCGGATGCCCTATCGACAATAAGGCTGCTTTTTTGATGAAAAAGGAGTGTTTCGTTGCTATCAAAGCATTACGCTTCATTCCTGAAATTCATATCACCAGTTACATTGGTATGCAGCCTTGTCTTGTTAATGTTCAATTGTTCATGGCCGAAAATGTTTGCTCGTAAATATAGCCTATATGTAAACCCGAACAGAACAAGTAGTTTGATGACAGTCTTTCTCAGGTTGGAAAACTTGGATCCATTCTTTGGCGCATAAAATTTGTCTATACTCTTAGATTAGGATTTTACTTTGACGGTAGAAACTCTCTGCGTGCCGATCAAAATGCCGTCGCGGTCCGAGTCCGGCCCGTGGTCTGTATGTTGCTCGTCCCTGCGCTAGATGCTGGACGTGATATGTTCATGAAATATATGTTTCTTCATTTTGGTGCCATAAATGTTGCGATCACACCAAAAGTATCGTCGGAAGCGTTATGCGGTAATATTGCATTAGCCTCCATCTATCTTTGCGGAAATGGTTTTCGGCACTCCTCGTTTCTATCAAAACGAAGACGTGGATTTTCAAGACACGACCACGTACTTCAAGAAATACTGCAGCAAAATTAGCTTTGAAATAATAAAAGTCTACCAATTTCTATGATGTTATTTTCAAGAAAAGTGAATATTTTGCTGTTTATCACAAGCCTACAGTTCATATTTGCACAAGACAGATATGGAGGTTGCACCATAATAGAGCTAAAATTGAACTAAAACTTCAGGGGGTCCGCGAGAGTCCGCGACGGTCAAAAGGGGTCCGCGAAGCCAAAAAGGTTAAGAACCACTGGTTTAAATAATACATCGTTGTTTAATCCAGTAGGCTCACGTGATCCATCTTGATTTGATATGTTTGATGCATCATAAAACCAAGTCCGTGCGATTGGGGTGTTGTGTACAGTATAACTTGTTTATTGGGTAATATCAGTAGAGAGTATAGAAACCCCAATATCAATGTATCAATAGTCAGACGCCGAATACGTTGCCCGGTCTGGCCTCTACCGTTAAGGCGTAAGCTTATATTTCCATGAAAGTCCTCGTCGAAATTGTTGGCAAATTGACTTAAGATGCTGTGCTGACTTTATGAGATTTATAGCATTTGATTGTTCCAGTTGATACATTGGCTAACGTTTAAGAAGTCATCACGTACTTCAGAATTATTGTAGCATAATGTGGCTAGGTATCGTGTACTGTGCATTAATATATCACTTCACCGAAGTGTAAGGATGGAAATAGCAATATGACATCACGTGACGCCATAGGTTCACGTTCGCGTTCACGCAGAAACTTTAAAAAAGGTTCGCGTTCATACGAACCTGAACCTTTCAGCTGTTCACACCATCCCTAACGACCAGACACCAGATTCATATCATAATGTCCGCACTGAGTGAGCGCGCAGGCACTGAGGCGCGTACGCAGTACCAGTACGCCAGGAATTCGTCTAGATTTCCAGAGTAATACACACTTGACACAGTCACTTGACTTTGAAGATGGTTTGGTATTTTTCGACCATATCTACTTCATACTGAGCTTCAATCACTATTTCACAGAAATGCCGCTTCCACCGACGGACGCAGTCTTAGGCTAACGCTCTGGGATTAACTTTAAAGGCTTCTAGCAAGAGAAAGTAACGAAACTGAGTAATACTATCTGTTAAAATATCTCGCTGTGTCATTCAATTCTAGAACCCGAGAAAATCGTAGCTTCCTTCTCGACTCAATTCAGATTCGAGTACGGCACTTATGATACATTTTGCCCATCCCTAGTACAATATCATAACCGTTCATTCAATTTGACGCTTGTAATGACTCGACTAGAGTCGCGATTTTTTGGCCCGAGACTGGGTCTACCAAACCAAGACAGGCATTTCATTGTAATTTCAAAGAATAGTAAAGTTATCACACTATTATTATTTCGTCTATCAGTACTAGTACTTGAAAATGCTACCATAGAAGCTGTTAAAAGTGTGAAAAATTGTATATATATATATTATGAATGCGAAGCATTCGATATCAACGGGCAGAGTTGTAAAAAGTAGGTTTTATAGGACATTAACTCGAAACTGAACATTGAACAGTCAGCAAAATGACTTGGACTCTAGTCAAAACACCGTGACTCGGGCTCGACACTCTATACTCCGTGACTTTGGACTTATCACGGTGCTGAATTGAAAATGACGCGACTCACTTGACTCGAGTCAAAACTATAAAGTGAGATTGACTTGTGACTCGGAACCTTGTTACTTGGTTTCAACCCTGTTCAATTCCTCTCGTTTGAGGAGCGAGTATGATGAGTTCACGCCACGATCCGTTCCAAGGAGATGGTCTGGTCATTCGATCTCGTAATTGGGTATGGAGTAGGCTACGGATGAGTTTGACAACCCTGACATCGAGTCTAAGAAATGAATGCAACTGTGGTGTCCTGTAACTACTTTAATACATTCACGAATTAGCAATTGAGCATTGTTATATGGCAATTGACGACCAGCTGCGGAAAAGTAGCGTCCGTCGAGGTTAATTGCAGACGCAATAACATAACCTACAAAATTTAGTCAGATATCTTCAGGACGTCGCGTATGTAACTTAGTAGCGCGGAACATGTGCACTAGAGAGAGAGAGAGAGAGAGAGAGAGAATCTTTATTCGTATACATTACATATCAACATAACACTACAAAAATGTAACAGTGAAATGCGACATGCAAGGTAGACTAGGGGTGATGTGAAGGTGAACGTGAGGTTCACGTTCGCGTTCTGTGTGTGAACCTCGGAAATTGAGAGGTTCGCGTTCGCAACAGAACCTTGGTAGGTTCTGCACTGTGGACATTTTTCATATATTAGAATTTTCACTTCATTATGACATCTGTGGTTCGAATTTATTGCATTTCAACTGCGGTCTATGCATGGGGCTGGCAGCATAAGAAATCAACACAAAACGAGCATGCACCTTGACAATCTCAAAGATTTTACTAGCTTTCCGTTCGTGAATGTTTATTGTTTAGTGACTCTCTGCTGTGAGCTTGGCCCACAATCACACAGCATCACGAGCGACATACACTATACATGTAGTCAGCGAATGATGCTTATTCAACCAATCTATGAAATTAATATCGTTTTTTGATGTAACAAATCTAGCAGGCGTACGGGGTCAATCTTGACTTCATATGTTTACTGTATATCATTAAAACTAAACCCGTGCCAGCAATGTGTTGGCTACAGCTGTATAACTTGTGGGGTAGCCTAACATCGGTATCAAGTACAAAAATCTGATTTACACCCTGCTCAATATCAATGAAACAATACTCAGAAGCCGACTACATTGTCCGATCTGGCCAAGACCGTTAGGGCGTAAGCTTATATTCCCTGGCAAGTCATCGTCGAAATTGTGAAAAGCGACGGATGATATTCATTCTATGGGAGCATTATATCATTTGATTGCATCAGTTGATACATTTAGCGACGTTTAAAACGGCAATATGTACTTCAGAATTGTGGCATTATGTGGCAGGAGTCGTTGCTACGTATCGTGTGTACATTAATATAGGCTATCCCTACATTGAAAGATAGGCTTGGAATTAGCAATATGACGTCACGTGACGTCATGAGGTTCACGTTCGCGTTCACACAGAACCTTTCAAAAAGGTTCGCGTTCACACGAACCTGAACCTTTTAGAGCAGTGGTTCCCAACGTGGGCGATATCGCCCCCCAGGGGGCGATTTGGCGATCTAGGGGGGCGAAAATAACTAAGGGGGCGATAGGGGGGCGAAAACGGACGAAGGGGGCGAAAATGGACCTTTCAATCAAATATTATTCATTATATGCTTGGTTTATTGCTTAGTTCAAGTTATATGAGATCGATATTGATAGAAAAGTGACTCAATATTTGACCCAATTTAGCCTGTGATACCTGAAAAAGATTTAAAGTCCAAATTTGCATCATATTACATCTATTCCACTTGTTAACGAGCTCTCTCAACCTCATACCATCGAGTTGTTGGCGTACGTTTATTGTCAATGGCTATAACGCAATAGTTACATCATAATCAAACATCAGCAGTTTCTGCGTGAGCCAGCAAGCACGAACACTTCTGTCAGAACTGCTAATTAGTGTGTCGTGTCGTTGCGAAGTAGCCAGTGTTGTCAATTAGCGCATATTTGGGCCAAATTTGGGAATATTGGCACGTTGGCACTATTTCAGATCGTTCGAATTTCTTCAACTATCACTGTGAAAATTTGTTTTCAGCATTTACATAAGTAGCAAGTGGTGCTTACTCGCGCACACAAGAACATATTGGGGTTGTTTTACATAATTTTGACCTGCAGTTGGCATACTGGGGTATTACGCCCCACAAACCGTTGTCATATATAACATCGATATCATAGGTCCCGAGTCACTTTATCTGCTTCCCGCATTGCAAGAGTCAATTAGTTGTGTAGGTTATCATTTAGGCTACCAGGCCTACCTAAGCAAGCTGATATATTGAAAAATTTGCTGGTTCGTTTTCGCGTCGATTTGGTAGTAGAATTCTTGACGTCTCTAAATGTACCTTGAGCTTGACGACCTTATGCGCACGGAAATGAATTCCACCACTTTCTTGCAGCGTAATATAAGCGAAATTGAACAATTGAAACTGATTTCTATGAACATGTAAAGACATCTCGAACGATGAAGATAATTTAGTTATATTTCAGTCAGTTTGGCCTTATGTTTTGCAATATTTGACTCCCAGAGCTTTCGCACAGTTGGCAACCCTATGCATGACATTTGAAGCAAGCGAAACAGTTGATTTTCAATCACCGATGTAGTTTTCATTCGTCTACTTTTTAGACGTGACACAACATTGCTTCTTGATGTGCCTTATTTTTATAGCCTACTAGTAACTACAATGGTTGCCAAAACGTTGATAACCCAGCTGTGCGGTTAGATTTGTGGAGGACAGTAAGTTGTTATGATACCGAATAGTACAGTAATGGCCATCTAACTTATTGTCGAACGTTAAGGATTTAGGCAAACCCCTGTCTCTGCGCGCTGCGCAATCACCAACTCACTGCGCGGTCCATTGGACAGCAGTGCCTAACGACTAAAAGAGGTCATCACTTTGATTTGACTACTGAATTCCCTATTTTCTTCTTAATTTTGTGGTGTTGACTAAAAGTACGTCATCACATCGTATTTTATTTTTTGTGCGCAGAGGCCATGTCAGCAATGCGCTTTGGGCATGCGCGCAGCTTAGAGGGAACTATGGTAACGAGAGGTCAATAAAACTCTGATTTGGGACACTTTCTTATAGGGGGGCGATGAAAATGTTTTGAGCTTCATAAGGGGGCGATGAGTCAAAAAAGGTTGGGAACCACTGTTTTAGAGGTTCACACCATCCCTAATGTGCACTTGTGCAGCTTATAATTCCCAAAACTCGGGTGACAATTAAATATGACTGAAATGAGAATTGAGTTACAATACATATTTATTAACTCTTCTTCGTCACGTAGTGACTGTTACAGTGGATGACTGGTCCGCATTTTTATTTGGCAGCAGTTTTTACGCCGGATTACCTTCCTGCCACAGACTTGGGGTCAATCACTGCAATCGATTGTGGTCCTCAGATGCAGCTGATAGCCACGTCAGACGTCACCATATATGTAACCAGCGATTGCCAAGTTGTCATTGATGCTACTAAATCAGAATTACGAGTAATGTTGGTAAATTTTCGAAGAGTGCGAAATCTGCTTTAAGGGAGATTTGTCTAAAGCTAAATCATGCACCACCTTGACTAGCGCCGAAAGCCAAGCTATAATATGGATGAGCGATTTCGCGTGTGCGCGCAATTCCAAACACAGAACACATATAGATAGACCCATGTCATGACATAAGGTTATCAAAAGTGGTCAAGATATAAGCAAAAGTACAAGTATGCCTACTGATTTAGAAAAACTAACGCGTAAATAACGAAGATCCATGAAACGTTCCGAGGAACGTTGCGAAAGTAGGCTAGGGTTCATAGTTTCAAAAGATGATCCAAGATTGCAGGTTGAATTTTCAGTTCTGCGAAGACCCTGCAGTGCGTGTTGCTTTCAGAAGGGGCGTAGTTTCCCCCCCTCCCCCCCCCAATTTTCGGACGTAGACAGAATGACGCCATACAGGCTAAACTACTTGATGCGTTCAATTCAAGGTATAGATAGCCTACTTATTATTCCCAAGTAATAATATCACAGTATCTCTACTTCAACGTTAATGCGTGCACGCGATCACTCATTGGGGCTAGCGGTTCCCTATTTCGGCGCGTCACTTTTAATCATCAGAATTCTAGGACCAAAGCATCTTCTGCAATACATAGCCCACCCGATGCCGCATGGATCATTTCCTGTGACCAGACATTGCTGCGTTCTGCATAATGCCGCGAAATATGTGACCTCACAATGATTACACAGGATGTTGACTAACGTTAATGTCCGCCGCTGCAGCAATCAAACGAGCCTCTTGTTGCATCAGCGCTGCGATTTCCTCCCTGCAGTTGCGAGTTCTATCATTTTCTGATTGCCAGCAATACTGCTGTCTGCGTGTGATTTACTCCCTATGGTTACGTTGGAAGACAGTGACGGAACTTCCAACAGTGGACATGAAATACATAGCCGTGCTGTGTTACATCGGTTACATTTCTTCAACAATATGAGCATTTGAGCAACGATTACTGAAGGCTCCAACACGCGCTGCATCTGTCCCTGTCTACTGGATCGTGGCTGGTCCTACCCTTGTTGTGATAATGCAATCGGGCATCAATACTTTATTGGAGCCACAAAAATGCAACTGATTGCGTGCACGAAGTGGTGACACACGCAACACGACTGAATATTTCATAACCCACCGTTGAGATCATTCAACAAGCTATGCGATACTCTCATAATGTTGCCGTTGCCAACTTCTAGATCAGTCGGCTCAAGGCAAAGCGATGACCGATGAGCGAGCACTGTGACGTATCATAAAGAAAACAACGATGCGTGACAGACACAAGGTGAATTTTCTGACGGTACCATAGAATTACATGATTGTACCCGAATAGCAAGCTTGGCTGAAGTCACCCAGGGTGCAGCACGCAATTTGGGAATAATGTTGATAAATTCAAATTCCGCTCAACACCTATTCTCATCACAAAATTACCGTAGACGAGTAGTTGGGTTGGGCAACTTTTGATTTAAAAAAAAACACGTCAAGGTTGACAAGATGAAAAATATATCACATACACAATATCGGCGACCAATAATTGAAAATAATAACTGCGATGATCTGAAACTACACCACACCAGACGCATCTTAATACTGTTAGGGAATGCATCGCGTCGGTACAAAAATAATCACAGATTGAGGCACACTGCAAGGCGACTGACACTAAAATAAGATTGCTTTCGAAGTAAACCTACCCACAATCGAAAATTAGCACATATATTGGTAACGCCGTGTTTGATTACGGTTGGGCCCGCGGGCATGACTAAGGCAACCGCAACGAGCTTTACGGCCAACTGCGTGA
The DNA here is from genome assembly GCF_051294905.1 of Botryllus schlosseri. Classification (NCBI taxonomy): domain Eukaryota; kingdom Metazoa; phylum Chordata; class Ascidiacea; order Stolidobranchia; family Styelidae; genus Botryllus; species Botryllus schlosseri. The sequence continues at coordinate 7,668,119 of NC_137247.1, read as the reverse complement.
ATTACCGAAACTTTCTGGAACGGTGAGAAAATCCGTTCCTTAAGACGCGCGGGAACATATGGATTCAATATTGTTGCACAACGTACCGGGCGAAGTATGGCAAGAGTTCGTCTTTTTCAAAGACTGGCGCTAACGACTGCATCGCTGTTACTCACGGAGGCATGGCGGACGCGTGAAAATTACAGGAAACAAAAGGTCACCAGTGAAACAGGCAGGAGAACGGCCGAGACTCGGAACGGCGATATGCGATAAAATAAACATCACACTGGCGACAGCAAACGTAGTTTCGGCTATCGTAAAAATATAGCTAAAAATGTACGAAAATAGTGATGACGTAAAGCAGACCTGCGACCCAGTACGGGTCGAAAGCCGCTGCTGTGCTGCACAGCTTGAAGCGAGTTTAAAATTATGAAAGAGCTCAATCGTTGGACGAAGTTGATTTAAAAGAGTTAGGACTAGCACGAGCAGAAATGCTCACGTATTGATATTGATATGTGACGCAACAAGGATTTCGCCGCGTCAATCTTATAAAAAAACGCTGGGTTTTCGGGCAACGAAATGCGACGGTAAACCCTGTCGGAAGGTTGATATCATTTCACACAGCGACAGATAATCAGATAACGACAACGAGGTATAGGGAATACTGTAAAAAGTGTACATGACACCAAACATACCATGATAACGCAGTACGACACGTACTATACATCACATTTCCTCTTGTACCATATTGCGTAGAAATACCAACCACCGCATTTCCATTTATCGCGAATCTAGAATCCCCGATTGACCATGAAAATATAGTTGCTAGCGGTGCCTGAACATGATGTTATTAATAATAATAATGCAAGGAACGTGGTACCCGTTAATGCTGATCAATCTCGACGCTAATCGGCTGAAAATACCCAGGAGTGACAGAACCGGCAATTCTTAAGCTGAATACAGTGAATAGGGCAGTAGTGCGCAGAGGTGGTCAATGACAAATACTTCTTCCTGTTTTTGAGTAGGCCTACTCAATTTCGTCTGGCCGACTTGCACTGCATATTCAAATGGCTGTTTCACGAAGACTTCCGCTTCTACTAAACGGTTTTATGAGCAAAGTGGTCAAATAAGTCATCATTGCTACTCAGGCAGGAGTAGAAGTAACGCCACAAATTTCTACTTCAATTAAAAACTTATAAATATTAGTTTCCGAAACACATCAAAACTACCTCAACTGGACGTAGAAATATATGATCCAAAACTACTTACTCAAGTAGTTCCAAAAAGCAGATTTGGTCAAGGGGTAGCATGTTTTCAGCAGTAATTAGAGATGGAGGTAGCGACTCGCTAAATCGCGGCACGCATCTTCAAGATCATCACCGCATTATTTCTACTTTTCACAATTTAGGCTCAAAACGCAAGCAGTTTTGCCTAGAATCTGTTCAAGTAGAAGTGGAAGTAAATCCTACTTTGAATACTCCGAAAAAGTATAGGTACCGTATTATGTTACTGATCAAACGATGTCCGGGTACGGCTATTGCCTAGATTTCATATAACCATTGAAAATATTGTACAACAGGCAGCAGTCTAAAAACGCGATCGTTTGAGTGGGTAGTGCTGATTCGGTAAGCAATACCTATTACCTACTCAAGTTATCAGAGCGGAATCATTTCTCAACTGACTTACTGTCACCCCTCGAAATTGCGGGTGTACGTCAGTTGGTTTGCGTTCGCGAGCGGCACCATCATGTCGCATTCCGCTTTAATCTCGGCAAACTTCAACCGACCGCGCTTGTCATACGCCCAGCACGCGAGCATCATCTTGTACACCTCGTCGGGGCATCTTTCCGTCTGCGGCAACCTAGCGCCGTCCTCAAGCAAGCGCCGCAGCCTGTCCACCATCTCGGGCCGGTCGATCGGACCGAGATTTCTATGGCAGGGCCGATCGCCGTACGAAAATAACTCCCACACCGTAATGCCGTACGACCAGACGTCAGATTCAAACCCGAACGTCCGCACTGAGTCAGCGCGCAGGCACTCGGGCGCGTACCAGTACGCCGGAAACTCGTCCAACTTTCCAGAGTAATACTCCCGATCCTCTCGTACAAAACGAGACAACCCAAAATCCGATATCTTAATATCGGCTGGATTATCCGCGAGTAAGATATTCCTAAGCGCGAGATCTCGATGGACGAGACGCTTTTCTTGCAACGCAGTCATGCCTTCGGCAATCTGTGAGCAGTATCTCAGCAACTGCGATGTAGGCAGCCAATTACCCTCATTCCTACGTCGCTTCATGAAGTCCGCTAATGATCCGTTTTTCAAATACTCCATCACGATACGTCCCGACGGTTCGGTGACTCCCAAAAGCCTTACCACGTACGGATGGTTCATGCGTTTCATGGTTTCGATCTCCTGCATAAACTCCTTGTGCTGTTTCATAGAAGGCGACTTCGGCTCCTTTATCGCTACCTTCTCGGTCATGGTGTTGCGATGACGATCATACGCGAAAAGCTCAACGGTACCAAAATGTCCAGCCCCCAGTATGGAGATTCGGGTTAGCTTCTCGTCTTCGTAAGTCGGGACATCGAGGTCTAACTCATTGACAGCGTCGACGATTGGCTCACTGGCCATTGACAGTAAGACATAATCGCCCGTTAGCGCAGAGCCAATTTCTCTGAGAATTTTCTGAAACGGCGGTCTCTGATCAGGCACCACTGACCAGCATGCTGTGATTAAATCGCACAACTCCTGACTGCCTGTAATCAATTCCGGCAGGCCAAGACAGCCACGCAAGTCGCCGCGCTTGTAAAATTGCCGCATAGGGTCATACAGCTCGCCACCGTACACAGGTCCCAATCGTATTTTACCCCAGTTCAAAATCTCGCAAACCGTCGCGCCATAACTCCATTTGTCGGCTTCTATGGTAGGGTATTTGACATCGGAAGTTCTATCTCGAAAGCAAAATTCGTACGCCAGCCATGGCGCTGGCAGCATCGGTTCCACGACAGACTTCTTGGCGTCCCGGCCATCGTTAATAACTCGCCGCCTGGTACGCACGCCAGAGTCAGATATCTTAACATGCGGCTGCGGCGTGTCACACTGCAGCAGCACGTTTTTGCCCTGTAAATTACCGTGTGCGTACCCCATTTCTTCAAGATAGTGGCATGCGTGCGTCACCTGCCACAGAGCTTGTAGAAACCACGAAGGACTGTTCCGCAGGTCGAGATTGCGCGACTCCAGATACTGCGTGATGGATTTGAGAGGCAGGTACTCGAGCCATATCCCGGTAACGTGGCTCATAGTCATTCCCAGGTGCTGCACGAAATGGCGATGACTTATGCGATTCAGCAGCGCGGTGGAGTCCTGAAAGGACATGTGAATGTGGTGGTTCTGCTGTGGCTCGTTCTGTTCAAGTATGCTTTTGAAGACCATGCATCGACCCGTGTTCTCGTTTTTGTACCGCTTCACTATTGTGAATGTGCCAGTGCCTAGGTGTTTGACGTTTTGTTTCTCATTAGAGTCAAGCTCGATAAGAACAGCTCGTGGCTTTATCTGCTGGTCGTCCGTTGGATATATCGCGATCAGCGAGTCGCGCGCAAGCCGGACGATAAGATTGCTTTTGTGTTTCGGTTTGGGCGCCACTATTTTGTTTGGGTTTATCGGTATTCTGCGGTTATCATATCGACCGTCGGCACATTCTTCTAACAGACTTTCCAAGTTTTCGTGCTTGTGCGACTCTGGCCAGCCGTAAAGCCCCAGTAAGTTTTCATCAGACCGGTCCATTTTGTAGTTGCGAGTCTTGAACGGGTCTACAGAATGCACCGAATTCACGAAGTACTCATCCCAGCTTTCTCTGCTCTTACGTATTATGCAATCACCAATGGTCGCTACTCCTAGCTTGTGTCTTTCCTGGAGCAGATCCTCAGCGTACCCGCACGTTATAGGCCCGTGACACTTCAAACGTAGATGCCGCACTAAATCAGGTGAGCACACGTCCTTGCATAAGTAATGATGAGCGTCAACTAATAATCTGTAATAACCATCAATGCAAGACGCTAGATTCCCGGCGCTTGTGCCCGATTCCATGCTGAAATTTTTGCAAGTGCCGTCAAGCTTACTGATGCAAACGATGTATGCGTTTTGCGGAAAATTTTCTTGGGCCGTGTCTTGTTCAACAACCTGTCCGGACCCGGTATCGTCATGCGACCGAACCTGCAGCGTCATGTGCGTGATTTCCGAGAAATCGCACCATTTCTCTTCCTTATTCTCATCACCGTGAAGAGTTATTCCATTATCAGCTGACACTGTGATGTATCCATTCCTGGCTAAATTGTAACGTTCCACACCGTACGTCGTGGTGCAGAGTTCTAAATTAAGGAGGTAACGTTGCAGGAAGAAGTCTAACTCATGCCCGTTTTCTTCCCAACGTTGCGCGGCTGGTATCAGATACTTTACGAAGTGTTTGAATTTTAGTTTGATCTGCCAACGGTTTACAAAGCTGTATTCGCGCAGGCGGTCTCTGAACGATTTCGACAACAACTGCTTCACGGGAACACTCTTTTCGAGGTTAGAAAGTTTAGTTTTAGATATTTGAGACAGACACAACAGATCTAATGCTGCGACTCCGAGTGCCAAAGAAAATGAGTCATCGTCGGCGCCAGTGCCTAACGCCAGTGCGATGTTATCAAACAAAAAGTCATTGCGCTTTTGTCGGTACAAATAGTCAACGATTACTTTGTCCATAACGCGGCTGGCGCCTTCAATGTAAGCGTCCCATCTTTGTGATTCACCTTTTTGCCCATTCACTGTGGTTTCTGTTTTCATGAGAAAACGTATTCTGAACTCGAAAGTACATCCATCTGTGGTATCCTCTCCGGCCATACCGTTATAGTCCTGCAACGGGAAAATGTAATTTCCCAGATTCGCCCAAACTTTGTTACGCGCGTCCCATATGGCGAATAAGGAAGCGTACATGGGCTTGATGCCGCAATGGACGGAGCATTTTTCAGCCAGTTCGTCGAATTTGGAAGATGTCGTGACGACAACGTGTATTATTTCGTGATTGATCATATGGTCGGCGATATTGTGAGCCTTCCTTAAACCGGTGAATACCTTCACCGGAACACTCATGGTTCTTATTGATGATTATTAACTAATTGTATGAACTTTCCATGATGCTGATGAAGTTTACTGTGGTAGAATAATACAACGACTTAGAGACATTTATCAATACCATTTGAAGTCTATCTTTTGCTTCATCATTGCCTATATAGGCCTATATTATATATATATATATAACGTTTCCTAGGAGGCAATAGCTCACAACAATGATCAACTCTGATAAATAAATAATTCCTCAAGAAAATAAAACACAGCTGGTATAGACCTGCACAAAATCATAAGAATATCACATTCAAAGGCTTTAGTTGAATTTCAGAAATTAGGCCTAGACTACACTCAGTTCTTCAACAAGATTGCACATTCACATGTCTTAATAACATGGAAAGAGCTACGAACCCTGACAAATGAATAATTACATGATGGTGCTACTGGTCTAGACCAGGGGTCGCCAACTCCAACCGGGTCGCGGACCACTTTCAAAATTTCGTACAGGCCGCATGAGTTCAATATCGAGATTAAATAGGTCACATATATTAACAACCACGTTTGAAAAACTTCAAGCCAGTATAACGCTGCGCTCTTTAACATGGGCGACGGCCGACGGACATAGTTACCACAATAGAAATAATCTCTTATTGCCAAATACAACAAAAATAGTATTCTCATCACTTTCACTTTATTTTTAACAATGAGTGGTGCACGATACCTGACAACACAGTTGAACAGCTAAAGAATCGATATTGGGGTTAGCTAGACATGGTAGGCCTACTTGCTGAAATGAAAAACTATCTCCTCGTAAAGCTTGATCTTGTGGGGTGGGGAAGCCTCAAGTCGTTTTCAAAGCGACTTGGTCTTGGCAACCTCTGGTCTAGACCTTCACAAATGCGTATGAATATAGCACATTCAATGGCTCTTTTAAATTTGAACGCTTTAATAACATGGAAAGAAGTCAAAGAACTACGGTCACCGATACGTCAGGTCACCCGTCATCGTATAGTATGAGAATGACACTTTACATCTATATCAGATCTTAAATGTTCAATATTGCTTGCTCAAATCGGCTTGCTCAAATACAGTCCATCCTCAAGATTACCGGACCACGACTGACCTATCGATCTCGCTTCCCATGACATGCCGCCCTATTTCTTGTCGCATTCTTTTTCTATACTATCTTCTTTACCTTCATTCAGTGTGCATGCCTCCTCTTTACATCTCCTAGGCCAAGGTGGGTGTCAGATTCCATAGACTACTCCTTGTCGCTTCGACATCTTCCTGTCTTTTCATTGTATCGCATTTTTGTGGTGTATTGAACTGATAAAATTGCTAATAAACCAATGATGATGATGATGAGTACATATTCTCAGTCTATTGAATAATTCAATACGGTCGGTTGAAAGCGCGGTTGTTCATTAGTAGGCCTACACTAACTACTATCATCACAGTTACGTTCATTATGTAATACGCTCTAGGTAAGCATGGTTACATATCCAAAATTCAGTCTTCCAAATTTCATTCCGGGGCAATAAAACCTGATACCGTTATTGCAGCTCCACTCACGCACCTCGGCCCCTGATATCTGCGGTTCAATAAACAAACCCAAATATTTGCCCACTGACTGCTCTTTCGTTCCACCCAGCGGTTTAATAATCCACATGACGTGACTGCTACCCGGCTGATGTGAGTCCTGCTGATCGTGCTGTGTGTTGTATTTCTCTGGCTTTCAACATTTTCGAAAATGGCAATTATGGCCTCACATCGGACCACTTTTGTCGATACACCTTCGACTCAATGATAATACAATCGTTCCATTCATTTACTATTCTTATTGATGTTTTCTTCATGAGCCATTTACTTCTGCTTGTGGAAGCTACCGGGTGTGTGACAGAGATTTTCTTTTCTATTGGTTGTTCAAGTAACTTTAGGTCGACGTAAACATTTTTTGTTTCAAACCTTCAACCCACAATCATTTATAATATGAATTGTAAGGCCTGTATCGAATAGACTTCACTTCAATTATAAATCTTATGGAATGGACTCGGTAGGCCTACCTATAGCCTTTTGATGACTCGAGGCATATTTTCTAAAAAAAAAATGGAAATGAAATGTGGGATGTAGCATTTTTCTCGACCTAAAAAAAGCGTTTGACTGCGTAGATCATAAAATTCTCATCTCGAAATTGGCGCGATACGGACTTCGGGGCCCACAACTTGAGCTCATGAAAAGTTACCTCACTGGACGCCAACAAATGGTTGCGATCTCAGACACCTTGTCCTCTCCTCACCCGGTGACCTGTGGTGTGCCCCAGGGCTCAGTACTTGGACCGGTCCTTTTCACCTTATATGTCAACGACATTTTTGAAACCTCCTCATTGAACACCACACTGTTCGCTGATGATACTCACCTCCTCTCTTCCGCATCTTCGACGGCAGAGCTGGATGCCCTGACTGGTGACCAAATGCCCAAAGTCCATGAGTGGACGGCCCAGAACAACCTTTGCATAAACGCCTCGAAATCGCAATTGCTGACAGTTAATTCAAAAAATAACCTAACCGTTAATATCGCTGGTCAGCCCGTTTCCAACACAGATAATGCCAAATATCTCGGAGTTTTACTGGACTCGAACATGTCCTGGAAGAGTCATATTCAGTCCCTAGAAACTAAATTATCACCAAAGTGCGGCCTGTTCTACAGCCTTGGGCGCTTCATGCCAGCATGGGTTCTTCTGATACTCTTCAAATCCTTAATCCAATCGAAGTTACATTATGGCATCCTCTGTTGGGGGGCTGCTAGGGATGGTGTGAACCTCTGAAAGGTTCGGGTTCGTGTGAACGCGAACCTTTTTGAAAGGTTCTGTGTGAACACGAACGTGAACCTCGTGACGTCACGTGACGTCATATTGCTAATTCCAACCCTTTCTTTCAATGAAGTGATAGCCTAATATGCCCTATATTAATGTACATGACACCTAGCGAAGATTCGGCCCACATAATGCCACAATGCTGAAGTACATATCGGCGTTTTAAACGTCGCTAAATGTATCAACCGCGGTAATCAAAGGATATAATAATTGCATAAAATCAGTACATTCCGTCGCTTTGCCAACAATTTCGACGAGGACTTACTAAGGAATATAAGCTTACGCCTTAACGGGTTTCTATACTCGCTACCGATACCACAAACAACAAGTTATGCAGCAGTAGCACGCACCTTAATAGCACGGATTTGGTTTTAATGATACAGTAAAGATATGAAGTCAAGATTGACCCAGTTCGACCGTTCGATTTATTACATCAGAAGACGATATCAATGTCATTGATTGGTTGACTAAGCATCATTCGCTGACTAGTGACTACGTATATCGATTGCGGGTCAGGCTCACAGCAGAGAGTCACTAAATATTCACAAACGGAAAGCTGGATATTCCGAGAAAATTTTTGCAACAAAGCAAGTAAAACTTTTAAGGTTGTCGAGGTGCATGGTGCATGCTCGTTTAGTGTTGATTTATTATGCTGCCGGCACCATGCATGGAGTAGCCCGCAGTTGAAATGCAATAAATTTGAGCCAGAGATCTTATAATGGAGTGAAAATTACAATTTACCAAAAGGTTCACAGTGCAGAACCTACCAAGGTTCTGTTGTGAACGCGAACCTCTAAATTTCCGAGGTTCACACACAGAACACGAACGTGAACCTCGCGTTCACACCATCCCTAGGGGCTGCCAGTAAAACTGCACTCAAGCCACTGCAGAAACTACAGCATAAAGTGCTCCGAATCATAGCTAGGGCCCCAAAGGGGCCTGGCTGCCATCCAATAAGTCGCTGCTGAAGAGATTCGGCGTCCTAAACATAGAAGATATGCGGAAACTAGAAATCGCCAAGTTTATGTATCAGTTTCACTGCGGTCGTTGCCCCGAATATTTCAATGACTTCTTTACCTCTGAATCAAAAGCGCACAAGTACAACACACGCGCGTCCACGTCGTCCAAATATCATATGATCGACCGAAAAGATCATCGCTCCATCAAATATGCCGGACCTGATGTGTGGAACAGTATCCCGCCGGCCATCCGACAGTCGACGAGCATGTCCACATTCAAGTCGAAATACAAGCAATTACTACTAAATAAATACAGTCCATCCTCAAGATTACCGGACCACGACTGACCTATCGATCTCGCTTCCCATGACATGCCGCCCTATTTCTTGTCGCATTCTTCTTCTATACTATCTTCTTTACTTTCATTCAGTGTGCATGCCTCCTCTTCACATCGCCTAGGCCAAGGTGGGTGTCAGATTCCATAGACTACTCCTTGTCGCTTCGACATCTTCCTGTCTTTTCATTGTATCGCATTTTTGTGGTGTATTGAACTGATAAAATTGCTAATAAACCAATGATGATGATGATGAAAATGATTCGACTTGAGTTAATATGTGCATTGACTCAACTTGTATTTGAGTCATTACCAGGGTTGTAATGACTCGATTCTTGGTGACTCGGCTCGATCGAGCCCATTACTAAAATATCGAAAATGCCTCGACTCATTTTGATGCAACCTGTCGTTGCGGATGACATGACCAGGTCCGCAGCTGTGGAAAATGGGAATGCGAATAAACCACAAATGTATGGACTCAGCACGCTCTTCACGTTATGCCGAAGTGTCGGGGGCGCGAGAGGAAGCCACGGATATAAATTTTACAAGTAGGAAAATAGCAATTTCCAACTTACCGTAGGCTACATGACCCGGCTGGGGCGTGATTTCCCAGCCCAACAGCGACCGAGAAGCGGAACGCTATATCAACAAGCTATCTCAGAGACGGTATCTTAGGATGAACTTTGCAGATGCATTCTAATGACTATCTCTAAGCGACATATAGAGCGCTCTGCAGTTCACCAGTTAAGCATGTTTTTGATCATTGTGGCCCGCGTCGTCGCAAGGTATCGTGGACATAGCAATATGACATCCCGGGACGTCATAGATTCGTGTTCACTGTTCAGTGTTCACGTTCGCGTTCACGTAGTACCTTTCAGGGGTTCGCAGTTCGAACCATCACTAAAAATCACATTACTTTATTTAAATACATTCACATTCAACTGATAAACCGATCTGTACCGCATTTTATCCAAAACTAAACTTGTCCTCAATATTGTCATGTAACACCCACTCGACGTACCACCATAGTACTGAGATTATCAGTCGGCTAAAGTAGCTACTCGTGCCACACATTGCATAGTATGGAACCGGATATATCACCAATTGTGTGTTTAGCGGAAATACACCTGACATCTTATTACCCAAGTATTACTGGGATCAAAATACATTGAGTAATGCATTTCCCAACACCATATCAATATGCCATTTCTGAAAACTTAATTCGATTGTTCTGCTAGAGTAGTTCGTCGCAGTTTCCAGCGGCCGCCTTTCATAATATTACTCGTATAGGTATAGCCTATACGGAGGGGTAACGACTCAACATAATACAACTTCGCGGCTTCCATCCTTCCAGAGATCCGGCCGTGTATGCTGGGTCTGAGCCCGGCCCAAACCCGCGGGTTTACAGTGGTGCCGGTTTAAGCCCGAAAACCGGTGGTTCGGCCGGATTTGTTCCCGAGATATTTTTTGCAAATTCGAGCACGAAGGCATAATATGAACTTTTTTATATTTTTGCCCTACACCGATCCATGTAGCCTATACGCATGATACATGATCATGTGCATACTACATATGCATACCATCATATGCACATCATGTGCATGTGCAGTGCATTGCAGCTGGACAAGGAAGGTGCAGAAATAGCCTTGAAAGGCATTCTTGACCAACCCCTACAATCCACATGCTATCACGGAAATGCTGATCGAGGGGCGCGAGTGTCACGCCCGACCCGACTTCTACCAGTGGCCAAAACTAACTTTGTTGCTCGTAGTCTAGTATCACCATTCAAAAAGTACAAGTATCATAGTTGTAAGTTCCTACAAATATGTACTATATCGAGAATAATATCCAAAGCATTCCAGCTTTTGTTATCACATTATAGTATGCACACCATACTACGTGCACGCCCAGATGTAGCTGTTCAGTGTTATTCTAATTGAATTTTTAGGCTTGTGATTTCGCAGCAACACTACCACTAGGTTGATTTGGAATATATTGCAAATCTTTTTAAGTCCTTCTCGTATAATTCTATAGAAAATGAATCATATTTCAATTTCGTCACCTGAACTTTGTCACGAGCCATTTCAGGGATGCACCCCGCCCCTTAGCCTACGCGCATGTCTATTGTTCAGTTCCGTTTATTAGGAATTTTCATCAATTCAAATACCACCAGACTGCCATACAATGGAAAGATAGGGAGGTGTCGAAACGACTTGCAGTAGTTTTCGAAATTGTGAAACGATTTTGTGACAACCAGCTACGTACCAGTAAACTTATATCTATCGATGATACGAAGCAAGGTATCTATTCCAGGGATGTCAAACTAAACTTGCGTCGCGGCTAGGGCTTCAAGCAATTCGATCGCTAGCGGGTCGCGCCAGTCAAATGAGTTCAAAATGTCACCGTAAAATCCACACCTTTATTTTTCACAGGAATGCTTTATTATTATCAAAACTATTCATTATAGTACAAACGAAAATGATCTGTGATAATCCATGATTACAGTATGCGACTTTGTCTACACTGGCATGCATGCAGAATCTTTCCTCACATTAAAAAAAATTGACCTGCGTGAGTTATGGGGTCTGTGACAAATGATTTACGTTATAGGAGTTGTAAATTTGGATCGACAATCCCCTTCCAGACCAGCAAACCCGCAATGGTTTTTGATGTGTATTATAGGGCTTGTATCAGGGTATATAATGGCACATATCTTTTGAATCAATACCATCCTCGAGTGGACTTTTCTCAATTCAATTACAATATTTATAGCGTGGGGGATCTATGGTATCATAGCCAAATCAAGCAAAATAGTTGGACCAACTAATCACTTAAGAACAGAAAAACGCCTATATATATAGAGGCTGTATATCAGGGGTCACCAACCTTTATGCAACCACGGGCTACTTTTGGGTACTGATTGAATCGACGGGCTACCATTTGCTCCCGCCGTTTACCCGTACCAGACTGAATTTCCGCTGTGATATTCATAGCACTGGGCATGAATCACATTGCGGCAAGACTTCTAAGAGAGTCTTTTAAATCACAACATATCATTTCAACTAGCTAGCCACCAAGACTTTTTAAGAAATCACGAATTAATTTGCACCATATTTATATAAATTATACAACAACAGTGAGCTCAAATTTTAAAATAAATCATGTCACACGTTAGACTGGACATCATGTTATCTGTTTCTATATCAGCCAGTGGGAGGCCTGTCATTGCATGCCGTCAACTAATGTGCTGTACTCTGGTATGTAACTTGACACTGCAACTCTGAATGAGTGTTCCAGAGGTTCATTAGTGAGGCGAGCTCTGTGTTTGTTTTTGATGAAGTTTTGATGAAGTCATGTCCGCAAAGGCTAATTCACAACGCTAAGTTGAACCAAACACGCTTGCAACCTCCATAGCTGCTGCGCATACACCACTGTAATTTTCCGTGTCAACAAGGCACCAAAAGTTTGCTGCAGTCTTATGAGCTTTGAGGTGGAGGTCATTTTGCGGTGTTACAATTTCAGTCACCAACTGTTCAGAATCCAGACATTGCAGATTTCATTATATCTGACACCAGCATCGATTACAGAAAGTTAGAAACATGGTACTAAACTTCGTCGAGAGTAAGAGAGACAAGCTGTGTCAAAAGATACAATACTTAATGGGCATACAGATATTGAAGATCTGCTAGTACTTCACCGCTATCTGCGACCGAAAAGTGACGTTGTTTACCACTTTGGCATTGTCCTGGACGCCGAGCTACTGTTTACGGAACCCTACGCCATTTCAAAAAGACCGTATTTCGCCTGTATATGCACTACGTCGTTTTCTACGTCTTCGATATCTTGTGATTCTATTACATCAGGGGTTCTCAACCCGCGGCCCGCGGGCCGCATGCGGCCCGCAGACTAATATTTTACGGCCCGCGACATCTTTCATTATAAACGCAATTACTTCTAACACGGTATTTTTACAAATTAATTTTATCTTAATACTTAGCACTTTTATCGCACCGTCTCTCTTTCATTTGATTACTCATTCTTGAAAACAGTGGTTCTCAAACTGGAGGATGCGCTGCCTTGGGGGCCTGAAAGCATCTGAGGGAGGGGCGAAGATGCGGTCAACTGAGCAAAAAAATTTGCGCTCTTCGCAATTTATCTCCGTTTCCTAGTTATTTCTCGGTGTATAGTCAGAATTTCATATTTGAGATTTCTCTCAACAGCCAACCTTCCTAGCCATCGAACTAGCCGTATGTGTTGCTAGCATTCTGGTTGCATTTTGTTATATGACGATAAGGGGGCACTAAATTTTACCTATCAAAAACGGGGGCGTGTCTAAAATAGTTTGAGAACCCCTGCTTTAACGTGTTCTCGTTTCTTGATGTATGCTCGACTTAAGATTGGTATTGATTTGAATCGGTATTCGACTGGACTCTAGTTCAAGAGAATTTCGCAACGTAGTAGGCCTACATTTTTAAAGAGTATTAGACTCAGTGTAAACGTTTGTTGAGATTGCCGATGACGATACAGACCAATCGTTCAAAATTGATTGGAATATCGCTAGAAGCAAGAAATCTGCTAAAGAAGGTGTTATTTCAATAAAATCTCAACATTATGTGCGAATATCTGCTGCTTTCGGAACTTAGTAGCAAGGACAAGATCACCCGACGAATTGCGAAGATACAGTCATCGGATTCAATCGTGACCAGACGAGAAACATCAATGTCAGTCGGTATTTTATAGCATGTTCTGAAACACATTGCCGCGTAGACTACTTAACCCAGCCTCGGACGAATCCACCGATATTGCATAACTAATCATCTGGTTGAATTTTATCAGAGTGGACGTATATGCTGAGTAAATAAGGCTGGGCAAACGTGGGGAGGGGACCAGCAAAAATATTAACTTGACAAAGCTGCCTACTGTAATTAATGATGCAGGGCTCCAGGCTTGGAAGGAAAGAAAAAGGGCCGATTGGTTTGCTCAGAAATGGCCCCAATCACCAGACTTCTTCACATATCACTCAGAGCTCAATGTGATAATGGCCTCCGTAACGCAAAAGTTACCGTAATTTTATACTTGCTCTCTCACGCATTGAAACAGAGAGTTCGGTTGTCTGGTGGAAGGGTGTGAAGTTGAATATACCGACTTGGTATCGAATGCAATGCACGCTTCGTGAAGTGATTTACTTGCGCCGCAAGAAGATAGGCCTACATAGTCTTACAACAAGCAGCAGATGCCAACTTACGAACGCTGCCCATTAATGCTTTAGAATGTATAAAAACGTACTACATGGCCGTATACGACTGGTAAATGGGCTACATTAGCCTAAATTTAACATTAGCCCACAAATACATGTAAATATTTTTCTGCGGCCCGCAGCGTCTTCTGCTGTTGAAATGCGGCCCGTTACACAAGGGAAGTTGAGAACCCCTGTATTACATGTTGGTATATTACTAATTGTAATTGAGTTTGAGGATATTTGATATCATCATTTCAAGTGTTTATGTATATGTATAAAATTTGTATGTTAGGTGTTTGTATGATTTAAACAAGAATAGCTAAATCAATCAATCTATATATTTGAAAGCTCACTGGTAGTAATCAGACGAATTGGTAAATGCTGCTATTCGATCTATTTTTAAAACAGGCTCGCGGGCTACTCATCTGGTCCTCGCGGGCTACCTGGGGCCCACGGGCACCACGTTGGTGACCCCTGCTGTATATCATAGCTACCTGTATGGTGTTTTACCGCTATTACGAGGTATTTGAAAGTCAAAATGTCGATTTTCCGGTAATATGTATGTGGCATTAATTTTGTAAGTTTAGGCGGAAATCAAAACGTGATTTTATCCCAACATTGGAGTTGATATTTTATTTGTTGATTTATTGTTGTTGTTTTATTTTATTCTTGTAGGTGGCGACGAAACATTTTTGAGTTTTGAGCGTATGTCTTATAAGTCCCATGGCCGTGTGGCATTGGACCCCCCGTGTGGGGTTGATACGTTCGAGCAACAGATTTTAAACGCTTATAAATATTTTTTGAAATGGAAGATATCCATGTAAATTCCCGCGATAGTTAGATCTTGTATCAAAGTTTTGAGACAGCAAAAGATCCGCTCTTCTCGGCTGCAGATTTGAGAGCCAGAGATAATTTTGCAATTGTTGATCGATCGCTATCACATCTCCCATATACAATATGTTACAGCAGATCAGGCAGATGCAGGTTTTATGGTAGCAACTAGGGATGGTGTGAGTGTGAGATTCACGTTCGCATTCTGTGTGTGAACCTTAGAAATTTAGAGGTTCACGTTCACAAACGAACCTTGGTAGGATCTATACTGTGAACCTTTTTCATAGATTACAATTTTCACTTCATTATAACCATCTTTGGTGGAAATTTATTGCATATCAACTGCGGGCCACTCTATGCATGGCGCTGACAGCATAAAAATCAACAAGAGCGAAATACAGTACACGTAGGTAGTCAGCAAATGATCCTTATTCAACCAATCAATGAAATTGATATCGTTGTTTGATGTAAAAAATCTGGCAGGCGTACGTTGTCCACCTGGATTTTGTATATGTTTATTGTACAGAGGTGGTAAAAGTAGTCACGAAAGCTACTCAAGTAGAAGTACAAGTAGCGACGACAAAATCTACTCGAGTACGAGTAGAAGTACTTCTTCCATAAGCAACTTTAAACTACTTGAGGTAGAAGTAGAATTGAATGACTTTAAATCTACTCAAGTAAGTAAGTAGTTGTGAAAACGGTCGTAATTCGTTCGCATTGACTGTCGAAAGCTGCAAATGGAGCTACGCGGAAGGTAAAGAGAGCTTGATTCATTGATGCATCTCAGGAGATGTCAATTTTTGACAGAATAAGCAGTTGTCCACATCATGAGATGTAAATGATAGTATTGATATGGAAATGCGATACTAATCCTTTGTTTACTTGAACACCCTGTTTTGGAGAATATATCATGGCATGGCGCCCTCCCCCATATTATAAAGCCCCTATTTTAGTCGAAAAGCAATACGGAATAGTTGTGTCGGTATCCGGCTTTAACACTTCGCGCGATTAGTTTACGTAATTAAAAATATGGCAGATCGTAAAAATGCCGTATAGTGAATAGCTTTATTTTCGTAACATATAAGGCATTATTACACTTGCTTTTATACTTCAACATATGTGCTCCAGACAAAAGAACTGAAATTATATAATTAAAACCCAACGTATAATACTCGTAATTGAAAGAAAAATACAAATGTTACTTCTAAAAAGCGGAAACGTTAAAAGAAGTCCTCCAAGTCCACTTTTCCATATTAGGACATGTCATAGGCTGTGCTGCTAAGTATGATAGCTAATTGCTAGATTGTCCAACAGTAGTTTCAAACGTTATTGGGGGGGGGGGGCATATATGCTGTGATGAAATATTTGATATAGGCGACAGTGCGATGTGAACGGAACCACGCAACGTGGCATCTAAATTATATTCAGCGATACCTTCATTAAAGATATTTGTCACTCCATATCTACTATTCGCGAAGCGCAACGAAAAATCCAGGCATTACATGACTTTTATGAAAATTCAATGTTGGTACTACATGAAAACAGCTCCGAAGTTCCTTAGGTTATCTTTCTCATCGGGGGATTAAACTACTTCTACTTCTCCTTCTACTTCTAAATAAAAGATCTACTTGAGTAAGTACCAGGAGTAGAGGAAAACTACTTGAGTACTTCGAAAAAGTAGAAGTCCTTCGTTACTGACCACCTCTGTTATTGTATCATAAAAACCAAATCCGTGCGATTGGGGTGTTGGCTACTGCTGCATAACTTGTTAATGGGGTAATACCGGTAGCAGCGTTTTACACTCTGCTCAATATCAATGTAGCAATACTCCGACACCGAATGCATTGTCCTGTCTGGCCTAGACCGTTCAGGCGTAAGCTTATATTTCCTTGCAAGTCCTCGGTGAAATTGTTGGCGCAGCGACGGAAGATATTGATTTTATTGAATTATTATATCATTTGATTGCCCCAGCTGATACATTTGGCGACGATTAAAACTTCAATATGTACTTCAGCACTGTGGCATTATGTGGCCCGAGTCGTCGCCAGGTATCCCGTACATTTTTCAGGCTATCACTGTACCGAAATGTAGGATTGGAATTAGCAATATGACGTCACATGACGTCATGAGGTTCACGTTCGCGTTCACTCAGAACCTTTCAAAAAGGTTCGCGTTCACACGAACCTGAATCTTTCAGAGGTTCAAACCATCCCTTTTAGAAACAACGTTATTCGCAAACAACGAAATTGGCAGAAATGCGATGATGGGCCTAATTAATTCAGTTATAAACCACTAAAACACTAGTTTCAACAACAATGAACGTAGGCATATTTCTATGATACTACCCTTGTTTTATAGTCTTGATGCAGCCTTGGCCTCTCGTACTCGTGAGAAATAAAATATATTTAGCTGTGAACGCGGACGATGGATTATGATTCATTTTTTCAAATAATCCTGGGGCCGGGTATGGGGTGATTTTGACAAGGAGAAGCTCTACAACGGTGTGACCAAAGATATATTTGAATTGTATTCTACATGTAACTATATAAGAATATTCATGTACCACACACAAACGGTTTCGCATTGGCGTTTTCGCCTCTGCGAATAACAATGTTTTGGCCGATTGTTCCAATTATTCAGAATTAGGTGTGCTATTTTTCGCCTTGCCGATATGTGGCGTAAAAACTCAACACTGCTGTGCCGTCCGATGGTTATAATTAGGACTATGAACATGTCCGACATGTACTGTCTTGAGGGATTATTTACGTCAAATTAATCTCAACTTTCGTTAGAAATGTGCTGGATAATTCGAGTAAATTTGCATTTCTTCAGAATTGCTTCGCGGGCCTGATTTAATCGTCTCGTGGGCCAGATGCGCCCCGCTTGCTGTATGTTTGGCACCCCTGGTCTATTCAATTGAAAGTTGGCGCTTTCAGCGAAATTTTGTTGACAGAATAAATATGGCAGGCAATGCATTATCGTGTTGTTGTTTGAATTGGAAAATTCGATGTTGTTCGACCATGGAAGCTTTCCATTCAAAGGCTATGATACCCGTCTCGGAGAGAATGTGTTATTGTTGTCACCATGATCTCAATTCGGAATCATAACATTATGAGAGTATACTCTCCCCATGCATCACCTTTATGCATCATCATCTCGGATATGTAGACGGCAATATAGTTATGGAAGAAGGCTTCACAGCGGGACTATAGCCGCTGAATGATCGAGTCTAGTAGGCTAATCTTCGGAGGCCCACGTTGAATGTCATGAGTCCAATTCGGAGAATTCCAAATCAAAACTAGAGCGGTTTTGTATCAAAATATATTACTTTAGGTATTCCGTTCATTATTAACGGAAAAGGTGTTGAGTTATCGTCTTCCAACAAGTCAGACTAGAACGCCGGAACATAAAATAGCTTGTTTGGCGCTTGGCGCATTGTTTTACGAATTGTGCGCAAATGTCTTATATCTTTAGGCGTTTATGCGGACTTACTTCTTGGGCCCGTGTCATTCACTGTGCACTGTGCAGACATTAGACTCATCTTCCGGAACACCCCGACAGCGTATGATAGACTCCTCAGGTCTGGTATTTATGTTCCTACTGACTTATATCAGTAAAGGCGACTGGACGTGGAGAGTGGACAGAGGCCAGGGGATTGAATTGAATGAATTCGCGGGATGTACTGTACACTACCGTACTCGCTTTATTATTGTGTACTGTTGCCATACGTCCTCCCTTTTCAGAGTTTTGAAAAGGTCCTCCGAGGACGACTAAATATCCTCCTTTTTGGAAACTCGTCCTCCTTTACAGCTTTTACAGATGCGATAATCGACAGGTTCAACTGACAATCAGCTTAGGGCTGTTCAAAAATTACTTTTTTTCCCCGATTCAAGCCGGTCACCTCTTAAATCGTCAGGTTGCAGTAGAAAACCTTGCTCACCAAATTTCACTCGATTCCAACCAGTAATGGCCTCCGCAGATCCAATTAAAATTTTTAATTTATTATGGAAAATTAAAAAAAAAATTTTCCAAATTTTTCTGCCAACCCCATGAAATTGTGGAGCTGTCTTCAAAGACGTTGCAAAACAAATTTGAGTCAATTCCGACCAGTAGAAGCGGAGTTATGTGAGTTTTTCGTTGACAAATCGCGGATTATCCACCGATCAAGGATAATCCGGGGAATATCATCGAAAAACTCACATAACTCCGCTTCTACTGGTCGGAATTGACTCAAATTTGTTTTGCAACGTCTTTGAAGACAGCTCAACAATTTCATGGGATTGGCAGAAAAATTTGGAAAATTTTTTTTTTAATTTTCCATAATAAATTAAAAATTTTAATTGGATCTGCGGAGGCCATTACTGGTTGGAATCGAGTGAAATTTGGTGAGCAAGGTTTTCTACTGCAACCTGACGATTTAAGAGGTGACCGGCTTGAATCGGGGAAAAAAAGTTATTTTTGAACAACCCTAATTCAGCATATATGACGGGGACTACGGACGTTCGAGCGGGTCATTCGGGAGTCGAATGACAGTGACGACCTTTTTTCTACAAAATCCAAGTAAAAATTGATAAATCGGGAGTCGAGTAACAGCGATGGCCTTTTTTTAGTCAACTCAACAATTTTTTTTAGCAAAAATAGCAAAATCGACTTTTCTGATTTCGCAAAAGTGTCCTCCTTTCCCGATTCCAAAATATAGTAACCCTATAGTATTGTGCAGTTTCATTTTAAATATTTACCAAGTCGAACGAACTGTCTCACTGTCGGTAAATGTTCCCTTGGTTATAAAGTTCCCTTCACGTGAGCAGAGTCTGATTTGCCAAGTTACACTTGGAACTCTGGTGCACCCACACTCAACAGGTCAAACTTGATAGGCACTATGATTGAATTTTACATCGATGTCTACGAAACTGTATCGATTGCATGCGAGAGAGCTCACTACATATCAGTCTAGTGTAGCTGCGTTAGGCCTCAATCCAGAACGATGCAACGCGTCACAATACCATCCGTACATCAGCACATAACTAGCAATAAACATTAAAAACGCGTGCATGTTTTGTATGAAGCGATCGGGGTCGTGTTCACAGTAAATTCGCACATTGCTATCACTTGCTATAGTATACGACTATACGTAATGTCTACCGGCGAGACACGACACTCGATGGCCGGGCAGCAATTGAAAAAACGCCGTGTCGAAGGCCTGAAGTAGCGCGGGGAAATCCGCCTTGAGTGACAAACTGTTTCGAATCAGGTAGCGCGTAGTACAGCGCCGGCGATTCTGCGCCTCATATTTAGAATCCGTAAGCTTCCGGCCATTCGTGTTATGAAGTTGTAGTAGATGCAAACTGCCGCTAGGAAAATTCGAGTTTTGTGTAGCTGAAGCACAGTATTCCTGATTATGGGTGTAAGTCAACCTTTGGTCTCCGCTCAATTTAATAATTACGGATAGTCATACACACAAAACATGTAGACCAAGTTAGGATTTGAGAAGTTTTTCAGTTTAATGCTACGAACGCTTAGCTAATTTCGCCAGAGAAGTTGCGATAATCTATTCCAAGTGAAGATCTGGTATACAGTCAAGGCTCGTGCATGTAGTTCTGCTATCAGCAAGATTCAGTCTCGACCAGGTTTCTGGTATATCATCGGTGACTTTTAACTATGACATCAAAAATGGAATGCAATAAGAAAAGGGTCGTGTGTCTGACTTCATTCTAGGCGAGGTGGTGTTTAAAATTGGATAATGTTCGGTGACTGATGAATTCCCTCAATATTACTTAGACTTAGAGCTGTGTTCGTGTTTGTGGTCTAATCATTGACTTTGAGAGGTCGATTCTTTTGTAAGGAATAAATCGGAAGCGATACACACTGACAAGAAATAAGATGGTTTCTAACAAATATGTAGCTCATGGTGTTACAGTATAATAACATAGAGCCGAGGGGTTCATCAATGTCTTCTTTTTGCTGCATTTGTCGATATTTTATGAATCATATTGACGATATGACGGTAGTTTTTTTTCAAATAAAGTAAGTCTATCAATGCCATTATTCTTTGGTATTTGACTAACGATCGAAATGGATACTAAACTAATGAGTCAGACTACCTTATGACATGGAGCTAGTCGCTGATAACGACCATTGGCAAATATATTTGAGGAAGAGTTGAAATATATCCTCCTGAAAATAACCGAAATAACCAATATTTTTCATCCATTGTTTTGATTGCGAAAACCTAAACTCATTGAATTGAGAGGGTCGTGTTTGATTATTCTGTGAGGAATTCGTACGGGGCTTTGTAAGACATATCTTTGTCACTGTTATCTGCCATATATATTTACATATGACCACGGATGATTCAGTGTCCTGGTACCTACGACCTTATATTGAGTGAATGGCAGACTGGAGCAGCATTTCTCATACAAAAAAGACTTCGGAATCGAGTGGGAAAGAATCGATATGGTATTGTGTATTAAAGGCCATCTGTGCGATATATTCTGTTATTCTAAGTACGCACACGATAAAATTTATTTTATTGAGATGATGATAAATGATCGAACATCTGCAATAACTGACTGTTCGTTGCTAGCCGAGTGATGCATTGGTATAAGTGTTCATGTGGTATATCCACCGAGACCATGCAGCCGATTTTACTTCGATGAATTGGTGGTCGTTGAAGGCTCATCACTATATATAGCTCGTGTCGATAGTGTAAGGATTTTAGGTGAATCTGTGTGCCAGCTTTGTACTCGTAGTCCTGAGCGTAGACATATCTATTCTTCGATGCTGATTTCATGTCAAAGGCGGATATAATGTTGATGCTTAAGTATGTACTGAACTGAATTAGTCCGGGTCATTCGTAACTGCAGATCATCGAATCGATCCCTTTGAGATGGTATAAATATCGCAGTTAAACCGCGGGCTGCACATATTGTTTCTTTATCGTTTCGACACCTATCTCGTTCAGAATCAGTAACCATGATGGCGGGACTTATAGGTCAACTTGAATATCGGGATACACATAACAATCGTGAATAACACTGGGCAACAATTTTGAACGAAAAATTTGTTGACTTCGATTTTGCACTTGATTTAGGCTAATTTTGGCGTGCTGATTCCAAAATGCCACTGGTTTTCTTTTATCACGTTAAGTTTTTGCTCTACGACATATGCCCAAAATATGCAAATTTTCACGAATTTAGCCATATTACTTTTCCATACCATATAAAAATCCACACTTTTACCATATAATAAGTTACCTAGCCCAGAGATCAATTGAATTATTAAGAAAAAAGGTATTAGTATCGATCTAGGCCGATGCTTTCTCCCATTTTTGATTAGAGGATGCAACCATCTGAGGATATTTCACGCACATATTTGATGCAAACTACAGAATATGGCAAGAAAAATAAACATTACATTTACTATCAGCTATAGGTCCAATACCCCATTCAGCTTATCCCGTGTCACTTTAAACTGCTATAGCCTATGATCGATAATTTGGATCAAGATGAAGATCTTAGGGATAGCAGGCCTGATGATGTAGATTTTGAAATCGAAGATGATTCAGAATGTAGAGTAGTCCATCAACACAAGTTATTGATCTGACATAAGCTTTGGGACTTGAAATAGATATTTTCGGAACTTTTAACATCCTCACGAAGTGAAAAAAGATTACTTGGCAAGGTAAAGAAAGTATCTCACTTTCGATCAGGAGAATCAGCCTTTCCTTCGTCGGCCTACTTTCGGTAGCTTTTTGTATTGCCGTGACACTGGTATTGGCATGATACTGTCACCATGGATTACTGGAGGAGTTAGGAATCCCGATTTAGAACTCAAGTGAATGGCAAATGGCTATAGGTAGCTCAAAAAGGATCCTAAAGTGTGGCATTCTCCAAAATGCCAACGTCTTGGGTGCAGTAACAATTGCACACTCAGTTATTCTTCCTGAATAATACAGAAACATTGAGAACAATACAGAAACATAGAATTGTTTTTCAGACAATAAGGATGCACAGCACATGCAACCCTGATACACATGTGCCACTGCAATATGTTTATGTCGGACGGCAGACATTCAAAAAAAAAAGTAAAATATTTTAAGAATTTCCATGAAAACCTTGACATAGTCAGACATGGTCAAGGTGAAAATGTCCCCCAACATCTGAAGATGATGGGGATAAGATACCAGAGTAGATTGGAGCTTACATATATTAGCTGACTATTGCTCGAGTATCAAACTAGACAACCTACAGAATTATGGGTTATTAGCGTAAATTTGAACCCTGAAACTAGCACTTTATTTGTCCTGTACAAGCAATATGATTTTAAATCAACGAAATAAAGCAGTGCAAATGTTTATTTGAAGTCTAATGATTTACTTTCGACTGGTTTTAGTTTTTGAAAAGTTTTATACAATAAACACAAAATATTAAAAGTAGTGCTATTATGTGGGTTTTAGGCAATGTGGGGGTGCCTAACCCAAAAACGTGACGTGATAGACAAAAACGGAAGTCATTTTTGAATTCAGCGCCCAAAAGTTAGTCGAAATCAATTGTCTGACCAAAGTCAACAAAAATTGTGTTGACCAGTGTAATTGATGTAAAAACATGAATATTTTTCCGGTTATCGAATAACTTTAATAACGATATTCTTTCGCAAAGACGGCATATGCATATTTTAGTGATTGTGGTGTTTTTGTCCCTTCTTTTAGCCCATCGGAGCTAATATAAAATGCATCACAGCAAACAAAATTAGAAACTATTCCAAATTCCAAACTGGCACTTCTTCGCGGGCCGCATAATTGATTTCGGTGGGCCGCATCTGTGCCGCAGGTCGCACGGTATGCACTGCTTAGTGCATACCTCTGGTGTATACTGTGTATAGGTAGAGGTAGACTTTGCAGTCGGGTAAGTGATTTCATTATCACTGGTATGATAATGCCTGGTCGGGAAGTCAGAGTGTGGACGTTTTTCTGGCACAGATAGAGTTTACCGTGCGGGTCATATACTCACCCATAGGATTCTTTCCGAAATTCTTCTCTGGTACTCTATTCTATAAGGGAGTGTCGATTTATCACGCTTTATCCGCTTGGTTTACGACTATCCGAGCGGGGCCTACGGTAGCGTAGGCCCCGATCCGAGTAATATTTTAAGGTGTCTACATTTAGTCGAGTTTTCAAATCCGTATGTTTTTTTGCTCACTTGGTCATGACAGTTTCATTAAGACATTGGCTTCTAATAACTATGTTGCTAAAATTTATACAGCAAAAAACATATATAGCATTGTCGTATATATCGTACCGAAACTAATTTATTACGTTCCAGTTAGATCGCAACATTTACCTTCGAGATTACCCGGCCGAGTTTGGTCCCGATGCAACACCTGCTTTCGCTCTGTTGATAGATCTACGGAATTCATTGAACATAAAACCTGATAATCCCCCCTCCTGGGCAAATGTGTGAAAATAATAATAATCCATGTAATACAGCTTGTAAACACATTGGCTTATAAGATTCGTACGTCTATTGATGGTTTTATAAGTGATTGTTCAGTTGTTCACTTGCGTTTGATACATTTGTACGTTTCTTGAGTAAGAGAATGATTGTACGGAAGGATATACACAATAAATTTTCGACCTAGCTCCGACAGTTAACGGGGACACCATAATGCAGATCTCCTATTCTCCGCAGGTCATAATGCGATATAACTTAGCGACGCCGCAAGACACGTTGGTGTCGTCACAATACACAGACGTCATAGAACCTACAGCCACCGAGTATGGATCGCAGAACAAGTCATTCGACGAATGCAGGATTCGTAACGACGAGGGCAATCCGATGGTTAACATGACTATTCCGTTTACGACGTTCAGTATTTGCGTGGCAGGAAACTTATTCGCCATCATTTTTCTCTGGCGCAGTAACCAGAGATCTGATAAAAAGGTAAGCTCAAATGGAATGACTGCTCGTCAATTGATCTACATCATCTTGCCCTTACACATATTTTTTGGATCTGAATTGGAAGATAAGAACAATGTAAAATAAAGTGTCTTCACTATGACGAATATACCTATATGGTGACCACGATGGCTACGAAGTGGATGAATGCTTCAGGTGTAGGCATCGCATTATCCACGATATCCCATTCATATGTTATTCATCATCAGCTGGATTTCTCAACCGGATATGTTTGTAATCTCCAGTCCGGCAAGTTTTCTCATCCTTTCTACTCCAATTCAAGCCCTATCAAACTCAATTCGTTTCATATATCGTTAACTTCCGTTTCGAAAACACATACTTTTGGTATTCCAGCATCACATTTTCTACACCTTGATCATGACGCTGGCGTGCTGTGATTTCGTCAGTGTTATCGTAACTTCGCCGGTCACGTTCGTGGCGTATATGAGCGGGAGATGCGTAAGTATAACCAATAACCATAACCTCGCCCTGTTTGATTTTTTTAGTATCTGAAAGTTTTCCGTATCGCTTGACTAATATAATGATATCAGGTACAGATAGATATGTCTGTTGTGTTTGTGTGTGACAATGGTATGGAAACTGCCACATAATAGTCTATCACGATTAGAGTGCCCGTGAAATGTAACGTAAGAATTACTAATACCATACAAGAGCTTCTTGGAGGTACAGAACTTCAATATACAATTGACTGAATAGTATATTCATATTGAAATAAACCCGAATATACAATTGAATAGTACCTTCATGTTGAAAAACTCGGGTTCATTTCAATATGAATACGGTATACAATGGTACCATACAGTAAAATATAATATATATGGCTGTCAATGAGCAAATATTTTAGATTCTGGAATCTAGAATTGTAAACGATATACTCGCTGATTTTTGTCAGCGTAAACCCATTTTTAGGTTATACCTGTAAACGCCTAGACAATTGTTGCTTTCGTAGTTACGATTATAGGATAGCTTTCTGAAATCAACCTTAATCGGGCATATATACCGGGTTATTAAAATCAAGACTACAGGATAATGCTACTTTGAAATTAGGATGTAACTTTGTCAAATTATTGCTAAATCCATGACGTGCTGAAAAGCTGTGTTATACTGTCTAATTGTAACCACCATCTAATTCTGTAATCTTTTATCAGAATTGCCTACGTTGCGCTTCAAGCCATGTTTAATTAGCGAGACTGCTTTTCACCAAGTGTGTCGTCATAAAGTAAATGTCATCCGAAATTTGCCAGAGCAAAAAGAGCTCTTCCGCCGTCATTGTTTACTCTTATGGTCGTGCATGGCTGGGCGCTTCGATTCAAGTATACCCGAATCCGAATCGGGTACCAACTGTAATGATTCGGTTGGAGTAGTGTTGACGACATTGTCGAGTATCGAAGTCATGCGCTGCTTGACCGTAAAAGTTATTTTGTCAACAAAATACATCGTTTCGATACTGCGGGAGCCCTGAAACGCCAATCGGTAGTATATCACGACATACAAAACGCGTAGCACACGTTTCGTGTCCATGATCGCTGATACGACATTTCTGTGGTACAGTGATCGACTCGCAGCATTGTCATTATGCACTACGAAGAGATGGGAAAAAACACAAAATTATTGTTGATGTTGTGAAACTGGCATAATTGTCTTGATAGCTACATAAAAGATACATACATTTGAACATTCCGAATAGTACATCCTGATATGACGTCGTAAGAAATGGTACTCTATTGCTTGACTTGACTGAATCGAATCACTCATCATTCCAAATCATTTTGTAGTGTATATTCAGCTATATTTCGTGTATTGTCACCTCGGAAAACCCACCTAGACTATACGTTTACTTTCTTACACACGCGAAGTCGGAATAATCAATGTCTGCATATCCGATAGGAATTCAAATTCAATTTTTCATCCTTAGTGCGGCATAATCAGGTTTGTTTCGACAACGTATAGAGCCTGCTTTTGTCCGTGCAAATGGATTAGCGACATACTTTCTATATAGATTCCGAAGCTGAATGCGAATGACACTCAGGTTGCGTTCAATACGGAAATCGTTCAATTCTACAAGATTATAGCAATCGTAAATGTTCTATTCCGTGGTATTATAGGATTTGCGGCATTCGCGAGAGATCGCGTACCTGATAACTTTCTCAGTAAAAGTGACAGTGGGATAGGTGCTAATCTGGTGAGATTTTCCTTTTCATACAGTCCTGAAACTGACGATATGTGGTGTTCTCAAGGTGAAATACACAAAGCCGCTCTATTTTCATAGGGCACTAAAGTTGATATACCGCATTCACTCTCTCTCACCCATAATGATATCGCAGAATAAGCAGATATTTTCCGATTACTGCTACCCTTATGCATTTTCCAAATACCCTAAGTATGCATTGCATAATTTACTATACAAATCACTGTATAGCTTCACAGACGATATAATGATTCGTCCAAGCTGGTATATTGGCCTATCTACAGGGGACATTGATCAATTCATGTAGTTGGTAATTCAAACAGTACTCTATGATAGTATTGTAAACATACATTGTCAGTTATACAACAATAAATGAATAAGCAATCGGTATGTACAGAAATGCTCTGCTCACCCGTCTTCAAATTGATTTCAACAATTTGTCGTCGTGTGCCCACAGTGGTAAGCCAAGTGATAAAGTTTGGTTTCTCATAGAATCAGAAGGATCGGACTAGTTAATTCGTACTCTATAGAAAACCGTCTGGAAAATAGTTCTTTAAGTTCAATTCAGAGATTTCCATAAAGACATAGCCTGTTTATTGCTGATTCAATATCTTCTAACCCAATTCAAAATATCTTTTGAAGTCTGACTTATGGTTAGAAGTAGGTTTTGCGTTTGCCAAGTTGATCGACTTGAAATCAATGTATTCACAACTGGGTAGGTCTCTATCGCAAAATCCACCGGTACCCACCACCTAGGCATGTGGCGTCAGATTCGTTTTGAAATCGTCGACGTGACAAACAAGAACGAGTGCGAATCCGTGTTGTTGTCATTTCATCGCAAATGATGCGTTGAAACCATTATGTGTTGCTTCAAAGCGAGAAATCCACTTTAAATGCGCCCAATACGAGTATGTATCATTCATATGGGGGGCATGCATATACAATAGAATATACATACATGTGGCACACTAAACACTATATAGGTTTATATGTATATCACGAGTCAAAATGTGATGTAAGTAACCTCAACGCAATCTTTATTATTTTTGATGACGGTCTATGCGGCCTTTGACACCAGACGCTTAGAATGGAGTTGGATTAAGGATGTCTGCGTATTCAGCTGTGGTACGTGACAAAACAAATGGCTTTACGATAATCGAATTATCATACGATCGCGGCGCGTTACCACAATCGCATTGTTTTCAGCTTAGAATTCCCACGTTTTTTCGAATATCTCTCTTTTAATGTTACCTTAGTTTTTAATTATGGGCTCGCATGATGGAGAATACCACTCCATTACCAGTAGAGGGGTCAGGTAGTTTGTATTGGGCAATTTGTCACGTGACGTGCGGCGCATATGGCGCGATATATCTCAAACATCACATCCTGTCGACAACTATACTTGGCAAATGCGTGAAAAGACGGCTCACGA
The DNA here is from genome assembly GCF_051294905.1 of Botryllus schlosseri. Classification (NCBI taxonomy): domain Eukaryota; kingdom Metazoa; phylum Chordata; class Ascidiacea; order Stolidobranchia; family Styelidae; genus Botryllus; species Botryllus schlosseri. The sequence continues at coordinate 7,639,203 of NC_137247.1, read as the reverse complement.
AACTAAGAGAGATATAGCACGCAGCTGAATATCGGCAGAAATCTATTCGTTGCTAGACTATATTTTTCAAACAGCAGATAACAAGGTGTCGGGAATGACTTCTTAAGTACTCGTGCATTCACTGTAAATCGTAAGGCAACACGTTTCAAAATAGGATACAAGTTATCACGATTGCTATCCTTTGGTATCAACGTGCATGATTGACTTCAACTGTATTACAGGTCCCAATTTCTGACTAACACGAGCATTACTTTATGGGTACGGTTGCCTTGTTTTGGTTCATGTCAAGAGCATTTGCAACCGCGTAACGAGCGATTCATGAACGTCAGATTATATATCTACAGCGAGTATTGTTGCTAAATGTGGGGTCGTGTGATATAGCTCACGCTCGCTGGTGTCTTATATGAAAATTTAAGATCTATAATCTGTAATAACAAATCATTTGCGGTACGATTATCCCAAATTAATCTAAATCGCGCTGTAGCATAATAGTGTATGGTTTTTAGTGCTTGTGACTTCTTACGTTGCGAAGTCATGGCTTACCCCAGTAGCAACTTGAAATTATGGAGATCATGGTGACTTTTACTCAACGAGACTTTAAGCCTGACACTTATGGGAACACCATGCAATGCGGAAAATCGTGACTAAAGGAAGTTCTGAATAGCAGATATGCCAACGCACGATGACACCTTTGGTAATCCGTAATTGAGCCCTGTAGTACAGGCAGGATTGACTTCCTGACTGGTATGACCGCGCGAAAACGACCCTGGTCTGTAAATACATCAGCACAGTTGCGAGTTACGACTTACATAGCTTAACTAAGAATGGAAAAAATGATTCGAGTACTCCTTTCCGCATAGAGTATTATTTTGAATGATTCTAGTCGAGTTGAGTGAGAGACCATGCTTTCGAGCCCTGAAATTATAAGCTCCTTCCCACCAAGAGTTATATTATCGAATGTAAACATGGAATGGCAACGACCGATTTTGTTTCTTCGTTCCGCTTCGCTGAGGCTGCAGACTGGATGGATTCACGTCTGCGATTATATGATTTCTGGCGTTCCAAAATATATCATACGGAGCGCAGAATTTAGTGAATTTGGTCTTGAGCGAAAGCTGCAGTCGCACTGATTACGAGAATATATAGTAAAATAGGATAATGCCCTGGAACCACCCTGAATTCGCCGTCCAAGTCTGTAATATCGGCATTGTCCGAACAATTCGGGAGCCGCAATGGGGCACTGTTCTGCGGTCATTCGAATGTTCTGAAAAGTGCATATTTCAGATGTTGAGGTTGATTTTTTAGCATGTTCCGGAGCGCTGATCCTATTTTAATTTATAGTTTCGGAATCAGTGCGACAATAGCTTTCGCTCAAAACCAAATTCAGTAAATTCTGCGGTCTGTAATCTGTATGATATAATTTGGAATGCCAGAAGTCCTACAGTCGCAGACGCAAATCAAGCCAAAATCTAGCCCCAGCGAAGCGGAACGAAGCTGCAATCGTTGCCATTCCATGTTTAGATTCGATAGTTATATCATGAACAAGAAATCTGGGTGTCTATACTTCTTCCCACCTTGAGCCTGGTAGCCCCCGATCGATCGTATCACAGCATCCAGATATGTAGCAATGCATACATTGCAGTATATTGTTGCATAAAGCTATATGCATAATGGTGCACATGACATTTTGTGAAGTCTTGATCATCCCATGCACAATTTCACATCCTTGTTATAAGGCGCAAGGAAATAGGTAAGGTCAAACAAACTCTAACAACTACCAATTTATCTTTAATGGTGAACAACTGGAGTAATTTCCTTCGTGGTTGTATAAAAGGTACATATTCGAACTTTCCACATCATCCAGACTCTTAGGACATCTCAATGAGCGGTACTCGGATATCCAGCATGGAATCGAATCACAAAAGTAGTCGAGTGTTGGAAATCATATCACTCGATATAAACGCTGGGTATTGAATGGAGGTAGTGAATGGATTTAACAACCCCATTGATATTGGATAGCACGGGGCAACTTTAAGAGGTCTACAAGTCATTATGGAATTTACGAATGTCAACAATGATATTAATTGTGGAGCGATTTGGGTTATGTTTGTAGCGTCGCGTTTCAATTATAATTATCATTAAGCTGTATTGCGGTCCCGAAAACGTCATGATGCTATGTAGTAGCAGTGGATTGCACCATATACGCATAACTTCATACAATTATCGTTGAATCCCATGAGTTTTCGACCTGTGGTTCCGATTTCAAACGCCTTTTCAATGAGTTTAATTTCGACATCATCATGACCAATTAGGGGTCCCCTATGTTGAATAATTCATCGAAATCGATCGCATTCCCTTGCGCAACACTGTCACCGCACCGATTAAGGGGTCAATAAGAAGCGTCCAGGATTAGATGAGCTACACAAGTCATGCATCCGCGCGCTGCGATACCAGCAAACACTCACCTCTAAGCAAGAGGTGTGATTCACTTAAAGTGTATATCATTCCTGGTTACAGGCCGATGACTACATTTCTACCATTTCCGGATTATTTTACAGCTGGTGGAACTGGGCGGAGTGTCACTGTGCCGTTACTCCGGTTTTGCGATGATGTTTTTCGGTATCGGATCGGTGGCGATTGTGTTTGCAATGTCGCTGGAAAGATTCATAGCGATAAGGTTCACAATGTTTTATCAGGTAAGCGTCATTCGTAATTACAGAATTGGTAAAAGTATAGCTTTGCCACTCAATTACTGTATACGTAGAAGTAACCATTTCCAAGACGCGGCAAAATCACTTCGACAGACCGCACACATTTAACAGTTAATCGCAGGTGACTATACTTTAGTGATTGCAAGATCCATCTTTGCGGCTGACGTATGACTAATAACGCTATACAAATAGCTGCAGTCTTCGAAAATATATTCAGAAGGTACCATGGTGGCTATTCAGCATGGGTTTTATGACGTATTCACTTATAGAAGTAATGGAAGCTTATTCCAAAACTAATTTCTTTTACTTTTCAAAATCAAAATTTACAATGTAAGCAGTTTTTCCAGAAAAAAAATGTTCAAGCAGAAGAGGGAGTATAGTCTAAACTAAAGGTTTACCACTGGAGTGCATACTGTAAGTGGGCGCAAAACCTACTTGAGTACCTTGAAAAAAGCAGAAGTAGGCTACTTCGTTACTGACCACCTCTGCGTAGTTTGCATCAAAAACGCAAACCGACCGAGTGCGGGTGCATGGGGCTCAAACCCTACCAAAAACCCTGAATCCGATCCCATTTGAGAAGTTCCCAAGAACTAATATCATTTACGCAACAATTATAATTGCCGATATGATGGTGTGGTACCGTGTGCTCATTTCAACTGCTCTGTCTGCTGGCCCGGATCAGGAATTACTTCGTCCGTTGGAACACGCACGTTGTGGAATTTGTCAGGCGAATTATATACAAAAAATGCGAAGGAATCTCTGTATTTTCTTTCTCCATTCGCGCACAGCCTACTGCCTTCGCGCATTTACACCTTAGATATGTGATTACTTGCATTTTTCTCATATTTCCCGAACAATAGGGTTACTGGTGCTAATTAAGAACCTTTGATGTTGCTTTTCTGTTTTTCGCTATTTTGATTTGTTTTCATGTACCCTCCTAAAATGAAATCCACCCGCACGGGTAAACTCAACCCGGATTAAGAATCAGTACATGGCGATTGGTGATGCATGGATAGAGAAACTGAAGTAACTAATTTGGTGAAGATTCCCCGATGTAAACCAGCAGCCAATACACAATACACAACATATATGACTCGGTGACATGATAATCTTGAAGCGCAGTAACACTCATGATTTTTGTTCGCAATCACGTGACCTATTCGCTTCTTTGCAGCGTTCTATGACGACACACAAGACGCGGATGTTCTTAACGATCATCATTGTCGCTCTGTTAACGTTGTCGGCCCTGCCGCTGTTAGGGTTCGGGGACGTCGCGCAGCAATTCCCGGGGTCTTGGTGCTTTCTTAACTGGAAATCGACCAATATCAAACATCAGGTTAGCTATATAGTAAATAGTTACGATAAACCCATGTACTTTTTTGGGATTTGTATTGGGTCGCATTTAATCGTGACAGACACACAGTACTAGATGAAGAAGGAAGAATCGTTTTACTACTTTTGATTAGACTTATATATATAGACGTAGTTAGGTGTGCTAATCCCTATAAGTGGCTAATTTGAAGATTGCTTTTATGTTTCTCCTCCGTCCTTCGTATTTTGAAAAGTACAGTCCATATAGTTCCGGGAATGATATGAACAACACAATTCGTATTTACTAATATCGTTCTTGTCATGTTTACAGGCCGTGGGAATGATACGATCATATATTCGATAATATATTAAATAACATATTGGATTTACTAAATCAACATTCAATTGAATAGTATATTCATATTGAAATGAACCCGAATATTTTCGGCTGACACTCGTCAGGGGTAATCGTCAGCAACTAGTAGAGAATTGGAAAGAACATTGTATATCAACAATCGTATCACAAAATATGACGTCACCAGCATGAAATTTCGTGAATGAGATAGCGTTCAATGTATTATTTTTAGGTGGTACACGAACTCCTTTTGTTGACAGAGTTTCAACATTCAAATCCAGCTGTATCGTCAAGGCGTCGTAAAAATCGCTCCGGTGACACTTCGCCGATGGCATTATTCTCCATTCTGATGCAAACAGGAATTATAAGTCGTCATGAATTTTTGAGCACGCCTCTCCGCCACCTTATAGAGATATATATAGTGTAAATACGCAAATTAGATTGATAGCACTTGACTTGGAAATTGTGTGTATGACCTCATTTGGAATTCATCCAAGAGAAAAACATATTTTAGTCATCGTAAGAGGAGAATTTTTTTTAAAAGCGTCAACAAATTAAACCTATACAGTGTAGTCAGTAAATAACCTCAACTCCGTTTCGGCTTGGAATATGATACGCCCTCAAAAATCATTTATTCAAGCTGCATTTTACTTCTGTGACGCAAGTAAATGCAAAAGTCTTGTTTTGCGTTTAGATTTTCAACTTTTTGGTGGCATTTTTGGGTATCACACTCATGCTGGGCACGATCGCATGCAACATCATTGTGGTGATTCGAGTCAGCACAACAAGACGGTTCGTTTGTAGTCTAGTTATATATTTATTGGTATATATATCCTAGCGTGAGAACATGCAGCACGTATGTAATCCCCTATACACATTCGCAATATGTTGTGTTGGTATATACGACACAGCTTTTTAACGAAGACTTGATTATATGACGTGATCGGAGTAGTATAGTTTTCAGAGCGCTTTGGGGGCGGCTGATACCGCATGTGTAACCGTGTGTAATCATCAAGAACTGCATTAATCTTTGCAATAGCGACCATGCGTTGTGTATTAGATTTTTTGTATCTGGGATTGGATGGCTATGATATGAATTTTGTGCAATATTAACGCCTCTTAATGGAACATTCACATGTGATATAATAACGTCTAGTTGGAGATCTCGAGCGGTTGATGACAATATTTTAAGCGAACCCCTTTACAAAATAATGTATATTACGTTATTTCGGGTGTGTTGGAAGATATTTACCCACTTATCTCGGGATATTTCTCTTCCCGACACGAGTTGGAGATTACGTCCTTGAAAACTACAAAGAAAACATTTTACGGAAATTGGTAATTGAATAAGCAGAATTTCCTTGTGAAACACGTCGAGATCATTCAAATTTCTACCTTGGACACGCCGCGTATATACACATTTCCCGCCAAAATTATTATTAACTCAATTTATTGTCACCTACACGCGGTTAGTTACGAGAAAGACCTGCGTCAGTGAAAAAAATAAACACAATCGGGACACGGTAAATTCTATTACCATCTACATCGTGTCTTGCTAATCATCCGCGATAAAATTTCTAATTAGATATGCCGCGCTCTTATACGTCATCCGTCCGGCCCGGGATTATGTGTTGAAGAAAGCGGATGTTTGTGTCTCTAATCATGAGAAACCGCCTGTGCGGTACGCAAACCATTCCGCGCCTTTCGATGAGAATGGGCTCTCCCGTTTACAGGCGGATGAGAAGCAAAAATTCCAGCCACGGCCTGCTTTCGAAAGGCAAGAAGAAAAAGATATCTCAGCAGGAGATTCAAATGATGGTGCTACTGGGTCTGATGACGTCCGTGTTTGTCGTGTGCTATCTTCCGCTATTGGTAAGTGAAGTCTTGAATGCCAGCAATGCTGCTGGTATGCGTTCGACTCGCAGCCGGTCGATATGTACGCAAGTAATTTAGCCTTAATCCCCCTTTAAACCACTTCAAGCGCTATGTTGAATTACGGTATTGCAGCTCAGCGGTAATGAGTTCGAAGCGACCGGCTGGTAACCTTCGTATGACAGTGTATCAAGCGGTTCTCAGCGAGGTCATTTTTTGGCGTATGGACATATGACTGACTTTAGCATACGGCATTTGGGCACGTGGGACCTCAGCGCATGGGTTGACGTTAGGGTTAGACTAGGGGTAGAATTAAAGTTGTGTTATGTTTCAGGTTCGCGATTACATTGGTTATCAGTAGGGCAATTTTTTTTTTGACATGTCAAAAAAAGTCGAAATTAGGTCAAAATTGTAGCGTTAGGTCAAAATTTGTCAAAATTGTTTACAAAGTCAAACATTTTTTGACCTCTGCATTTCGTTTGTATCGTAGATTTTGCGCTGTCGGTGAACTTATCATTTGATATTTTACAGCTTGTAGCCTACTTTATAGGCCTACCGTTGTAAACGGACCATCGTCTGCTCATTGTGAATCATAAATGGTCAAATTATTCAAATAGTGACATGGTTTTATGGTCAACGTACCGCAATATCCTAGCTGAAGCAAGACTGCTTGGACATTGCATGGTTCTTATATCTAGAAGCGCAAGCTGAAAAATTGTGATATAGACAACATTGTCAGAATGAAGCAACACGGTTTGTCACCAGCAGTGTGCACACAACTTGAGTGTGTCAGTCAACAAATGCTGCTGTTGAACGTTCTTTCTCCGTTCTTGGCAAGCTACGTAGTAAGGACAGACACTTTCTACCCGAGAATGTAGGAAAGGATCTTTCGTTGTACTACAACAAATTTTAATTATTTCCTCCAGAATACGTAATGTAACTACTGGAATTCTCCATAGGGCCAGATTTCGTTAAAATACTAGTTTTTCATGGAAAAATCTGTCAGTTTTTGAGCCAAAAACGTTTTTCAGGCCAATCTACTTTGTAAGGACAGACAGTTCCAACCAGAAATGAAGATAAGTAGTACAATTTTAGCATTATATGCGAAAACACCTAATTTGCATACGTGAGGTCAAAATTTGGTCAAATTTCAGTTTTTTTAGGTCAAAATCTTCCGTTTTTTAGGTAAAAAAAAATTGCCCTAGTTATCAGGCAATGACAATGCGTGGGGTTTGAAAGTCATCGATTGATCTTTGTGATCGTTTCCCGATTATTATGTACCAATATACTTGCAAAAGTATGTTTTCTGACCAAATCCGGTAACACCAACCGACGGATACGATTAGAATTCATGGTGTGCCCAAGAAATATACAAGATCAAATAGATTTTTAACACAACGACCGATTGGCATAAAATATACATTGTCCCCGGTTTATAATCAGCCCCGTTTTCTGTTATGCTGGCTGGGAATCACATCATGCGTTCCATTCGGAACATATGCCGTCCCGATAGTATTTCCACCATATTCGAGGGAGCATTATCATTCCACCATTTGTGGTTGAAAGCGTGAACCACCTTATACAGCGAAAATATCCAACATTTCGATTTATACCATTAAGCTAAGTACGGTAACACTGGTGCCCATGACTCCTCTTCTTAAAACACACGTTAAGTGCTATAGGCGTAGACACTAGACAGGATGAAACTATTTTGGGCATTTGAGGGCACACACCGACATGAACATTGATAGAATTTAGGGGGAAGGCCTCCTACCGGGGCCTACGATATTCATCGTAGGCCCCGGTCCTACTCTACTCCAATGCCCAATACCAGCGCCTTAGTAAGAACATCGGGTCATAACATCCCTTGGGGCATACAAAGCGTCTACCGGGCTCTATAGGATTATTTCCACGACCACTTCGATCCTCACGCCACCCTCACATATGTATTGACGTCATTACATCCAGCCGCCCATTTCTTCCACACTTCGCGAGTTCTATTGCAAGGGACCTAAGTGCGAAAACAAGTAGCCCATCTGTATAATTCATTGTTGATTCCATATATTACGAATTTACGTCGTCGGAAGCACTGTAAATCCGCGATAATTCTTCTGAGTGTTATGATCTCTTACGAATGTCAAGCACTGAAAAACAATTCTGTCAACACGATACACCATTGTATGTATGATTGTATGATGATCTAACTTCGTGACTGGCGTATGCCACCGGCGCCTTACATCATCCCGTGGGAGATCCGCAATTGCTCGCGTTTACTAACTATTTAAACGCGTTTAAATACTAAATCAACTTAAATAGCTTGTAATATTTGGACTATACAATTGCGTCAGCGCGTCATTCGCAGACTGTGTAATTCCTAAGGGTCATGCAAGGGTGTTGAATATTTTGCTGTCGGATGTTTCAATTTTGTTTCTGGCTATCTTTTTCGGTAAGCTCGCGATAAACTGCTTGACAAAGTTTGCATCCTTTTCCTGCCAACTTCAATCCGACTCTTTTATGATTATTGATCCATATCACCAGGAGAGGACTTTTCAGTATGGAAATTGAAGGACGTACAATTCGAATTATCAATTATCTCACTTATTTGCCAATGTTGGTGTTATCTATTGTGACTCAAATAAACGTTTGCGCTATGTTCGTGTCACAAAAACCGGACGAAAAGTCGACCTGATCAATACGATACACGTTGTATCTCACCCCTACCCGCCTTTAATGTGTTACGAAATTGGTAAAACCCTGTATTATGGTCAGTAATTGCCGGTATACGGGTATCCGCGTAGTGTGACAAACGAATCGCGTATTCCCAAGAGATCCAGTCAATTTCGTGCCTTAATTCAATTTGCGCCAGCGCGGTTTACATGAGCAACAGCTCTAAACATGCTTTGATATCCGCGTTAATAGACGAACTCGCAAATCTAGCAGCTGAAGTAAATCTAATGCGACGTTTTCAACTTACGGGACTGTAACGGAGCTCGGCGCCCATGTAAACATAATCAAACGGCGGTCGAAACGCAAAACAATGTCTGCGTGTACATGGCGACTGCTTTTAACTTCACATATACACGAAAGAATGTCTAACAGACTATTTAAAACTGTAGTTGAGATGATGAAGGTATTTTGGTAACAGTGTACACCTGCGATGCTTAGGTTCGCATAATCCATAGGGGCCATGCCAATCGTTCATCTTTCTGATTGACAGACACATCGGTGCTGGTAGAAATCGAAGCTAATGCAATGACCAATTGCGAAAAAGCAATGGCTACTACAGACTGATGTCTCGAAACGCCATAATGCGTGTAGCAACGAGATGAAATACAAGAAGTTTTCGACCGACTTTATACAACTTCATAACAGTCAATGTAAATTTGCTAGCAATTTCAACATTTTGAAATAAGGACTGATAATGCCCAACCGCCAACGGCTGTTTGAAGTTAAAAAGAAAATATGCTTACTTCATTGTAATTTCAACTATATTTTTCAATTTGTAAACACATTTCGCGCCTGGCGAATCCTCGCATTTCTGAACGATGGTCTCTGAAAGGCAACCGTGGAAGTCACACTAATATGCAATAATATTCATTATAACGTTTTCGTTGCGTGTGGAAATCATATTTTGATGCTCTTGCTCTTTTAACACACTGTTGATGCATAGTTCATTCAGTACACCAGTAAACTATGGTGATGTATTAGATGTGTGGTCAGATGTAGAACGTTATGGTAGATTATAGCCTAGTTACTAAAGATTAGGAATCGCTGTGATTTATAAAAACCCGGCGGTCTTTAGTAGGCTGAGTGACCCGCGTCGAAAACTTGTTGCAATTGTAGGACACACTGATCAAAATATTTGCCCACGTCTTCATTATACTGATAGCGTTTTTATTGTACCATGAAATTCACATAACTTGGAGATGCCTGCATTACAGTTGCGGATCGTAATTAACCAAGCAACGGCAATCGCGCACCCAGAGTCTGTTCATGCTAACCCGTCTCAGTGGGATCTGTTCGCTGTGAGGATGGCCAGCATCAATCCAATCATAGATCCATGGGTGAGAGCGATTTACTGGGAAATCGAACGTGCTCTTTACGTGTATAAGAGTTTGTGTTATCACTATAGTATGAATATCATTTCATCTGGATGTTTACCTGTATTAATTTCCTCATTCCAAGCAGATATTCTTATTAGTGATTTGCGGTGAGGTTCATTTTTGGCGAGACACTGACCCTTTAAAGTCCGGTATACAAATATATAAACCCAAAATGATAGCTGACTCCGCTAGCGAACTATTCCTTATCACATTCGCATGTCCACGATTGATAGTATAGGTACGGATGGAAAATGCAAAACATATATATCAGTAAGGGAATGTTTTCCGCTACACCATATGTTGGCCGTCGAAACTACACGATTTAATGTCATATTCCTTGACAATATTGAGATGGTTCTAGTTCTCTGACATTATTATTATTTATATTTTCGTCATGAGTGCGACAATAGCATTCGATTATTACCAGTTGTTATAAATTCTGAGCTGTTTAACAAGTGAGGCTTAGCCCGTCTGTGCCTCATCCATGGCCAACCCCTCCTTACGCGCTATTTTCTGAACAATAAATATGCAAATTCCAAGATTTTGTCTGAAAATTTCATTGAAATACATTTATAGAAAATACCGATACTTATTGGTTTACAATTACTGAAGGTTTTCCCAATTTCATTTTACTCATCCTGACGACAAGTGCGACACTGCCTCACTTGACTGCGATATACTGTATATTTCATGAATTGCAGGTGTATATTTTGTGTCGGCGGTCGGTGTTTTCAAAAGCCTTCCGCTTCCTGAAACTGGTGTTTCTGTGCCGGTTCCGGAAAGAAGAATTTCAGGAGCTTTGCCTGAGCAACAGAGATTTCAGAAGGTACAATTCGACACAGTTTATACACTTCCATCTAAAGCAGTGGTTCTCAACCTGAGGGGCGCGAAGAAGTGGTCAACTGAAATTTTTTGCGCGCTATGCGCGATTTACCTTCAATTCACGCGTGTTTCTCTCTATATATAGACCGAATTTCATATATTAGAATTCTCTCATCAACAGTCATAACCTTCTATGCCATCAAACAATCTGTTGGGGTTGCTAGCATCTCGGTTGGATTTTGTGATATGACGATAAGGGGGGCGCGAAATTCTTCACTATCATAAAGGGGGGCGTGTCTAAAAAAAGGTTGAGAACCACGGATCTAAAGTGTCATTGGTGCTATGATATATTCTCCTCAGTTGCTAAACTCTAATTAGATATAAAATTCGACCCTACCACACGATATTTCTCATTTTCAAAGTAGCCACCGCTTATTAACTGCTGAAGGTATGCGACCCCTTGGCCAAATCTACTTTATGAAATTACTAACTTGAGTACTTTTAATTCCTTCATTATCGGGGTAATCTCAAATTAGCTTGACATGCTTTGTAAATCGCTTCTTTAATGAGTATAACTTGACTGAGCTACTTTTACTTCTACTTGAGTAGCAATGTTGACTTCTTCGAACACTTTTGTATATGTCGCATAAACACAAATGTGCACGTCATGCAGTTTTCTTCACATATCCAGTTCCTGTGCTGTGCGGAATTTCGGGCGCTTATTACAAGACATTTTGTATATTCGAAGTGACGCATATCGTTTCAATTCCGCATACGCTCGAAAGGTCACATCGAGCGCATAATCGCTTAACCGATTGTGTCAAAACCTGGTTTTCGGTCGCCGAAATATTCCGGTAGCGTTTCCGTATAACCACAATGGTTCCGGCAATTAATCAGGATTGCTAGTCGATAGTCTGTTTAGCCCCTAGGCCTCATCGCCGTATTCTGAAACGCTATCTGATTTCGTTAATTTCCTCGCATTTTACGGTTGCAAGCTCTCTGCCAGATTGTAATTAAAAGCCTCTTTTCATTGCTGTGTGAAATGCCACTTCATACCGCGGGACCACCAAGGCGATTTGACTTCTACGCAATACCGCTTGAAATTAAACGCTGTATATATGTCATTTAACATTCATTTCGTCTGTAAACAACATTTAATAATACATCATGATTCTCGTGTGCGATAAAATCGTGCATATGACACACATCCAATGTAGTGCGGCCTTCGCAGTCGCGAAATTAGTTTGTTATGAATCATTGATTAGTTGTCTCTCGTGGTATTTGAGATATTCGAAACCGGTCGTTTGGATATTCTTGGGTTTAAGCCTATCGCTGTATCACCCAATTTGGGATGTGATATCCATCTTTGTTCGCGCCAATTGCTTATTGATTGCCGGCTTTCGGGAATTGAAGCGCTAAAAATATCTGGGCGACAAGAATTCGCGATTTGGGCTTGCAATGTGTCTAGGCTTGTAGATTTGCTACTTTCGAATGGCTCACCTCACCACTACTTTGAGATACCAATATGGTTCTTTTGTCTTCCATTCTCAACTGGTCTTTAAATATTTAAGTATTGTAATTGATTTAATTTACCAGTATTTTGAACGACCCCTGGAGCTTCCAGGTTGTCAGACTGTGGTCATCAACGAATTATTACCGCCATCTACCGATATCGTTTATTCGTATCAATATCTATCAATGGGTCTTCTCGTCTGGTCGAATATTCCAGTATGGCAGTATCATTCATTATATAACGTCCTCACACTATGGGGAATTTGGAAAGATCAAATACGTATCTTTCAGTGATCACAAAGAAAATATTACCAGTTGCAAATTAGGATTGCATAACAAACGGCGTTTGAATATTTTTTCAAACGTTGTATAATCATGCCATAATTGTGTAAATACTTTTGCGAAACCTGTAGCATAAGCCTACAGACGAGTTGGAGCCACTATAGTCGACGTATACGATATGGAGTGGCTGGAACCCTGGAAACCGTCTATATCAGTGGTTCCCAACCTTTTTCGACTCATCGCCCCCTTTTGAAGCTCCGCACCAATCATCGCCCACCAAATATTGGGAACCGAAAAACAGCACTTCGTCAGCCCCCCCAAAAAAGAAACGTTGGTATTTGGCCCCAGACCCCTGACCCCCCTCAGCCAGTGGGCTTTTTGTCGCTACATATCAGCTATACCCTATTCCCTGTACTGTTTGGTGAGTCACCGTATTTCGCCAAAACGCGTGAAGCGCGACAAATTTATATAATTCATGTATGAATCGGTAATATGGTGGATGTGGTATGTTGGAAAAGGTAGGGCCCCTAAATAATAATTAAACATCTTCGGGCGGAATCGTTGTTATATTGACTTCTTTACATGATGCTATTTCATGACCTCCTATATCTGCTATGTCAGAAGATATACAAATCGTCAAAACGTACCAAACTAAACGACGCACAGGATTTCATATTGGTATTTCTTTACTGGCAAGTAATTTTTTCCTTGCGGGATGGCATTTGTCCTGTAGCGTTAAGGTCGCCAGGACAGGAACATTCGACGCCAGCCATTGAGGCACCTATGGACAATTAAACATATTTGTATTGTATATATATCGAAGTTTTCGTTCAGCACAAGGGCATTCCTTTTCGGCCAAGGTCTTCTCGCTTCTGATCGTTCTGGCACACTTCTCGGAGTCGCATGTTTCATGGCCTCTAACTTCATACGTCTTGGTGCGTCGCGGCGCAGTAATGACCGACGCCGAAGTCTCCCATTTTAAATCATACGTATTTTTGTTGGGTGACGGGGCCCCCAACATCAAAATAAATGACAATATTAAATCGCGCGCAGCGCTAAAATTTTTTGAGAAAGTCGCATGAATTTCTAAAAAATTGCTCTATCATTCATGTTAATTCACCAAATAATTTTGGGCTTCCTTCGATTTCGGGCTTCCCATCCCCAATTGGGGGTTTGGGATGCAATAGTTACGGTCCCGACTCCAATATAGCCGCTTTAAAGCACCATCACCCCCATCGCCCCCTTCGTCCGTTTTCGCCCCCTTCGTTATTTTCGCCCCCCTAGACCGTCAAATCGCCCCCTGGGGGGCGATATCGCCCACGTTGGGAACCACTGGTCTATATGGTTCGACAGTTATAGCAAGTAGATATTGATAATAATCTGTACGGAATTGATGTTCTGATGATGATGACCGCCGACCGCAAAAATGCTGCGTAACGATTTAGTCCTGGTTAAATATAGTTATGGTCTGTTTATGACAGTGGTGGGAAGCCCTTTTCGTCAAAGGAGCCATTTTTACCCTATATTTTCTATTGTCAATGCCAATGTCTAATGCCAATTAAATATTCATGACGTCTTGGCTAGAAAAAGCACAATAAAAACATGTTTTAAACAAGGGCAATGTTTTCAACATGTTTGTTTTAAATTGATTTTTGTTACAAATGCAGCCCTAGTTGCAATACTCACCATATCAAGCATAATTTGATACTGGTATTTCGACCTGCGCTTTCTGAGGGTGTTTCGGGTTGATCGCTACTTCGTGCAGAAATCCCGTTTGCATTCGTGCACGCAGCTTTGTGATACATATTTTAGATGCTGTGCTACTTAAAATCAATTAAATAGTTTATTCATATTGAAATGAACCCGAATATTTTCGGCTGACACTCGTCAGGTGTAATCGTCAGCAACTAGTAGAGAATTGGAAAGAATATTGTATATCAACAATCGTATCACAAAATATGACGTCACCGGCATGAAAGAGAGAGCGTTCAATGTACTATTTTTAGGTGGTACACGAACTCCTTTTGTTGACAGAGTTTTGGTTGGTGTATTTTGATAAAAGTTGATTCCAAGGCACACAAATGGAATTGTGAGCGGCCTCGCCCGACGATTCGAAATCGGTCGTCTCGATAATTATTCGCACAAATCGGATTATCCAACAGATGTTTGCCGATGGCAGAATTAATGGCCTTTGATCGATCAGCATCAATCTTAAGTGGATGAGTTAAGGGTTAGCTTTTCACTGAGCGTGTTCTGATAAATCTTGGGACATGTTGGTTTATGCGGTCCTGCAGACGTCTTGACGTTCTTCCCACGTAGCCACAATCACAGTGGCACCTATATTCGTACACTACATTACTTTGTTGAAGTGCAGGAAGCATGTCTTTGCGTGTTGAAGGGAGCAGTTGTGTTGTTGTATAAATCACATTGGTTTTGACTGTGTCGTAACACTTACTGACAGCAGAAATCAATTGTTTTTCAAAGCGGGTGGAAATGGGGCCAATCCAAGGTAGATGGATATAAACATCCTTTATTGTTCGTGCGGTGGGCTCTGTTCGTTTTTCTGCGTTGAATTGCGTTAATTTCCTCTCCATGCCACGGCTGATGACGTGTTCAGGGTAACCGTTATCCAGTAAGATTTTTCGGATGTAGTCAAGTTCTAAAGTCAGATCTAGATTCCACGTCTTCCACGGATGGAGGAAAGTATCTAAACTGAAATCCTTGCCCATAATATATATTTACAGGCAAGACCATATAGTTTCAGTACGCGGATAAATATTATCTCACCCCTCGATTCGAATCATTAAAATTCATTTTTAAATTAGTATTGGAACCCTCGAGCCATTCAAATTACGACCTCAAATATAACAGGATCCATTGTATGTTCTCGCAAGAGTAAACTACCACACCCTTCAAGTATATCGTATTACATATCTGCAGACGCAAGAGCACCAGGCGTCATCGCATATCAAAATCTCTCACGTCAACCAACAGCAACGGTTCCCCGCCCAACGGCGACCGCACCGTTTCTCGGTCTCCCAATCAGGATTTGCACGTCATAAGAGAACATTCTAGTTCCGAAAGCTCTACCGCCAAGGAGGTGAACGGGAACCACATACGTTGGAAGGAAGAGTTGAGCGTATTCGGCACGGATTGTACAGCCGTGGATGCGGAGACGGCACCTGAGCAAAGTGACGCTCTTGAGCTGTAGCCCTTCCTTCTCGTGAATGTTTTGTTTTCTATTTCTCATTGCTGACGAATAGGCGTGTACGGCAGTATGCATTGTGACGTTATTTTGATTTGCTTTTGTGATTTTGTCCCGGTTTGACTTTTCAAACCAACTGCAGACGTTAGCGCGGGGCAGATCGGCAATTTCCCTAGTCTGACTCTGATCTTGTTTCTTCAAAACGGAAGCCGGCTCCGGTCAAAAATTTAAAAACTCCTACCAATGTCAACCCGGCTCTGTCTAAATCCCACGCGTTCCGGTCGTACGGAAAAAGTACGAATCAGGCTCCGATCAGGCTACTCGCAAAAATCAAAAATGTTGATGGTCGATTGTTATCAGTGGTGGAGCGAACAGCGGGCGAAATGCACGAATGCTCCCTGCGTGTCTTCGACTCCGGCATTACGACATCATTCGTTTTCAATCAGAATGGATTTTCATTTCGTCACATCATTGTTTAAAACATATCATCCCTGCCTTCAAAATTCGCCATGGCGAGGTTCGCAGGTTTTGACATATACAAACATATTTTTAGATAAATACTGCAGATAAATACTGGCGATGTTCTTGATAATGATAGCGCTATGATATCGAAACCTTTGTTGTGTCGCTCGCACTGTTTAGTGAAAATTTCATTGCCTGCTTTCGGGACGAAGTAGTAAATGCGGCACGCGCGCACTGTAATTATAACGGTCGAAAAATGGTGCATTTACCAGATTTCCACCATATCGTAGTCTGCGAACCGATCCCCCAGCACCCTCTGGTACAAGATTTGGCTTTCACGCCCATTGCAATGGGTGAAAACGAAAGATATACACACTCCATATGGAGATATATCCCAGGGTTGTATTGTTCGGCTTTTTAGGTGTTCTCTTGGGGGAGGGGTACACGGTACACGAGGACATAACCTACTCCACCATTGGGATATATATCCGTAGGAATCAATGTATTTGACTCGTTTACACCCGTTTGAATGGTTTGGAAATTAATTTTAGACCAGAAGGTGACGTTTACCCGATTTGCACCCTATCCGATTGTAGAAATCGCTGAAATACCCGATTTCCGTATACAGTGCGTGGTCTATTTACTTTGCCCAACATACCGATAGCGCTGAACCCAGGGATATATAGTTTCTAGATATCCCTGGCTGAACCCCATTTGATACGCCCGTGTTTTTATGAATCTGTTTAGTATATCAGAAGTTTTTTTTGATAAGGCATACCGGACTTGACAAAACCAATGACCTGCTACAACCCTGCTTTACCAAATACAAACTTTGGCCTCATGTGCCCGTTGTCAGGCTATCTATATCTCTCTCTGCCCCCAGACAGTCATTTACCATTTGCTCGCCCTTCCTATTGCGTTCACCAGTGTTTAATTATGATAGTATTACATGACTATTTTTACAAAGGGTACCTATACTGTGAATCTGTGATAGAATCTATATTGTTCTAAGCTTTCTCTTTCAAGTCTGAGTGACGTCTCTTGTGAAGAGATAATGGTTTTTATTGAAGAGAAAAAAATCTTGCTTGACAAAAAACACGGTATCATTCTACGAGGTTAGATATGCGTGTGGGGACGCGTTAATTCGAGAAAATGTAAACTCGCGAAAGCGAAAATATGAAGAAGAGCCGGTGGCGAGGTCATAAACGATGAAGAATATAATACAGCAACATGCACACAATGATAACATGAAGATAAAGGTTGGGCTACATTGTATAACCTACCGCACGGAACATATTGATCATGATCGCGTTTCAGACATTTTTTAACAAGCCGGGCGTGGTGACCGATGTACTGGTTGAAATTGTCTGGAGACATTGAGCCTTTTATGGAGATTTGTGCTATGGCGACCCCTAAATGCCGCCGTAGAGTAGTCGACCGCAAGGACCATTCCGAAGTGATTTGGTTCGCAGCATTCGAATGTAAAAAGCACTAGATTACCAAGCGATGAATCATGCTCCCTACGAACAAATTAACATGGTAAACATTGTGGCTTTTGACATTCGTGGCAGGGTACAATTTTCACCGGTAGCGGTGCTCTTTTTGGTTACTATGTAGATGTGAACCAGCCCACACATCATGGAACAAAAGATTATTGTGATCAGAAATACGTAAGCCAGGTTCAACGCATGTAACGAAAGCCTGCACTGATAGAAAGTACGAGCGGCAGAAATAGCTCGGACTCGGGTAGGGCCGTGCGCATAGGCGCTGGGTCTAATACGGTGATGTCTACTAGATTGAAGAAAAACGTCATATCACAAGCCTTGCTCAATTACACAGTATGACTTTACAAGCATATGTACAATGTACAGTTGCACGCGTATATGGTGTTCTGATGCGGGAAGGCACTCGCCATCAGATATTCGAATTCATAAACGTATAGGTAGGTCATGAAAACTCGTATACTTCAGATAATACCGGTAAACTTAATAAGTAATACATAACCGGCCTTCTACTAACGTAAGCGTGGATGCAAACAACGTGTATACTGTATGTGTATAGTCACTGATGACATATCAGTTATGTTTGATGGTCTCGTGTAGGTTTGGGCCTACACCTACACGAATGGTGCATTCAGTTCGGTGGACATAACAAGCGATTCGTTTACAACACATAGCTTAAAATGTTAGTGTGAAAATCGTAACGATATACTGGCAGCATGTAGCGTATAAAAGAGATGACTTAAGCGGGTATGGACACTCATTGGGTATAAATATATGATGGCACAGCCAGCGTATAAAGCAAAATAAATTGGCGCATCACGCGGTCGGAAAGTGGCGTATTGGGTTACATTTCCTTGTTATAACCACATTGCGAAAAGAGTGGATGAAAGCAAATATTCATTGGCGACAATTATCCACCGTCGAAATATCCTGCGATGTTTTTACCTAGAACGACATTGGAATCGACACGGGAATGATTGAGCAATGTTCACAGCGGATGCATACGACCGTGATATAAATGGCGCGGTACATCACACAAGTTATGATCGTTCGATTCGATCAGTATGTACTATGTATATAGTAACATCGCAAGTGCGGAGTGTATCACTCAAGGACAGTGATGGATTTGCTTATTTTCGAAACCGATAAATGGCGTCGCGGGTAGCTACGATGACAGCGACCGGTTTTTCTTTACTCAACCGAATCGCAGCGCCACCAGATTCAATAACTTCTTTTTTCCTTTGTACACCATTTTCAGGTTCTCCTTCAATTCGGCGAAACGCACGTGGCCGTTGGCGGACAGCAAAAACGTTTCTCTGGCCTGTAAACGGAAAATGTTTAATCGAAATCGCACGGGTTTGAAATGCTACGCATGTCTCCACTGAACCGTAACGGAAGATTGGAGACCTATCGTGGGGGTCGCCATAGTTGAGAGTGCACAATCCCGGACTAATTACATACATTATAGTCAAGTAAAAATAATATCAGGCTTTTCTATTCAAGTAGAGGTATAGCGAGGTGCATCTTTGGTCTGACTCGGTCGAGGATTGAGCCCACGGCCTATCGGTCAAGAAGCCAGAGCCTCCACCATTACGCTGTCTTGGAGTACGATACAATTTGTGAGCTTCCCGAGCTTTTAAGAAACTATCCCAAATTCAGATTGTAACACTCAAGTCCGGGGAATGTCCGGTGAAACGCGGACTGACGGCGACGGTACCACAGGGTATGAAGGGAGCCACCTACCTTGTTGAGAAAGTCGATGAATTCCGTGTAGTGCCGCGGACTGATGTGGCTGAGCTTTGCGTGGATCGTGAGCTGGTACGCGCTGATGGCAGCCTCCAACAACGGACGGAGGATAGGATTGTCGGCACGCAGGCTTCTTTCGCCGAAATGAACTAGAAATGTAGATAGTGTGGTTACTTCCTCTGAAAGATTGGGTGTTCACATTGTGCGCCGCGACTTACTGATATTGGTTGTATCTCGGGAATTGACGCCGGACGTGCACGTCCGCAGCACGTCCGACAACACCGAAGCGCATGTCACGTTTCTGCTCACTACCGACACCATCTGAGTAAGTTCGGATTGTCCTGAAAGAAGAAAACCCGTGAATTATTTTGTAGATATTTGACGAAGTAACAAGTAAATGTAAATCAGTTTGAAACATTCAGGGATGCCTAAATACATCAGTCACGGCTCATCGCGACAAGATTTTGGCTGAACAAAACGCGTACGAACGTCTCTAAATTTATATGGGGTGGCCTTCTGTTCATAAAGACTATTGCGTAGCAATACGCTTCCTATTACGCGATTGAACAAATGAAAATACCTCACTGTAGGCCTACATGTAAGTTACGCCAAAAACCATATCGGGTCACGCATCGTCTTATTTACATCCAAACAGAGATTGATTTTCGTGCGCATTTGTAAATTACCACCCTGGTCCACTCTAGTCAGTTTGCAATGTCTTGTGCAATAAGGAAAATGGATGATGTTGACATACAATGTTCTTTCCAATTCTCTACTAGTAGTTGACGATTACCCCGAACGAGTGTCAACCGAGGATATTCGGGTTTATTTCAATATAAATACATTATGCAATTGCATATTGAATTTCTGTACCTCCCAGAGTCAATGTGAAATTAGTAAGCTTATTGGTAAGTTCAATAGTGCGGTTTATCTTGTCACGATAAATCCATATGAATAAGTGCTATGAGCGCAAAGTCAATGTAATACAATAAATACATGAATCGCGTGCATAATACATACCTAATGATTGAGCGAGCTGCATCGCCCATAGAAGATCGCTCGTGATAGGATGGGCGTCATGGTTGAATGCTATCGTCACGTTCCGAGTAGCGGAATAGGCGATTGTGAATGCACGTTGTCTTAATCCTTTTTGGTTGAGGTATCTAAATTTGTCCACGTCAGACCGTTAGTCGATGTGCGGCAGTAAAAAGAACTTGGGGTGAAAACGTACCTTGCGATATGATATAATTGAGGAGAGTCGATGCGTCTTGCATTCGAGGCGTCCACAATAATTCGGTACGTATCGTGAAAGGCGGTAGGAAAGTTTTCGCACAATGTTAGGCAGCATAGAGCACATGATTGGGGGTCTGAAGACAGAGAGGGGAGATGAATAAGGACGAAACAGCAGTACAGCGCAATTATAAACGAAACTCGTGCATATTCAATTTTGTAACCAACTATTTATGCATGCACTGTAAATATATGGGTGGGAAAAGGCTCTTAACCGGATTTCCAACATTGCGTATGATGCAAATCAGGTAAACGGCACTTTCTGATATCACAACACGTAAACACTGCAACCATGGGATATATTTCTACACGGATTGCTGTATTTGACTTGTTTTCACCCATTGCAATGGGTTTGAAAGCAAAATTTGGTACAGGAAAGTGCCGATGGTCTGATTCGTACCCTGAGCCATGGTGCAAATCATGTAAGAACACCTAATTTTCACCCATGTGTGACACATTGTGTGTATGTTGAAAGTGGAGTCCTCTAGACTGATGTGTAGGCCGATCATCGTAATTACACGCACCTTTCCACTAGTGCTGGGCCATTAACAACCGTGTAGGCGTGTACTCCTAGTAGAAGTTCAAAATTTTCAAATAGCATCCACTGCAATTCGCTTTCTTATTCAATATGACTGTATATATAACTAATCTTCCATCACAAGTTGTCGCTAGATATGCGATTGTCCTTTTCCTTACAATGATGAACTTGGAAGAAGGGGTCACTTTGCTCGTGTTTAGTGGGGTAACGCCGGTTTTGCTATACAGATACTTGATCAAGGTAATTTCAACATCTATTGCATATTCCATTTGAACGGCTAGCCTGGTAAAGTGTGCATTTGAGGAACATTTTTGATTTACGCCAATCGACAATCCGGGATATCAGTCCGTTTTACTTGTACTTTATATCTAATACGCTTAAGGTAAGAGTAAAAGGGCGGTATAGCAATGAAACACGGTGAAAATGATAATCTGGCTTATGCCAGAGTCACAAAACCCGTTCACTGGATTTGTTGCTGATATATCTCACAAAAATGAATGCCACGATCTGATAACAAGCCGGTCATTTGTACATTTTGTACAAGATCCGCAAACGTACGCCTAGTTTGAAATTTCCGTTGCTCAATTTCAAAAGTAAAACCTATCGGTACAGTCCGTTGTTAGGCGTTGAGTTACTTGAAAAGGGAGGAAACAATAAATCAGCTTTTTATCATCAAAGATCTAGCCATTCAGAGCGAGTAATTCAATTTGCCATTCGGCTTTCAGAAAACTCTGAATACCTATTATACAGAAATAAATTGTCTCTATGGTAGTATGACAATACAAGATAAAATATTCTCTCCTGTTATTAATGTTCTCATACATGTACCACAAAAGTGCTTTGAAATTACATAAATTGAACAATACTGGACGAAAACAACATTATATGCCTATCCTTTCACTATTGCGGCCATTGTTGCTCAAATCAAAGAATCGGTGTGGCTCGTGTTAAGATAGAATTGTGTGGTAGCAGTATACCTTTTACGACGCATTGTATGGCCATTTGGCAGACACAGTGAAACAGTTCATCTCTTTGTCTCGGGTGGAGGTTCAGACGCATAGCGGTATTGGGCGACACCACACAGTTCGCCAGCATTGTTGTTGCTTCGACGGGAGTAAACAGCGTGTGCCAGATCTGGAAGAAAACACTCCGGGTATGAATTATCCATCCGAAATAGAGCATTATCGAACAAATGTTTGTTTTGAAGATACACAAAAACGATATCGCGGTCGCAGCGCATTCTCTGTGTGATAATGCGGATGTATTGTGAGGGTGGTATAAGCCTTTCTGTATGATTCAACCTTGGCGATCGCGGATGCGCACTTTTTAGGAAAGGCATTTCTACGGCGATTTTCCGTATTTTCACTGTATCGTGTATTGCGAATAATGTCTGCGCGAATTCTCGGTTCGAAATTCATTTGCTACTCCCATACCACAATTAACTGATGACGATTACCCCTGACGCGTTTCAGGCGAAACTAGTTTCACTTGAACATTAATATGCTGCTCAGTGCTCAACCATACCACACTGTAAACGTACTTAATCCGCCATGAAATAAAGTAAGATGTATTCCATGGGTGGAGCGGGTTATGTTTGTTGGTGGTATTTATGGCGTTTGTCGACTACTATAGTCATTTACACGAGGCCAATTTCTTTACTTTTTATTCCGCAGCTGCCGACTTGTAGCACGGCCAACTTCTAGGCTTTTATAAGACACAGCATACACGGATGGGTTGGCGAGGAGGAACCTACATAAACCTTCAACACTTACGTAGGACTTCTGGAGTCGACCTCGGTCGGACTCGAACCAGCAACCCATAGGAGTTTCAGCTGTGAATTATACCAATACGCTATCTCGCCACAGTGAAATGAAAACCAATACGACCGAAAACGGCGGCACGCGTAGACGGAACCCACAGCACCAAGGAGATATGTCTCCATAAGGCTTGATGTTTCTGACTCGCATTTATCCATTAGAATAGATGTGAAATCAGTTGGTACCAGAAATTGCCAATGGCCTGATTTGCAACCTACGTTATGGTGATAATGTATTTAATAGACACTCCATTTTATACCAATGTATTCACAAACGTTAACCACCAACTGTGGCTTATAATGTTATAAAACTAATTACGCAGCTTCTTAGATTCCCACCATATCGCGCGCGGAATCAATTCAGCTACAAAATTTACATTTCACACCGCTCCAGTCGCTGTGAAAAATAATAATCAAACACTCTTGTATGATGGCAGATGTCTACTGTAAGGTGGGTTCTGTGGTGGTAACACGCTAGCGGTGCATTCACGCCGAAGTGGACAGTATGACGCATATCACCAAAGGTGCGATAGGCTCTAGTATCCGTCAAAGTTTAACATTAAAAGGCCACGACGTCATGGATGCTGATAATACTTCTCTCTCGCAATTTCGGGTGTAAATATGCTTACCGCGGTCTTATACTATACTGTATGCGAAAACTAAAACAGATATATTAGGGAAAAGACTGAAAATGCGTGCCGTTAACAGTACCAAAGAGTGCAGAGCAAAAGCGTAACGCGCTTTGATGAAATCAGCAAATCCCTTCCATTATTCCGACTCAGACGGGTTCCCGAGGAAAACAATGCGCACAGCGGGTCGCGATTTCGCGATACTCCGATAAAACCCACCGTCCCTTACAAGTGCATCTCGCGCACAAAGGCCGTAATGCATCCCACAGCGCTGCGCCCGGATCGCGTAACAAAGCCGTCGAAAAGAACACAAGCGCGAAACGCGATCTATTTTCCATTATTGAAGCAGATATATTAGCACTGCGAGGGATAATATTTCTTTGTAGCGCGTGAAGACTTTATTGGCAAACTCGATTCGACAATTATCAACGCCCTTGTTCGAATGCAAGTGAGACTTCGCAAACTTAGAGCGGGATTAGATGACAATTAGGTACAAGCTACATTTAATCCGTCATATCAATTCCCATGACCAATACCAACAAGTGACGTAACAAGGGCGACTTTGTTAATAAAAATCACAGTTCGCAGTCAATGAAAGGCAAATGAGAAGATGTGACCGACTGGCAGATTTATCCTACGTTTCCAAAAACGAAGGATATACTGACATGATTTTGCAGCTATGTGCCGGAAAGGCAAAACATTATTAGCTGCATTCCTCTAGACCAGCGTAAATGATTCGCATAACCATACAATACGTTTGAATAATATTTTATTCGTATTGAAATAAACCCTAATATTTGAGGCCGACTCTCGTCAGGGTAATCGCCAGCAACTATAGTACAGAGAATCGGAATGAATATCGTATATCAACAGTCGTATTAGTTGACAATATATTATTCAATTGTATATTGAAGTTCTGTACCCCCGAGAAGCTCTTCATATAATGCCATGTAAAGGGAATATTTTAATACATAAAGACAGGCGTTGAGCGCCTTGCAATCCGTAACCACGCACCTTTATAATGGATATCAACGCATATCTGCCGATTTCGGTCGCGCAAGTCACAAGCCAGCCGACCATTTCGGTACGCCTCCAAGATCCTCCGTGTTTCGTCATCCTTAACACCTATCAACATAACATATACTAGATTAGTGTACTTGATTGATTCACCATAACTAGTGAGGATGGTGGAACTGTTTCCGCCTTTCCGGGGGGATTGCACCATTTAAGGTCTAAACGCAACGTATTGAACTACACCATGTTGAATTACGGCTTAGAACGTATTGGTGATTAGTTTACTCGCATTTTATCAGGAAACGACTATTTCCAGTAAATACAGGGCGTAGCTTAAGACATAGTACGCATATCACTGCTCTCTCTACCTGCATGCCCATCTGTAACGATACATTCAGCATTGACGAGTCCTGCGAGCCCAGCGGCGGTGTGGCGGCCTTGTAAGCATCGTGCGACAGTTGGAAGATGTACTGAGGATTGCATATCGTCCTCTCCACGCTCTCGACCACGTCTCGTAATAGTATCACTTCGCCTGCGGATTGAAAAGTGCGGGTATAAAATATTTATTCCACAGGTTGCTTTCGGCATCTTCAGACGGGTAAGAGGGGCGTGTGTTTGTCACAATGTCACATGCTGTGCCCGTGGTGACCTTCGACATCACAACGGGATTTGTCAGCAGTATTAAATTCCAACGCATATCGGGCTGTATTGCGCTATAAACCAATATGTGTCGCCGGTTTCCATGGTCGTGTAGAGTGCGAATCAGGCAAATGTCCCTTTCTGGTACAACATATCTGACATAGGAAGAAGAAGTGCCAACTGCCGACATAAGTTTCTAATTCGGAATTGTATTTAATTTCACGTTTTTGAAATTTGGGATATTCAAGATACGCGCCCAACTGTTTCAGGCTTAGATAACGGCCGAAGCTTTTACCATTGATTTATTTATTTATCTTTCCGATTCCGCGCGTACTCGACGCCGCGAGTGGACAGTGTTCGCCGGCTCTCGAGTGCGGTCGACTGGCTTTGATCGATAGCACTTATCGAAAACGACACGATGCAATCCGTGTTGCTACATGCCGGCTGGAATAGATTTCCGATCCAATTCATGTGGGGCATTTGCGAGCTATCAATAGACGCCATGGATTTAACACAATTATTGATACCAATTCCTAAGACGTTCTCATTCATTACAATATCAAACAGCTGAAAGGAAATCCCTTTTAAACCGCGTTGTACATTGAAGAGTTAAGGCATCTACTAGCATAGATTGTAAATAAAATGGACTATATGAGGTGTATTTTAAAGATTTCTATCATAACATGGGGTGCAACTCAAGTAATTCACCTTCTGTTCCGTATTTTAGCCTTCACACCCTTATGAATTAGTGTGAACGAGTCAAATGCACCAATTCTTACGAAGCTACTAGCACGTGGTAAGGTAGGTAATAGGGATGGTGTGAACCTCTGAAAGGTTCGGGTTCGTATGAACGCGAACCTTTTTGAAAGGTTCTGTGTGAACGCGAACATGAACATCGTGACGTCATATTGCTAATTCTAACCCTACATTTCAGTGAAGTGATAGCCTCGCAATACCTAGCGACGATTCGGGCCACGTAATGCCACAATGCTGAAATACCTATTGATGTTTTAAACGTCTACAGATGTATCAACTGGGGCAATCAATTGATATAATCATCCCAGAAAATCAATATCTTGCGTCCCTTTGCCACAATTTCGATGAAAACTTGCATGGGAATATAAGCTTACGCCTTGACGGTCAAGGTCAGACCGGACAATGTATTCGGCGTCCCGAGTATAGCTAAGTTGATATTGAGCAGAGTGTAAAACGGGTTTCCCTACTTGCTACCGATATTACCCCTTTAACAAGTTATACAGCAGTAGCCAACACCCCAATCCATGGAGTTGGTTTTTATGATACAATAAACATATGAAATCGAGATTGACCCCGTACGCCTGCTAGATTTTTTTACATCAGACAACGATATCAATTTCATTGATTGGTTGGATAAGAGTCATTCGCTGACTACCTACATGTAGTCTTTCGCTCTGTATGTTGTGTGATTGCGGGTCAAGCTCACAGCAGAGATGAGTCACTAAATATTCGCAAACGGAAAGCTCGATATTTCGAGCAAACAATTGTAACAAAGCAAGTAAAATGTTTGAGATTGTCAAGGTACATGCTCGTTTAGTGTTGATTTTTATGCTGCCAGCGCCATGCATATACCGGGCCCGCAGTTGAAATGCAATAAATTTCAATCAAAGATGCCATAATAAAGTGAAAATTGTAATAAATGAAAAAGCTTCATAGTGCAGAACCTACCAAGGTTCGTTTGTGAACGTGAACCTCTAAATATCTGAGGTTCGCACACAGAACGCGAACGTGAACCTCACGTTCACACCATCCCTATAGGTAACGTTTTTTGGGGTGGTAGACGATAACAGGTCCAACCCCACCCTATGCATGAGGCCCCATAAGAATGTGTGTCTATGGTTTGTATGCATCAATGTGGAAGAATGGCAATAGAGATTTACACTCGATTACTCAAGTGAAAGTCTGGATAATGCATCGGAGGAAAAGGAAAAGCTGTTATAGTGTCATACAATATTGCAAATCACCAGCTTACCTTTGGCCGTTTGTATCAGGCTTGAGGCAAGCGAGCATTGGTTCGCCTCCAATTTATCCGCGATGAAACACCTAGCAGACGTTCCCCTATTGAGGTTTTGGTCGATGGGTCGGTACGGATCCAGCCCGAAAGCGTTAGGCTGGTTGTAAGCGTCAGCGTAGTAGTTAGGCTCGCGGCGTTGGAAAACCGGGACTTGCATGGCTCGGACGCCGACCCTGCGGGAAATCGGTAATATAATATTTCACGCAAAGCCCGAGAAAATTGTGCGTAGGAGAATTCCGCCTGCTTGTACGCTAAAAACGATACGCGGCAATGCGGGGAAGGCAAACTACTCGCATTATTACTCAGTTGTGAACGAAGGCATCAGTTGGCCCGTTGTACACGTCATTAGATGTGTTTTCTTGGTATACGGGCGACTACCAGCATACGAATACCATATGCTGTTTCACGCCAGGCTTGTGTTAATAAAAAGACGAAGGATGCTTGCTTCCGGGGTTTGCCCTTCGTTAGTTACAGTTACTGTTGTCGATAAAAATCGTAAATCACCGACTCTGGATGCGTAAAACGCCAGTGTCGTGGAATTCATAATGAATAATTTGGAAATAGTGTTCCGAGCAATATAATGATTAATGGGGAGCTGCTGTTTCGAATATATCAATCTTGTGTACACGGTAAACGGAAATCGGGCATTCAGCCGCTTCCCGCCGTAACGCACGTTTAAAATTAGGTACGCAGCATTTTCTGACACAAATATTGATCTCACCCTCATTATAATGGGACAAAACGAGTCAAATCCACCAATTGGTATGGTGAGATATCCAAGGGGTGCAGCGTGTTCTGATTTCATGATACCATCCCAACATCATATACTGTAGACCTCCGTGATATCTCTTCATATGAATTGGTGTATTTAAGTCATTTTCACCCATTGAAAGGGTGGTGAAAGCTGCATTTGCTACCATGTGACCTGATGTCCACCCTAAGACAGGGTGGAAATTTAGTTTAGCCATATTTACCACCAGTGTATTTACAGCGTAAGTTACAAAAGCAGAATAGTAGCGATCTTCAAACGGAAGGTACATGATTCAGTAGTCACCTGAACGCTAACTTTCTGTCGTGCGGCAACAGGGAGTTGAAGAGATATTTGGCGAAATTGTGGAGAGGAACCGACTCCTGCTTTATCGGCTGACCCAGGCCGCTGGCGCACCCGCCTGTGAAATATAACCACGAAATAAGGAACAAGAATAAGAGGGAAACATGATAATCTAACATGGCCAACAAATCATGTAGAACATTTAATTTTCAACAAGACACTCGCAACGTTATCGATCTGAAACTTGAAAAGGACTTGACCAATTACTCGAAAAGCCAATTGGAAATATGATATTCATCGAATTTTATACACTGTTGTAATCCGATAGAGCCCTTGTAGAATTTCGCCAAACCTTTAACAATGTCGAGTCGGAGTGAAGAATTTCAGGAATGACATATAATTACGATATAGCTGTGACTGCATTATGCATTAGCGCACTCGGACTCTGCGGACGCATTAATATTGCATAATCACCTTCGACCAGCATTTTGCTGACGGCTTGAAGCACCAAGATCATGTCGGCGTTGAGTTGCAATTGATTGAGCCGCTTGATGAGGGCTGCCTCTCCGGCGATCATTTTTTCCTGGTTATGCGATCCGGCCGGCATCGACCGCTGTTGGCCGAGAGTCAGCAAGGCTACTTCGTACGCCGAGGTCACGTGATTACCGGTACTCTTTTCCGCGTTATCTAAATACATCCCGAATGCGAAAATATAGACATTGGATGCGCTGTCTTTAGACTGATGTTATCGTATTTTATCATTATCAGAGTATGCATCAGTTTAAACCCCCCGTAATATTACTTACCACTGTTGTTGTCCGTCGAGCTAAGCGTGTCGAATAGTATGTGTATCGGGTGCAGCGGATGTCCGATTAATCCTTGGGGAAGTGTCGCGTGCGATACTTCTGTGGTCAGCACTGGAATGTACAGAAAGGACTGTTATTACCTTCAAATGGTTCTCTAGTAAACATAGAATTATTCAGTATAATTAAGCACCCAAAGAGTGAGGTGTAATGTGTAAAGCTAAGCAAATTCGAGTATACCTCAGTGATTCGATTCAGAATCGGGTAAAGTATTACATAAATATAACTTGGTATTGTTCGACCATGCCAATTTTAGTTCAATTTGTGACAATGCTGTGGGTTTTTAGTACCCCCCAAATCGCTACCCACTACCCGATTAGCATCATTACAATTGATTCTCGAGCCCTACTTATATGGTACTCGTTATTTCCCACAGTGGATCGTTTCATTTACGGCGGTTTTACATTTGAAATCCATCATGGAACTAGAGGAGAGCTACTTGGATGTACAAAAATTCAATATATAATTGAATAGTATATTCGTATTGAAATGAACCGGAATATTTGGCTGACACTCGTTAGGAGTAATCATCAGCAACTACAATAGAGAATTGAAAAAAAAACATTGTATAGAGAAAATGAGGATAGGCCTTGACCCTGCGCGGTATTGCATATATGTATTGGGGTGAAATGAATACCGCTACATCTACACCTATCGAATTCCGTGCAGATGCGTACCTCGGGGTGATTGAAAGCACGCTGTCCATTTTTTCTTGATCGTCCTGGCGATGGCGGCGGCCAAAGCCACGGCCTCCGATTCGCATCCGTGAGAACGCAGCGCTTCCACTCTGGCGCAGGCGGTGGGCACGTACTCTGTCGAAAATATGGTATCATTAAATGGCTATCTTACAGTCATAGTGAAAACCAACAATCGCACATCAGACTATGGTCAGAGGTGGTCAAATTATTCAGCGAACATGCTCAAGCAGAAGTGGACGTAACGAGATAAATTACTACTCAATTACAAATAGGGATGGCAATTTCCAAGACTGCTTCAGGTGGAAGTACAAGATTCTGAAAAGTAATCAAGTAAGTATTGAAGGGTCGAAGACTACTTTCGTCTCCCTCGAAATTGCAAAATACATCTTCGTGATTAACTAAAACTGACTATTGAAACTACGGATATATGTACAATCATACAATATATATTTATTTAAGGTGATACAGGGATTATTCGAACCAATTTTAATGACGTTTTCACTCATATAATCGATTAAAACTTGTCACCATACTAATTTCTACTTTTCAGGACCCTAAGCAGAAAAAGTGAGTAAGTAGGCCTATGCCTACAAAACTGTTCAAGTAAAATTGGAGTAACTAGGCAAAACGCATACTTGAGGGCTCAAAAAAGTATAGTTACTTCATTACCGACGAGCTCTAATGGCAAACGGGATAATGTATCGAACTAACCATGCCACAACGGTTGCCCGTCGTAATCGTATAGAGCTACATCGTGGACTGGAACCGGTACGTGCTTGTCTCCAGATTCTGTATACGCTCCTCGCAGGATATTGGTCAAATGCGGGTCGTCCCATTTCATAGCGCCGGCGTCCACGGCGCGCGATAGCACAGTGCGACCTGTGAATTAAGGGAAAACTGCACATCAGCGGAAGCGCCCAGTAAACAGGAGTAGAGAAGTAGGCTGGAATTCTTACAATGCGAACAACTTTGATCTACCACGGATTTAGCGATACCGATTCTCACCATAGCGTAGGGTGCAAATAAGATAGAACGACACTGTCTGGTACAGCATTTTGCTTTTAAACCCATTCCTAATGATTGAAAAGAGTCAAATACACCAGTTCTTATTACGGGGATATGTCCCAGGGGTGGATTGGGTTCTATTTCGTGTACCACATCTGAAGGCGTTAATTGGGTAAGGTACATGGCAACATAACCCACTACATACACCCCTGGGATGTATCTCGACAGAGATTACCGTATTTTACCGGATCAGAAGGGGTCAATGCCTCATTTGTACCCTAAGTTATGGTGTTAATGTGGTAAATACATCTATTTTCCACCACCGTATTCGCAGTGTAGGATCAAGTCCAGCTGAATAGCATTGAAGGTATCTTGATAACTATATAAACCGTAAACACTGTAATTTCTTACCAGTCTGGTTGGGATGATTAGGCGATTCGCCTTCTCCCGATTCCTGTGGGCAGTGAGGTTGCGATTGCCAAGATTCTAATTTCTTCACGAATGATTGCCTTTCCGCCGACGAAATCTTAGGGTTGAGAACGACGCAGACCCATAATAAACCTAAACACGAGCACCGTGACGTACTTGAAAAACTCAGTTTACTTAGTATTGGTACTGACCTAACTGGTCCCACATCATCCTGCATAAGTCTTGAGCGTTAGATAATGATTGCGTAATTGATGATACGTGCACGTATGTGCTACAATAACGCATCAGCTCTTTGGTGATAAGTGTTAACAGTCTTGATCCGTTGCAGTCTCGCGCGCGTAACATTTCACGGACCTGCGGTACAATGTATATGGTAGAGTTCCATTTGCATATTGCCCGGTACTCTGGTTAGACTCTAGAGAGTTTTCCAACGTTACTTTACCATCGATCGGGTTATATACAGCGCTACTATATTGTGGTATGCGTTGCTTTAAAAGGTTGCGCATGGGTCCTTGGTAAGCTCGATATTGTTGATAGTGTCATAGAGTAACACATTGCATACGCTAGGAATAGCTAGATTAGGTACCGTCAATTTTTTCTGCTCATCTCCAAATTGATCTAAAACTAAATCGACCACCCAACGACATTGGATCAATGACACAAGGACACTGGCCAGCTGTTGTTTTTTCATTGTGACGGTGCTGTACAGTCACAATTGGTCACTATGGTAAGTCGCCGCAGACCTGTCGGTTTTGTTGCTGAATCTATTATTCTACCGATTGATTAAACAGTCCACTCTCGCATAATCTTATATAAGACACTGTCTACTCTACGCACACATAGTGGCAACTAGAAGCGTGGGTTCAACGATCAGAGAAATCACGGATAGACCACCCACCTTGGCTAAAAGACTTTGTAATTGCACAGCCCCTTGTTGATTGTTGGTATTTTGAAGGACAGAAGATATATGGCGGGCGGCCTCCTTATCCTCCAGCGACCAGCGATCGTCGTCAAGCAAACCTGGATGTATCAGTTCATGTAAAGTTGAATAATCGAAATAATGAAACCAGGCTTCGATTATCGGCTGAAACACAATCGCCAGGCGCTATTTTAAGCAGATAGGATATGACTAGCTCCAGATGTGGACAATTTTCGTCTTTCAAACTGATGATGAAGGATAACCCAAATTGACTCGCATATCTACGGCCCGGATATCATAACGTAAGATGGAACGCCCGAAAACCTTCAGGGATTTCAATTACGAAATCCCGATGGCGTATACCAAAGAGTGTGGTAAGTTTACTACACAGGCACGTTGGTGAAATCGTTACCGATACTGCAAGTATATGTTTTACGGCCAGTCGCCCACACGTGACCGTTAGCTACATTTTCGTCATTCTGTTTGTAAAGTTCACCACGTCGAAGAAATCATTTCATTTACTGTTTGCCCAGTATGATGTTAAATTGGCTACAAATATAGCGTCGCGAACGAGCATTCAAACATCATAAATATACAGTGCAAAGGTGGCGAACCGTCCGTATAAAACTAGGCAATGTCTGGGATTGTCCACTGCGAATTCAGTCACGAAGGCACACACGACAATAAAAACTGTCGCTGTATATTAGGCGCGATATCTGATTTGCCAGTGTAGTCTGCGAAAGATTTGTTGTTGGCCACACACGGAAAAACCCATGACACAGCGGTAACAGAGGATATATACCGCTGTTCTTCATAACTTTAAATGCTGTTTTGAGACAGCAATGATAGAAGGCACTGTAGAACTCTGTCACTGTCCGCATTAGAGGCGGCCAAATTGGTCAGTGCAATAAATTTCTACTCAATTGCAATCGCAATTTAATATTTACAAGTCAATTCTACTTCAATTGAATTAAAGGTCTGTAAAATACTCATGGAAGTAGTTTTCAAAATTAGATTCGGTCGCATACTTTTATCAGTTAATTGGAGTAGGCTACATTTGAAGGTGCTGCATACATCATCCTGGCTAACGGAAAATCGCGAATAACACAGTAAATGGGTGCAATATCCATGACAATTCATTCATCTGTCAAGATACAAGGTCGTTTCTTATGAAAATTCCACTCATAAATGTGACGAAACAACCAAAAACTACTTGATAGTTTTTCAAATTCAAACTGCGAAAAGTAAGTAACTTTGCTCTGTGAACATTTCGAAAAACATAGCCAATAAGGTCAGTGGTGTAACAGGGAGATATTTACTCAACTAACTTAAGTACTGCAAGAATATAGAAGTACTTCTTTGCTGACTACCTCTGGTCCGCACTATAAATGAAATCCTTGTAGCCTAAATTATTACCTGCCCCAGCCGTTGGGTCCGGCGCGCCCCTGACCGCGTTTATCTGCGACGTCGGGTCCACAAGCCAATCGGCCACTCTTTGCGCGGACGGAAGCACGCGGTTGTGGTGTGTCAGCAGGTATTGGGTCAGTTTCTGTAACTGGTCCCGATCCATCTGCTGCAGTGTCTCTGATATCGGAAGTCGTATCGTGACCTAAACACGAAGTCACGAGTTGAGGTGATGACCCGGTCTTCAAGATTGTAACCTGTTTCAACAAAGCTTACCAAATTAGGTTTTCGTATCCTGAATATCGCTAGCGCGGCCACGTGTTTGCAAAAGAAGATGTTCCCGCCTTTACAGTCACATGACGCTGACGTAATCTTGCACCGGTCGAAATTGATGGATACGTGTAGCGGAGTTATCACGTCTCCCTCGTCTTCGCTGAAATATCGAACGCGCATATTCATCGCTAGTGTCGCCAGGGGTGAGCAAAGTATTATTCAGCGTTCCTAGTCAAGTAAAAGTAGCAGTAATGCCGTAAATATCTACTCATTTACATGTAGAAATCGCGACTTCCAAGACATGTAGAAGTACTTCAAGCGGAGGTAGAAAATGAAAGGCATGTAAATTACTCAGTTAATGGTAGTTTCGAAATGTAGATAGATCGCCGGTTAGAATACTTTTCGCCGTTAATCGGTGGTGGCTGCTTTGGAAATTGCAAGATGCATATCCGGGACCAACGTAGAATCACTAATACCTGTACAAGCAGATAAAATCTTCGAAAGTATATTCAGTAGTTGTTATGATGGCTATTTTGGTTTGAATATGGTTCTTACAATGATTTCACCCGTAAAAGTGATGCAAGCGTATTCCAAAACTATACTTTTACTATTCACAATCCATAGCGTGAAAGTAAGTAGTTTTGCTTAAAAAACTGTCCAATTGTATGAGGTGTGACCAAGTGAATAAGTAGAGCAAGTACGAAAGGTAGTACTTCGTTACTGAGCACTTCTGCATTTCACTGCGGCGGATTTCAAGCCACGTATCACATCTTATTGGTGACTCCCGATAGGGCAGTACAGAGGGTACGCCATTCGGCTAACATATTAAAATGCCATCCACAATAATAAACAAGTGCGGTTTACGGTGAGTTAAATTAGGAGTTAAATCAGAATAGCATCCCTGTTGGCGGATTGGAGAAATCTGCTGTATCTGTCAATGACGCAGCACAACATGGGAAATGGGTTGACCGGGCAGAACGTTGAATTTGGGTAAATTGAACGCGTTTTCGGTGCCCGATCATTACGCCACGGCCGATGGTAGGCGGCGTGTATCATCAATATGGATGGGTGGGATTGACACTGACACCTCTGCCTGCATAGTACAGAGTCCACATACTTTTATAGTATAGATGAGAAGCATGGGGTTGGAGTTAGATTCGAAAAATATTTGGCCAGATTTCGATAGGATTCAGTCTTACGGTTTGTTTAAAGCTGGATTTGGACTTGGACAGGGAAACTTTCAATTTCTTTCAACATCTCATGAGACTTCGTTATAGAATTTAGACTGGATATGTTAAAAATTCGGATTTGAACACGCGCCTTAAAATATTTAATGGAGAATATTCCGTCATCATTACTATTCGCCCAGGCACGGCACGGGTTTGCTTAGCTCCGTTCATTTACACAAAATTAAAACTTATTTCGACAGGTGAGACTAGAGACATGCTTTCTCGCCACAGCATCAGGCGGGCTTAGGGCATCAAAGTGTTCACTGCGCAGTCGCATCAATCTTTGACAATCGTAAGTCTGAATCTCTGCTCAAAAGTCGAGCACCAAGCATCCGTTTTCGATGATTAATTAATAATCATTATTATTAAGCTGACATTATCAACCGATTCATATCAGATTTCCACATTTGCAGCAAGCAGTCGCTCAACGATCGACTCTAAACCGTAATAAACGAGCTTCCAGAATTAGGCCACACGCAGCCTGTGCCAGACGTCCGAAACAAAACTTGATCGTGAATGATCCATCACACCTAATATTAGAGTCTACCACGCGAAAGAGCTTTTTACGTAGAGATTACCGTAATTCAACACTTCGCGAATAACATCGGGATGAGATTTGTATGCGGCGGATCTGTTGTCATTACAAGAAATCCGTTTTTATGAGATCCAGCTTCGCACACCCTAATATATAGAGAGATATTGCTATCATCCGTAACGTAACGAGTGTGAAATGTATACGAGTGTACCGCGTGCAACTGCGCCTACGAATCGGAAATGAGCAACCGACATATTGGACGCAAATCCGAACAGCAATTCGCGTTAACGCACACAAAAATGGCTATTTTATTAGCGCATTCGTGTCTTTGTTCCTACAGTAGGTTAAATGCTACAGATTGCAATGAGTATATTCTTCAATATATTTTCATCCTTATTCATGCTGTATATAGCGCATCCGTTTTATTGAGGTGTCGCAACGTAACCAAGCATGTGTTCAGAAAATCGTGCAGGTATAGAATAGGGCGAAATACATCTATATCTATACTCGAGAAGTTAGGAGTGTCACAGAACAATACGCTAAATCCACAAATTGCAGCCCTGGCGACAGCCATGCATATTGTGCATGTGCATGCAGCAGGGTCTATGATTTGCATATTACTATGCAAATTTGCCTATTTACAATCTTCACGGCCTTTTTGAAATCCGCACCCTACGATTCCCCTGCCGTACCGAAAAAGAAAACTGTCGTTTCTACAATTTTATTGGCCAAGATTTACGTGTATATTGCCGAGTTCTTATGGTATCGGTGAAGTTCTTTGGTATAGTCTTCGTCTTCGTTGACCCAATGCTAGTTAAGATGATTCCCGATGACAGGGCCTTTCTACATAAATTAGTTGATAAACGGTTCAGTGCCCCCTGGATGAGACGCTGAAATACGCGCAAATCACCCTCCAAACACCGCGCGAGGGGCCATACGTTTTCATCATGTCGGCGTAAAAAAAAGCGGTTGGAGTAGCTATATTTCGAGAGTGCAGGTTTTCGGTAAAATAACGTCTAGAAAGATAAAGTATATAATCGCGGCTTACTTGATACCAGGTGGGTCCACTTCATCCCCATCAATGGAACCGCTCAGATGGAAACCTAAACAGAAAACAATCCGCATTTGATAAAAGCATATGCTTGGTTCAGAGAATTGACTTGTTACGCTACAAGCCGCATATTGGTGTTTGCAACCGACGTTAATGCACAGTTATATGCCACTGTTTGCTATTATCTAGCAAACGCCTTACAGGGCTGACACAACAAATATTAATATATGGACGACCAACTGAGCAGATGCAACACTCCAAATCCCTTCTTGGAAATGAATGAAGAACTCATTAGAAATATTTAAATATCAATATCTTTCGCATCGCATTCCGATATGCACGCATAAGTACACACAATAAACAATGATTCTTTCTATTAACGGCCACCATATTTGAGCAAATAACCACATATAACGGGTATATTTCAGGGTAAGTCATTGTGTTATTTTGTAGGTGTAATGAATCAGAAGTTATAGATAGAAAACGTTCAGCTTGTTTACTGCGGTCTGCGGTGACAAAATATTATTCTCACAGTTGTGTGACTCCTCGAGATTAACCGATATCCATAGATGTCTCCATAATTAAAACGACCACTGCATTAAACATCAAAAATTAGCTGTAGCTTTTGGGGCTGTGAAGTAGAGGAGAATAATTTTAACATCCACACAATATTGTGTGTAGTTGTCGGCCCAAAACGACCTGTGTCTTAGACAATGCGCTGCAAATGGACTATAATCCACAAGCCGGTATGTGGGAGACGAAAGTGCTAAAGTGAAATACATTGCTGTCTGATTGTTTGGCCGACGATAAATCGGCGTGAAGATGTTATCCAGGATCGTCGAAAGATTTGTGAGACGAAACGACAAGATTGGTGAAATTTTCGGAACGAAAAATATGAAAACTCCGCGTACAAATCATTCAATTCCAATCAACTGTGACAAAAGCGTTCATGCGCGCCTATATTTCTGTCTATACGACGTTTATGTTACGGGCAAATGGTAATCTTCAAACGCATCACCATGGGACAGTTGCCGTACATTTCGTAGTTTACATTGAAAAACACATTCATTTTCGTGTGCGCAAAACCGATTTCAATCCATCAGTCCCGAATTATTTATCGCCTGCGCGGTATGACTGACAGGTCAGATATATCTTATATAGTTAACGTATACGGAGAGTGTGCATATTTCCTGAGGAGTACATCAAGACAAAATTGTGGGACTGCGCATGCATGTTTCAAGTTGAATTTCCTGTATCACCAATTATTTGTTAATGGTCATTGGGCGATCCAGTAAGACCGAAGACTGTCCAAGCGTTCAAGTGTAAAGTTTGCTTCGTAAAAAGAAAAACCTCTGTATACAAGTTGGGATACTTCGTCCAAAGTCACACGCTCATAGATTGTGTATGGCCTTAGATAGTTTCGAACGGTACCTGCTTCTGATCCACCTCGTTGCACTGATGGCATTCGAATTATAAAAGATATCGCCGGCCATATACTGACACTCAGCGAAGATTCTGATCGATAAAGCATTCTCTATGGCTTTTCGAGTTTTAAAAGCAGGTGAAGGATTTCGGCTGTCTATTGTATCAAACCTGTCGAAGCATTTCGAGGTGCTTACTAACAAAAGGCGCAATCAACTTGACTGTAGTGATGTCGGTTGAGGTCGTGGCAGCCGTGTGGAAAAGGCATTCTTTCGAGGCATTCGAGTGAAGGTATTGATATTTTAAAATTGATATACTCCAGATTTCAACACAAAAGACGCAGAAGGAAATCGCTTCTACGGTGCCCTACTTAACGTTTTGTTTGAAATATCTGCTTTATTTATGGTCAAAAGTACAACGGTGCCAACGCCCAGGATATTTACCAGGAAAGGCCGCTAAGCTAATAATACCCCTGCGCGATGATTCAGAATTGCATTCGTGCATCCAACGACATATTCATGCCCCGCACACTGCTGCACAGGTATGTATGTTACCAATATCGTCATTTTTAACAAGAAAGTTTGTGATAAATATTACCAACCGCAACTCCTATTTCGGAAGGAACTTTTACGTTGTTTTCAGCACTAAATCCAGCATCTTCGTTGCAAAATCGAGAACCTGGGCATAGGATAACTTAACTTAACTTCATGAGTTATCCTAGGCCCCACAAGAACTAATAAATGGATACCGATATATCCTAACTACAGTTGGGATATTTTTGCAATTTCCTATAATGCCGCTAGAGCGGAGGTGTCTGTGCGAAAGGCATGGGACCATTATGCGCACAGTCCCGCATTCGTCGTCCTGTCACATATATCCGGTACTTTGATGAACCAGGAAACCGAATAAAGTGGGTTCATGTAAAATTTGTTCAGCCCTTTTGTCGCCGTTTCTAAAAGATTTGAGTCTGAAATGGATCGCATTCTCGAGAACATTTTGTGTCCTTTATTTGCCAGATTCCTTCAAAAAACTGGACAAAAGCGCGCTACGTTGAACGCTCTTGAATAGTTCAAGAACAGCCACAGTCAATAGTGTTCATTTTATCTCAGTGTAGGCTTACCTCCGCCTTAAGATATCAATTTTGCCTTAATAAAAGGCTTGTTAATCACACGATCCTACCACCGCATGGGCTGTATTGTCAGTTCCACGTCACTCCATGCAATTTCAGCAGGGCATAACCTTGACAAACGGGTCCGAATGCAGTGAACGGTAGCCATACCCCGTCCCATTGTCCGGGGCGACTATTCAAAACGAATCGCCATTGAATTCGCCAAAAGAATGTGTTGAAAAGAGAGCCGTGTTTCAGACAGAATCTTTGAAATATCGAGCTTGTAAAGGTCGCTTTACAAAACGGACAAGACAAGCAATACGCCCAATTCCGTTAATGTCGTCTTCACAGTCTAACTGTACATAGGTATTAATTGTTACTTATGTTTGGAGAAAATCGTTCAACACAGCGGACGTTCGCGATAACAAAGATCGCCATATGCTGTACAATAGATAACAGCGGTTATAAACTCAGCGAATCTACTTCGACAATAAATTGAAGTTTGCTTTCGTTGGCACAATTAAACAGGTCTATCAATAAACGAGCGCCCTGATTTTAAATTTCACCAATTGTAAAACATTGAATGAAGACTTGTTTACCTGAACGTCACGGCTCTAACGTGACCAAGCATCTCGAACAATACAAAGATCAGAATCGCGTCTGCAGTCGAGATTAACCTGGTCATGCAGACATTAGCCGGCGCCAAATCATATTTCTGGTCGCCTTAATCTTACATAGATACCCTAGCAACCATAGATATTCTTTTCTGACAAGTTGAATATTCAGGCACGTTCAAGACCCTGCAATGATTCCCGCCATAGAATGATGTCGACATCACTTTGACAGTTGATCATGAAATTCCCAAAATGTGAAAAGCGGGATCTTAAACCCCGAGTAGCAAGATACTGTCGCCATGCGAGAATCCCGCTGACATGGTGCATTTAGGCGCTGATTTTCACTACATATGTAGGTCGAACGTGGACTGATGTGTCATCAAGTCCTGATACAGTTAATTCAAATCCGGCAATATATATATATCCGAAAATCATTGGGCAAACTGGTCGAATAAAGTCAAATATGATGTAAAAGTGCGCAATATCGATTATGAAGGTATCGTTCGTTTTATGTGCATTGACTTGGAACAAAATATCATTTGCGTCACAATGGGTATTCGGATGTGAGCAATTTTTGACTGCGTCAGGTAAATGAGTAAGATACACAAAAACAACAACGCGTGCGTGCATCCTGCCTAAACAATCCTATTTGCATTACGGAAATGGTCCGGAACAATTGCGTCCGGTGACAGCGTATACCTATTGTATGCTGCGGTAACGCGATTTATATCCAAGCCACTGACGATGACACATGAACTAATCCTTCAGAACTTAACTCTTGGTTACTACAATACGATTACCGACTACAGCAGTAAATTCAGGGTAAAGGTTTGATTCACGGTGCGTTGATCCGTGAGATATGTTGAATATTGGTGACAGTGGGGTTGGCCGAACCGTCAACTCTGGCGATATCTTATAGTCAGCAGTTTCTGTTTTGTAAACACCTCATGTCTTGGAGAGGGACAAGCTTCATAAACGACTTCCTATCGATTACGAAGCATCAAGGAGGTAATAATAACCAAAGTTACACACATTGCTCAACTGTTTTGATTTTAAGCAGGCGTCAATAGTGTAAGAGAGTGTAAATTTTCCCTGACGCACATCCTTGGCAAACTGTTGTTTAGTGGAGAATAGAGTTAACCAAACAAACCACAAAGAAACTGAATCACTGCGCTCATAAACGACCAAACTTGGTGATATACGGGTGTGCTAGATTAATTGTCGAACATAATCACTGTGCTCCACTTGGAAATGCGTGGGTGATAAAACGGTGTTTAGTAGCGGAAAGCCTGTGAATAATGCCTTTTTGAATAGCAATTCCCGTGTCGGAGGCAGAAAAAGTAGATGATCCTTGCTACTCAAGATTTAAGATGAAAAAATGCTCGTGAAAATAATGATACATGCTAGACACCAAAACGCCAAGTGACTAACCAACGGGTGCACGCTGTCTTGCACCACAATGCGAGTTATAGCACTGGAGAGGTTATACGATCCACCCCGCCGGTGTTCTTTTACAGGATATGTTATCAAAATTTCTACGCCATTGCGCATTTTTATCCGGCCGTATATGATGCCGTGTATATACAAACGCGCGCCCCCTGATATGGCGTTAGTTTCCTTTATCGCAAAGCGGGACTTGTTGGTAAATGGACTCAATTATCTCTAATTATCCTCTCACTGAATGACATTTTTTAGAAGATGGCGAAATCGTTGCTGTTTGATGATTG
Source organism: Botryllus schlosseri (assembly GCF_051294905.1). Taxonomy (NCBI): domain Eukaryota; kingdom Metazoa; phylum Chordata; class Ascidiacea; order Stolidobranchia; family Styelidae; genus Botryllus; species Botryllus schlosseri. The sequence goes on along the minus strand of NC_137247.1, from coordinate 7,597,016 downwards.
AGCATTGCGCGTTGAATGAGAGGCAGTGTTAAACAAAAAAGTAGTTTTTGGCACTTTACGGTACTTTCATTTGGAAGAAACAACATATCACAACGTATCTGCAAGTCTGTGTGTAATCGAGTCAGGTTTAAACATTGTCGGCGCCCTTTAAGAAATCTCATTCCCTGTTTTCCTTTCACGTGCAACCAGATCTGACGGCTAAGATATATATCGTGTGGAAATATTCCAATTTATCGCTTCTTGACAGACAATGGGATGCCATCCACGCTGGATTCAGTTTCCCACACTGCTGGTATTGTTATGCATGGTGTAAAGTAAATCGCGAAAGTTCGGCGTACGAAGTAATCCTCTCCGCAAACCATCCATATCTCCTATTTTGGCGAGGGCTTCGGCATTCCTACGTGGTTAAGTGTAAGGCGGACAATAATGCGCTAATACCTTGATGTAATAAACCCGTCGCAGCACGACTCGCCGGTTCACAAAGGCTGGGCAATATGACGTCACGGTGCAATGAATGGGTCGGTCATCACCGAAATCTTATTCACAGCAAAATCCAAGAACCATGAAATTACCAGTATGATGTGATAATTGCGTAACGGTGGGTGAACTCGGCATATAGTATTGAAAACGGACTGAAAACTATGAAGATGGTAGCAATTAATTAAGAAGAATCGCCAATTACTAATTAGGTATCTGTCGTTGGGCAATAAGTTACCGAAATCTTGTAACACCATCAATTTTTTATTATGTTAGGCGTAATATTGTGAACTTAATATTTCAAAATGTGCCAATTTTGGTGCCTATTCAAGTGGGTGTTTTGAGACCATCCTTTGTAAGAATATTTCACAGGCTTAGCGAGATTGTAGCGAAGAATAATACTCTCAAATGTGTGTCTTGCTATTGAGATCAGAACAGGAGGTGTGGATGTAAAAAAAAGGTCCGATTCATGACAGATATCTTTTGAAATCCGATAGAGACGGAATTCCTGTCCATTTTTTTCTGATCCGATAAACAGCATATCTGCATACCGACATTCTTCGAGGTGGGGCTTACAGTTAGGGTGACTACGAAATTTACCAAGCCTGTCATAATAAAGTTTTATTTCGCACCACAATGCAACATCTCCCGATTGGTCAAACCGGGCTTTCAGCGATTCCAATCAACGCACCTCATCTGTATAATTAATAATTTTATCATCCGTGTTTCGTAGCGAAATGTTCAGGTCCCCATACCGTGGCAACAAGATGCCATATTAAAGGAGTGGACTGATCAATTGGTCTGAACTCCCCGAACGCGAAATGATATTTTCGATATTTCACAGAATGGTTTGATTTTTCTATTATGTGGTGTTTCGGCATTAATAGTCTTTTGATTGAAATATCTATGATATTTGCCAGGGAATATGCCAAACGACGACCCGGCGAATAGTGCGAAAACCCTTGGCAATTTATACGGAGTACAGATGATTGTTAATGGTGAGACATTTGCAATTGATATTTACCACTCTTGGCACATAGGGGAGTGACATACGCTACGTTTTAACTGTGTTGAATGAAATGATAGCATATACTGAAACACGGGCTATTGAGGCACGATATTCCTATGATCCAAACATACCACGGACGTATGCCGACGCGCTGCTCATGGACGTGGACCCCATACACGGGTCATCCCGGTTCATCGTACAGGTACACAAACCAGAGAATGGATACGCCAACGAAACAGAAAGCGAACGAAAGATTTGATTGATGCGTCAGGGCCGGTTACTATTGTGTTGAGCCACGTCACTTACGAATACGATTTGATGAGGTCATTTCTTTTGACGCTACCCGTCACATTCGTGCATCCTTACCCTACGACAAGGGGAAGAGGTGAGATATATCACGCAAAGTCAAACGGGTTTACGTGACACTGCTCGACTCCATAAGCATCGCAGATATGGATTGGTGCAGAGGTTTCTAAGCATTGTCGTTGGCTGGGTGTATCGCGGGACATCAAATCAAGAAAAATGTCTACGCGGGTCAAGAGCATAAACTTTGTCATACGCCGAAACCGGGAATAAGTAGGAATTTCGAAACGCAGATTTCAATAGCGTCCCAAAATACTAATGCGACGCTTATTGGCGTACTACACCTTGAAAACTATAAATGTTCTGGCATTAATAATGATCACTGATGAGGTCAATGCAATAATCGAGATTTTCAGACGAACATGCAGATTTTCAGATCGCAGGTTTTTACAATGGAAAAATAGAACGGGATGATCATTCATCTGGTAGATTACCGACGGATTGCATTTTATCAGCAGCATATCAGCAGGTCGATGATCAAAGCAGACCGATTTCACTTTACGATATCAGAGTATTAGCAGTATAAGGAGTTCGATAGAATACGCGGGCGGCTTATCGAACAAAGTCGACAGATTCATCAAACGGGATTGTTCAATGTTCCAGAGCGCGGTATTGGAACTCCCACCTATAAGTGAAGAGAGCCGATAACGGGTATAACGCGAGTTCATATCAATCCCAGAGCCGCACTCCGTGAATCATTCCAAGCCCAACCAACTAGAAAACCTGTCCTTTGTGATTTAACAATGCTCCCTAAAGGCCATTGACTAATCACTTTTTTCTGGTCAGAAGACCCAAATTTCATTTCCAAAGCAGCTTGAGACCGAGCGATTTCTTATTATTCCGACGGGCGTGAGAAAAGAGAGTCGCCATTTCTCGACAAAAGATCGGGGTTTTGAGTGTGTTTTGTGTTTAATTTCCCAAGTGCTATCATGCCGGTCTTTGTTAATCCAATTTCCAGTGACTGGTTTTCCTCAGAGACGCGCGGCCTTTGTTTGCGCCTCGCGTAATTTCATTTCTGGGCGCAATCCCGCGAGTTTTCGAAACGCCGAATGGAGACTAATGTCGGAACGCGGACCGATGACGTGTCCTCGCTGAGTTAATTACGAAAGTCGATAATGCGCGTGTATTAACTGAAAATGGTCTGACTTCCGGTGAACGTTCGCTACGGCGCTCTTCGAGGGAAACAGCTCTCTTGGCGTACCTTGTCAAATTCGAGCGCGAAGTCCTCAAAAGAAGCAAGTCACACATACGCTTTGACTGACGATCACATCGCTTTATGAATAATTTGACAGTTGTTGATATTATTGCAAATTGGGGGACATCTTATTATTGAACTGATGGATGAGTAATAATTGCAGTATTAGCGGCTATTACTATTGTTGTTAACATGATATTTGTATCGCCATCATAGCTATACGTATCGACTGTGCGTGAAAATCAACATCGTACGAGCATTTCTGACTATTATTAAAGGATGGCTTTGAAAGAGGATCACTGATAAAGAGGTAAAGAACCAAGTTAATGTCCTTACTCGAAACATGTGTGTTACTGCCTTATTGGGAAGCGGCACCATTTAGTGACCTTATAGTGTATGAGCTGCAATAAATTCCCAATGTCGAACATTTGTGGCTGTTGAAGATGGGTACGGGGAAAGGGTCACTTGGGAGCAGGTCGGCAACGCAAAAATTGTTGTATACCCCTGGTTTAGCCTGTCGAGTAGTCAATCTGTTCGAATACGTTATTAACTTATTATTAATATTTTTCTGTCTTGCTGGAACATATCTCGCAACGGATATCGATGGTTTGACTCTCCTTATTTGTAACCCGAGCTCTATTCAGTTACATGTACCTAATGAAATGCCAAGTTTCCCTTACGCATTTTGTTTGTCGTACATCCGAACAGTCTCCTGTTATCAATTATCCGAAACGACATACCCGATGCCCGTGACAAGTGATAAGGGCAATGTGTAAATATCTAACCGGGTTCGAAAGACGTATTGAAGCTCCTTACATATCGCAGTAATGTGCGACATGACATTATTGACAAGTATTTATCCGAGATCTTTTTTACATTCAATTTTGCATCTACTCAATTGAAACTAAAATAGGCTTAATGAAAGGCTTATAAGCGATGGATTATAGAGCCTTGGATTCGATGCTAAAGTCTGTCAATTTTATGAGACTTGAATGAATTCGATCATCGGAGTGGGAAATTCTTAGAATCTACGACACCCAATGCACCACAGACATATTCTCCGTACAGGTTTGATATCTTACCAATATGCCACCTGGAAACTTATGTTGTTTTGTCTGTTTTTCATAAGACCATGTGGTCACCAGAAGTGTCCAATCCACGACCGACATAGTTTCGTGGTTGCTGGTCAGGATGGATACTATCGATAACAGCTAACAATTCAAATTTTTTACATATGTATTAAACGAGTCCTTAGTACAGGAGTGGCCAACCTGCGGCCGTGAAAGGAAATTTGTACGGACTTCGACACGTATAGTTCTGTTAGTATGTGATGGCGGCCGTCGACATGCAAATTTAATTTGACTCACGAATTTTCGAGGTAATTTTAATTAATCTTGAAATTTTCTTCGCGCTGCGCGCGATTCAATGCCACTTCGTTTTTTGAGTTTACTATAGTACCGCCCTTTGCAATCCGAGGCCCACAGTACAGATGCGAAAAACAGAGAAAATGACGCGCCCCATATAGAAATGCCCACTTAGAATGGTGTGCTCCTCACGAAGGAAATTTGTTTTTGGTATACGTTTGGGCGATTCCAAAACCTTTCCACCATACCGACAATCCTGATGGGAGGTCAAGAAATAACAGCATGCAACTAATGACATGGATAATAACAATTGGCCCACCCGAAAATAAATCGTCATTTATAACTTGTCCTAAATTTTCGAAAACACTCCCTCTATGAACTATATACCGGTGAATCTGATCACATGGGCTGAAAAAGGATATATATTTGATAGTAATATGTGAAACTACTGATATAAATGACGAAATTAATTCGCGAATCTGCGATCATAACGGATCTTATTGCCTATTCATGACATGACCAATTGACCACTCGCGATTTCGGTGCGTGTAGTAACCCGATATGAAAAAGTAGCTTAGTCCTGAGTTCAGCGGTAAGAGACATGGACGACATGGGTATTTTAGGGCCAGTTAGTTCAACACTGCTATATGCCCTGCAATGCGGCCGTAGGCTACATCAGTAATCGAAATGCGGCCGTGAATAGCAGAAAGGTTGACCACCCCTGCCTTAGTGGAACATCAGTCGTGGGCGATAACACTAGTTGAATGCTGTCATTCCATACCCAATGAAACGCATGGGCGATAGAACAGTCGTGACCGACTCTAGACTTCATATAATTATTGAATTCCGTTACGTCCGCATGCATAAATAAATATACTCTTATGCCGAGTGTTAGTATGTCCGGAGTACTAATAAGACTTCATGACCTACCCTATATATTTTCTAAGAAAAAATTGCATCGCAACACCAGTCCATCGCTATTTTTTTCAGTAAATGCACTCGTGAAAAGTTCAAGCGTCAATTGATATGGGACAACGCTAAGCGTCACTGGTTCACAAACCCTCGTGAGCAGACACAAAAACTCTCACGTGTATTTGCCGAAAAGCGAGTCGCCATATCAGTAATCAAGTTGAAAAGTGATGTTTTCGGTTTGTCTCGCTGGCCTCCGACACATCGTTACGACTGAGAGGCATGTGCACGGTGACTAATCGTATAATTGTCGTTACGGTTTCATCGCATCTCAATGGAATCCCCCTCGAAAACGTATTCAATGACAGACATCTGGGTTTACACAAGAGAAGTTATTGTGCCCGTCTTAACACTGATAACGTCCGTGTACATTTACTGCTCTTATCGGAATTAACTCCCGGATAATAAGAGACCTTCTCCATTATGTGCATCTTGGAGTGAGGCGATGACAAATGGTATGGCATGGCATGGCATGACATGGCGCATAAGGACAGTGGTGCGGTTTCATGCGCTTATTGCAACATGAGAGAGAGAGAGTATTTATTTTCATCCAACCAAAATACATAACACACGGCAGTGGTGGTGGTACAGAAAATATGCATGCACACATTGCACAGTATTCGGTATTAGATAGGAATGATCGATAAGAACGTGAAGGTCATCTAGTCTGATCACACCAGCATCAAACAGGTACATTTTACTCTAAACATGTCTGTCCGTTTGAAAACCCCGGAACGCTGGGTTTGTGAATGTGGTTCTGCCGTGGTTGAACCCGATTTTAGAAATTTCAAATTAAAGACACGTATCCAATGACTTCATTTAAAAACTACTCCATGCACTGGATGGTATTTTTGGCAAGCGGGAGTCAGCACTGCAAGGAACGGGTGGCAATGTCGCAAGAAAATGTTGGTTAATTTATCATAATTATACAGCCCTGTGGTGTCACTCTTAGTGGGAAACCATACTGTGACTCAGTAGTGTACCTTGTATTTCCGACGGACTAGCAAGCCTTCCCAGATATTTTTTACGCCATATGTTAGAGTACGTTCGTCCATGCAACGATTTGCCTTTCGTATATATATTCGATGTGTGGCTGGATGGGTCACTTGGCCACCGTGGCTATAGATCTGATCCGCAGTATGGTATTGGGTAGTCGATTTTGAAGTGATAATCCAATCGTGGGAAGGTTTGTATATTACACAAGGCTGTTCTGCCGTAACCATAGAACTCCCAGTTTCCTGTTTGAGCAAGACAAGCAATACAACGTCCTTTCCTATTTCAAAGATGTGGTGTCGCGTTTTAGTGGACAGGTTAACAATTAAACCACCCCGGCGATCCACATTGGGCTCCATTGTCGCGTATTGTAAGCGGAAGAGGGTCAATATGTCGCGTTATTACATAGGATAGAAGTCAATACAACAAAAGTCACTTCATACAACACTCAGAAACCTGGTATCGAGCGGTATTGAGATTTAAACAAAAACTGCCTATTCGCAGGAGTGGGTCCACAATACATAAGTGGGTATAGAAAATGACTCGTCGCATGAATGCCTTGGAAAATGCCAGCAAACATAACATAAAAGCCGAATGGCCCTTCAGCCTGTTCCGACTCGGTGCCTGGACGTAATTGTATGGATCGCGCTTTGAGTGCATTCGAAATTAAAGATGTTTTACAGCACAGTCACAAAGGGACAGCCTCCTCCCTGGCTTTTAATGATTCCATTGAAGCGGTGCGCTTGTATACGCAGAGAAGCGCCGTAAAAGATCAGCACAAAAGGCCCCGATCCAAGGCGTCGATCGCGGAGAACCGAATGTGGCGGAATTACCTCCGATCCGGCGCAAAATAAGTCATCGCGAACGCGGAAGAATAAGGCATCTCCTGTCGAGTGTGAAATCCGAAAGAAAGGATCTTTCCACCGTGAATCAGTGGATATCCCGAGGCTCGCCGCGGAATAAAGCATTGAATGATCGCCTATACAGCCACTCATTCGCACAATAATAAGTCCCAGCGCAGCGGCTGAATCACAGCATTGTCTCCGGGATCCGCTATAATCATATATACCCAGAAAACGCTTTCATCTAACCACACACCATGCCCAGTTGATGGTACACATTATAGCCACATAACCGTTTCTCATTACTGGTGAGGATTTCATTATAGTACGATTCGTGGAACGAAGGCGTTATTTTGAAATATGACAATCGTCCAAGTTTAAGAAAGCCTCCGTGCTTGCGCTCTGCGTGCGCCACTTACATGGGCGGTGGACGTTCATCAATGTCCATTTTTGCATAGGGCTGACACGCACGGCGACCACGGTTTTAAGCTTTATTACCGACTTTCGGACAGTATTCCATATTTCAAACGACTCTACAGGAAATTTTCCGTGAAAGGGCCGAGACACGCCCGTTCACGATATGAAACCGTGCTTGTGAATGCATGTCCAAAAGGCACAGATTCAGACCCGTTACATCACGACTGTGACTAGTCACGGAGTTATGTGTCAGGGACCTGAATTGAAAAACGCTCGTGGCTTTGACACGATTCGAGAATCAGTTACTAGTGGCATCAAAGTCGTGCGACTAAATATAGAGTTGTATTTTTTCTACAAACGTGGTCTGATAAATATTGTCGCTATGTATAATTCATGCCAGTTCGCGAATTCGACCGACCCACGTATAAAGTACGTGAAAGGTTGTCGCTTTACAATGTAGATCCGGACTCATCGATCATATAACGCAGCTCGTGCATACGCCATCATCGCGACACTTTGACTGAAACCAGCCTCACAAAAACGTGTTGCGCTAATACTTGATGAGATGCATGATATCGGGTCATATTTTTCTATCATGACTCTGTCGGTGTTTGCATGACAGAGCCGTGAAGTGGCGAAATACGTGGAACACGGGACCTTCGTCAACGGACGCGCACATTCGTCCGCGAGACTGCGCATGACGAACGCAAATCCTATGTCCATCGATGAACAAATGGATGTCACGACGAAATTAATCGAACACTGGCCGTGGTTCTTTTCTGACTTCAAAATGTATATGGTTACATGATATCGATGAGTAGTATTTATGAAGGTAGTGTGTTCAATCACTCTGTAGACATCAACACTGACTACACTGTCATATACTTGCGCTCGCTGAGTATGCAGTGAGTGTGATACCATTTTATATAACTTGCATGGTTGCTACATCGGTAAACCGTAAAACCCAACATCACCTACACTCTGCACGAAAATCATGTAATCTATACCGTTGTCAACCCACAATAAAGTGTAAACAAGTATTCAGCACTTTCCGGTGACAAATTATGCTTTTACATTCTTTCCCGTTGGTGTACAGTACATGAGACCATTTCACATGGAGATATATCCCATGGGTGTAATGGGTTCTGCCATCGTGTACGATCCCACGTAGAAGGCATAAAAAGGTGGCACATTTAGCTTCATCAATTAATTACTTTGTGTATAAGCACCTATCTTCTATGCAGCAACGCTGCGCAAAATCTTTGTAAACCATGACAGAGAAGGATACTTTTAGTTGCGGCATTGATATACCGCAGTCGAAGACGAAGCCTTCAATCCTCCAGATTACGCTATTCCTGTTACGAATTGAAATGCTATCCCGACCGCCATTCGTCAAGTAACGCGAATCAATTTCATTCGGGTCGATGCAATTCATAGGTTTATCCAGATAAGAAATATTTTAGAGGCCGCAAAGGAAATCTACGGGATCGATCGAGTATCCAGCAAGCAGGCGTGATGGCAATTACTGTGGTGTTTGCTACGGACGCGACTCCTCTATATTATCCCCAACCGCGCACACTGATGGTTTACGGATCAGTACATTGTAAATAAAGACCTTGACAATCCATCCAGAAGCAAATCATCATTGGTTCAAGGAAAGACACGCAGTGTGCATATTTTCCATTACATTTAGTACGTATCTGAGCATCACCTCATGTCGATTCACTTCAAAGGACCGTTCAGATTAACATACATAGCACATATATTTCGCACCGCAATTCACAGCGGTGTGGAAATGATCAATGAAAGTGCTAAATTTATCATATTCATGTGGTTTTGGCCTTTGGGCAACATCACGCAATCCCCAAATCAGGACAACGAAGCAGTTCATTTATTCAGAATCGTGCACAGTCTGTAATAGCCTGTCATGAATTAAATGGGCTTTTGTGAAATCTGGTAAATTGCTAAGCAGAAAGAGTCACAATCTGTGTACCGGTATACTTTGTTATTAGAACCCTAAAAAATGTACTGTCCCTTTCCTTTCCAAATATGAATGCACAGTAGAAAAGGATTTACATGCATACGTACCGATCTGAAGGACATCTTTGACTTTTCCGGACTCCGCCATTGCGACCCCTTGTTCAAACGGGACTTCCATCCCATCCAATTCTGATGATGTCACAACTCCAAAAGTACTAAAGGGTCCGGTGTCCTCCTCGGTCGTGCGACTCTCTACGTCGGGTTGGACTCGGGAATTCGTGTTTTGGGTGGAGTTTGTGACTTCGGACGGTCTTTGCGACATAGACGCATTAGTAGGTGGCGTACTGTCGTCACAGGAAAGGGCGCTGTATCTTCGAATGTCGTTTTCGTACCGGGGAAACGACCAGTATATAAATTTTTGCATTACAGGTCCTGGCACCCTGGTACAGCGTTCTTCAACTAACTGAAATGGTGTGTTAGCAGCGCATATTTTAGCCGACAGATCCAACAACGATTCAGGACAGCACCGCTGACCGCCGTTGACACACGGCTTGCATTTATGTTCTTGGATGCAAGACCTGTTTCCCGGCCATGAAATGCCATCGCAGCTGGCGTCAAAATACCGATCAGAGTATCTCGGAGCTTTACGCGGCAAAATAGTACAGTTACGCCCGGCTGATGTATCGGCTATATCCGAAAAGAGACGTTTCATGATTGCACTAATCGTTGTCTATTTCATATGATTCTGCAAACAAAAAATCGTTCAGAATTATGCATGTGGAAGTAAATATAATCATTTCACAGTGCACATTTAGGTTACACGTGCTTTTCGGCACTGGCTAACTGCCATTTCTGAACCAGCTGGCTATTTTAAGACAATCTATTTTTTACTATGACCACAGCATCCTGATTCTTACATTCCATTCCCGAAGACTTGGGTTGAGCAAAGTTACTTGCACAATGATTGTTAAAACACTCGCCCGGGTTCACGTAATCGCCTGCGCGTTTTTTCTTCATTTCCATTCAGCATTATTAATATTTATTATTTCCAACGGCGCGACAACATGCCATTCATAAGCCGCTATCTCGTAGCGCCTCCGCCATGAGCGAAACATATGTCGAGAGTGACGAAGTGAGATAAACAGGAGACTAGCCGCGAGCGAGCGAGAGAAATGTTTTACAAATCAGCTGTGTGAAGGGGAAAACAGACCGAAAATAGCAATGCGTGCGCTTTACGTCTGGCGTGAGATGACGTAACGACGTAAAGAGCAACCGCGTACGCTACGTAGTACACAAGACATTCCAACTCAAATATAGTACGGTCTCCCATACCAAGAAAACAAGATATTGCAAACATGAATCGTATCGGTAAAATATACCATACATCGTGTTACTGCCTGGAAATGGTTACACCCCGCTGCTGTGTCCTAATGATTTGGATGACCAAATTTCAAGGGAGACATTAAGCTTACACAACCATATCGCTTCCTTTCCATCAGGAAAGATTACAGTACTTTCAAAAACGCAGTAAATCGTAGATGTATTGACTTTTTCACGATTTAATGGCGAAACGAAAGCTATCCGGAACCTTTGGGAATTCGTGACTTCATCCACCGGGAATGAAAATGAAACAAATCCATTACTTCACATACCGTACAGCAAGTCGGGCGAAGGGTAACAGCGATTTCTCGACTGGAGTCGACTCGAAACAAACTTACTTTATAACTTGAATGGAAGATATTCTTAGATCAATAGGCTGCGTAGGACGCCGAACGAAAATTACGCCGTTTGTGACTCGATTTATCGCGGAAATTGTGTCCGAAATCCAATATCTTATTGCAAGGGACTCGTATAGTGAGACTCAACATGAATTATGCTCATTGCTCACGCTCAGAAAATAAATGTATTCCTGGTTTGGGGTCAACGTAATGAGACCTCACCATAGCTATGATAAAGATAGACTATCGCCACCTACTGGCTGTAAAGAAAATGATACCGCGCTGATTTACAATCGTCAAATAACCAGAGATAGTATGTTCCCAAAATCCATGCCACACAGTCGTGATATTTTAGGTATTTTATTCCTGTTGCTGGCCGAGTTGTGCGATTGATAATTAGACTTCTTGACCAAGTCGTTTCGATTACTATCGTACGTTTCACAGTGCCGAGGTCTTCCACTAGTTTGAAATCAGCATAAATCAGCATATCCCTAGATTTATTAGAACTCGCGTATCTCGCTCGGTGAAAAGCTCACCCTGGACTCATCCCCTCAAGCTTGATAGGGAGCATTTTAAGGCCATAAGCAAGCATCTGTTGGATAATTCCGCTTGTTCTAAAAATTATCGAGACGACAGATTTTGGGTCGTCAGAGGGGGCCGTTCACACTTTCATTTCTGTGTCTTGGAGCCGACTTTTATCAAAATGCCCCAGCCAAGGCTGTGTCAACATAATGAGTACATTGAACGATCCCTTATTCGAAATTTCATGCTAATGACGTCATATTTTGTGATACGATTGTTGATATACAATGTTCTTTCCAATTCTCTACTAGTTGCTGACGATTACCCCTGATGAGTGTCAGCCGAGAATATTCGGGTTCATTCCAATATGAATATACTACTCAATTGTTTGGAATTGTAAAATAATGGACGGAGCGATAGAACACGTTCTGTCACATAAATTTGTTAGGTGGAGAACACCGGAATTTGCTGACTGCTAGACGAGATGCTTTATGCAAGAGATGACCAGGTGTTCTAAAATGTACGAAAACTACGGGACAGACGGACAGTGGAACGGGCGACTTATAAACTGTGTCATCATTTCAAAAATCCATGAATATCTCAAAGTGGTCATCATTTTTTTGTTTTTGTTTTTGTTTTGGGGTAATCATGGTGTTTGTCGACTACTATGGTCATTTACATCATGCCGATATTCTTCTTATTTTCCGTAACTGCCGACTTATAGCACGACCCACCTCTAGGCTTTTGTAAGACACCGCTGATGCGGTTGAGGTGGCCAGGAGGAGCCTAGGTAAACCTCCAACATTTAGGTCTCGGAATTCGGAAGTCGACCTCCGTCGGACTCGAACCCGCACCCATTGGTGTTGCAGCCGCTGATTATACCACTACGCTATCTCGCCACTTACGGTCATCATTTTGCCGTCGTATTGCTACAACGAGTTTTAGTAATCATTCGATATCTGTCTACTGATTGAAATAAAATGGATAATAGGTTTCATTGTCGATATTTTTTCGCATATGAAATCTTGCATTTAGACCGAGGTAGTAGCTAAATTGAAAGACTGTAGGCCTACTTGGTCGTTACGACATCATCCTATCTGTTCATTATCGCAGTGTGCATTGCGTTTCTTGAACGGATGAATATAATAGAACCTCTGATATTATGCTGACGAATTTTATAATGCGTGGTTTGGTAACGAAGCAGTTTCATAAAAAGACTTCAATCCTGCATAGGTTCGGATATACCTCTCACTGTGTGATACATCTCTCTCAACAAATACCGCACCTGCATAAGTCATCATTAGAAACAGGCCTGGCCACTTCTTAAAATCATTAAGGCTGAGACTCGACATAATCTGTTTCAGGACACATCACGATATCCCCAAAGCGTTGCACTATCGACGGTCGGATATAGCCAGGACTCCACTGGGAGTTGGTGGCAGAATAATAATCTCGGGAAAAAGTCATTCGGGTGGATCTTGAACGATGTGTGTCCGTACTTTTTTCGACAAACACAACGTTCCGTTCAAGCCGGAATCGATTGCATTATTCCTTGGGGCATACAAAAAGCTGATGCAAAATGATGTATTGTTTCGTTAACTAAATCACAAGCGCAGCTTCCGTCCTCAAGAGAGATCCCACGGTCTTAAGGAATGGTAGGAGAGGTCTCGGTCGACTATGACGTAAGCATGTCAAGGAAGTGCCAACTTAAATGCGGATACCATTCATTTGCAGTTCACTGCCACTGGGTCGGTGATTACGAACCATTTGTATTTCGATATCACTAACCTAGGAAAGGGTCACTGAGTTACTTCGGTCCGTTATAACTCAGAAAAATAATTTACGGTCGCTACTATACTCGCACGAATCCATCGCAATCAAGTCGTAGGCAACACAAGTTTTAGGAACCTCGCCGTATCCTGCGGTGGTCATTAGCGTAAAGTAGATAACACAACATTTCTCAGTGGTACATGTAGTTCCTCGTGGCTATATACGTTCATATGAATCTATGTATCTGAATATCAATTCAAAGTGATGTCCGAATAATGAATCTTGCCAACTGCACCGCAAGTCTAAGCGGTATCTGGCACTACCATGCAACTTCTCAATACCTCGAATGCGGGGTAATCGTACGCACTTCATGTTATTTACACCATTTGGTACTCGTGTGTCACTACTTATGCGCAATGCGCAAACTCTTGATGGTAGTTTAACCTCATTCCGTGAAATTATCTTTCAAATGTTATGCTTGTGCTGATCATATTATGAAATGCGAATCGCATGGCCTAAAAACGAAGTGCAGTGTGACAAGTGAATCACCAACCTTGCGCCGTTAATGATGAAGCAATTCCGACCGCGTTCCGCGTAGATTCTAAATAGCCATAAGAGCGCGAAATTCGATAGTGCCCTTCAATGCCCTTCTTCGAATCGACCGTGAATCGTTTGTGTAGCAAATGTTGATGAAGTAGCCGGAAAAATTGTACAATTACCATATACTATATCCCTTCAGCGCTGGAGTTATATTCAATACCCTTCGGGCTGTTTATACTCTCCAGGCGTATCGCAGTTTTCAATTTGCCGTGGCCTCATTTTTATGGCGGTGACAGTACTTTCCCTTGTGAACACGATACATAAACCAATGCATTAGTGTTCTTCCGGCTTCAGTGAAGTGAAGGTAAGATGTAGCGAGATGTAAGATTTTGGTGTCCAATGAATACCTCGATCACGTCTGCATTACACTCATTTGCACCTAAACGTGTGTATCGCTGACGCGATCATCTCAACTACCAGACCATTGGGTTAATTAGTATTGTAAAGTCATTCTGCCATTTTCGCTAGTCTACCATTCGTTCGAGCCCGTACTATTCGTATCGGCTTCATATTTATCACCCGTCATAGATTTTAGATGGGCTACTGCTCAAACAGCCAATGCTGTTGGAATCTACGTGGGACAGAGATGAAAAAAGCGACAGAAGAAGGGAGACACCCAAAAGATCAAGATCTCCAACACTGTTACGGTTGCTCGTCATTCGAGCATGCGACACAATGGAAAACGACAGTTTGCGTCACTTTGATATGTGGCTACACAATCCCAAAACTATCCCTAACCCCAGGTGGGAAGCGCCGTAGTGGTATAATCCACAACAACAACACCAATGGATGGTGTGTTCGAGTCCGACCGAGATCGACTCCAAAATTCATACCTAAGTGTTGGAGGTTTATCAAGGCTACTCCTCGCCATCTCATCCGCGCAAACGGTGTCTTAAAAAGTTTAGCAGTGGGCCCGGCTACAAGTCGGCTGTCGCTATAAATGGCTATTGTAGTCGACAAACACCATCAATATACCACGAATAAACAAAACCCTAACCCCAACCCTAACCATGGAACTAGCCTTTATCCTAACCCCAAACCTATAAACCTAACCCAATCCAAAATCTAAATTTTACCCGCATGCTCAAGCATCACATATGATATCGCATGTTTATAAATCCACGTATCCACTGTTATATCGGGCACTGGGTCGAGGTGGATGCTAAATTGAGAGACCATACTTGGAATTTTCGATAACATCTTGTCTATTCCGTACATTGCATTGTGACTTGTGCATCCCGCTGTACATTGTGTGATATGAGGGGATAGAAATATTAGAACCGCCGCAGTTATAATTATGATTATTATAACGATCTAACCGCAATTGGATAGCTTCAATTGGTGGGTAAGCTTTCTGGTTTTGTCAAATTTCCGGTCGCGCTTAAGGGACTCGACAATGACATCTAACTGATTTGAAAATTACAAATGCATTTTGTGCTGATCTCCGCGGCGGTACTAAACAATACTAGCTTGTCGCCGTTGTAACGACCGACTTCAAAGACACCTGGTGATCGAAGACCTTCTCTGGCAATTCTCGGCGCCGTGACATTGTTCTATTCGTCGATTACATATATTCGCTGAGGGTGAGTCGAAATCAAATTATCGCTGCAGGAATTGTTTATGTTAGCGTTATACCGCCTCAGTTCCCTGTGGTAGGGCTAATATTCAAATGTCACACGGCATTTGTCTCATGCGACAGTTTGGAGTTATTCGGACACTTCAAACGATACGGTTAACGGTCTGAAATTGCAAATAATAGGCCTATATATTATCATTCATTTTATGTCCATCGCGTAACGACTGTGGTTTGAATGACTAGGGCAAACGACATCGACTGTGGCTTCAATCCCCATTAATTACAACCTAACAAGCTGCATTGTGGTACATGTTTCTGTCCAAAGTCCTAGAGTTGAGAGAATTTCAATGGCTTGGGACTAGGGCTGGGCACAGCGATCCGAGTACTCGAGTCCGATTCGAGCATCAACAGTAATGTAATGACATTATTCGAGTAGTGAGAGTCGAATTGCTCGAGCAATGAAAATATAGCCCTTCACCATAAGATCTAATTTATTAGCGAGAAAAAGATACATATTTTCCGGCCATTGGGTTGGGACTTGAGAAATCGATTCGTGATATCACAATGCCCAAAACATGTAGCCCAGTGACTTCCAACGTGGGCGTTATCCCCCCTCCTCCCATCCAGTGGGTGAATTTGAGAAAAAAGGGAGATACCAAAGGGGGGTATAGGGGAGAACATGTTAGACCGTCCAGTGAGATATATTTAATTTACACGACCAAATATGCACGTGAAGGCTGCGTCCGAGACACGGAAAGACTTGTCTCTGTTTTCCCAGTAGATATCATAGCAAGCAGTGGTAGCGGGTCTTGAGAACAAAAAATAGCCTACCTCACGTAAATTCTCCGTATAGGCCAGTGCCTTCCAACGTTAACGATATCACCCCCTCCCTCCCAGCAGGCGATTTTGTGAAACAAGGGGGCGACTGGGAGGGGGGCGAAAATGTAAGAAAGTCCAGTGAGATGTATTTAATTGACACGGCCAAACATACGCGTGAAGGCGGCTTATTCTGCATATGACTCAGCGTATAATATAGACTATTGGACACCGGATTTATATGGCCTTTTTTGGTAAATTCACCAGAGTTGTGTGAATAAATTTCCCGTTTATTTGTTCTCTTCTACGGATCCGTAAATATGCGAGGGGATGAAAATTTGTGTCGAGATTGATAAGGGGCGATCAGACGAGAAAGTTTGGGAACCAATGAAATGTAGCCTATTGTAGCAAAAGCCACCCATACTTGTACAAACTTCTGAATTTCCAATGAGCGTAACTAGAGCTAGTACTAGAACTACCCTATTTTCAAAATCGTTACCTAGAACTACAACTACTCAATTTTCAAAATCAGCAACTAGAACTACTCAAAAACCGTTAGTTGACCATCAACTAACTAAATGGGTGGTTTGCACAAGTCTGCCTGACTAGCTTTACTGGTAGTGCTACAGATTACAACACATATATGATATGCGCACATGTGGTAGACTTTTGCTTTGTGATTCACTTAAAATTAGGGATTCACCGAAGGCTTGCAGATTACCGTACGGCGGACCTGCACATTTTACGGCCCGCGGGCCAACTACGGACTATACGCGGGAATTGCGGAGAAAAGTCTGAAGAAAAAGTAAAATCTGTACCAAAAGACCCTGCTTCATGTTGATTTACGAAATAATTTGAATTCATCTTCGAGCTTTTTCCATTTTGAAAACTTTTGTTTCACTTTTTGCAAGAAACATGGTTTTATAATAATGCACATTAAATCATTTAGCGTTTTTAGGACGCGTGCAAGGGATAGCCGCTCCCTGACGTAATATATATTAAAAATAAATTCGATATAACATGCATTAAATTAAGTCGGGATTATGACATAAGCGCACGACTGAGACTGCGAGAAGACGAATTCCGCCCGGGATATGTGGACCAAGTTGTAACATCCCATAAATTTTGGTGTCTTAATAGAAGGACGTGCCTAGGGGTTGGTGTGATTAAAAAGAGTTAACAATGTTTCTTTTTTACCATTGTTTTGAATAATTACGTAGGATAAATATTATTTTTGTACTTTAACTCTAAATTCTTAATTGCCTAATATAGTAACACATCCACCAAGAAGCTTGTGTTAACCAGGTAATTCATTATTTCAATTTATAAATAATTAAAAATTAATACACCGCCGAATATGGAAAAAACTTTTGACTTAGCTCGCCAACGTATTTCCTGCCTGTCATTTTCAGAAAAAATAGTTCTCCATCTGTGACGTAGGGGTTCCCAAGTCATCAAAGGTCAAGAACCGCACAGAACTGGATTTGGTTCTCCTAGTCAACACCAGTGTTGGGATGACTCGAGTCATGACTTGACTCGAGTCAGACTCGAGTCACCTTTTTCGTATGACTTGACTTGACTCGAGTCACTTTGCGAAAATGACTTGACTTGACTTGACTCGGCGCTTCAGAAATGCGGATTGACTCGTGACTCGGAGCAAAATTTACGAGTCAATTTCAAGTCATTAAGTAAAAAGAGTCGATTAAATCACGCTGTCTTATGTATATTCACTGTTCAGGTCGTTCGCAGATCGCGATACGCATGTGTCACTTGTGAGAGCAACCAGTATTCACTGATTGTACGTTTCACTGATCCTGCATTGTTACATCATAAATAAATTGAACGCAAACGAAACGACCACAGCTTACGTTGTCTTAGTAGCAGTGGATTAATCTAATAGCAACGTATCTTTGTTTCTAAGACGGCTCAGGGCTTGCTGCTTACATTGCGCAGTATACTCACCTTTACCAATATGATTTAAATCGAACAAATATAGTTTATTCGTTTATATTCTCACTGACGTGTAGATGGGTGGTTGTATTGTACCACATCAATTTGTTCAACTTCTCGATGCTTCGTATTCGATCCTCTATATTGACTGGTTGTATAACAGACCGTAGCATGTAGCTGTACACTCATTATTTTATTAGCAGTTCTGCGTATGCGTGTGCGATACAACACCTTTTTGCATGTACATTTAACTTTATATTTGTTATTTGATTCAAGATAAATGTCCAATTAATCTGTCCTTCACCCAGTTAGCAAAATGTAATGATTTTGATTCATCACTCATACTTCGAAAATTCAATTTGACTTGAATCATGACTTGACTCGTGACTTGACTCAAGTCACTTACAAAAAACGAGTGACTTGACTTGACTCGAGTCACCTTTGAAAATCGATTGACTTGACTTGACTCGAGTCAAAATGTGCAATGACTCGAGATGACTCGTGACTCGAAGGTAGTGACTTGATCCCAACACTGCTCAACACGTTAACAATCGTCAACGGTAATCGCCAGCAACTAGTAGAGAATTGAAAATAATATGGTGTATCAACATTCGTATCACAAAATATCACATCAGCGGAATGAAAATTATTTTAATTAAGACGAACAGATGACATTGTGGTACGATATTTAATATACAATGTTCTTTTCAATTCTCTACTAGTTGCTGACGATTATACCTGACGAGGTTCAGTCGGAAATATTCAGGTTCAGTTCAATATGAATCTTTTCATTACTCTTTTCGTGCTCTTCGTTCGTATTTCGCCAGGTCTTTAATGCGAAGACGACATGAAAACAGCGACGTATGTGGGAGGAGGAGCTTACATAATGGGGTAATGCCGTGACTCGAACCATGGCCTCCCTCGCCATCGGATTTACCGAACTCCGAATCATTACGCGAACTTCGTCATGATTAAGTAATGTTAACCTATGTATCTGCCATGATGTAACCAGTTCAAGTTCGATTTTATTCATAAAATTTCATCACTTCAAAACATAATAAGACTGCAATACAATGAATGATAGGAAGATGCCGAACGACCAGGAGTATTCTTTGAGATCAGACACTCACCTGGGCCTCGGCGATGTAAAGAGGAGGCCTGCACACTGAATGAAAGTAAAATGGGTTATTATAAAATGGAAAGCGATAAAATCTGGTGGCAAGTGACGGAAGGCGAGATCGATATGTCAGGTCGTTGTCTGCTATTATTATTATTATTATTATTTTATCTGTGGCTCAGGGCTTTTTGACTGCCAACTATAATTCTTACTACTGTAATCAACTTTCATAAAGTTTATAGATTATAAAAAAAATCGAAATAGGATCGTCTTACTTTTAGAGCCCGCATCTCCATTACACACACACACACACACACACACACACACACACATATACATACATACACACACACACACACACACACATGCACAGTTGCACACACACACACACACCCTTTCCGCAGCGAACTAAGCCCGGTGTCACCCGATTCGTAGATGTGGCCGTGTTAGGTATCGGCGAACTTATCCGTTTATGTTTGTCGGCTTATACCATGCACCAATAGCTACTTTAACTGCTGTGAAAATAAGTATGTATAAATTCACTGGGCGCGCGAATTTCTTTTCGAGTTTATGTATAAATTTGGTCGATGATATTGGTACTTCCATACATAGCATACACGTGATCAGAATTCATCCTGGAGCTGGTGGAAATGATGTGTTCAAAAATTTAGGACACAATGCCACACACTTAAGACTCTTAATGAAGTTTCGGGTGGCTCCGCATTACTTTGTGGAAGCATGTTGTTATTTCGTGACCTCCAATGAAGATTGTCGCTAGGCTACTTGAAAGATTTCAAATTCGTATTTCTTTACGGGATGATGTGCTTTCCTCTTTAGGTCGCATTCATACCGGGGAGCTCAGATTTCAAGGGCGGAACTATTCATTGCCGTCATTTCGGAACCGCGCAGTCATATCAATATCTACGGTTTCGGTGAACAGGTGTCGGTCAATTTGGATTCTAGGTGCTATCACCGTCGATATTTCTGGGAGCACACTTCACTTCGCGGAGTCGCAGGAGAACTTGTGGCGAGACAGCGTAGTGGTATCATCCACAGCGGCAACACCAATGTGTTGCGGGTTCGAGTCCGACCGAGGTCGACTCCAGAATTCCTACCCAAGTGTTGGAGGTTTATTTAGGCTCCTCCTCGCGATCTCATCTGCGCAAGCGGTGCCTTATAAAAAGCCGAGAAGTAGGTTGTGTGCTAGAAATCGACAGCTATACGGAATAAAAATGAAGAAAATCGGTCTGATGTAAACGACCATAGTATTCGACAAACACCATGAATACCACAAACAATAACCAGGGTTTCCAGGAAGATGTTGGTTGCGATGGTTGTCGTGATGAGAAAGGTCTACCTATTGCTTGTTAAGCATGCTTGGATGCGGATTGCTTGACTAGCCAAAAGCGAGTGCTGGAAAGGTGCTGAGCAGAATACTTTACAACTTGATATTTTCACCGCGTGGTGACGCAACAGGGTCTAAAAATGAGGCGTGTATGTCACTATATGTGTGCGAGAATTAACTGCATGAACTTTGATCAACCATCTTTGCGACACCGGCCGAGGTCGACTCCAAAATCCCTTCCCATGTGTCGGAGGCAATGATATATATATATCATTGGTCGGAGGTTTACCTTCGCTACTTCTCGCCATCTTATCCGCCTAAGTGGTGTCTTTAGAAGAAGTGGGCCGTACTGCAAGTCGGCAGATACGGAATCATCATGAATAATATCGACCTGGTGTATATGATCAGTTCATTGTAGTTGAATCAATGATGGTTTTGAAAATCCTGAAAAAATACTAAACCAGGCAGTGACGCATATCCCACTCACCTCCTGACGACCAGCATATTAAATCTAACGTATCTATATTGGATGGCCTATAAATAGATTGACAACTGGTTTTACCGCAAATCTCGCCGTCAAGAGGGTAGCAAGATCGATATTCGCTAGCTTGTAGCCAGCAAGAACCCATCCGCTGAAGAGCAAAACCAATGTCCGTCCCAAGCCCGGAGGATAAATGGCCAGGGTTGTAATAGGAAATATTTCATATGTAAAAACTCCAGGCATCATGATGTGGTTCATTGCGCACCGATTCGCTGTGCAACGATTTTGATACTTGGAAATTACGGAAGTCTCGTGTAGGCCGATCTGTTAATGTTTTACTCAAGTCATACCAGACAACCCTAGTTTTATACCAGGGGAATAACCATGTAGGTAGAAAAGTCTATATCAGAGGGGGGGCAACTTCTCCAGTCGGCGGGCCGGATATAGGAAAATTAAGAACTTGGCGGGCCGGATTGCTGAATCAATACGTTATTCGCCCAATTATCCACAAGGAATAAATCCTATTAAATGAATGTATTTTAACGACGGCAATGTAACTTCAAAGCCATTTCTCGCCCATAATGACGAAGACAATGTGGGGAAGCGGGTGGCGCAGTTGGTAAAACACTGCAGTCACGACACCAATGGTTGCTGGTTCAAGAGAGCCGAACTCTTGAAAGATGGCAGCAAAAGATCACGTTGAAGAAGCGAAAGCAAAAAAGACATCTGACCTTATTGAAATTCATGTACTGGGCGCAAATGAATATAATAGCGATAAGCGCCAGTGATGTCTTGATAAAACAAAACAAAACAAACAAACAAAACTAAGACAATGTGGATTTGAGAACAGCATTGTCATACAGGCACCACCATGTCTGTTTCTCACTGATCAATTGACACACGGTGCAATTCATAATTAATATTTCAAGGCGTTCGATAAGCCCGGTAACCCAAGTTTACCAAGATATCAATTCATTAGGGTTTAGTAGGTGACGAGATAGCGTGGTTGCTAGTTGTTCAAGTGATATTTCATCACTTTGTAAATACAGATTGTTTGAATTTGTTTCGGGACGAATAAGTAAAACTGTATAGGCCACCTACTGTTCACAGCAGAACTGGCAGTCCGCCGTTGAATGAATAGGCATCAGCTGTAGAGATATGGAACAGCAGTCTTATCTCACAGACCAAGAAGGAGAAGTATTTGCCTAAATGAAATAGATGTGTCTGCGACATGGAATTTTTAAAACTGGATACCGATATTGTTCGCAAGTTTTATCACGGTTTCTGGGGTTAGAAGGCTCCAATAACTGAAAGTTTAGTCACAAATGGTGATGGTCAGGACACAGTCTATAGTTCGAATAGTAAAGTCATTCTTTTTGGATATAGTAAACTTGGTAATTTTCCATTCTTCGTAGAAATATGAATATCCTATTTACATTGACATTCACTAAACACACTAGCTATATCATTTCTGATACGCAGTGTCAAGTCAAGTCATTTTAGCAAGTGGCTCTAGTCATGACTCTATATAGCCATCCCAACACTGTTAAAAATCTACTTAACAATTTTCACTGGAGGATCTGTAAATATTACACTGTTAGTGATGACTATATAGAGAGGTTTTTTTGACGAAGTAAAAATTTTATCGAAGTTGTAGTGTTTGTTTACGATGTCAAAAAGTTTTTGCAAACTGCATTTCGTTGGTGTTGTAGAAGGGCCTCTATGGCACGCACTTATTTCACGTAATCGACGAAAGTCAAGTTGTTGTCAGCAAGTATTTAATATACTCATTGGCGACATAGGAGTGGCAGGCAGTGAGAGAGTTACGGAAGTCTCATGTATATCTGTTAATGTTTTACTTTGGTCATACCCGACAACCTTAGCGTTATACCAGGGAAATAACCATGTAGGTAGAATAGCCTATATCTCGGTTGGCTTCCTTTGCAAAGTCTAAATATTTCACTATAGGGTCAAGGCGTGGCATCGTATCAGAAATGAGCGGATATCATGCTTTCGAAATGCTGCAGATTCCATTCAAATCACAAGTTTATCTTGAATTGATAACATATCCAAATCTTAGACAAGTCTTGCAGATCGTAGTCACCCTACCGAATGAAAATCCAGGATCTGAGACACTATCATTTGTCAAATACTTGGTGAATAGTACGGAGTTGCGTGACCCAGTGTGTTAAACCACACCGATGGAAGCGAATTAGACCCCAGCCCGGGCAGGTTTCTGCACATCGGAGGTTTATATGGTCGCCTCATCGCCGAATCCATAAGTGTAGTGTATGCGAAAGACCAGACGGAAATCGTAGTCATCCGTGATAAAATAATTCTTTCGTACCAGATAAAACAAATTGGATGGATTGGAAGTCCGTCGTATGTGTTATTGTTCTTCAAATACCTAGAACAATGGTTGTCAACTGAAGGCCCGCGAAACCTCTAAATTAGTAAATGGTTGATAACATAATTTTTATTTTTCTAAATTAGGAGAATCACAAGACAGTTTCGCTTCAAAACTGCTAAAACTTCAGGTCTCACATAAACAAAATGGCCGTCTGAAATGAAATATACCACTGTGCAAACTCAATTTAATTGCAAAATTGTCAATTGCCTACTGATATAAACATATGCTGCTGTTCGGAGATGTTTTGTTGGGATTTTGGGAAATAATCGTTTGCAAAAATTCAGTTTCTCATTTGATATACATAGCCGCTATTCCAGAATAACTTCAAAATGTGCTTCTAGACGGAAATGACTAGACTGGACCGTGAATGTTCATTAGGAATCCGATTCTTAATTTCGGTGCCATATATGGTGTGATTATGTCATCGCGTTGTTATTATATTCGCCACCACCTAATTTTCTGGTAATGGATTTTCGGCCCTCGTTTATATCAAATTGAATTTTCAGCACATGACGACTTATTTCGAGAAGTGTATCTGCAGAATTCGCTTTGAAATAATAAAAGTTTTCCGAAGTTCTACATAAATAGTATGATGGTATCACTGGCTTGCTGCAGTTAATATTTGCTTAAGACAGGTGACGGTTGCAGAATAATTGAGTTATATTTTAACTATACCTTAGTATTTGTGTGTGCCGGGGTCCGTGGGGGTCCATTACGGTCGAAAAGGGGTCCGCGGAGACAAGATGTTGAGAACCACTGACCCAGAACATAAAAAGTGTTGTCAGAAGTAAGATTCCAACTCACGCCTCCAGCTTCCATTATTATATTCTCCTATCAGCGCATTGTCGTCTTTTTTTGCTAACAACAAATGTAAGTATAATGGCATACCTCTCCCCTAGTTTCTTTATCTCTGTTAGTATTAGTGCCGTAGTTACGCGTCGGATATACTTCGTCAGTATACTGAATGTGCAACTTCCGTTCACCGGCAATCAGCACGTATATCTCGATTTCCGGCGAATCATTCATCCGTTATAATGCTGCCACTTGGAAACTATGGACATATCACAGACCGATCGGCTAACTGGAGATTTCCCGATCAAGGTATGAGTACCAACGCGCCCTCCTGCCTACACTAGGAACTTAGAATGGTCCAAGTGGGCATAGCAAGAACAAATGCTTGCTTCACTCAAAGTCCGGAATCAATAGTGACCTATTTATATATATATATGTATATATATTTACCTATTAGACTACTTTGGTGGACAGTCCTGTTTTGAAGCAGTTGGGCGACAGTTATCGCCAACAGAAGGAGACAAACTAGGCGTCTGAAAATAACTCGATTGGTTTTGGAATATCGATTCCGCGCTTTGTCACTGGTGATTTGCGGTTTATATCGCAGCGTTTAGAATATACACGAAATGTCCTCCAACTGCGGTCGCCCTAATTTTTCCCAACTTTTTCAATATCTAATAGACCACTTTAGTGGACATTTGTTACTTAGGGAGACAATTCGCCATTTTGAATTACCAGACCATGACCATTGCTGTTACTGAACTAAGGTGGACATTGACGTCGTATTATATGACAAGGTTCGGGAACCAGTTTCGTCAAAAGAGTCATTTACCAATGACAATCACTTTTGACGTCACTATTTGAAATCCACGACGTCATCCTTGTACGATACCGATGATCGCGATATATAATTCGCCGTTTGTTTGTTTTTTATTCATGGTGTTTTGACTAATTTCGTAGTTTTAGAGTATGCCTATATTCATTTTTTGATTCCGTATTCACCGACTTTTAGCACAGCCCACTCCTAGGCTTTTATAAATCACCGCTTACGCGGATCACAGGATGACGACGAGCCTAGATAAACCTCCAACACTTGGGTAGGAATTCTCGTGTCGTCCTCAGCCGGACTCGAACCAACAACCCATTGGTGTTGCAGCTGTGGATTATACCAATGACCATGCCATTTCACCACGCACATATTTGCGTTTGAAAACTGCTGTGAAAATACGGAACATGTGTCTTTATAAGAAGCTACAGTTGGCCATGCTGCAGATTAGATCACCAGTTTTTTACGGCTAGTATCCAAATCACTATGACATTCGTTGGCCAGCCGTGGCTACTCTGTCGCGATAGCAGATCCAAGTTCTAATTAGGTAATAAATATATTCGGTTTAATATAAGCAGCCCTAATATCCCTCGGAAGTATAACGTCTCATGGACCATACAGTCTACTAGCAGTTATGAGGCAATTTTTCCACTAAGGCACTGTACACTTTGTGATCCAATATTACCGAATAAAGACCACTTTAACATGTCTCTAAACCGATCTCAGACTCTCGCCATGTTATAGCCGCGTCAAATTGTAAGGAGTTACCGTATAAACTTCGCTCCAAATTCATGTTTCTCTTAAAAACCCTACAGCAGATCACATTGAATCTTGATTCGTGATAATCTTGGGCACTTGATAATTGCTAACTTCCATTTGTTTTAAGCCATACGCCAACTTGTTCACTGTTCAGTAATTCGGACCTCGAGCAATACGGCTACGCCCCATGGTGAGCCATGGGTGCATCCTCCAGCCAATGCTGAAAGCGGCCAAAAAATCGTTCGATTCTACCAATGTCAACCTGCTAAATCACACCAAGAAATGAAATAGTTCGAAGCATGCGATCGAAACCAATTTATCAAAACACATTCGCTACAAAATGCTGTGAAGAGAATGCAACGAAAATCATGAAACGAATTGTACATTTAAAATTGCCACCAGGTACTAAACGAAATTGCTCAATCGTAATCTACAGTCGTCAGTGCTAGAGATCACTGACGCTACGTGCTGAAAGTCTGATGTCATAGTCCATGACTATTCGTGCATTTGTGACATCCCCTTATGCAGTGCAGAGCGGCATCTTTTTCTCTCATTGAAGATTTTGGTTTTAACCATTTTTATCCTCTTGCATGTCCGGTAAACCTTTCAGGATGTCACTGCTTTCCACAAATTCTCCAATTTCTTTGTACCCTAAAAAGACACGAGCATATTTCATTAAATCTATAATTTGGGCTACTAGCTGCATATAACTATTGTAAGGTTCAATGGTATTTCAACGACGACGGTCAGAAGAAATCATATAACATCGAAGGTTGGCCTAGCTCGGAAGTAGGATCCAAAGAAATCGATATCTTCACTGCCATGATCAATAACTAATAAATGTATATTACGCGAACACACAGCATCAATTTACATTCCCCCTCGCCATCTCATCCCTGTAAGCGGCGTCTTATAAAAGCCCAGAAGTGGGCCCTGCTAAAAGTCGGCAATTATGGGGGGAATGATCATAGTAGTCGACAAACACCATGAATACCAAAAACGAACAAACCCATTCCACTCTACCTGGCAATACAATACAATACGATATTTTTTATCCCCCGCGGGATAAAACACATTCAAAACCTACATATAGCATTATAGCAATTTCGGCTTTTGTGAAAAATCTATCATGCGGTAGCCTAGATGGCAGGTCAGCGATGTACTTGATATACTCGACTATCATAACGAAATTACTATCCTGATCACCGAGTCACACCCTCAAAAATTGGTTCAGTGTAAGATGCAATCACCTGACCTTCAGCCTACCGCATAACTGATTTTTCACGAAAAACAGTATTGGTATGTGTACATTTTGATTGTTTCCTATATGGCAAAATTTCGGATTGTATATCTTCATGATGGCATCTAACATTGTATGAAGATTTAAAGGCTGTGACCCAATAATTAAAGTAGTAAGTACGTTATCAAAGTCGACCATATATTGGCGCGGGCTGATTTACTAGATGCTCGACTTTGACAGCGAAATTACTGCGCTAGTCATAAAGTCATAGTCTTGAAACTTGGTAAGATGACAGCATCAAAATATACCATACGAAATGATGTTCCCCAAATCGATATGAAACATAGTTAAAATCAACGAAGAGCAATAGCGACTTTGCCTTTAATTACTGTTGCAGACGGATCGACAATAACAAAGTCGTCAAAGGTTGGACTAGGTTCTATTACGGACTTGAAAAAATTCTATTGTTTGCGAATAACGGGTTTGATAGAGTATAACCGCATCATACATGGGCTGTATAATTGAGTATTCAAGTGCTCAACTGAGGCGTTGATTTTGAGGTAACATTTTTGATTGATGTAACTGGTCCGCCCCGCGAGCGATTTGAAGGTCTGAATCCGGCCGGCGAAGCAATTCGAGTTTGACACCCCTGGCTCATGGTACACGGTAGTAATAAGGGAGCGAACACATCACGTAATATCCTTGTCAACAAACCGTAAACATATTGCACAATGTACATTGTACGTGGATAACAACGCTATTTGATGAAATATACCATATCATCGATCATCGAAACATTGCGAAACATTACTCCTCATCAAATTGACTCAATTGATAATAGACATAATGATGAATGGTTCGTTTTCAAAACTTGGCGTCAGCATTGGAATTATTTCGGGCTCGAATCAATAATTTAAAACTTTGTATCATTGCTCTGTTCGAATAGTAAATTAACTGAAATGTGGTATAGACATTTGATAGTTGAGTAAAGAGTAGAGATAATACTTCCAGTTTCGACTTCAACATAGATATAGGCCTACTGTAGGCCTGCTTCAAGCGAAACAACTAATATTATGCTACTCGTATAAGAAGCCGTATGATCATATCAGTAAACTGAATCATTCATGATGGTACAGGGAAGAAACATACCAACACTATGCATAATTGTATACGCACATGACACACATTTTACATAAATTACGATGACCGAAACACATGGCGTATAGTCCCTATGTCTCAGAAAGCCCAACGAACGAGCCGTACCTTGATGTATTTGTCAAATGTAAATTTGCGATTATAATTTAATCGAAAGATTGTTATACCACCTTTCTGTTGTCCTTTAATACCCTCTAGACTATTTCCACTTGTTTAATAGATAATTAGGAACCACTGATATATTGAAATACATGTAATCATACGGAATTACATGGTACGTACCTTTGTCAGAAGAGACATATCTTCCGAGCTTTATTGGCTTAGGATCAAATGCTTCGTTGTCGCAGTCAGAGTCGGTTAGTATATCCATCATATAGTCAGACTAGTCAAACCTAATTCTAAACAGATACGTGTATGAATATTCTGCTTGATACCGAAGAGAACGCACCGCCTGAAATCCAGCAAAGCTAACCCAACATTCGCCTGTACTCGGAGACACGTCTAGATCTCGAATTCAAGGCCACTCAATTAGTGAGAGCGTCGCGAGAAAACGTAGTGATATGATCCACAGTTGCGATACCAGCCAGTTGCGGTTTCGAACCTCCTTAATTACCTTGGCGCATGATGAGATAATCATCATTGTAAACGAGGTATTGCATGCGACATTATGTGATTTATTAGGCTCCAGGCTCCACCTATGTCCGCAGGCCTGTGCTTCAAATCCCGCACTAATCATAAATGTACGTATGTGCTTGTGCACTCGTACTGTACATTTACAAGTAGAAATGTACGTGAGACAATAGCATTTCATTATGATATCTCTAGATATTACCATCCCGGCCACTTACAAAGGATTTGTCTCCGCCAAATCAACTAACGGTTTCGATTCGCCCATATGACTTCCTTTGGTAATAACCCTGCCCGATCAATTATAATTACAATTATCAACATGGCCAAAGCGCCAAACCCTGTATAAACTAATCCCAACCTATCTTCATTTCGAATTACGAACCTCCTTGATTACATTGGCGTTTAATGGGGTCATCATCATTGTAAACGAGGTATTGCATGGCATGCGACGTAATATGATTGAATAGGCTCCAGGCTCCGCCTATGCCTGCAGGCCTGTTCTTCAAGTCCCGCACTGATCATAAATGGACTGTACGTACGTACACTAGGGCTGTTCAAAAATAAAGTAAAATTTCGGATTCCAGCCATTGACTTATTAAATTGTCAGGTTACCCTAAGAACACTGCACACCAAAGTTGGTTCAATTCTAACAAGTAAAGGACTCCGCAGATCAAATTAAAAATTTTAATTTATTAGATGAAATTTTGAAAAAGAATTCAAATTTTTCTGCCAACCCCATGAAATTGTTTAGCTGTCTTCAAAGACGATGCAAACCAAATTTGACTCAATTCCGACCAGTAGAAGCGGAGTTATGGGAGTTTTTCGATTATAATCCTCGGATTATCCTGGATCGGTGGATCATCCGAGAAGTTCACGTTTTTCATAGGCGGGCGTTTCGAGGTTCCGTCTCGGTCGTTCACACCACTGGGCCATACGAGGTACCGCTGCGTTCGTCTTCGGGTCCCGCGTAGACCGATACCCGATACGATCGTATCGGACTTTCAGCCGACTCGGGATCGGCCTTCAAAAAACAGTGTATAGCGCTTTTTTCACAGTTTTTTTAATCACCGATTTCTCGCCAACCGAATATCGTAGCCGGATAAATTTGGTACCGGCAGACGCGTAATTCGATTACGATTCCAACGATACCCGGGAAATGGGGCTGAGACGCGTAGAAAAAAGTTTTCTTCCAAAAACCCGTGATAGTACGCCAATACGGGTTACGCAGTTGGTTTTTCGATCGGTCGGTATCAGAACATAGATCGAAATACCGATCGACAACCGCTGGTCTTAGGGGTTCGACAGAGTTATCCCCGTCTTCCTCTCGTCGAACTGAACGCGATGATATCCGATTCAACGGCTTGGGCACGGGGATGGCCCGGTATTGGTGTCTGAAAAGTCGGTTTTTGTCTCCCAAAGGCTACCGAATTCGCAGAATATACAGATCGATCAGTAGCTTAGGAATAGCCTACTTTTATCACAAAAAATTTAACATGCCGCCTTTCTTACAGAGATAGGCACAATTCACAATGTTGAATTAGGTCGATGACTTTTGTATTGTATACGTACGCACGACCAATTGCGTGCCATCAACTGGTAAGGTCTCATGTCCGCTGTCACCGAGTGATTGAAAGATTAGTTTCAGCGTATTAGCAGGTTATTGTAAATGGACGTTACTTTGGACGATGGACTAGCAGATGATGTAGAATGATGCAGAAGATGTATTAGCACCTCATGGCCCTAAAGTTTCATGACAAGTATATCAGCATGAATCCTTAACACGAATCTTATATGAAAACTTAAAGACGCAAACATGCGTGATGGAGTTACTTCCCAATCAGTGTTTTCATCGAACGATTCGTTCTGTGTATTGAAGAGTATTCTACATAGCTGCTGAATTCTGCGTACAATAGCGTACAAATTTGGATCGCCACGCTGACTCCTTTTCCATGACAAAAAGTGAGTATTCAGTATAGAATGCATTTCCCTTCTGTTGTAAGTATTATATTTCGTTAACTACGTCACGCGGAAGGGTAAGTACTGGACAGAACAGTCGCCAAACGGAGGCTGCGTCCTGTGATGTTTCCCTCACTAATTCAATTCGTGCCGTGGTAGATTTTCACTGCGTAACGTGCTTTCTGACAGATTATTAAACGTCTATGTGAGTAGCAACGGATTTAGAATCGTCCTTGAAAAGGTGTTCACAGAACTCAATTAGTAAAATGTTGACTTCACGCTCAATATATCTGGGAATAGGCCTACTTTTATCGCGTAACGTTAACTTTATATTGTTTCCCGATTAATTTCAAATAATTCAACTAGCTAGATACTTTCTAAATATTGATAAATCGTATATATACGCTGTGTGAGTGAGCACATAGTTACGATAACATCTGCCTTTTCGTTTCATTGATTCAAAATCAAGTGTGTGGCCTATGATAAAGCTCCATCTTGATGAAGCAACCTATCATGTTGCATTTTTGTTTTGAAATTTACTGGAGTTGTGTATAATCTTCAAACGTATGTACTGTGCATGGAGCTAACAATTTGGCATTAGATCGCTGCCTTGTTTTTCAGCCACTGCAAACAATCGAGACGTCAAGATAGCTGGGAAGACACTTTAATGAATTTGCCGTCAAGCAATTCTGATCAAAGTGCCTGCGGTCTCCCTAGTCTGCCATAATGATCAACGATGATGACGTGACGCTCTGATCACTTAAACATCAGACTGTCAATGTCAATATATGTATTGTTGCCTTGGCTTGAACGGACGGGGCCGTAATTGATAGCCGAATCTGACTGCTTCTTACCGTGTGTTAATATAAGGAAAATAGAATATCTGTACCCATGTTTTAGATAGTGCAACGCATATAATGTAAGATTATCGGCTGTAAGCCTAGATTATACCGAGCGTTGTAACCAGCGCATTGTGCGAAACCGACACTCTGGGTATTTACAACTGATACCACAATATGTCTGATAGCCAGTGATAGGTGTTTGAATGGACACTCTCTTGCCGCAGCATTGTGACGTTATGAAATGACAAAACAAGTCAACTTTGCAGTTGGCTGCTTTCCGAACCTATATCGCCACATTTCAGCCTGATCATCTGCAGAGTCATTTTATCCTTGTACGTGATGACGAATAAACGAGTTTGATTTTTCAAGCAACACTGCTGCATGGTATGAGCGGATGACATGAGCTACGTCAGTTGAATTTAATGTTAAAATTACGGTTGATTGATATCACGCGTTTTCAACCCAGATATGCGTTTCTGGTAAGATGATAGGGTGATTACAATCATTTAAGGAATTGCTACAAACTTACGAAGGTATGGAAAGCTGATTGAGGTCACATGGTCCGTTGGACCTTGCACATAATTTGAAAATTACGACGAGATATATTGTTATTATGCTAGTCGTTGCTGTTCTCCTCTCTCTAGCAACGAAATTATTGTGGGTGTGGAGAGGGATGATTACACCCGCGGCCATATTAGGTCACATTTTATATTCATCTGGTCCAGATTGACACGACATGAATATTCGGCGCCAGCAATTTAGGTACCCGGATCAAGACATTTTTATATCGAAGTTTACGGTCAACATAAGGGAAATCCTTTTCGGCTAATGTTTTCTTGCTGACGATCTTTTTGGCTCACTTTTCTGAGACCCATGTTGACCCACACTTTATATGTCTTTTACATCGTGGCGTGGTAATGGCCAACGCTCGCTTAGATGCCTACGTCTACAGATGATGCGCATTTTTTGTGGAGGAAGGGTGCCTAATAAACAAACATTTATCTACATGAAATCGCGTACAGCGCGAGAAAAATTAAA
Organism: Botryllus schlosseri; assembly: GCF_051294905.1. Lineage (NCBI taxonomy): Eukaryota > Metazoa > Chordata > Ascidiacea > Stolidobranchia > Styelidae > Botryllus > Botryllus schlosseri. The sequence goes on along the minus strand of NC_137247.1, from coordinate 7,563,864 downwards.
AACTTACGAAAATTTTCAAATAAATAGCGAATAATTAGTGTTCATTCACGAAATAATTTTGGCACCATTCGAGCTCGCCCTCCCCCAAGCGGGGTAGGAATATCTGGGTGTGGCAGGAATGGGGGAGATAGCGTAGCAGTGATGCGTGCGGCTTTTTGATCTGTAAATCGTTGGTTCAATCCCCGGGCGGGTCAGACCTAAGATTCGAAAACTGGTATCCACGGTATCCGATGGTTAAGATAAAAATAAGTTTGTTTGCTTTCTCTCTTTCTCTCTCTTGAGCATTAGTAAGATGAATCCTTTCTTATTTGCACGGTTAGAGCAACAACCCTCCTTGGTTTATCTGGGCTACTCCTCCGACAAAGACATGGATTTGCGAATGCCAGGAAAGCGAACACTGAATTGCTAGGACAAGCAACTGAAACACAGCTGAAGAGAAAAAAATGGAAGCCAATCACCTTCACGATTAGGCCGAGATGGATGCTATAGATTAATAATAACCGTGCTTGGTAGTTTTACCATTCTCTTCTCTGTTCAATATGTCGCAATGCATCTTTAGTACCGCATTGAACATTGTCTGGCTTGAGCGGAAACAATAATTTGAGCTAAATTAGAAATAAAAGTCGGGGGTTCGCTGAGGCTCGCGACGGTCCAAAAGGGGTCCGCAAAGACATGATAGGTTGAGAATAACTGACAAAAGGTATATGCCTTACGCTCGCAACTGACAGAGCATCTTAAAGCTGTCTTGACACAAGCAAATCAACGACCTATCAGCTCGATGTATTGGGTGCGGGAAATACTACAGAATATTTATCATGCTATAACCAATACATATATTTGATGGAGTTGTATTAAGGTAAAGCAGGGATTCTTTTTCACAATATGTATCAGGAGTGTTGAACAACAAAATTTAACGATGGTATAGTGCCCTTTCGCCTTTGCCAAGAGCTAATCAGGGCCCAAATAATAGGAGTCGTCATTTAAATCGTACGATTCGCGGTGTCTACCAAGATCGCAACTAGAACTTATGTCGAGTCATCACAATGGTAGTCAGCATTTTTTATGTCGTCATTTTTTAAAACAGTGTATAAAGTCTTAAAATCCCTATATATACTGGAATGGTCTAAACTGAGTAAATCCTAAACAAAAACTATCATGTATGCAAAGCGGTGTCATTTTATACACGCGAAAAGCGGACGAAAATCCCCCCTATTGATTGTCGACTTAATGCCACTTTTCAAAATACGGGGTTTATACAGGGGTCAAAATGTCGCCATTGTAACTCGAAATTCCTGCTACTTCATGACTTGATTTCTTTTGGAAGGGACAAATGAGGGACTAATAAGCGTGGTCCCAAACGGATTTGCTTAACAGACGATAGCAACCGAGGGAAAAATGTCGCCAAGAATTAGGGGGACACAAAATTGTCTCCCAATTTTTTTCGTCCCCCAACTGCTACAAAAATAAGTGCGATTGTCTCCCAAAGTAGCCTAATAGGTAAATATATATCTGTGTGTGTGGGGGGGGGGGGGGGTGTGTGAGAGAGTGTGGATATGGATGAGTATTGGCAATTTTTGTCTTCGATAAATTTGCCATCTATACTAGTTATCAATTGTCGTCGCTTTGCTCATGAAGGTACAATGCAGAATCTAGATACCTTTATTTAGGGTCGCATTTATCCAAACGTTGTTTTAAAACACTTTGTTGAAAACTTGTCTTAAACAGTGTTTTAAACAACGGCCTTTAAAAAATGTGTTTTTTTGAAATTGTAAAATTATGACATCATGGTGTAAATACTTTCTAAAAAAACATGTTGTATGAGCTTACGGACAATTACCCCCCGATATAGCCGACGTATATCGATATGGGATGGTTGGAACCCTCAGAATAGTCGGCTCAACATTAATAGTACAGATATTTCGCCAAAGAAGCTATATTTACCCTATATTTTCAATTGTCAAAGTCAATCCACAATAAAAACAATAAAAAACATGTTTTAAAATAGGGCATTGTTTTAAACATGTTTGTTTTAAATGCAACCCTACCTATATTACCTAGTATAGTCGAGTTAGGTGTAGCAGCCTAAATTATTGTCCTATGTCTATTGTTAGTGATGTGGTGTAATGCAATGCAATAATTCTTAGAACCTGAAATTTGAAATCTTTAATCTGTTTTCACTGTATATATATTGAGAATCAGATGTATCGGTAACGAAACAGTCATATCAATGCCTTCTCTTATCTCCAGGTGTGTACGAGAGGTACTCTGTTGAAAACCAAAACAGGGTGACTAAAGGTAAAGAACCACCAGGTCTGTATATAATTTCCCTAGATCGTTTAGACCTGGGCAGACAGTTTTCTTCATGTATAGATACCATAAATATAATGATTTATATTTTGTTACATAAATATATCTAGGTCCTATTTGCTTTCTAAAACGCAGTTAGAGACGAATTTAGCCTTGTTACAATCCGCGTGATGCAGTGCAAACAATCACTGGAACGCCCAGTAAATTATTATCTACATGTACCTGTATATCTTCTATAAACTTCCTCCTATCAATCCATCAAATTTATTTTGTTGTCGCATGAAAATAGACAAAAGTGCATCATATGAGAATCATCACGCGGGTGTGGAAACTATATGAATGAAAAATTTATCGTTCATTCCAAAAAAGCCACCACTATAAACGAAGGGAAAGACAAAATACTAGGGATGTTGTGAACCTCTGACAGGTTCAGGTTCGTGTGAACGCGAACCTTTTTGAAAGGTGAACCTCATGACGTCAGGCGACGTCATATTGCTATTTCCAACCCTACATTTCAGAGACGTTATAGCAGCCTATATCGATGTACACTTGTACAGTGTACAGTACACGATACCTAGCGTCGACCCGGGCCACATATTGCCGCAATTTGGTTTTTATGATCAAATGAACATATGAAGTCAAGACTCTCCCGCACGACTGCTAGATTTTTACAATGGACAGCGATATCAATTTCATTGGTTGGTCAAATAAGCATAATTCGCTGACTACCTACATGCAATGTATTTCGCTATTTATGTTGTGTGATTGCGGGTCAAGCTGCCAGCAGAGAGCCACTAAATATTCACAAACAGAAATATGGATATTTCGAGCAAACTTTTGTAACAAAGCAAGTAATATTTTTGAAATGGTTAAGGTGCATGCTCAATTAGTGTAGATTTTTTTTATGCCGCCGGCTCCATCCACAGAGTGGCACGCAGTTGAAATGCAATAAATTTCAACCACAGATGTTATGATGAAGTGAAAATTGTAATATATGAAAAAGGTTCGCAGTGCAGAGGTTCAGAAGAAGGTTCATTTGTGAACGTTAACCTCTAAATTTCCGAGGTTCACACACAGAACGCGAACGTGAGCCTCGAGTTCACACCATCCCAACAAAATACCATATGTATAATGTATATTTTATATTATAGTATATATGTCAGATTTATATCATATTATAGCCGAATTAGGAAATATGTCGCATGTTAATACTACATAAATTCAAGTATTATTAATATCGGTATAGTTACGTGTAATATATACCTCATTTGCAATGTAAGAGTAGATTCGTTGCTGGGTGACATCTAAAAAATAAGATATCCGGGCGTCCTCCGAGGACATTTTCAAAACAGTTAAAAAAAAGAGGACAAATCCTCTTAAAAGAGGACGTATGGAAACCATATTACATATGTTCTTCTTTCCTCTTTATGGTTTCTGAAAATGAGTTAGGTCTCCATTGTAGGCCCAAAAATTGTCAAATGCTCGGTTTGCTTTTGAATACGCTATAATAGGGGCGGTATACGATACTGTAACTGCACTAATTTGAAGTACTGTGTGCCAGTGCTGTAATGTGATGTGCTGTGCGAAGCAGAGTTGGATCAATTACATTATTTCAGTTCAATTACAATTACAATTACAATTACTTTCATGAATGTTTCAATTACATTACAATTACAATTACTCCATGCTAAAAATATCAAATTACAATTACAATTACAATTACTCCCTGCATGCTTCAATTACATTACAATTACAATTACAATTGCTGCTGTTGAGCATGTAATTGAATAATCATAAATTCAACCGTGCTCCTTGACAACCGTAGCGTCGTATTTAACAACAATTCAAGTCTAGTTCAGATTGTGTAGTAATAAATGCGTTTATGTGCGTACATAGTATGCTATGTAAGATGTCATTGTGACGTAATATAAGCGTGTTTTGTATGCTCGGTAATTATGGCTCCCGTAATTGGAAATGTAAAATGTTATTTACCTAATTTCCTATGGGCTAGGATTAAGGATAGGGTGCAGTATGTCGTTGAAAAAGTATTATAATATATGCACGTGTTGGATTTGCGTATATAGTATATAATTGAAGAAATAATCTTATTTTTATCGAGGGACGTAGGAATTAGGATGAGGAGTAAAAACAAAACCGTGCTTTGTCAGATAAGATGTTATATAACAGGGGTGGGCAAACTTTTGGGCCCGCGGGCCGCATTCAACATCTAAATACATTCGCGGGCCGCACTATATTAAATTGAGATTATTAGCCGAAAGGCAATATTGTTATTTAGTCATATAGCAGTGGTTCTTAAACTTTATTAGACATGCCCTCCTTTTATGATAGTGAAAAATTTCGCGCTCTCTTTATCGTGATATCACAAAATATCAAAGAGAGAAATCAGAATGCTAGCAATCCCAACGGATAGTTTGATGTCATTGAAGGTTATGGATGTTGGCGAGATAATTATCAAATATGAAATATGGAAAATAGACGGAGATACAACCATGAACATGATCGAGGCAAAGCGCGCGCAGCGCGAATTTTTTTAATTCGGATTCGGGCCTCTTCAGATGCTTCCACGCAGGGATGTAATGACTCGACTCTAGTCACGATTTTCCGATGACTTGACTTGACTCCAGTCATTTTCTCAAAATACGGAAATGACTTGACTCGCGTCAATCTGTGTATTGCCTCGACTTGGCCTTGAGTCATTGCGCATGACTCGAACCAAGTCATATGACTCGAGACTCAGACGGCCAAGACCGACATTTTATTGTAATTTCGTATAATAGTAACGTAACCACCCTATTGGTATTTCGTCTATGGCTACTAGTACTTGAAAATGCGACCAGAAACTGATAAAAATGAGGAAAATTATTATCTTATAATGCGAACCATTTGATATCACCAAACAGAGTTATAAAAGTGGATTTAACAAGACTTTAACTGGAAACTGCGCAGTCAACACAACGACTTGGACTCGGACTCGAACCTTTGCTCGATGACTTGGACTTGACTCGGTGGTGAATTGAAAATGACTCGACTTGACTCGATTCAAGACTATAAAAGTGAGATTGACTTGTGACTCGGAGCCTTGTTGCTTGGTTACAACCCTGCCCCCCCCCCCCAGTTTGAGAACCACTGTCATATAGTGACCGGAGAAATGTGGAGAAAATTTATCAGTGGATCGTCCTCATCAGTAACCAGTTTGTAAAGAAAAACAGTCGTGGACGGAGCATTCAACATCTAAATCCATTCGCCTGCCACACTATATAAAATTTGGATTGCAAATCAAATCGCGATATTGGTGTTTGCTTATATAGTGAGGACTGAGGATGTGTAAATTAGGTATATTTTTATTTAAAACCAACCGACCAACCAACCAACCATTGACTTGACGACATGGTACACGCGTCAGAAACATTGGTCAACATCAGTCAAGCTGTTGGTCAACCTCAATATAACCAATTTTCAAAACTAGTGATGAAGGTCGGTTGTCGCGATACTTAGAACTGGATGGAGATTTGAATCAGTGAGCAGTGATCTGTTTCTAGATTTGCTGATTCCACTTTTGGTTTACCTCCAGGACACACAATGCTAACCATGTTAGCTTCAAATATGCAATATTTAGATTTTTGAAATATAAATAGCCTATTCCTACACATACAGAGAACGAATCTACCTACCACACGTGCGAATCGTTTTTTCCAGGTACGACACTAAAAGTCATAAACTTGCTGGAGTGGATAATGTAAAGAAAATCATTCCCATTTTGACCTTCTGCAATGTTTAGCAATTGAAACCTTATAAATGCGTGGGCATTGAGGTCGGGCTGTCGCACCAGCAATACAATAATACTAGTCGGAATATAACTTATAATTATCATGGTGAAATATAATGAGAAAAAGTCTAATCGAGTCCCTGCAGAAATTATATTTTTGCTGCGCATTTTTTCAATATTTTGAATAAGATTCTTGAGCCTTTCGCGGGCCGCACAAAACGATGTCACGGGCCGCGTGCGGCCCGCGGGCCGTAGTTTGCCCACCCCTGTTATATAATATCCAGTGGTATGGTTAGTTAGCCAGACGAAATAACGATGCAGCATCGTGATCTGAAATCGTATTGTAGATTGCCAACCCACGGATAGATGCGCGAGATGTGAGTCACGGATGAATGCACCGACAAACGTACTGCAGAACCGGCTAAAAGCAGCAAACTTTGTAGTCCTAGAGCTGGCGATCCATGCGTCCAAATTTGATGCATCTGGTCTTCATCGTAAGCTATTGATGTACTAATTCCGAAAATACAAAATAAAATCTCGTCAGGGCAATGTAACTGCTCCAAAATAGCCGTTTAAGGCCGACTGTTCTAAAAAGTGAGAGCGCTGCAGCAGCATGACCACAACAATTGCCAATTACGCCCAGCGATTGTTCAGAACAATGCCAATTCCCAGACTTTCACGACTATTTTGGGATGGTACCATTAACTGGAAATATACTTTTATTGCGGAATCAGTGCGATACTAGCTTTCGATTAGGACCATACATATCAAATTTCGACACTTGAATCGCCAGCTATAAGAATATCAATTCTGCTGCTTTTAGCCGGCTCAGCAGTTCGCTTCTCGGCGTATTCAATCGTAAGTCACGTGTTGCGAATCCATCCGTTGGTTAGTAATCTAAAAATTGTATACAATGGCAGCCGAGGCCAGCATAGTGGTAAAAGAAAAAAAACTTCGCCCGCAAGGGCGCAGTTAAGGGCTTCCGCGAATGGATCCACCAAATTCCTTGTCGACATTTAAAGAGAATGCATTATAAGTCAATTATTTTATGTTGTGCTTGTCAGGTCTCAATAGCAATTTAATGTAATTGAAATTGTAATTGAGCAAAATTTTTGTCAAATTACAATTACAATTACAATTACACAAAATAAAAATGCTTCAATTACAATTACATTACAATTACATTGAAAAATGTAATTAATTACATTCAATTACAATTACAAATTACAATTGATCCAACTCTGGTGCGAAGTGCACTGTTTGGTTTAATGATTCATTTCCAACAGGCCAAATCTGCATGTATATACCACCTGGAGATGAAAGAGATGAAACATATCGACTCGCGACCTTTTCACGTTTTCCCATAACGCCCATCTCTATCTTCGATCTCGCTAGGGCGGGGTTCCTCTACACTGGATACGCAGATAGAGTGAAGTGTTTCAGGTACCGCTGACACCACCTCGTCAAGAGGCCATTATAAATATGTCCGGATTTGTACGTTTCATTTTGCAGTTTTGCGTTAGTTACTAAAGTAAAACAATCAAACAATCATTTACACTACAGGCGACAATATATAGTTTCATGATGTCCTTATGTCCATGCCTTCAGGTCTCATTATCTTCATGGGCTTAATTACGTTCCGAATCATCCGATGGATTGGAGTCGGTCAATCTCTGCAGCTGCAGGCGATTGATTGACCCGGTCGGTACACGAATTTGGATTTTATAAGTCTCTAGGACTTCGAAATCCAGGTTTTCCATGCGACATTTCACTGGCAGCAAAACAATTCTTATACAAATCTTATACAATTCTTATACAAATCTTATACAAATCTTATACATTAAAACAAGGCACTTTTTTAAAAAATGTTTTTTTCAAGCCATGACGTCACGAATATTCAATTTTGACCACATAGTGAATTGACATTGACAATTGAAAATATAAAGTAAATATATCTCCTTTTACGAAATATCTGTACTATCGCTGTTAAACCGACTATTATGAGGGTTTCAACCATCCCATATCGATATACGTCGGTATATCGGGCGGTAATTGTCCGTACACTCATACAACATGTTTTGTGGAAAGTATTTACACAATTAAGGCATAATTTTACAACTTGAAAAAACACAATTTTGTTTCTTAAAAAGCCCTTTGTTTAAAAAATTTTTAAAACATGATATAAAACATCGTTTGTTTTGCTTGCAACTCTAGTTGTAATGTATCGAAAAAATTTGGATTTTCGGAGTATTTCTTCAGAAAATCCAGGTTTAGTAGAATAATTGCTTTCGTTATATTCGGTCGGCCTCGTAGACCTCACATTTTCGTAGGCCCGACTATGCTCTGCATAATTTCACTGTCTCCCTCTCTCTCTCTCTCTCTCTCTCTCTCTGTGTCTGTCCCTCTCGATGTCTGTATCCGTCTCTCTTTCTCTTTCTTTTTTTTCTCTCTCTCTCTCTCTGTGTCTGTCCCTCTCGATGTCTGTATCCGTCTCTCTTTCTCTTTCTTTTTTTTTCTCTCTCTCTCTCTCTCTCCCAGATTATTAGAAATTTCGTGCTGGTGACGTCTTATTTTGTGATAAGAATGTTTCTATACAATTGAATTGTACATTCATATATTGAAATAAATCCGAATATTTTCGGCTGATACTTGTCAGAGGTAATCGTCATCAACTAGTAGAGAATTCGAAAGAACATCGTATATCAGCAATCGTATCACAAAACATGACGTCACCAGCATCAAATGTTGAATACGCAGGCGTCCAATATACTGTTTTTAGATGATACACGAACTCATTTGTTGACCCACCTTTGGCTGGAGTATTTTGATAAAAGTCGACTCCAAGGCACACAAATGTAATTGTGAACGACCCTTTCCGAGTATGCGAAATCTGTCGTCTCGACTATTTTTTTTACACAGGCGGGCTTATCCAACAACTGTTTGCCAATTGCAGAATTTGTGACCTTTGATTGTTCCGCACCAATCTTGAGCGGATGAGTTAAGGGTGAGCTTTTCACCGAGCGTGTTCTAATGAATCTCAGTGACATACTGATTTATGCGTTCCTGCAAGCGCTTTGACGTTCTTCCCACCTAGCCACAATCACAGTGACACAACTCATAAACTGCATTGCTTTGTTATAGTGCGGGAAGCACGTCTTTACGTGTTGCAGGGAGCAGTTGCGTTGTGAAAATCACGTTGGTCTTCACTGTGACGTAATACTTATTGACCGCTGAAATAAATTTTTGCGGCTTTTGCGGATGTTGTCAAGTTCTAAGTTCAGTTTATTACCCAAACATATCTTCAACGCTCTATTCACGAGGGGGCCTATGAGGTTGATATTTCTGCGTCTAGGTCTAAATGAATTTCAACGAAGGTATTGGCCAGTGAATGTCGGTTTCCTGAAGATGGATGTTTCAAATTTATTGGTATCATGCTTTTCGACTAAACGTCCAAAAATGACAATGAGTTATTTCGTTCTTTTGCAATTGTGAATTGCAGAGTCGGGTGAAGCGAGTTTAAGTAAATAAGAAATTGATCACAGTCCAACTAATTCCTGAATATGACAAAGTATTGTCTACGTATCGGCGGTACAACAATGGTTTGACGGACACACGCTGGTAGAGAAGCTCACCCTCATAATATACTACGAAAATGTTATATCAAATATCAATAGCCTCTTGCAGTGGAACGAGACTATTGATATTTGTGCCACCATCATTCCCGCGTAAAGTTTTCGTTGGACTTTTACAGGCCGCTACCTGTTCTGTTTAATTTAGCTTTAACGATGTTATCTATAAACAAATAGACGGCATATTTATTCTATGAGTTCTCCTTTGGGACCTATATTTTGGCTAACATTTTCATAGGATATTATGAGAGTGAGCTTCTCTCCCAACGTGTGTCCGTCAAGTCATTGCTGTACCACCCATATGTAGAGGATACTTTTGTCAAATTCAGGAATGAGTTGGATTGTGATCAATTTCTCATTCACTTAAACTCGCTTCACCCGGCTCTGCAATTCACTATTGAAAAAGAACGAAATAACTCATTGTTATTTTTGGACGTTTTAGTCGAAAAGCATGATAGAATAAATTTGAAACATCCATCTTCAGGAAGCCCACATTCACTGACCAATACCTTCGTTGGAGCCGTGTTTCTATGTGTCGGAGGTTTATCTGGGCTCCTCATCGCCGATCCCGCTGTAAATACAGCGCTTTGAAAAGCCTTGACGAAGAGAGAGCCGAACTCTGGAAAGATGGCAGCTAAAGACCAGAAAAAGGAAGCAAGACCGCAAAGGCATTGTGGTAATGCAATTACCCAGTTGGGCGCAAATAACCTTATAAGCGATAAGCGCCAATGTTGTGAATAAAAACAGACAAACAAACCTTCGTTGGAATTCATTTAGTCCTGGGGCCGGCAAACCATGGCACGCGTGCTATTTGTGGCACGCCAAATGATTTCTCGCAAACGACATATAGAGACAATGTTTTTCCAAAAAACGAAACAAAACTTTTCAAAATGTACAAAGCTCCTATTAGGTGATCCAAAATTATTTCGTAAATCAACATGAAACAGTTATTTAGGGCAGATTCTACTTATCTTGGAATTTTTCCATGCTTTGCGCAATGTATTGGAACCTGATACCTTCATTTTAACGTGGGAACCCCCAATGAACAAATATTTATGTATATAGAAAATGTTTTTAAAAATATGCATAATGTTCAAAATGAGTCAACCGTATTAGCAGTTAGGAAAGAACGTCAACCGAATATCTCGTGAAACCGTTTGGATGCGTTAGTCTAGGAGTGTTCACTGTACTGTACAGCCTACGGGAGCGCAATTATTATATGTACCGGCATTCCGGGTTGGACCTTTCCACGCTATAGAAGACACGTCCTGGACATAATGTTTAGGATAACATGCGACCATGCGACTCCCGTGCGGTGTATGCGTTGCCAAAATGATTGGCGACGATAAAACCATATGAAACAAAATAACCCTCATGCTGGCCAAAACGTTCGACATTGATATGCTCACTGTCAAGACGCTGAAGTGACCAGCGTCGGATAGTCCAACGCCCGCAGCTTGAGTCGCACGTATCAAATGAGACCCGCCGAGGAAAATAATGAGCCCAATGTCGAAATGCGAATTTGGAATCGTGTACGTATCTCGGAACGAGATATTCTTTTAGTTTCGTCTCATGTGCAAACGATAAAATATATCTGGAGCAACGGCAACCTTTATCGCTTAATCGCGACCTTTGCAGGCAAACCTAGTGTCAGACCAACCTTAATATGACACCAAACCGATATGAATGATAGAAGGGTGGGCAAATTTCTCATCATCATCAGACCATATCATCGTAACAACACTGATTGGCCTGTCACTCATTGGATATGATACCGAACACAGTTGACTTGGAAACGACCAAATCAACCACATAGGATCGATGATTGCACGACTGAAAAAAAAATCATGTAAATATTACGTATAGCCTACATGTAGTAAGCGATAGGTCGGGTGCGGTAGCGACCAAAATTTGTTACCTTCGCGACCAATAATTCAAGAATTACTGGAGTAACGGATGCCGTTACCAGCTGTAGAAAAGCGGTTGGTGGTATTCCTTGCTTCGAACGTTAAATATTAATAAATTGGATGTTTGGCAAGCAAGCTGGTAATAATTTGACATTTTTTGACATTTTTGCACGCTGCACACAAAAGGTTGCCGGCTCCTGATTTATTCCTAGACGCAGAAATATCAACCTCATAGGCACCCTCGTACATAGAGCGTAATAAACTGAACTTAGAACCTGACAACATCCGCCAAATCTTACTTGATAACAGTTACCCTGAACATGTCATCAACCGCGGCATAGAGAGGAAAGTAACGCAATTCAACGCAGAAAAGGCAACAGAGCAACCAAAGATGTTTACATCCATCTACCTTGGATAGGCCCTATTCCAACCCCCTTTGAAAATCAATTGATTTCAACGGTCAATAAGTGCTACGAAACATTGAAGACCAACGTGATTTTCACGACAACGCAACTGCTTCCTGCAACACGTAAAGACGCGCTTCCCGCACTTCAACAAAGCAATGTAGTTTACGAATTTAAGTGTCACTGTGATTGTGGCTACGTGGGAAGAACGTCAAAGCGCTTGCAGGAATGCATAAATCAGCCTGTCCCTAGATTCATTAAAACACGCTCGGTGAAAAGCTCCCCCTCAACTCATCCGCCCAAGATTGATGCGGCACAATCAAAGGCCATAAATTCTGCAACTGGCAAACACTTGTTGGATAGTCCCGCCTGTGCGAAAAATTATCGAGACGACAGATTTCGCATACTCGGAAAGCGTCGTTCACACTTTGATTTGTGTGCCTTGGAGTCGACTTTTATCAAAATACACCAAACAAGGCTGTGTCAACAAAAAGAGTTGGTGTATCATCTGAAAATAGTACATTGAACGCTCTCGTATTCGACATTTCATGCTGGTGACGTCATATCTTGTGATGCGGTTGTTGATATACGATGTTCTTTCGAATTCTCTACTAGTCGCTACGATTACCCTTGACGAGTGTCAGCCGAAAATATTCGGGTTCATTTCAATATAAATATACTATTCAATTATATATTGAAGTTCTGTACCTCCAAGAAGCTTTTCGGTTGTAGATATAAAATGTTCTTTCCACTTCCCGCATATTGCTCGCATCAGCGTAACTCAGCTTTCTAGATGTGTAGCTGCGTAATGACTCTAAGCACATAGTTCCTAGGTTTGTTTCCACTATACATACTTCTACATTTTACGTACAGAATACGGAATTCATACAAAGTATGAAAGTAGCAGTTCATTCTCCCCCGTTTTTATTCACTATTGTTTCGGCTGTGGCTAAGCGGTTATGCGCCTGCAATTTAACAAATATATAAAAATCGTGAAGCAACCTACATTTTACAGTTGTGGTGTCAACGTTAAAGGTTGGAAGACTAACGAATCACCTTTCGATTATGTGTGGCACGACATCGATTGTCGGATGGCTCAAGGACGAGATGATCGGAACCTCGAATCAGACTCTACGCGACTCCACTACAATCTGCAACAATACAGCGGAATATATCCGGGACAAGTCAGTAATACGGTTAGTAAATGGTCAGATCAGAGGTTTTTAAACTTTATATATAAACTTGGCAATCCCGCAACCGCCGCATATAAATCTGTAAGCTTTCGGCGAACCCTGAAAATATACATCTATCAAATTGCATATCTAATACATTACTATGGAACACTGGTACATAAAGTTGGCTGTACAACGATTCGTGTTAAAAGAACATAACCATTAGGTATGTAATGAATATTTTCTGCGAATCAACGTGCCGATACTGCTGTACAAGTCGGGTGTGTGTTTTGACCTCCAGCGAACCCCTATACACCGGCTTCAGTTTAGCTCCGATTAAGAACCATTGGTTACATTGATTCCCAACGTGGGCGATTTTGTGACAACACCAAAGGGGGCGAAAATGTTAGAACTTCCTGTAAGATATAGGGGAGATGTGGTACCGATAGATCAAGAATTGCAAAATGATCTCTGGCCCCCAAATCTTCAGCCGATTAGAGCATACCTTTTGCTGGCTCAACACTTTGATACAAGCTGTACCTACCAAATATAAATACACGAATATCAACCAATAGAAAGTATATTTACGGACGTTCAAAATTTGTCGCTCGAACGTATCATCGGTCCCCACCTGGTGGGTCGGAACTCGGAAGGAACACGACCTGGGAACCTTATGAACCTACCCTTAAAAACTTAAATGTTCCAACGATTCTTGCCGTGTAAAATAATCTAAGCTACAGCAAACCAAAAAAGATTGTTTGGCAGCAACCGCCGAGAAAATAGAATAAATATTACCTCAAATGTTGATGTTACGATTAAAGCACAAACTTACAAATTTGAGGGTGAATACACATTGCCAGTAAACCGATATTTTCACTTCCAAGTAGCTCATTATAGCGGTAAAACATCACAGGTAATTATTAAATACAGCGTCTATGGGTATAGGCGTGTTTCTGTTGTTTCATGACTAGTTAGATCAATTTTGTACTTGATTTGGCTTTGGTATCATTTGCCTCAACTGCAATAATTATGTATTTGAATTTTAAAAAATTCCACCAAAGCATGGTATTGGATAAAAAAATATGTGCCATTATATATAGCCTGATACAAGCCCTACGCTTCACTTTAAAATTATTGCAGGTGTGTTCGTGTTGAATGTTACAAAGTAAATGAATGCGTCAGTCGAAATTTATTTTACACCCCCAAAACAGAACACATCTGTCAGAGACCCAGCTACTCATGCCGGTCGAAGTTTTTTGCATGCGAGGAAAGATTCTGCCAGCATGAATCTGTAGACAAATTCATGGAGTGTAAGCATCGGATTATCATAGAGAATGTTTCAAGTATCTTCTGACCCACTGTCTCATCGGTACCACATCTCCCCCCTATTTTATTACCACGGCCAAAATTCACGTGAAGACTGCTTATTCTGCATATGACGCGAACGTTGACTAAAAATGGTCAACTCGATAGAAAGTACACACGGAAACCGGTTTTCCGAGCACCTACTTGGATACATGACTTTTCTTTAGTCAATTCACCAGCGATCAGAGTTAATTGAATAAATTTCTCGTACATATATATATATATATATAGATAGATATATATGTGTGTGTGTGTCCTCTTTTCCGAATAAGTAAATATTGGGGGGCGAAAATTTGTGACGAGCTTGATAAGGGGGCGATGAGTCGAAAAAGGTTGGGAACCGCTAGGTTAGATGATCATGATCATGTATTGCTAATGATTATGTTCGTAGGCTGGGACAACCAACAATGACTGCTATTATCGCGGGAGATCACCCGTTCTATTCGGCATCCACCTGGAAACGGACGAGAGGTCAGAACAGCGGTGACTGTAGCGTGATTCTAAGATTTTTGTAAACATTCGCAGACATTTCAAATTCACATGCGGTGTGACTACTGACTTGTTTACCAAGATTTTCGGCCTTCGAATTCCATCTTTTCACTCATTTATCTTATCTGACACGGTTCAGTTGATCGCAAATGAATTATATATTATCAGTACTGTAATCGCTTGATTCATCTTGTTGTGAATTGAAACCTGAGATGAATTTGGTGTTGGTAATTCGCGTATAGGCTGAGGGATAGCTCATGCATTGCAGTGAAATTTACACGAGATTTGTAACCCCGCGGAGAAGAGAGGAGTAGGGAACCCAGCCTTCATTCACACCCAGATATATTCGTGTATCAGATTATTATGCCTCCGCCTTGATTAGTTCGTCAAACTGTAGATAACCAAGATAAACGGGTTTATTTTAGTTATCTATAGTACATTCACATTACCAGATAGCTAATGCGTTTTGTTCAATATGTGGAATTGGTTTCCTTTCTCCACACGTCCAGTAATCCCCACCCAACCAGCGGAAAGTTAATCAGAAAAACATGAATCGGCTAACATTCATCGAAAACTTGTATTCACAAAAGGAACACAGCTCACGATGCGAATGACGCAACTGGAGATCTAGTCGATCACGATGACACTAACGTTGCAGCGCCGTTGTCACACTGTGGGCCACCTTCTGGAATTTCTGTCACTGGCCAGATGCAAGAGCCTCATGCTCATCTAGAAAGCGGTGAGAAAGAACTTTTCACATTTGAATATCGCTAATGCACGACTTCTAAAAGAATGCCCTCCATATGCACTTGGGTAATCGTCAAGTAATTCCTATTTATCCCCGTTTAGATGATATGAATCATCTTTCATCTGCGAGGGATTGGGATCTATACTTGTGTAAAGAATGCAAGCGACGCCAGAGGGAAGTTGTATTTCTTCCGTGTGCACATCTATGCATTTGTCAATCATGTGCTTCGGATGTTGACCACTGCACTATTTGCAAGTTACTAATTACTAAGAAAATCGTCATTCAAAAGACTGAAAGATAACTAATTGATATCGTGTTGCTTTTATCTCGCAGTTAATGCTATCATTGCTCAATGCTCAAGGTTGTTGACAGGGCCGTAACAGCCGAACACCAAACCAAACTAACATGAAATGTTTCACTATTTTATCATCCACCACCCTGCCCAAAACCTTACCAATACCGAATCTTTTCCATACTTCTTGCGTTAATCTATCACTAGCCACTGTCCGACAATCCTGTAAGTTCAATATTTTTTCAATTCTTCTGTATAGTCATAGACGTGTTTAACTCTCATAGTAAGCTTTGCAAAAGCTGTACACTTGCATTAGCTCCAGTCACGATGCCACCGTGATAGTCAGTACTCGCATTTTCCTTGTTACTTTGTTGTGTTAGAAACTTCGAAGACGATGACGCGTTTCTTGTTGTAGCGATATACGTTAATGATCGGCAAGTATTACCTATATGATTGTGCTTTTCTGTATAGCAATATGCAGCCTATTGCATAAATTGAGACGGATCAATTCTCAATATGTGTATATTCTTCCGTATGATGAATAATAAAGTATGCTTAACATGATGCCAGGATGAATGCACCTTACTGTGTCTATATCGTTCAATACAAAGTATCCGATAAGCGAGGATAATCACCGCAGCATTATTCTAATGTAATTGCGAGGAAAACCGGATTTAAATTTTCAGTCTTCCAATATAGCCAGCCCCAGATATTGCATTTCGATCATGTTATAAAAAGGTCTTGATTTTAAGTTACATTAGTATAAATTATAGAGCATTTTTTTGGAAATTTATGTAACTTTCTGAAAATTATTTCCTCATATCTTCATTTTTGAGAACTCTTCCCCATGATTTATAGAAATGGGTATTTCGGCGACGGCAATTACCGCCCCACAACGCACCAAGTTAAAGTTTTAGGCCATGTAGCATGCGACTACAAGAAGTGTGCCAGAACGATCGACAGCGAGAAAACCTTGGCCATAAAGGACTACCCCTATTCTTATCAAAACCTTCAATATATATATTTGTTTGTTTAATTGTGCATAGGCTACTAAAGGCCTGGCACCGAATGTTCCTGTTCTGGCAATCTGAGCCCCAAAAGACATGTGCCATTCCGCAAGAAAAAATTATTTGCCAGTGAATAAATACCAATTTGAAATCGTGTACGTCTTTTAGTTTTGTACGTTTGGTCGATTTCAATATCGTTTGGCATAGCAGACAGGAGGGCCCGAATTAATATCATGTAACGAAATCAATACCAACGGTCCGCCCGCCCGAGGATTTATGTTTATTATTTGCGGGCCCTACAGTTTGCAAGATACCTCACTCATCTCTACCGGTATATCGGATTACGTTAACAGAGGGGATGAAAAATTAATAGCAATATATATGCAACCCCCCCCCCCATCATATCGACGATTCAATCATGAATTAGTGAAACTTTTCGCACCTCGCGCGTCTAGCCGAAAGACGTTTACTCACTAAACAGTTCAATAAATCTCGCTAAGTCGTGTCACAACGAAGCCCCCAGAAGCCCTGTGTCTCAGCCTATGCGGGGGGAGGCGAGACCAACATTTTTGGGGGACTGACGAAGTGCTATTCCAGTCCTGAACCTATCTAACACCTCGGGATGGATTCTGGAGTCGATCTGACTCTGACTTGGAGTTACCTTTGTGATATCAATACATATATCTCGCCGTGTCGCATGGGGTTAATATAGAGAGGCATTGAATAACCCTGGTAAAGATCCAATGCTTGACGATGAGTAACTGGAATCTACCTAGGTCAGTTTCGCAGCTCGTACTCGCTGTCGTCGTAGCGGTGGGAGATAACCGTTACCGCTATACGACGCTACACATGCAGGTGATCAAAGTTGTCAGCATTGCTAGTGAAATGAGTGAAATAATGACAAAAATTTTTACTTCATTGGGGTAATGATTTTCAAGACATGTCGACGCTGTGTGCAAGGCCCTAAAACCCTCAATTAAGTAGTTTCCAAAAGTAAATTTGGCCGAGGAGCTGTATATAGGCTACTTTTCGCGGTTAATCTTAGGTGGCTACATTCGAAAACTGCAGGATGCAATTTAGATGATGAGTGATGAAACTACAAATAAGACCGATTTTCGAAAATTTATTCAGTTACCGATGCTATTTCACTTGGCTCATGTGAAGATCAAATGCCCTGAACATCCACTGTTTTTAGCAGAGAAAACTAAACTACTTTTTACTCACCAGCATAATCTGAAGTATAAAAAAGTAAGGTGCTGGTATGAAGTAATGGTGATCAGTAACTATGACCTTGTCAGCCAGGGCATGGTATTGCGAAACGCATCATATGATATTGCAATAAACTGACACAAATTACCGACTACTGTACCAAGAAACAAGATATTGAGGCATGTGACATTTACCCGGACTTCGTACCGGGGAATCACCGTGTAGTTGTTTGGGTAATCGTACTATAAGAGGCGTTGTCGGGGCGTTGTCGAGGCGTGACAGCTCAAATGAACATACCGAAGATACTATTTAGAAATCCTAAAATTCTAAAATCCCGTTCAAATTCACACCTTGAATTTATTTGATGTCACTTTCAAATGCATAGGATGCATATTGCATATAGTACCATAATGACTAAAATTAAAAATTAAAGTCGCATGGAACTACATAGTGCATCCCATACTACTCCATGTTCTAAATAAAAACCCTGGTCTGATTTCGTCACATATCACTTATCAGTATTCATATCGGATATCAATCCAATGTTATACTCGAGATAACAATTCATGCTCAATTGCCCATCTCTGTTCCCAGCTTAGATAATACCGCGTCACGTGGCTGCGTTCCAAGCAATAAGCACATATTGTTTTCTGCGTCACCTCAGTAATGCGATAGCAAACTGTACGCAAAACCAAAAATGTCCGCCTTTATCTACCTCAAAAGTATTGAATGCTGACCTATAATTTCCCATTCCTGTATTTCTAATTTTATCATACAAACGGAACTACGTTGAAGAAATAATGGTGTATTCACATTATAATTAGATATATAGATGTAGGATACACGATTCGGATAATATCATTATATCGTCTCCAATTCCAAGCTCGTCTATATTTGATCGGATCTCTGCCAAGCCTTTACCTTAAAAGAACAAAACGAAATCGTTGCGCCACACAACTTGAATAGATCTGATTGTATTCATCTGATGATGTATCGTAATATTGATACGATGTATGCATTGTAGGCTACTCATGCCGATTGCCGATCATGTTCGCGGGAAATTTTCAAGCCCAAGCCCCTTTATCGCTGCCCCTTAATCACTGCGGTTGCTGTACATTTCAAGGAAATGGCGAATAAAGGCAAATGCAAAGACCCCAAACTACAGATATCGGATGGATGGTCCTATGTCGCAGTGCACGTGTTGATGTTATACTTCTTTCTGATATCGACATGGAAGTCTTGTTGAGTTACTGACTTTGCAGGCTACTAATCTTTTTTTCAGGGTATTGGCTGTATATCATATACCTATGTATACATGAAGGGTAAAATCATTCTTTGATTCATTTCGAATTATAAATACTCATTTGATCACATCGGCTGCTGATCGGAATGGTTCACAAATTCTTACCGCGTAACTGTTTACCTAATTGTCGATGCGTCACTATGGCGCCAGGTCTGAAGTATACGTAGGTGTTGCTGAGGAGGTATTTTTGGTCCGTGGACATATTAGCATGCGACACAATAGCATGCGACACTTGGGCATGCGACACTTGAGCATGGCGACTTTTGGTCATGGCGACTCGTGGGCATGTAGACATATCAGCACAGGGACATATTAACATGAGGACATGTTAGCATGGGGACACATAAGTATAGGGACACACGAGCATGGATACACGTGAGCATCGGGACACATCAACATGGTGACAATTTAATAAGTGCCACTTGAGCATGGTGACACATGAGCATGCGATACATGAGCCTTGACGACACATGAGCATGGGTACACAAGAGCATGGGCACACATGCGCATATGGACACATGGGCATGGGGGCATAAGAGCAAAGGTGCACATGAGCATGGGGTCATGTACGCATGCGACACTTCAGCATGCGACACGTCTACATGCAGACACTTGAGCATGCGACACGTGGATATGCAGACACTTGAGCCTGCGACACTTGAGCATGCGACCCTTGAGCATGGGACAGTTGAGCATGGGACAGTTGAGCATGCGACAGTTGAGCATGCGACAGTTGAGCATGCGACAGTTGAGCATGCAATACTTGGGCATGCGACATTTGGGCATGGGACATTTGAGCATGCGACACAATAGCATGCGACACAATAGCAAGCGACTCTTGAGCATGCGACACTTGGCGACACTTGGGCATGCGACACTTGGGCATGCGACACTTGAGCATGCGACACTTGAGCATGCGACACTTGAGCATGCGACACTTGAGCATGCGACACTTGGGCATGTGGTCATGCTACACTTGGGCATGCGACACTTGAGCATGCGACACTTGGGCATGTGGTCATGCTACACTTGGGCATGCGACACTTGAGCATGCGACACTGGGGCATGTGGTCATGCTACACTTGGGCATGCGACACTTGAGCATGCGACACTTGGGCATGTGGTCATGCTACACTTGGGCATGCGACACTTGAGCATGCGACAGTTGGGCATGCGACATTTGGGCATGCGACAGTTGGGCATGTGACCATATATTAGCGCGTAACCAATTTGATTGCCGCGCGAGGAAAGTGGCAAATTGATTGAGTGGGTGGGTGCATGGTCTGTGACTATATGGATTTGTCTGAAAAGCTCCAAAGATCGGGGTGAAGCGATAAAGGTTGTCATTGCTCCACATATATTAGAATCGTTTACACCAGATGAACTAAAAGGATATATCCTTTCGTGAGACGAAAGCAATTCCAAATTCGCAATTCGACACGGGACTTATTATTTTATTTTGTGGGTCTCAATTTATACGTGAGGTTCAAGCTGCGAGCGCTGGTCTTTTCGGCGCCTGGACAGTGGTCATATCAATGTTGAACATTTTGGTCAACATGTGGTGGTTATTTTATTTCAAGGTTTTATCGCCGTCAGTACCTACAAGGAGTCGCGTGTTGCCCGAAACGTGGGTCTCGTGGTGTGAAAATGCCAAACGCCGAAATGCCAGTCGATCTCGAAATACGGCGTTTGAGCAAGCGTTTTTCGAGTCAAGCCGTGGGCAGACTCAAGGCCTTACTCATTCCCTTTTTTACGGTTTGGCCCTGAATATATTGCGGAAATTGCGCTGTGAGCATGTTTGGTGCCTGCATTCAGAATTTCAACTGTAATATGTAGCATCGTTATAAGATGGAAATCATGTTCTAGCGCCGTATGGCTTCATCGTTGGCTGCGTAGGCTTTTCCCAAATCGGCGGACATTTTTCACCAGAAAGGTATCCGATGGATTGGCAAAATCGGTTAATTCCTCTCAACGCTCTGTTTCATCACTTAATATAAAACGTAGCGATTATGTACAAACGAATGGACGATGACTAATGACTATCACTGAAAAACCACACACAAGCTGTTGTCTACAATAGCGATCCTCCAATCCTAACCAGAACCGAATCTTCGGCGATGCGGACAAATGCAATACACGATGGTAGATGACCTGGCGCTTTATGAATGTACGCAATGTTAGATCATCGCAATACAGTTGATAAAACCGTCCGTCCCTTTGTATGGCGGAAATATCAACAACGCGGTACCAATACCCATCATCAGTAATCCAATAAATAGCTTGTGCTTATGCCTTAAAACTTCAGGATGAAGTCTGGTGTTTCATTATTTGAAAATATTTGCTTTGGCTACTACAGTATGTCAAATAGTCATGTTATTGCTGAGCGGTGTTATTTCGTCTATACATCCAGCGTATAATTCTAATATAATGTGTTGACGTAATTGAAGGCAATATTAGGCAACCAACATCATACCCAGACCCGCGGATTGCCAGATAGCGAGCAATTAACAAAACCGCAGACGTCTGCAAGCAATCATCAAGCTGTCTAATCTATCGAGTAAAGACTCGAAACCGAACAACGCTCGAAATCCTACGCGAATACCAAATGATCTCTCGAATCTTGGAGTTGTATAGTTGTAGTGAAATTTGCTTTGATTAGCGTTCGGTTGGCGCTATTCATAGTTGGAGCAGTGTTGCCAATTTAGCGATTTTCGCGCTAGATCTAGCGATTTTTCATCCGGTTTAGCGCCAAAAATATGGATCTAACGCCTAGCGATAAATCTAGCGATTTTTGAAAAAGTATTTAGCGATTTTTTAGCGATTTTTTACCGAAAATAACCAATAAAGATCAGTTCTGGCTGACATAACATCAAGTTGTGCAACATTTCTCGCTCCATGAAAATACGTTCGGACGATTTTTCATGGTTGAGTGACTTTGGGTAGTAGTAGATACGCAATTCCTGGCGGTTACGCATGGGCAAAAAGTGTCTCTTCTTGCTGAGTAGCATAATTGGCAGTGCTACATCTGCCGACCTGAGCGCTGAAATTTAATATAATTGGCAATGATCGAAAGATAGTTGTCGCAGTGATTTCGAAAATACAAAATAAAATCTCGTCCGGACATTGGAACCATGCACCCCGAAACTGCCCTCAAAGTTTGAAAACCGGCATTGCTCCAACAATGGCACCGCCGCAACACAATGAACAAAACAATGACCAATTTCGTCCAGCGATTGTTCTGATCAATGCCGATTTTCAGACTTTGGGGGCTGTTTTGAGGTCGTTCCATTGTCTTGAGAAGAATTTAATTCGTATTTACGGAATCAGTGTGACACTAGCTTTCGTTTAACACCAGATTAATTACATTTCATACCCCGGGTTGGTCCTCGGATTATTTTATTAATGTCTCTACTTATAGTGGCTGGCAAACACGGTTCAAGTCGTGTTGTGTCGGGTCAAGTCGCATGTCGTGTTCAAGTACTCCAACACAGTTTAGAGAAGAAGTCAAGCGCATTTCCACGGTACATCGCATCGCGTATTTACGGACGCATCGATCAAGGCACGCTTATATAGTGAGCGGTTATGCCTGCAAACCTAGTCAGTGGTCACTGGTCACGTATAGCGATCATTGCGCAAAGCGATCTGCTATATCGAAATGCACTGCACGTTTTGTTCCGCTTAGAGATGACTATTACGTATTATGAACTAGAAATATGGTAAGTGACTTTGGCCCCAGACGAGTGAAATATAGCTGAGAAGAATGTATTGAAATATTTGTTCAATTTAACACCTTTAGTAATTAATGTAGATTTAGCGCTATTTTTTAGCGCTTTTTTCTCAATATTTAGCGATATCTAGCGATTTTTGACACCAGTTCTAGCGATTTTCTTCCATCCGGAGTTAGCAACACTGAGTTGGAGCAGCAACATGTCGGAATACCGAGTTTTTACTTCTACAAAAGGAAAACCAAAACTTGCGTACCATGGATATTCTTACCGCCGAAGCAATCAAAATATCAATTCTACCAACTGGCGATGTGATTTTAGAGGCTGTAAAGGCAGCATAGCGACTTCAAGAGACTACATAACTTGTCGTCAGGCGGTAAACGTATTACAACAGCATTGTCACGTTCCAGATCCTGCTAGAATAGAGGCACTATTGCTGAAAGATCAAATAAAGGTGGCTGCATCTGTTGCTAATGATGCTCCAAGGCGCATACTTGGTCAAATGCTAGCGGGAGTTTCCGAGGAAGCCGCCTCCAAGACACCACAGAGGAAGTCTCTCAAGGATGATTCAGAGACACAGGCATCGAAAAGGTGGATTTGAACCGGCGCCCTCGTCGAATGATTTTGTTATCCCGGAGAGATATAAAACGGTGTCACATGGCTCAGATGAAGTGGCATTTCTTCTACATGACGACTTCGACTTGACTGCAGAGGAGCAATGCAGTCCTCATAGAGCTATCGTATTTGCATCACGGTACATGCTTAACACACTGCAACAATCCTCCACATGGATGCTTGATGGTACATTCAAAGTTGCGCCTTCCCAGTTCTATCAGTTCTTCACCATTCATGCTGTACTTGATGACTATGTTGTTCCATGTGTTTACGCTCTTCTTCCCAACAAGAGGTCAGAGACATATAGAAGATTGTTCAAAATATTGAAAGCCAATCAGAATGGTCTTCAACCGCAGCACGCCGTGATCGATTTTGAAATAGCTTCCAAGAATGCACTGGAAGGCGAGTTCCCTGGGATCAAAGTTAGTGGTTGCTACTTTCATTTATGCCAGTCCATCTGGCGGAGTGTTCAGAGGTTCGGCATCAGTGAACAGTATACCTGCAACAACGACGTCCGCAAATACGTTAAAATGCTTTGTGCTCTAGCATTTCTACCTCTTGACGAAGTGGTCGCTGGATACGATGAACTGAATTTAAAGATACAAGAAGCAGAACTACCAGAAGGGTTGAGTCATCTTTATCAATACTTTGAAGATTGCTATATTGGCCGACAAAACGTCGGAACTGCTGATAGAAGTAAATCCAAATTTGAGATATCAATGTGGAATGTAAAGGATAGAACTGAATCCGGCATTCCAAGAACCAACAACAGGTTGGAGGGATGGCACAGCGGCATCCAAAGACATTTCGACTGTGACCATCCCTCGATTTGGAGATTTTTGCAAGCTTTGAAGCAGGAGGAGATGATGCAATACCTTCTGCTTCAACAACGGATCGCTGGCATGCCTGCACCACCTACCGAAAAGCGATATCGTGAGCTTAATCTCAGACTTGAACGACTTATTCAGTCATACAAAAATCAAAGTATGACGCGAATGGAATTTGTTCAGGGAGTAGCCTTCAACATCAGCCTATGTGTTTGAATTGAAATATGAACCGCTGGATAAAATATTTTGATTAGAGATCAGCAGATGTTTCGTTGTCAGTGATGATATTTTGGTCTTTTCAGCAAAAATTGAGAGAAGCGGCTTTACTGTGATGCATTTTCATTTGCACAAATTGATAGAAACGGCTTTACTGTGATGCATTTTCATTTGCACATTTCTTTTGTGTTAGACTGTGTCAAATATATGTTGGTATGACATAGTACTATCGTAGGTATTGAAGCAGAAATTGTCAGGAAAGCTCACAGTACACTTGTAGAGGGTCATACTTCCCATGTAATGGCTTAGGGCTACTGGAGAACAGTGTGACGAAGTAGGTCTGTATTTCTATGACATGCGGTGAGGTGAAGGTAGACTCTTTTAGTTCGATTCAAAACATTTAAACCTTGATCGAATTAAACCTTGTTATACTAGCTCTACTTAGCCAGGGTTAGGCGCGAAAGTCCTCTAAAACATTTACACACAACCTGCTGAACGGTATAGCCGCGAGTAGCCTGGGCTATGTATGGGAAGTTTCGTTCAGCCGAAACTTGATTACAGGTCACGCGGCGGTTTACCAATAGTAGTAGTTAGTTGAGCTATACCAAATAATGTAACAGTTATTGAGGATTGGAGACTTTAAGCCATCAGGCCTACTTACTGAAGCTTTCGCAGATGTGAAATGCGTTTAGAACAGTGGTTCCCAGCAACCTATTTGGATGTCGGAGCAGCTGTGTTTCAAACTTAGGAGTACCTATATGGAGCCGCATGAAAACACTCGCGAAGCGTATACTTATAAAGAAAATTTAATGGTATAGCTATAGCCTACCTCTGGATCTCACCGTCCAGCTAATTCAAAGGCATGTACGATGCACAATTGCACAGCACATATAGACTTCTATAGATGCTATATCGGTTGTTTTAGCATTGCTAGATAAAGACTTGCGAGTGCTATACATTGAAATATACTAAAAATGCATATCATCACTACAGTATACTATATATAACGTTATGTAATACCTCTTCATACATTCCAGCAGTTAATGCACAAGTTTGATTGGGATTATACGCTGAGTAATATTGGTAATATTGCAATTTATACTTGACTATCAGCCGATACTTTGATGCCAGTAAAATTGTGTCGAAAGTTACTCTTCACAGAGACAATCTGTAGAGGTCTATGACCATCAGAACTCAGAATATATCATTTTCTGACGGGTATAAATCCATGGTTTCGACGATATTCTGCAAAAATTCTCTTTCTCCGTTTTCAGAAGAGGCCTTTGGCAAACATCAGCAACTGTTTATAATATTTTAGTGGTATATTCAGTGGTCTATCAGAGCCGCAAGAAGGTTAGCCGGGTTAGGAATCACTGGTTTAGAATCTACTTTCAGCACAAACGCTATATCCAGTATCGTGGCGTCCCCGCATCGACAACAAACTTCATTCTGCATGGGTATGCACATGCACACTGCACAGTCTTGTGATGTGCAGGATTGAAATATACAGACTGCAATTTCCACTGATGTCATGTTTCACTAACCGCAGACGAAGGTAGCCGTGAAATCGAGTTATTTTATTTAATAATAAAAGCATTGTTGTGGTGCTTATAACAGCGTGGTTTTTTGCACCACGTGACAACAAATTCCATCACTAACACAAGCTAACTTGCTCAAGTGTCACATGCTAAAATGCGGCCCCCTCAAGTGTCGCATATGCCCAAGTGTCGCATGCCCAAGTGTCGCATGCCCAAGTGCCGCATGCCCAAGTGTCGCATGCCCAAGTGTCGCATGCCCAAGTGTCGCATGCCCAAGTGTCGCATGCCCAAGTGTCGCATGCCCAAGTGTCGCATGCCCAAGTGTCGCATGCCCAAGTGTCGCATGCCCAAGTGTCGCATGCCCAAGTGTCGCATGCCCAAGTGTCGCATGCCCAAGTGTCGCATGCCCAAGTGTCGCATGCCCAAGTGTCGCATGCCCAAGTGTCGCATGCCCAAGTGTCGCATGCCCAAGTGTCGCATGCCCAAGTGTCGCATGCCCAAGTGTCGCATGCCCAAGTGTCGCATGCCCAAGTGTCGCATGCTCAAGTGTCTGATGCCCAAGTGTCGCATGCCCAAGTGTCGCATGCTCAAGTGTCTGATGCCCAAGTGTCGCATGCACAAGTATCCGCATGCCCACTTGTCACCATGCTAATATGTCACCATGCTAATATGTCACCATGCGCAAGTGTTAACATGCTGAAGTGTCCCAATCGTTATGTGCCCCCATGCTCACGTGTTACCATGCCCAT
This sequence comes from Botryllus schlosseri, assembly GCF_051294905.1. NCBI lineage: Eukaryota > Metazoa > Chordata > Ascidiacea > Stolidobranchia > Styelidae > Botryllus > Botryllus schlosseri. The sequence goes on along the minus strand of NC_137247.1, from coordinate 7,536,575 downwards.
ATGTAACCATGTTCATTAGTCCCCATGCTAATGTGTAACCATGCTCAAGTGTCGCACGCTAAACTGTCCCCATGCCCATGTGTCCCCTTGCTCATAGTTCACCATGCTCATATGTCCCCATGCGCATGTGTCCCCATGCTCATGTGTCCCTATGCTCATGTGTTACCATGCTAATGTGTCCCCATGCTGTAGTGTCGCATGCTCAACTGTCGTTTTGCATTGTGTCGCATGCTCATATGTCGGGCAACCGGTATTTTTATCACGAGTGCTGCGTATGCGATACTCTGCAGAGTTCAAGTAATATTTCGCAACTGTGTAAATACCGATCGTTTGAGTTTGTTTTGAGACAAAAGTACAAATACAGGCAAGTTCTTATATTGATCATCTAACCTGCTGTTAACACCAGAACTCGCGGTTTGCTATTGAATGAGTTTAGCGTCACCTGTAAAGATGTGGTTAAGTAGTCTCAGTTCATAGACCAAGATGCTTAAAGAAGTATTTACATAGCTTGGTAAATGTATCTGCCGCATGGAATATATACGTAAATATGCGTAACTTGCACGGGAAGGTTTGTTATAGTTAGTTATTTATTTACTCCTTAAAGTAGGAAATTAACAATGGTATTTTACGCAAGTTTTATCGCGGTTTCTGGGTGTAGAAACTGCAATAGCAGTGTGCTGTGGCATATAGCCTAGTTGTAATAGTAAAGTGATTCTTTTTGGATACAGAAAACTTCGTAATTTTTCGTTCTTCGTAGAAATATGAATATCCTATTAACACTGACATTCACTTAACATACTAGCTTAATCATTTGTCATCGCAGTAGATGACACCGAATACCACAAATAAATAAGTACAATCATTCATGAAACAGGCTCCCCGTCGGGTTGACTTATTGGTATACAGTCGTTATAGGGATGGTGCGAATGAGAACGTTGCATTCACGTTCGTGTTTATGGTGCGAAACTCGATATTTCAGAAGTTCGTGGTCACAAACGAACCTTGGGAAGCTTTGCACTGTGAAAATATTTGTGAAATAGCATAATTTTTGCACCACTCGTGGCATCTTTGAGCAAAATTCCCTACACCGTACCTTCCTATCAATATTCCCCCTAATTCTTCGCGTTGCTGCGCGCACTCACCAACTGCGTGGTCTCTTGGACAACAGTGCGTAACGACTAAAAAACGTCATCACTTCGTGTTTTTTTTTGCGCAGCTTAGATTTTCTGTGCGCAGAGACCGTGTCAGCACTGCGCAATTGCAATTGGGCGCAGCTTAGAGGGAGCATTGCTTGCAATTTCTTCCTATCTGCATGACGATGACTGCAGGAATGTGAATACCAAACTAAATAAAATTAGAATAGTCAAAAGTTTTATTTTTGCCACTTTTGCAACTTTTTTTAGAGCTTCCAACAGCTTCCCAGATATTCAGAATACTTCTTTTCTATCTTCCCTGGAAATTTTACTGTAACTTATATCAAATATCGCGCAAAATGTAAATGTGTGATTTAAAAACATGCTCTAAAACTATTTCTAGTATGGTTCTAATTTCTTTGATTTGCAAAACAAAGAGCTATGTGATGGATTAGCTGCATATTAATATTATCTATATGACACAATGGTATAGCTTCCCATGTCACGGTTGGTTTTGTTGAAGTCGCCATCACTGAGTTTTGCTGCAATGTCTTGGGTCAGGTTTGCAGACCTATTATGGGGTTTGGGGTGTGGTATTTTATTTGTTTTGGGCGAGGGTGGGTTATCACTGTGATGTTTTGCATTTTGTAGAAAATTGTTTCCACATTGCGTTATTGTCTTGCTCCGTACCGGCAAAAAATGTAATTTTCGGCGATCTCGCCAGGCCGTCCGTTGCATCGGAAAGTACAATACTTGACAGCTGTGCATGGTGCCGACAGACAGCAAAATGCTGTCATGTAGGTTTCAAACTTGAAGAACATAAAAGTGTATGCATGAATGATTGAATAGCGAAAGAAAGAAACGGAACAAGCAGACAGCTTGCAAATCTTGAACTGCTGGATTATACAGCGGAACCTTTCAAGTATCTCGTACTCCTACTTGAAACAAAACTATAATGCAACTTTTGTTAAAATTAAGTGCAGCTTTCCTGCGCTTTTATTGCAACAAAATCTTTCCTACTTATCAGCGATTCTGTTTTCATATCACGCTATGGTAGTTTTGATTTTGCAAAATTCTGATATTTCCAATGATTCTCGAGCTGTGGTATACCGGGAGAGAGGTGTAAGGTACCCAATCCTGCAAATCTGAACTAGGACATGGTAACATCATCTATATGATCATTGATCAACATGTCGCAATTAATATAGGCCAGTGTGACGTTGTCTTATTCGACTTATTGTTATATAACTGTCCTTGCAAACTGAGCCCAGCGGGCGGTGTAGAGTCGACCCGCAATTGAATATACCCAAGTAATTTTATATATATACTTTGAAAATTTTACGCGCCTGGTGCGGCTAGTGGGCAGCGCACTTGTTCGTCAATTTCATGTGGCCCTTTCGCCGAGAAAGTTGTCCACCCCTGGTCTATATAGATTACTAATTTCTCCGTAGGTTAATTATCTATAGTAATCTAGAGTCTGTCAGCAGTCAGTAACATCGGATGCAGTAACGAAGACATAGGTGCCGCCGTACCGGCTTGTGACGACATAATGACTGCTTGTCAATTGTTGATAACGTCATAGTCGCACTAGAACGCACTTTACTCCGTGCCATTGCTGTGTACACTGTACAGCAGGGGTGTCAAACTCAACTTGGGTCGCGGGCCGGATTCAAGAGTTTCAATCGCTCGCGGGCCGGACTAGTCGAATAATTCCATTATTTACCTAGAAATCCATATATTTGTTTCTAACTGGAATGCTTTATTATTATCAACGCTATGTAAATTTGTATTCTTAATTATATCATGGATCACGTAGGCCGGGGACTCTATTCGAGCAACACCGTTATTCGCAAACAATGGAATTGACAAAAATACAATAATTGACTGATCGAATACAGCTATAAGCCACTAAAACAGTGACGAGAATATAAGTTGGAATATTACAATGCTTATTCCCTTGTTTTAGTCGAGATGCCTCGTTGGCCATGCGTATTCCTAGTGAGGAATACAGGAGATTATAAATATGAATTTTTTTCAATATATTTTTTTATCACCAATTCACTAGGCTAATCTAGTTTCTTTGGAGACCGCGGCTGGTATATTTTGGGTCAGAGTAAGGTAAAATAGCATAGCGACCAAAGATATTTATATTCAATTATTCGTGTAGCTATATTATGTTCTCCATAAATTTTACAAGTAAAGGCTTTCCGCCTCTGTGAATAACTAATATTTGGTCCAGTTTTTCAGTAAACTCTGAATGAACTGAGTATGTACTTTTTTTTGTCATCTCGAAATGTAGTGTCAACGTCTTATTCCTAATGGTTACTTGACTGTGAACTTAAAACTGCAAACAGACGGTTATAATGTGACCTATGAGCACCCTCGACATTTGCTGTCTTAATGGATTTTATTCTTTACGTCGAATTATTTTTATTACTGAAAATCTCACCTTCTGTTATAAATCAGATGGATAATGCGATAATTTTTCAATATTCTCAGAATGGCCTCGCGGGCCGGATGAAATGGTCTGGCGGGCCGCATGCGGCCCGCGGACCGTATGTTTGACACTCTTGCTGTACAGCATTAAAATTCTGATGCGGCGTTTTGACACTGCCACTGTTCTTGTTAACATTAAGCCATGCAGCTCAATTAAATTTTCAAACGTGCGATTATTATTCAACTGTAACTGTAGTAAGAGCAATATGGGCGGCTATAACGACGTGATCAATAGAAATTCGATTTGTACCAAATGGCCAATGGTTTGACATACGATATTGGTGCACTCGTTACCAGTCCATCCGGTGTCGATCAAGTTTATCTGAATAATGAATATATTATTTTCCGATTGAAACAAATCGAATAATCGAATTAAACACTGTGCCATGCATATTGTGCCATGCCCATAACGAATTAAACTATGCAGTATACATATTGCACATTTACAAGTCACAGTGCGCAATAATCCGGGAATACTAGAGTATCAAGCAGACATCAAAAATGAATTTACGAATCAGATGATTACAAATTGGAAATCGCGTATCAAATCAGTAATTTGTCTCCAACATAAAATACCATGGGGTTTTGGGCTACTCTTCTGCCATCCACTATTTACGCTCGAAAATCCTTACTGGAGTGAATGACGATGATGCGCAGTAATGAATTCCAATTAGCATGCATAATTGCATACTCAATAACACTGTCCATTTAAACACTGTCCGATTAAAGAACTATCACGAAAGAATGAGTATTTGCTCATCCGATTCATAGCAAAGATAAGATAGAATTTCACCCTCGTGCTCGTCACATCGACATCTGCAACGAAATCACGTTTTTATCCTCTCTCCCATTTCGCGTAATACATAGTGATCATTATTTTCGAACCGTATACAATTGGCCAACAAGGTTGTGCTGATGATGAAATTGCGGGCATGCCGAATACCCACGATATTCACAGGCATATTTCACATACCGAGGTTCGGCACTCGTGTATGAAAATTGAACATTGAACATATGACTGCTCTGCTCCCCAGGAGCATGGTTAGTCGGGAAAGGTAGCGCCACAGAGGAAAATAATCTTAATTTCGCGAAGGCCTGCTGTTGATTTATGTGAAATCAGCAGATATGGTTGTTGCCTATGTTTGTTTGTTTTGGGGTATTCATGGTGTTTGTGTACTACTATGGTCATTTACACCAGGCCGATATTCTTCTCATTTTCCGTAACTGCCGACTTATAGCACGGCCCACCTCTAGGCTTTTGTAAGACACCGCTGACGCGGATGAGGTGGCGAGGAGGAGCCTCCGGCCTCCGGCTCCGGGCTCCGACTCCAAAGCCCTGCTGGCAACGATTATGTTCTGGCGATGTCTAACGCCAACTGCCCGCTTATAGCACGGTCAACTTTCTTTCCGGACTAGTGTTTCTAACCAGGGCTCGGACGAACCACAGGGGATCGCCAAACCGATCTCAGGTGTTCTCTGAGGTCAACCCCACTATCACAACAGCCGTATATAATTGATATTCTGGAAATAATCATTATCATCTGTTTGCGTTGCGTGAAAATGTTATTATAAGTCAGGGGTTCTTAGAGTATGGGTCGCAACCCAAACAAAACAACGCCAGAAGTTCGGTTGATCGACCAATGAGGATCCGAGACCAATGCAAGTAACAATATTATTGACCAAATTCATTCATTACCTTTGTAAAAATTCCGTCCTTCTCGCGGAACTATTTCCACAACATTAATATTATAGCATGACGTTATGTCAGTTCGTGACATACGCCTAGAAGTTATGTTAATCACCAAATAAGGGTCCAGGGCCATCTGTAATTTTATATCTTTAACAAGGGGGAGGATTCTAGCTATCAAATTTTTGCACCCCCCCTTTTTTTCTGGCTACGCCCTTGATGGTGACATATACCGCAGGCGGTCCGGGTTCAATTCCGCGACGGAGGTTAATTTGGACTCATCTTCCCCCTTGTCGCAGTGACAAAAAAGCCCATAAGACGATGGTACCCAATGAAGAACGTACTGAAAAAGAATGCGAATGGAAAAAGCACGAAAGATCGACTTGCGAAGCGCGAAGAAAAATTTCGAGTTGAATAATTATGTTAAAATATACTCCATGATACTCTCGAATTTATGCATATTCACGAAATAATTTTGGGCTCTCTTCGAGCTCGCCCTCCCCCCCCCCCCACTATCGGGTGGTTTGGAGGACGACACTTACGGGCCTGAATCAGCTTAGGCCGATGTGGATGCCAGATTAAGTGAACGCAACAGGTCGTTTCGACATCCTCCTATCCGTCCATTCCATGCCAATGTGTCTAGTGTATGGCATTGTACATTGAGTGTGTCTGGATCGGATAAAAATACAATCTGCCGATTTATTGATTGATTGCTCCCATCTCGCCACTTAATCCCCCGGTATTGTTGATTAAGTTTACAACTTTTCAGAATTGTAAAGCTGAATTCGAATGTATAACTATAAACGTAAAATTGCCTGTCATTTTTTCGCCCGCCAGCAACAACATTCAACATAATCGACACAAATTACGAGAGAACGCATGCCTGCGTCATGTGTTGCGCCGGCAGTCCGACAGTCGTCAAGTATGTCTCCTTTCAAGTCAAACTACAGCAGATTCAACTGGATAATATTTAATATTAATCAACGCTCTAGATATGGGCTCTTCAGGGTGTACCATAACTTAAAAAGAGTGTAGCCCACCACTCGGATAAGGTGTACTGGGGTGTACCATAATGGACCGATAACTAGCTATCACAATAAATAGGCAAGTTTATGCGTGAGAACACATATGTTCAATAGGGTTGTTCAAAAAAAACTTTTTTTTCCAAATCTCACTCGCCTAATGACTAAATCGTCAGGTTGTCCAAGAAAACGATGTACACCAAATTTGACTCAATTCCAACCAGTAACGGCCGTGCAATCTTGAATTGAAATTTTTAAATTATTATTAAAAATAAAAATTCTCAAATTTTCTGTCAACCCCATGAAATTGTTGAGCTGTCTTCAAAGACGATGCAAAACAAATTTGAGTCAATTCCGACTAGTAGAAGCGGAACTATTTGAGTTTTTCGTTGATAATCCGCGGATCAAGGATAATCCGAGAATTATCAACGAAAAACTCTAATAACTCCGCTTCTACATGTCGGAATTGACTCAAATTTGTTTTGCATCGTCTTTGGAGACAGCTCAACAATTTCATGGGGTTGACAGAAAAATTTGAGTATTTTTATTTTTTTATTTTTAATAATAATTTAAAAATTTCAATTCAAGATTGCACGGCCGTTACTGGTTGGAATTGAGTCAAATTTGGTGTGCATCGTTTTCTTGGACAACCTGACGATTTAGTCATTAGGCGAGTGAGATTTGGAAAAAAAAGTTTTTTTTGAACAACCCTAAATTGTTCAATTGTTCATTGTTCATATCAGCTGTACGCACCTTGTAAATTACATTCCTCTTGTGATGTTATAAGCTGATGCATTCGCTCATTTGACGTATTGGTGCCTTTTGCAGTATAGAACAGGGCTGATTTAACATGTGTTAAGCTTACGATCTCAATCTATAATGATTTCCGAGTAAGCCGCCGCGATAGCTCAGACATTTGATACTTCCTGTGAGACACTTATAAATAGCGCAGTCTAAATAATTGCAGAAGCACGGCCAGGGAATCTTAGGGGTCGATTTGAGAATCACTGTGTTAGATCGTGGTCCGGTAACCTCGAACCTTGGTTAATAATTAGCATTTCCTATTTTCTTAATCTAAGCCAACACGTTGCTGCCTTGCTCTTATTTATTTCGATTAGGCCAGGGGGGGGGGGCAATCTGCGGACATACGGCCGCATGCAGCCGTAAAACAATAACTATGCGACCGTCTACACATAATCAAATTATAGTGACCGTCAATATGCAATGGAGTGGTTACCAAATATTTGAGAGATTTCCATTCAACTTGAAAATGTTCTTGACGCGCATCGCGATTCCGGGTGACTTTGATTTTTCGTTTTCAATAATAATAGTGTCCTTGCAATCTGAACCCATCGTACAAATGCGAACCGCAGGGTAAAATAATGCGCCCCGTAAAGAAATACCTAGTTAGAATCGTGTGGGTATCATCTTTAATTTTGTCCCAAAAATGTTCAAAGACACATCCCCTAAATCAGCTCTAACGGTTAATCTGATCACGTGGGCTGAGAATGGAATAAATATTTGAAAGTGACATGCGAATCTACTAATATTATCGGCAAAATTCATTCACGGGGTTGAAAATACATTTATATGCTCGATTTTGGTACATATTGTATAGTAGGTTAAGCCTGCTGGGGTATTCTGCTTCGACAACTAGACACTCAAGAAATCGATGTTGGCACAGAACCCCACAATGGCTCTCTGCGGTGCGAAGTTCCCAGTAGCCAATATAACATGAGTCTTTTTCGTCCAGATGGGTCATGACGACTCTCTGCTGTGATGCAACCCTATGCTACATAGTCTATATTTAATCGAAATAGGGCCTTGAATTGCAAAAGGGTTGAACGAACACGGGTGAAACAGACTTATTTATCACGGAATCTGTGCCAAGGCCCAAGGGTGTATACCCGGTACCCTGCACAATTTTTATTAAACGTTTAAAGGGTGTACCAAGACGAAAAATGTTGAAGAGCACTGCTCTAGATTCAGTGTTGAGATCAAGTCACTACCTTCGAGTCACGAGTCATCTCGAGTCATTGCACATTTTGACTCGAGTCAAGTCAAGTCAATCGATTTTCAAAGGGGACTCGAGTCAAGTCAAGTCACTCGATTTTTGGAGGTGACTCGAGTCAAGTCGAGTCAAGTCAAGTCACGACTCACGAGTCAAGTCAAATTTCAAGTCAAGTTGCCTTTCCGAAGTATGTCTGAGACATGATCACGTCATTGCAATTTTCTAACTGAATACAGTTTGAGTGGTCATTGATTCCGAAACGATGAACGAATATAGAGTTAAATATGCACGCAAGAAGGCGCTGCTTCGCTCACATATACGTAGAACTATTAAACTACGCAATTGCATAGCCTCAGTTTATAGTTACCAGCCAAAATAGAGAATTGGAATTGATAAGATGCAATACATTACCCTTTTAAAAATAGATATGATGCCATTCGAACCTGCGCCAATGGTTGGGGACTATATAAACTATATTCGACTTCTATTATAATAAAACAAGAGGTTTGGTTAAGGTAAGATCAGAGAACAGAAATACACATTTGCTATTGTATTACTTTACTACTAGAGTTACGACAACGTACGCTGTAAGCTTCAATCACTGCGTGTGTGGTCCATATATTTGTGACAGAACAATGGAGGGTCAGTGAAACGCAAGGTCATTGAATGATTGATCGCTCTCACGGTAGCGCAAACGTTTCGCGAACAATCAAGATACAGGTATTTTTATCGACCCAGATATCTTGATAACTTGAAATTGACTCGTGAATTTTGCTCCGAGTCACGAGTCAATCCACATTTATGATACGCCGACTCAAGTCAAGTCATTTTAGCAAAGTGACTCGAGTCAAGTCAAGTCATGCGAGAAAGGTGACTCGAGTCTGACTCGAGTCAAGTCATGACTCGAGTCATCTCAACACTGTCTAGATTACAGGACCACTATCTGACATCGATCTCGCCTATAGGCCTACTTAGCATTGGGGTTAGCATATTTTGAAAATCTGAAAAGAGGACACTGTTTCAAAATTTTCAGACCTTAAAATACTGGAGTAAAATCCGAAAAAATGGTAAATTTTTCCCAACTTTGTGGTTGATATGTAATGTATACGAATAAAGATTCTCTCCGGCTCTCTTTCTCTGGTTGACTAAAAAACTTTGCGTCTCGACTCAGCACCCGAAATAGCCGCCGGAGCGTTACTTCAGTGCTGATTTACAGTAACTCAGTCGAATCTTACCCTATATTTAACCAAAATTCTCAGAAAAGAGGACAAATTTTCATAAAGAGCACATTTGGGGGCGTAGGGTAACCCTACCTTAGATGGTACACTGCTACACGAACTCCTTTTGTTGGCACAAACTTGGTGGACATATTTCGATAAAAGTATATTCCAAATGAAATTGTGCGCGGTGAACAACTGTGTATGCCTCCCATCTTATTTACCTGTTCCATACGCCACTTGTCTCTGTCTGTGCAACACCACTCAACCATCTTGTGAATAATTCGATCCCGTTTATTAGTGTCCTACTGCTGTCCATGTCCAATGTCCATGTATGGAATTACTTGATGTCTCAGTAATTTCCCTTCATATAAGTTCAAAAAACATTGTTTCGACTCTCGCTGCGCTCAAGCTACTGCTAAATTGTATTTGCAATGACTTTATTTCATTCATTTAATATACACGATGGTGTGCGTTTTCTGTTCATTATTGTTTTGGTAAATAATTTGTGAATTGAAAGTTTCAAGGGTTAGTACGACTTCTGCGCATATGCTCCTGGCCTGCGTAGCTCATAACATTGTCGGGTTATATTTTTTCATCTGAACAGTCACACACAATGTACAATGCCATAAGACACAATGCGATGTCATGAACAGATAGGAGGATGTCGAACGACACGCATCAGTAGCGATCCTTTACTGTAACCATAGTGTCCTATTATAGATAGATAACTAACCTACCTATTGGGACGCAACAATGCTTTTTGGACCTTTTTCTCTTGAGCTACACTCTCGTTTCGCCAGACAGCATTGTTGCGTCATCAGGATCTCTCTCGTTTCGCCAGACAGCATTGTTGCGTCCCAATGCCAATCTCCATAACAATAAAAAATTCGAGGCTGATTGTGGGAGTTCCAGGGCCACGAGCGGAATAAAATTTATATTTTCGTAATCAGTGCAGAGTCAGCTTTCGATTGATACCCGTTTTACCAAATTTAATGCTCGGCAAGCCGGTCAAAAATGACCGTCAAATTGCCTGTAGCCAAATGGAAATTGTGACGTGATACAATTTCACTGAGGCGTGAGATTTGGCTATGTCAACACCATATAGGACACTATGCTCTAACATCCATCTCGGCCTAGAGTGCCCGATGTCACAGTTCTTTTCGATGTTGATCTTCTTTGAAGCCGAGCCGGGACCCTTTTTACAGTACTAGTTCTTTCCATTCCTTGTTAGTGCTTTCTTTCGTCTGGTCTTTTACTGGGCTTTTTTGTCGCCGTAAGAACGGCAACGGCGGCTTTGACTGCAATGTTTTTGGAGCCTCCCGCCTATACTATGCTTATCATTATATCCCATTTCCACGAATTTCGAAATATATTTGCACGGTTGATGAATGAAGATCCCCCCTCTCTCTTATCATCCAATGTGCACTCACTGTACTGCGTAGTGTGCATGCCGCCTCTTTATTTCGTCTACCAGGCCAAGGGGGGTGTTTGTTCTAAAGACTACTGCAAGTCGTTTTGGCACATTTCTATCTCTTCTATTGCAATCTTGTGGTATTTGATGGGATGAATTTAATAATAAACTGAACTGAATTTTCCGTCTTAAGCGAAGCGTACAGTAAAGTACCGATATGATGTGTCGGGGGATTTACCTGGTAAAAATAAAAATCAAGAAACCTAATGGATTAGTAGCCTGGTTTTTCGCAACACCACTCGATGAATCTCTATGACGGGTAGCTCTGGTTTTACCATAGTTATTCATTTTCGGGACTTTTTTGTTGCCACTGTTACCACTGGTGACGTCACGGACGTGCCGAGGCGAAGGCCTGATAGGAATGGGACAACCGCAGTCAAGACAATTTGTGGAGTTGATAAGGCCATAAGATATAAAAGTGCATTTTCGGTAAAATGTGGAGAAGAGTGAATTTGAATTTAGATACAGTACAGTACCGCTATGGCGCTACACCGTTGCCTATTTCAATTTCATTGAATTTGAATCATCATTTCGTTCAAATCTGTCATAGCACGTATATGCAACTGCAAGTGATAACTCGTCTCTGAACATTATGGCAGTGTCGATGTTTTTGTGTCAGACTGTAAATTTTCATTCTCAGTTGTCGGGGATAGAATATCCACAGCTAAGGCGGATCTGCCACTATCCGCCATATTCTTCGAGCTGTTATCATCACCCGCAAATACGCCTATCTTTATCTGTATTCATTGCAATGCCAATGCTACCGAGAGGAAATTATGGAAATATCACAGACCAATCACCTGATGCGAGATTTCACGGTCAAGGTAATATAACGTCCTATCGAATATCGGTTCGACCCTAAAGCGCCCTATGGAATCTAGGTTCATTTTTTAAAATAAATCCTGCATGATGAGAGCTTTTCTGCATAGAATAATTACGTAATTGAACAGAAAGCTCTGCGTGACGTTGATACCAATTCCACTCCGGCCTAAAGCGGCGTCATTGCATCTAATTCACCACTAAACAGAAAATTTAATACATGTCTAATCTATGCATTGACATGCCAATTCTATGGTCACTGTCAGAATGTCACTATCTGTACGTTTGTGATGGTTAAATGCATTTTATCTTTTGTCTTCAGGTGGACGAGAAGTAATCTCGCACACCGGCTCACGAAATTCTTCAAGGGTGACGAAAGGCAAAGACCCACCAGGTTGGTCACTGAGTAATATGATGTTTTATCTTATTATACCTTCACATGTTCGACACAATTATGTAAATCCAAGCTTATTCTTTTCTTCTTTCTCATTCAGTTGCTTTTCTGATACAACAAGGGTTGCCACAGTGGACTTCTGATCCGCATTATAGCTTCCTGTGAAATTTGGATGACCTAAGAGGCTAGTTGGATAGCCTAACTAGAATTAAAATTACAGCTATTACAGCTTTTTTCAAATTAGAGTAGAATTATAATTATAGATAGCCTACTCAGTTATTTCCAAATTAGATAAAAATTAGAATTATGGATACACAGATTTTTTTCCAACTTAGATTAGAATTAGAATTACTGAATTCGCGAAAACTTCGCCATTGAATCAAGTTCCGTGAATCAAAATCATAGCTCATTCTTATGAGAATGAGAATAGCAAAATGTCTGTACTGCGAACTTGGCACGTTTTGCACTATACAGTTCTGTAGCATTCGCAGGAAAGCCAGAAATTAGAATTAAAGTGCATAGAAACCTTCAGCAAACTGGATTAGAAAGAATCTATAACTATACAACTAGAATTATCTAGTTATCAAGTGTGCTTACTGCCACAACGGAAAGTAAGAACTGGTGACGCTATATCGATATCCTTGCAGTTTCGTCACCTCTCAGTGGGGCAGACAAAAATAAACACTTTTCCGCCCCCTTTCCTGTGTATTTGCATAATTATATTTTAGTTGTTTGCTTTTTTCTCTCTCAATCCTGATTATACTAAATGATTCCACCAGTAGGCATACCCATATTAATCTCCATAGCAACAGGCGACTCAGACTATGAATTTCAACAGGCCAACTCTGCCGCTATATACCGCCAGGAGATCACAGAGATGAAAGATACAGATTGTCGACATTCTCCCATTTTCCCGAAACACCAATGAAGATCTTTGATCTCACAAGGGCTGGGTTTTATTACACTGGATACAATGATCGAACCAAATGTTTCAGGTACCAGCAAGTGGCTATTGTTTTTGTTTTGAATTTTTTCGTTGATGGAACGTTGCAGCAATGCCTTAAATATGGCAAGCCTACTGAGATGAGATGAATTGATGATTTGCATGCTTGTTATAAACTATGATAAATCGCTACTCAAAAGATTTGGTGTTCTAAACACAGAAGACATGAGGAAGCTAAAAATTGCCAAGTTTATGTATCATTTCCGTTGGGGTGAAAGTCCCGGAAATTTCAACGACTACTTCACCTCGAAATCAATAAGCGCACAGCTATTGCACACGCACGTCCTCGAAGAACAACGACCATATGATCAGGACAGAATGCAAGAAAACGCATTGCTCTATCAAGTATGCCGGACATGTAGTGTGGAACAGCATTTTCCCGGCTATCCGACAGTTGTCGAGCTCAGCTCAGCTCTCAAAGATTACAGGACCACGACCTGACATATGACCTCGCTTACCGAAACATGCAGCATTTAAATTTGTCGCTTTTATGTTATGCTTTCTTCTATCCATGTGTATGCTATAGGCCAAGGTGGGTGTCTGATTAAAATACCTACTCCAAGTCGTTTCAGCACCCTCCTATCTTTTCATTATATCACAATCTTGTGGAGTATTTGTTTGAATGAAACTTTTAATAAAATGATGACGAAGATTGTTTGAAAATCGACCACTCTCATTTCATAAGTAGGCCTAATCCATTCCTTGAATATTCAAGGTAATGTCGAGCTCAGACTGGTAATTCCATTTGTTGTGAATAGAATTTAGATCTGCTGACTTGTTGCTCGTTTCAAAAAAAGACTGACTATCATCCATCTATGCTAGGCCTATGCTTATTAACATCCAGCAGTCAGTATTGAAACAAATATAGCACATCATCATATATTGTCCCAGCTGGAGGTAATTCCTTTGTAACGCTATTCACAACCATTTTTCGTACCTATTTACAGATGATATGTATTCGGCATACTCACAGCATAATTCAATTTCGGGCGGTACAGTGACAGGCCCACATCATTGAAATCTCTCATTTAACCGCAGTAATAAAGTGGCGTGTTGGAAAAGTCAAAAAACAACAGCTTAAAACAGCCTTCGCTTTACAGTTGAATAACACCATGTAACTAAATTTTGCAAAATTTTTAGTCGAGTCAAAATTTTTAGGTCTTTTGTTTTGCTATTCTAAACTAATCACAAAAATAGAAAAATGTTTACTGAAATGTCCCAAGTCTTCAAGAAATGACACTTATTTCTCGTTTTACCTTCAATTTCCCTGTAACAATCCGTATAATTAGTTATTCAACGTACAGACACGCAAGCAAAAAGAAGTAATATGCACAAATATCGGCTACTATAGATTATGTACGGATGCAAACGCTTGAAAAAATTTGAAATTTGTTTTCTTGTTGTGATTTGCGTCTATGAACTGAGAAATCTTCTCTTATTATGAATCGCAAATACGCCGCCATCATGATGCAATTCCACCTCCCTTTGTATCTTCTTTCCAAATCAGAAATATCATGGTAAAACTCTTCACCATGTTTCTCGCTTACATCACCCATATTTGGACTAATAAAAATCAATGAGAGAGTACAGGTGATGCGTTTTCAACGTCATGCCCCACTACATTTTTTCAAATACTTTTTCATCAATTTTCGTATATCATTTCGAGAATGGTGTTCAGTGTCAGCTTGAGAGTACCATAAACAAAGAAAACAAGAATGTTCTGCATAACCTCCTTGGAATTCTTTCGAGAAGTCAATCATTTTAACATCTTAACAGAGTTACCAGTTCTATCTGGCATATAGTTAATACTTTCAAGGAGAGACTTCACATTCTTGTTATCTTTCATCATTTGGACAGAATGGCCAACGGGTATAGAGGGATCATGATTTCCATTAAGAGGGAGGACTCATTTTGAACTTCAGGAATATCTGCTTATAAATAGACGCCACTGGCTTCGAACATGAGCAATTCCTAGTTTTTTAAAAAGGTTTTCAACATTACTGCGTAAGCAAAGCTGCCACAGGAAACGCCTTGAAAATATTTCATGTCTTTTTCTCGTTAAAGAACATCGACACATGAATTTAGCAAGTTCCCTAGTTTCAACCTAGAAGTCAGAAGTTTTGCATTTGATTTAGCGAGGTCCGTGTTTTCAACTAAATCATTAAATGTGTGTTGGTTTCGAAGTTTGGTTCTGGATTTATATCTATATCAGAGATGTTGAAGTCATCATCGGAGTCATTTTTTGTATCTTCAAACCCTGTCGAGTCTTCTGAAGCTTTTATGGCTGATAGTGGCGGCAGTGACTGCACAATGTTATGAGTACTGAATAGGTGCTTAAGAGGATGGCATAAGGATGTGCAATGCCAAGTGATTTTTTCGTTCTTCCGAACCATGAATTGTCACCGATACAGAAATAACATACGACTACAAGGTTTCATGGTTCCCTCCAGATTCTTTAATAGCATATGACATTGAGTGCCGGTCTCCCCTAAGCCAACTATTCAAATTTCATCGCCGTGTTCCGCAGATCACATGAAATGCCCAGTTTTTATCTTCATCTCCAAATTTCATGATACAGTTGTGTTATATGTTGTATTTCACTTGTTTCAAACTGATAAGTAAACCACAGACATAGCAAAAATAACCAGCAGGAGATGACATTTATGGTGTTGACATTAACAATGAGATTAAACTCAGCAGATCCACAATCAGGATACGTGCATTTACAGAACAAAGCGAAACGGGATTTGATATTGCTTGCTGTAGGCAATGCTGACTGACTGAGATAGCGAAGATCATTGTTACTAACAACCAGCTATTATGAATTGAATGATGGACCATTGTGACATAACAGTTTAAGGAGAATTAATAAAGGAGCTTGAAAAACAGGGTGCGGAAGGTTTCAAAAGCTTAAAATGACATTTTCAATCATATTGAAATAAACCGGAATATTTTCTGCTGTAAGTCGTCAGGGGTAATCGTAGGAAACAAGTAGAGAATTGCACATTACCAATCGTATTGATTTTTCAATTCTCTGCTGGTTGCTCACAGTTATCCAGGATGAGTGTCGGTCAAAAATATTCGAGCTCATTTCAATATGAATATATTATTCAATTGTATATTGAACTTCTGTACTTTCAAGAAGCTCTTTACTTTACAGTTGTGGAGTGAGCGTAGAAGGATGGGTACGCAATGACTCTCCGTTCGATTCGCGGTGGCACGAACTCGATTGTCCGATGGCTCAAGGCCGAGATCTTCGGAACGTAGAGTCAGACTCGACACGATTCCACAACGTCCTAATGCAGTGTTCTAGCTCGACGAATCCGAAACAGAGCGACAACGCGGTCAGTAAACTGTACTGCCGCGACGATGAATAGTTTTAATGAGATGTTTTTCCAAATTGTTTCAATAGGTTGTAACAAGGAACTATAATTATGAAAGTAAGTCGCAAGTCATTGACTCTATTGAAATTCGCTGTCCTTTGAGTGATGTTGGTTTCGAAATTCAAAATGCTTCCATTCTTTTTTAGATATTGCGAGTATTTGGGTAGTACTTGCTCATATGCATTTTTTCTATATTGAAATATAACTATCTTTGACCGGAATAGCTTATAATGACTTCTATTATTCTATTGCCAGGTGCGACAAATGGTAATGCATCGCAAGGAGTGGATCATGTGACCACTTCCATAAGCAGATTCCAAATAGATGACAGGCTACCAGTAAGTGGGAAATTCACCAGTAAATCATGACTCCTACCACTGAGCAATCGTTTCTTTTCTCAAGAATCTTATATTGGCGCAAGTGGTTGACGCCGATCATGAGATGTTACTCGGGATGCTCAGCCTTAATAAGGAAGAGGACAGGAGGTAATACAGAACAATATCGTGTGTCGTATGTTTCAAAGATTTGTAAGAGTCGCAAGACATTTCAAGAACTGTTACATTGATCGATTTTCGATATGATAAGATCGAATGATGCCATGTGATTTCCATAATCAATTATTGAAATGGTACGGCATAGCAGACACTGTGATTTGACAGTCAATACTTGCACTTTGATTATGACATCCTGTGTACGGTGTAGTTATGAATTCCTGAAAAGTAATGCTACTTGCAAATGTATTCTTTAGTTCTCTGTGACAGTGTTGAACACACTTTCATCCAATATTAGTGGTAGGCCCACTGGTAATTACGTAGTGACTAGGTGAGTTCACAAATATGATATTTCTAACTCATTATTGTTGCCGTCTATGGCATAATATGTTAGCATCATGTATGTAGCATCATGTCAACGGAGATATAGGTCTACTGGATTGACATTTGAATCCTGATGGTTCCCGTAATTGAGCCGAAGATACCAACCTCCCAGTACTATTACTTTGGTGATGAAGTGCGAATAAATGACATTTCAATTGTAGAAAGTTAGATGACCCGTCAAGGAAACCCAATTCACACTATTTACGTCCCTACTGATTCATGAGTGGCCGGCCTATCAATATTTGGCAACTATACATCGACTGCAACTGAATGCATTCATCATCCGACCCTTCCTGAGTTCAGTTCAATTTTCACGATCTATGACACTTGTTTCAGTATGTGGTATGTAGATATGGAGAAGATCTTCTCCATGTTTAACTTGAAGCTAATTTTGCCAATAAATCTTCAGACGAACCAACTCCGACAAAACTATGTAGGGCTGGGCACTATGATTTGGGTACTGGAATCTGAATCGAGTATTAATTTCAATGATTCGAGTCGAGTAGTAAAATACGATTTTTTCGAGCACTGAAATTATACGCTCCTCGCCACTTAAAGTTCATTTATCAACAAGAATTATAGTTTCGACACTAATTGTCATTGTTGAAGCCTTGGAACAGTGATTGGCGATATCGTAGCATACGATCAAGGATAATCGCTGAATTATCAAAGAAAAACTCGAATAGCTCAGCTTCTACGGCTTGGAATTGAGTCAAATTTGGTTTGCATCGTTTTTGAAGACAGCGCAACAATTTCAAGTGGTTGACAGAAAAATTTGAAAAAAAAATTTTTGCATTTTTGGTAAACTCAAAATTTTCAAACTCTACGGAATCCGCGATTATTGGTTGGAATGAATTCAAATTTGGTGTGCGTCGTTTTTTAAGGCAACCTAGCGATTTAATCACGTAGCCAGCAAGATTCGGGAAAAAAAGTTTTTTTGAACAGCCCTACTGGACATTTCCGAAGTCATGATTATCCCACAACATTGTCACCAAGTGGAATAAAATCGGTATGATCGAAATAATTTCAAAGTATTTTTTATGACATGGATAACTGGCATTATATTATTTGTATGGGCATAAACGGTATGTATTTGAACTTTGATTTGATACATTCTGTTATGACGTCATAATGAGTGATACTCGGTTACTCAACTCGAAGCATATTACGTGATTCAGGTACTCGATTTTGCCCAGCCCTATGTGTATGATGAAGACTTGTAAGGTGTTCTTTGTGCTTTATGGCATGTCTGGTATTTTCTAGACATAGCCTGAAGGAATTTTTGTTCAAAACAAGGTACCGTAACGGATTAGACTGCATTTTACTACCTATTACAATGCTTGGGCCTACGTGTAGATCAAGTCTTTCGCTCAGAATTATTAGGCCTAATATTGTTGAAACCATTAACATCACACAGTTCAATGGATTTCATATAATAAACCAAAGTCTGCGATTGGTGAATTTTTGCTGGATTTTCAGAATTGTGCAATCTTCATCTATGGTTCATGTATTTTAGAAAAACTTTTGCGAAATGGCCTTCGTACCCGGCTCCCTACCTCCCTAGTAACTTGGCGGAGGAAGGCTTCTTTTACCTGGGAAATCTGGACCGGACGCAGTGCTTCTCCTGTTCTGGAGTGCTGAGAAACTGGGCTCCCAGTGATAACATCGCCGAACAGCACAGGAAGCATTTTCCGAACTGCAGGTAGATATCCAATCCATTTTGAACTTGTGTAGCAAATAATTGAGAGGGTTACTTCCGATTATGCATGTGAAATGAATCAATTTCGTGTGAATACAGTAGATATGTGATATGCATACTGGTAATTGAGATCTACTAGTGGTTGATGAAGATCATAAATGCTTGTCAGTTGTTGAACCATACCCAAAAAATGTTTGATTGAAAATGACGACACGCCAAATGATCTCACGATTCGTAATATCCCAAAAATGTTGTATTGCTAGCTGCTAGATACATATCAGATACACTGTTTAGAGACTTGCGATGTTTTTTCTTGTCGCTTCTACAGGCATTGATGTCGCCTGGTGTTCTGCACCGGTGATAGCATGTCATGCAGGAATTATTTACCGATATGTTGCACTGTAAATACATGGGTTGAACAATGATGCATTTACCAGATTTTATACTGCTGTGTGGGGTGCAAATCGGGCCATTCGCAAGTTTTGGTACCTAATTTTGGTGTCATACTTATTCCAATGCGTGAAAATAAGTCGAATACACCAATCCTCATGCAGATCCATTTCTCCACATGAATATGTGTATTTGAGTCGATTCCGTGCTGTGAAAGTAAAATTTTGTACCACACAGTGTAGTTCGTTCAAAGAAGTCATCGTTTGCACTCAAGTAGAAGTAGATGTAGATGTAACAACGGAAATCTCTACTCCCTTGAGAGTAGAAGTAGTGACTTCTAAGTATCTAAAAAGATTGTAGGCCTGTTTTTTGTCTAAAGCTGAAGTTATGCAGAAGTGAAGTATCATAGTCTATAATCCTCACTGCTAGAGTAAGAAGTGGAAGTGAGCAAAAAGCAAAGTTCTTCATAATTGACCACCTCCGCGTTTACCTGATTTGCACCGTAAGCTATGGCAAGAATCTGGGAAATACACGATTTTCGTTTACAGTGCATAAAATTTCGGTTTACTTGTCCAGACTGCACTCTGGTAGCGAACCGAGAAACGTCCCAATGTCGTACGGCGAACGCCGTAAAGCGGACGACGAGGACAGACAAAAACTCACCACTCTCCTACCGAGCGGGGACGTTTCGGAACCGCCAGACCCGTCAGCAGCCGAGCAGATACACTTGCAACGCCATGTTCAATGCGACCGACCTCTGAATCCGCATATGTCGTCGCTGTCGACTAGAATAGAAAGTTTTCGGCGTTGGCCTACCGGTAAAACAAAAGCAACTCCAGAACAGATGGCTAAAGCGGGACTTTTCTACTTGGGTAAAATATTATTTCTCTGTGTTGAGAAGTCTCAAGCACACCACCTTGATCTTTTAGATTAGTCATAACAATAGGTGTGCAAACTACTTCTGGGGGAACTAGAAAATGAGGGACTAACGGGTACTCAGTAAGTAACGCAAACTCCCAAACAGCATTACAATCGGTGCCATTTTCGTAAAATGTTGAGTTACTTTGATGCTGTTCCGCCCGGTTGTTGTGACAATTTCATTGTGAAAGTGATGCTAACATATCTCCAAGCCGATTTCTACTTGGTGGAATCTGAAGTGGTAAAAGTTGGTTGTTTTGCCTCGGAAACTGTTTGGTTGAAGTGCAAATAGTCAAAATCTACTTCGAAGTGATTTAGTACTGAACACCTATTATTATAGATTGGGCAGGGCAATGAGGGCATTGCAAGGTACGGTACGGTCTTTTCAAGGTCTTGAGATACTCAATTTATACGCCTACGAGATTTACAATTATTTGTACATGCCCTGTCACTCGCAGGACAAGATCGGATGATCATAATTATTTGTACTGTTTTATATCTTCAAATTTCGATCTGCAAATCTTGTTGGTTCAATTCGTACCTCGTGTTCTGTAGTTGCATCCTTCACTGAAACAATCTCACGTTAATTGAAGCATTAACTAGACCACGGAGGTGAAATAGTGTGTTTCACCCGATGGGAGATGAAATTGATTTGGTTTCAGGGGAAGGTGACAAAACGAAATGCTTTTACTGTAACGGCGGCCTGCAGAACTACGACTACAACGACGAGCCGTGGACAGAACACGCGAAATGGTTTCCCGGGTGAGTCATTGGAATATTGACGTCACTGGCAATAAATAATTCGTTTGACATTCATAGTGAAATAGTGTTATGGGATAATGCATTGGGGCGATTATGGACTGATTTCGTCTATGCTTGTCAAATAGAGTCGACTCACCACCAGTCCTCACTACATTGTATTATGGGCATAAATCCCCGATGACCATTGAGGCTTTGCTGATGTCTTGAATAACACAGTTGCTCTGTTGGCGTATTTTTCATCACCAAAATGAATCATCCCTCCTGTTGTCAATTCTTTTTGTTCTTTTGGGTATTTTGTGATTATAGGAATCCAGTTAGTCAAAACTGAATTCGCTCTTGCCGAAGGGTGCTGTTTGAGATTTTGAGGCTTTGTAACTTAAAATAGGCTGTTCTTTGCTGTTATTTTTGTGAAAGACATGGCATTGGCTACAATCCGGTATTTCTACACCATCTACCTCTATATTTTCCTGAAAATAGAAAAACTGTTAGCAATGCTTTTCGGTTGAGGGATATTACTCGATTTGAAATCGACTGTGAACAGCTGAACATTATACGAAAAAAAAATTTAGTGATGGTGCTACTTTGGTTTTAGTCAATTGGTATTAATTTGTGTTTGCTTTTCAAACAGATGCCCGTACATCATTCGGCAGAAAGGGGTAAAGTTTGTGAGGAACATCATGGAATCTCACCCTAACCTGAACAGACCCTCCATTCGCAATGGGATTTCCCTGAATGATATCCCCCGGTTTCAACCAAGGTACTTATATATTATACTTGTAGTTCCGGTTTCTTCGATTCAATCATGAGTTCACAATTTATGATTGGTCGTCTAGACAATGTGACCTATATATAGTTTTGCTCTGAATAAACTTTTCAATACTTCAATACAGATTTATGTAAACAATAGGTGGGAGGTCATACATGACTGGTCGAGTATGCAAGGTTGTCATGTCACCTCTGCTCACCTGGAACAGAAGTGTGGGGCAATATAGTTTTTGTCACTTAGCCGTTCAACTCGTGATGACTGATGTTATTCCATTGTAAAATAGTAATTCAATGCAAACTGAAATGT
This sequence comes from Botryllus schlosseri, assembly GCF_051294905.1. Taxonomy (NCBI): domain Eukaryota; kingdom Metazoa; phylum Chordata; class Ascidiacea; order Stolidobranchia; family Styelidae; genus Botryllus; species Botryllus schlosseri. Next base: position 7,514,220 of record NC_137247.1, on the reverse strand, counting down.
AGCTGTAAGGTGCCTTATTTGCTGGTGTCTTGCATAAAAGCGTGCGTGTTTAGCACCCTTGCACAGGAGCTGCCCAATGAACACGTCGTGTAGAGCGTTGTTTAGTTGAAAGAGGTATTGTAAAAGTGTTGGTCAAACCCTATCTGGGTTAATGTAACCAGCGGTGATCAGTAACAAAGTACTCAAGTAGGTTTTATCTATTGCTCTACTTTCTCATAGGTTTTGTTTTAAGATTACTTCCACTTCTACTAGACAGTTTAAAGCAACTTACATTTTACAGATAGGATTTTGTGAAGTAGAATGTAGTTATATAATATGTTAGCAGCACTGTTGTGGGGTTGTATTTAAACATTACAAAATAGCCCCTGTATCGCTGTGACTAAAACATATAATTTATAGTGTCATTAGTAGGGCGATTTTTTTTAACCTAAATAACGGATGATTTTGACCTAAAAACTGAAAATTTTGACATTTTTTGACAATAAAAACTTGATCTTTACAAAATTTTGCCCCTCATGTACATAAATTAGGCGTTTTCGCACATAATGTTGGAATTGTACTAGGTACCTATCTTCATTTCTGGTTGGAACAGTCTGTCCTTATAAATTAGTTTGGCCTGGAAAAACTTTTCGACTTGAAAACTTAAATTTTTACATGAAAAAACTTAATCTTAACGAAATCTACACCTATGAAGAATTCCAGTAGTTACATCACGCATTATGGTAGAAATAATTGAAATTTGTGGTAGTACATCGACGGATATTTTCCTACATTCTCGGGTAGAAAGTGGCTGTCCTTGCTAACAATGGAGAAAGAACGTTCAACAGCAGCATTTGTTGGCTGTTTGAAATTATTATTGGAGTACTTCTTAGACCCTCATTTTCTACTTCCATTTGAAGTTGATTTGACGAGTCTTGGAAATCGCTCTTCCTACCTGTAATCGAGTACCAACGCTGACCACTTTGGCCGCATCTGAAAAAAATGTCTCTTTTCATTCCAGTCCGTCGCAAGGGGCTTGTGGGTCCGCTGCAACAGCTCTTCCAATGGAGACTCAGATAGGGCAACCGTCAATTCCAGCCTATGAACCGCCTACAAAAAGATCGATGCTTCCTAACGACAGTGTCCAGGCGAAGAGAAGCAGGTCTCAGGACGAAGGTAAGATGCCATACCGTCATTTATCGTATTTTACTGGTTCCACATTGGAAAACAGTTAGGTCTAGTCAACTTGTTATCAATGCTCAATTGCTCATTTTAATTAATTGCGTGCATGATTCATGATACTTTATTGGAAACTGATTATGCAGTCAGCAATTCGATTACTCATCCTAGAGGTGGGCAAAATAACCATACCTGCGATGACGTAAGTTTAATCTTAAATACCAGTTGAAGTAGTTATTTTTATAACATTTCAAACCACTTACTATAGAAGTGGGTTTCTGAAAGCCTTCATTCTACACAATGTTGCCCTTTGCATAAGGTCTGCAGACACCTCAGCCCGAAACACTTCCGATCAGAAATTCCAATTTACAGTCTCTCACAATTGTGGTGTTATTTGTAGGGGTTATGTGTCTGTCTACCTTAGTTTCATTTGTGGCGGTAACCATTTTGTCCTTCTGTCAGTTGCTCATTCTGGTGTGAGGCGTGTTGAGAGTGACATGTCTTATCTTATCCTGCGTCTTTGAACCGTTGATATCCTCTGCATTGATATCTTATGCATTTAGTTTATTAAAGCCGAGAGATAAACCTTTAAAAAAAAACTGATGTCCTTGAGTGGGGTTCCCTTGAAAGGTCTCGGCTCACATTCAATATATGCAGATGTGTACATAGTAGTAAGAGTTGGCACTCGCGTAGAAGTAACGGATATGCCTCAACATAGCATCGTGCGAAAGCTATCAGCGACTCCAAAGATGCCGATTTGTCTTCAAACCGTCCGTTGTGTGCTAATATAAAACCAGTCCCCGTGACTCTCAATATTGTTTCTCAGACACAGCCCGCCACAGCGAGCTTCAAAAACTGAAAGACTCGCTGCTGTGCAAGAGCTGCCGTTCTCGCAAGGCCGACACCGTCCTGCTGCCGTGCGGTCATGCGATTGCGTGCCATGGTTGCGCCTCGGGCATGAAGAGGTGTGTCTTGTGTCACATGAATATCACAGAGTTCATGAGAGTATACAGGGCGTGAATCGTTATCGCTGGAAACATCGTCGTGTGAACTTGACCCATTTTGGGGCAAATATGAAACGTATAGTATTTGAGAATGTACAAGTTTGTGTTGGCTACAAATAATTAAAATTATATATATAGAAATCCGCCATTACAGCGTGGCTGAGTTGGCCAGTTTATAGTATGCACCATTTTGCGTGCGGAAAGAAAACAACCACAGCTGCATAACAGTGAAGACAATATTGCAATTCTTGCCCGTTTGCGTTGTATGGGTTTGTGCTGCAAAAAGCAAGCTACATGTTTTCTTGCGTACCGTGATACAACTGATTGAGGTTCCAACGGTGGGACAACATGGTTATTTTACAATATTTTTGTGTAGAGATCATTACATTTTCCATCTTATTCTGATTTTGGCTGCTTTCTGCGCAGTTCTACTGTCATTTTCCTGTAAATCTTCAGTGAGGATAGACACGATAAAAGAAATATTACCGATCGAATGACTGATGAGTGATGATGTTTTGGGCTCGGTAGTATCGTGTGATACACATGAGATGCAATTATAGGAGAAGGATGGTACAATTTGATTTAGGGAATGACAAATGAGGTATACGTAGGGTTACGATATTGTGGAAATCTGATAAGAGGACACGTTTTTAGAATCTTCAGACGTGAAAACTGGAAGAAAATCCTGAAAAAATTGTAAATTTTTCCCACTTCGTGATTGGTTGACTAAAAAAAAGGTCAACTTTCTCGCTCAGTGCCCAAAATACAGTTTTTCTTTCACTTTATAACGTGGTTGACTAAAAAAAGGTCAACTTTCCGGCTCAGCTCCCGAAATACCCGCCGGAGCGTACTTCGGTGCTGATTTACGGCATATCAGTCGAATTTGACCAAAATTCTCAAAAAAGAGGACGTATGGTAACCCTAGGTATGGGTAGTGTATTTCACAGTGTTGGGATGACTCCAGTCAGCTTTTTCGTATGACTTGACTTGACTCGAGTCACTTTGCAAAAATGACTTGACTTGACCAGTGGCGTAGCAGCATATGCATGACTTTCGTTGAAAATGCCACCACCCTAAGGAGACCGCAGCATGGTTTCATGTTGAAGCAATCTTTTCAACAAAAAAATAGAGCTAATATGCCGCGTCTCAGAAGTTCTATATTGCTTGCTCGCCGTCTGAGCGTTTATAAGATCAAAAATATTAAAGAGAAGAAATGGTGAACGAATATGTTAGGCCAGGGGCCGTCAACCCGTCGCCCGCGAGAAGATTTTGAGTGGCCTGCGAGACAATTCCCCAATTTAGCTGTGATATCAAATATAATAAATATTCTGTGTAATTTATTACGTTTATATATATCGTCTGCTATCGGCGCAACAAAGTATGTAATTTATTGTGACTTTGCAAAGGCCAACCAAAAATTTGATTAGCTTGACCGCGAAATTTGGGTTGTTGATGACATAACATCAGTTATTCCGACGCATTAATTGGCGTAGCCAAGCCAGGGGCCAGCCACATTTTTCGTAAATCTTCGTATATAACCATGAAGTAGAATATTTCGTAGCACTTAGCGTGATTTCTTGCTTTTAGTAGGTACTCCGTGCTGAAAATTTACCGAATTGAGTCTGACAATAGCCAACTCGCAATTATGAGAGAACGTGTCGTCCAACATCCTACCTCGCATCTGCACTTGCAGAAAGATGGTAGACGATGAAACCTTTTGCACAAAATGATAGACGCATCTACGCCGGAATCTTCGATATTTATTTGTCCAAGCGCCCAATAATCCTTTCCTTGTCAAATGAGCCCAGCGGCATACAGAAGCGACCTGCAATGTTATAGGAGGCCTATAAGCTATCTAGAACTTGAAATTATGTTGCAAACCAACCAAAAGTATAACATTTTCTGGGCTACTTTATTCGACTGAAAAATATTCTTCACGCTACGCGCGATTTTACGAGAATTTAGTTTTTAATATAGGCACCATCAGAAAATGTTGAAAATGGACACAGGGTTGGCTATGAGAAATCTTATCAAAAACACAAGGGGTACGATCGCTAAAAAGGTTAAGGAACACTGGTATTAGCCTACTGTGACACATGGGCATCCTCGTGCATAGAGCGATGGTGATATGTTCGGGTAACAAACTGAACTTTTAACAACATCCGCAAAATCTTGCATGATAGCAGCAGGTACCCTGAACACGTCATCAACACTTTGAAAAGCAATTGATTTCAGTGGTCAGTGAGTGTTCTTACGACACTGAAGTCCAACGTGATTTTTACGACAACGCAACTGCTCCCTGAAACACGTGAAGACGTGCTTCCTGCACTTCAACAGCTCAGCAAAGTAATGTAGGCTAGATATGAATATAAGTTCCACTGTGATTGTGGCTACGTATGAAGAACGTCGAAGCTTTTGCAGGAAGCACAAATCAGCACTTCCCAAGATTTATTATGACACGCGCATCACACTCGGTGAAAAGCTCACTCTTGACCAGAGGTGGTCAGTAACGAAGTACTTCTACTTTTTGGAATTACTCAAGTAGTTTTCCTCTACTTCTGGTAGTTACTCAAGTAGATCTGATTTTCTCTACTTCTACTTCGTAATATTTTGTGATCTACTTACTTACTTTTCGCTATTTTCAGTTTGTCGATTAGAAGTAGCTTAATCCCCCAACACAAAAGATAGTCTGAGGAATTTCGGGGTTGTTTTCACGGAAAACCAACATTTAATTGCATAAAAGTGAATCGAAGCCCAGAAATTTTGTTGCACTTTGCGCACAATAGGTAGATATGGAGTGACAAATATGTTTTCACGAAAGTAAAAGTGAATGTTATTTAGGTATCGGATTGCATGATTCCGCTTACACCGCATTGTCGCCCATATCATATATTTCATCACAGTAAATATGGCCCACCATAAGATTTGAAACTACCGTTTCGCAATCTAGCAATTACCTATCATATTCTATCGTAATCTAGCAGCCCATGACGTGTCCTGCTAATCTAAAAAATGCGGCTTTTTTTTAACGTTACACCTGTTTTAACAGATCACCTTTGAAGCTTTATGGGCATAAGACATGATATATATTTTCCGCTTTTAGAAGTGGTATTTATATTTCAATTTCCACTCCGAGTATCATACTTCTAGTTCTAATTATTACTTTCAGTTCTTTTGTCTGCAGAACATACATATTGAAGCATAAAAGCAAGTCCATATAGTCCTCTATTTTCCGAAAAGAAAGCTACACTAAATATAGATTTTACGATCCACAATGTTTGTTGGTTGGTTGGTTTGTGGTATTCATGGTGTTTGTCGACTACCATGGTCATTTACACCAGGCCGATATTCTTTTATTATTTTCCGTAACTGCCGACTTATAGCACGGCCCACCTCTAGGCTTTTGTAAGACACCGCTGACGCGGATAATGTGGCGAGGAGGAGCCTAGGTAAACCTCCAACACTTAGGGTTTCAAATAGTCAACTTAATCCCGTCGTCGGGCTTAAGCTACACCCCTCAGGCTGAAGTCGGTTTCAAAAGTGTGACTTGAGGGGATTTCCCCTCCAGCGTGCGCTTAGTTAAGACAGATATCCAAGCCAGCTAGGGGGTAGGCTGAAGTCACCAGTGCTGGTAACTGTTGTGCTGGTTGTTGAAGGATACTGGCCGTTTTTCTGATGTATAGCTTGGCAAATCAGATTAGATCATTGTATATTGCTTTCAGGCAGTTTGGAACAATGTTTTTATCACAAACGTGACAAGTTGATGTCATACCGTTATATAGTGGGATTTACAGGGGAATGCTGCAGGGGTGTTCGTATACTGAACGGATTTCAGGTCAAATGGATAGCCAGAGCCCTGAGGCACACAGGACACATCAGCACTTCTTCCATACCCGCACCATATAGTATCAAGCAATGTTCCCCATGACCACTATAACCCGCGATCGCTGGCCCCAATCGATTCAGTTACGAATATGATATGACTCTGGTTACGAGAGAGGGGATGTCAGATTGGTGGACGCTTATCGTTACCACTACGCTATCTCCCCTGCCTATGTGGGTAAACAATAGTCAGCGATGCGAATCCGTTAAGGTAATGATGCTGATGAGTGGTCATGGGGAACATCGATTAATATGGCACATGTATCGAAGAAGCACCGAGATTAGGTTGTGACGTCTTGTCTGCATCTTGCTGTCACCTTGTCATTGCAGTTTTCTGACTCTTCAGAATTTCTTGGTTACCTCTTAAGCATGTCGGTGTTTTGACAGTTTGCCTTTGCTGGGGTCATAGCCAAAAAGTGAACGCATGACGCGTCATTAGAAAAATGAAAATATGTATCGTACGTATTTGGTACAGTATGGCCTAATCAACGTTGCACGCAATTTTGCCAGATTGCATGGTTTTTTATCTTGATTTCCATTTTCGTCCCACCCATATGAGCGTTGTCGTAAATATGTTCAACCGCTTTACTTTGGCGAGGTCAGTAGGAAAATTCAAAAACAGGAGCTTCTTGCGGCATATGGCACGGGTAATTTTGTGAATGCTTCTGTGAGCAGTTACTTTGCTTATACCAGCTAGGTCACCATCAGTCTGTTGAAAATGGCCATCCGCGAAAAACCGTAAGGCGCAAGTTAGTTGTAGTATTGGCGGAAGAGCATGATCTCTGCAGGTCAATTCTTCATCATCTTTCAACAGCCCAAAAAGATAGTGAGTTGCGTCTTTTGAAAACCGGAATCGCAGTCTGAACTCGTTGTTCGAATACCTTTCGAAGGGGTTCTGAACATCTGCGAGATACTTTCTTGGCAGTCTGTACTGTTCATCATCATCGTCAGTAAATTCCAACAACTCCAGCAATTCCATAATCCTCCACTGATCTCCTTTCATTCATCCACGAGCAACTCAAAACAATAACAATCTGGCCTCGGTTCCGTGTTGAACTCGCTACAGCGACGAAGTAGACAGTAATTACTCGCAACTAACGGACTTGGCCGAGCGCGGCGCCAAATTGACATTTGAAACCGAATTAAGACCGCCGTCGCCTGGCGTCTCGGCCAAGTCATTCACTGGCCTTAAGCCAGGTCTAAATTAAGACAACTTTTTGAAACCCACCCTTAGGTATCGGAATTCGGAAGTCGACCTCGGTCGGACTCGAACCCGCACCCATTGGTGTTGCAGCCGCGGATTATACCACTGCGCTATCTCGCCACCACAATGATTGTTATTAACGTATACTAATTGCGCAAAGTGTTGAAACCGTATCTGATACAACTTCTTCGTATTGCTCTTCGCCTAAACTTGGGACGGTAGGGCGCCATGTCACGATATTTTCTAAAACGGGGTTTTCTAGTAAACAGAGGGTTAGTATCGCATTTTCATATCAATACTATAATTTGCATCCCATGATGCGAAAGAATGCATATTCTGTCGAAAATTGATACCTCCTGGGATGCATCAATACGAATCAAGCTCTCTGCACCTTCCGCATAGCTCAATTTGCAGCTTTTGACAGTCCATGCGAACGAATAGACGACTGTTTTCAAAACTACTTACTTACTTGAGTAGTTTTAAAGTCAGTCAATAATACTTCTACTTCAAGTAGTTTTAGGTGGCTTACGGAAGAAATACTTCTACTCGTACTTGAGTAGAATTTTTCGCCGCTACTTCTACTTCTACTTGAGTAGCTTTCTTGACCACGTTGACCACCTCTGCCCATGTCTCATCTGCTCAACCCAGATGCTCAGCAATCAAAGGCCAAAAATTTTGCCATTGGCAAACATCTGTTGGATAATCCGGCCTGTGCGAAAAATTACCGAGACGACAGATTTCGTGTCGTAGGGAGGGGCCGTTCGCACTGTCATTTGTGTGCCTTGTAGTCGACTTTTATCAAAGTACAGCCGGCAAGGCTGTGTGAACAATCAGAGTTTGTGTATCATCTACAAATAGTACATGCTCTCGTATTAGGAATTTCATGCTGGTAACGTCATATTTTGATATGTTTTTTGATATACGATGTTATTTTCCATTCTCTATAATTTACTGACGATTAGGCTACCCCAGGCCAGTGTCGGGTTCATTTCAATATGAATAGACCATTCAAATCCATCTTTGTGAGTTTGTGACGTAATAAGGATCAGTACGCAGAGAGGCGTACGACAACGCAAAGTTACGGTATAGAGGCAGTCTCTATAGTTACGGTATGGCATACGTAGACAAATTCTAAATCCCAAGTGCACTGCAATGCGTTTCTTAACGAATGCGTGGGCCGTCTGTGCCATCGTTTTGCTGTCAGCGTTAGGCTATTTCATTTTGAGCGTTAGCTATTTGTCCACGTACCGGTCTTACAGCAGCATGTCTTTATCGAAAAAACTCGTCATCGATCAGCCATCCACCAGCGTTAAAATTCTTGTAGAAACTACGAAGGTAAGTTTTCCGATTCTATAGTAGTCTTCAGTTCCGTACCGCAACGATCCGACCTATTATATTATCATCAAATTGGAAATTAGCAAACGTATTGACCTAGATGTGATGTCACACCAAATATATAATATACGAATCAGCTAATCAACAAGGTTATACTTATAACTGGGCTATGCTTCAAAAATCGGTCTAGCCTATGCCTAGTAAGGCATCAGTAACATTTTATTATCGTGGCTCAACGGAAAACACATTCCCTTGACGGTTTCATTGCAGTGGCAGCAGTCGTACAAATTGCAATTGCGGTATTAAAATGTAATCTGTTGTCCGAGATATCTTTGGCCGAAGTGTCTGGAACCGGTATCATAATATGCAACAATGCAGTGGCATCAATTTTTTCTCCAATTGCAACTTTTTCTATTATGTTCAGAACAATCTCTGACATTTAAATCTTGAAAATTTTGAAGTAGCCTAAGGGTGGAGGCCAAAAAGCTGAGTAAAAACATCCTGGATTTTCGCTTAATCAGCGAGTTCCAAGATCTCCCGATTTAGAAGTAGATGATCCGCACGCCAAAACATTGGATGTTCGTGCGCAGTAAGTAGATCTACAAATCCAGGATGTAGGACGCTATTGCGTCAAAATGACGCAAAATGTAGTGATCCGTGGAAGGTTGCCATGTCAACGCATCGACTTCGTAGTAAATATTGCTTTGGCAATGCTGATTGGAAATGTCGTCGATTTTGGTCATGTGCTATGAATGCCATTGTTTCCTAGGTAGGCTTATGAAATTGATTTGAAGCCACTTTGCAGCTTTAATGCATATTACTCTGTAGTTTATTGACAGTTATAAGTTCTAAAGACGGCATTGCAACCTGGTACTGTTGTTATTACTGTCTGTAGTATGGATATTTTGGACATCGTACCGTAGATGGCAGTTCGGACCGGCGAGAATACAATTGCCATGCCCAGGTATTACTTGGCAAACATATCGGACTCATTTGTAAAATACCCAGAAAATGAATTCGTTGATGACCGCTACAGATTTTACAAGGGAGCTACAGTAATTCTTGGACATGATTAAAGACAGCCCATGGTTGGATGTACGGTGCCAAGCTATGCACCCCATGATGCAATACTCTGTGCTCTCCGATTTTTTGCTACGGTCATTTTCAACAAACAGATGCTGACTTGATTGGTGGCAGCCGGAAAACTGCACGCCGAATCATCCACTGCATTTCTCGGGCATTATCAGAGAACAGAGAAAATTTATCCCACGATTGGATGATTTGTTACGAACAAAGAGTGATTTCTTTGACATAGGTGGAGTTCCAAATGTCATCGGTTGCATTGATGGTACCCATATCCCAATAAAGTTCCCAGGTGACTCTGTACCAGAAAAGCTTATCGTTGCAGGAGAGGATATTTTTCTTCGAACTGTCAAATGGACTGCAATGCCAAGAGAATACCGGTAGTGACTAATGCTGTTGTGAGATGGCCAGGGAGTACTCATGACTCAAGAACTTTTTCAAATTCCAGATTAAAATTACGAGCTCGGCCAGGAAAAATACAATGGGATTTTGCTGGGAGACAGAGGATCTATGCTCTAAAAATGTACCTGATGACTCCATTAACAAATCCACAGGCTGAACAAGAAAAAAAATACAGCTATATGCACTCAAAGACACGCGTGCTGATCGAACAATGCTTTGGCATTCTCAAACAGCGTTTCCAGATGTTGCTAAATCCTATGCGAATGCAAATCGAAAACACCGTCGTGGCAATCATTGCAACAATATGTTTGCACAATTTTGCTGCAAAAACCAATGAGCCAGTTCCTGATATTGCAGTTACTCCCGAGGAAGCTGCGGATACAACATCTGAAGTTGGATACACTGACGCAATAGCCTATCTTGAAAATAAGATCAACACATATTTCTACTAATTATGTTTATTTTAAAATTTTAACGAACACAGTAAACCGTGCTGGTGTAAAAATAATAAAGAGAATGAAATGTGCATGACTTCGTGGAATGAAAGATTCAACTACAATTGCACTGTAGATAATAAACAAAGGGCAGGTGTCCCATTATTTGTATTCAAATTGACAAATATGAATTGAAAAAATGTACCGAAATATTTGCACCGTCGACAATACCTATAAGGCGAGGAACAATGAAATATTATAAAGAAATGTTGCATTTCAAAAAATGTGCACCGTCGATAATACCTATAAGCAATGTTCCCTCTAAGCTACTCACGTGCGCAAATGCGCAGTGCTGACATGGTCTCCGCGCACAGAAAATCCAAGTTGCCTATAAGGCGAGGAACAATTTGCAGGCAGGTACAATGAAATATTATAAAGAAATGTTGCTTTTCAGAAAATGCGTATTCGGCTATTTACATAACTTGACATAATTGAACAAAGAAATATTGCATTACATATGTCACTAATTCCTCAATTGTCCAAGTTCTAATCTATATTTTTCCATTTTTATCACATGTTCTTCAATACGCATTTCGAATTCTTGCTTTCTGAAATATCATTCTTCGTCTCTTGTGTCTTTTCTTTCTTTGAGCTCCTCAATCTTGGACACCATCAGTTTAATTCTCAGCTCATTGTTTTTCTGAATTAAAAGAAGTTCATATTGACTCTGCGATGAGGTAGTAACCAATGATTAAACTAAAACTTGTATTAGGAAGCCAATCACAAAGAAATCATTTGGAAATTCTCCTTGCCTTGTTGGCTGATATTTTTTCCTCTAATGCCTGATATCAATATCTGTTTCCAAGTGTGGTATCCATTCGATATGAGCGGTGAACCAATAATCGGTCAGTCTCTAGTCATTAAAAACTTGTATTCTGCAACCAGCTGATCACAAAGTGCAGAATTGGTAGTTTTCATTGTATTGTATTTGTATACTAGAGCCCGACTGATATTGGAGTTTTGGGCCGATACCGATAAAACCAATATCTAACTCCTTCACCGATAACCACTATAGCCTATATTCAAATTGTGTGGAATACCTTAAAATGCGCATTCGAAAAACTTCAGGGCTTCTATTTGAACAGCTTTACAGCCAATGCTATACTTGGACAGGAAATAAACTAGAAAGGCTGTATCAGGACACCTGTAGAGTGTAATATATGTGAAATATATCAATATTCTCAGTCTAGTGGTCAAAGATTATATTTTATGGACTTCCTATCACCATGCTGTAACCTCACGAAAACTGCCCATATATATTCATTTCCAATGGCCGATACCAATAATTCTTTCAAAGAGTGATATCGACTCTATATTATCGGCAAAGCGATATAATCGGCCAGGCTCCATTGTACACCATCTTATATCAATTGTTACAGGATTGTAACTATGTGCATTGTACTGGTAATCAGCAATCTTTCGAGCAGTCAAACACCATTTCCAACTCTATCGTTCGCAGATACACTTCACTAGAAAATCAAGTACAAAGTGGGAAATTTTTACATAACAATGGTTGGGGCAGTGGAGCAAAAGTTTGCCAAACCCTCCGAAACTGCAAGATTGTATATTTTAAAATATCAACTCGACTTGAAATCCAAATGAGTATAAGCTACATACCAGGTGGCAGATCCCTCGTCTTTGTCACGCATGTTGACTGCGATTCCATGTAGCTTGTTTCTGTGAATGTTTCAGAAGGATTTGAGGCTATACGTATGTTTACACATGTACAATGCACAATTGCACATGCATATTTGCTAGTGATGGTGAAAAATACTCAAACCGATCATTTGACGACGAGCAAAAAATTTCATTATAAAATCGCTGAATGTATGACAAAAACGTTTGATATTGTGAATGCGTTCCCTTCAATACACCACCGGGTAAGAAATCGATATAATATACATCTACACTTGTACAATTGATATGTTAGCAAAAAGTAGTGATGAAAATAACGAGAAGAGTTGCCTCTGACACGAACCGATCTTCATTCTGGGGAACACTTCTCGATGTGGTCAATATATCGAACAAGTTCTCATTACTCTCTCACAAAATAACTTACATGATTTATTTTCTACAGTAACTACAGACGAAATGGTGGAATCATTTTCAAAATGATGTTCAAATGGCTGAACCTGTGCTGGTATGACAGCTTTAACCATTAATTTACTTATATGCGCCATATTATGGATATAATTAATGTCTACAAACTTACCTTGCAATAAATAGCACCGTCACCGGGTCAGATGCCGTTGAATGTTCTGAAGGCCTTCTGTCATTTTCAGTTTTGAGACTTTTTCTTGTTTTGAAGCAACCTTCAATTGCTGTTCTGTTTTTTGCCATAATTGGTGATGTAGCATTTCACGGCTTGGTAGATTGTTTCCAATGCAAGAGAACGGCAGAACTCATTTATTACATAGTTTGTATGCAATTATCATTAAACATTCTGTAATAACATGATCATCAGTCAATAAGGAGAAGCACAATTGAGTACCGGTAACAAAATATCGCTAACATGCAATATTCCCTATCTTTATAATGAGCCTCAGATAAGCAATTTCAATCTACAATGTCATAACTATTACAAACCTCGCCAAATTTGTATGCTTGTGTACCTTAATCTAGACTTTAATCCTGGTGTCGACCAGGATCAAGAAGCAGCAGTCTATACTCAGTCGGTCCTGGCAGAATCTTACTAATCTACCTTTCTGGTCCGCAGAAAATCCAGCAACGTGCAAAATCCCCAGATCTTTTATTTGATCTATATTTTTGGCCTCCACCCTAAATGTACGAACTCATGCATTACAGGATGTTTCTCGATCAATAACTTTGCCAGATGAACATGTCGAAACACTTGGACGCAAAATACATATTGACGACACCTCTGACATTGACCCTCGCCCTACTCTGAAATCAAGTGCTGATATAACTGTCAATAAAACCAAGGTAAGGAAAAATAGACATATGGACATTATTGCTGTCGACCATTAGTTCATAACCCATTTCATAGTTGAAACGGATTCCATACTACATGCTCATGTTGTACAAATGTAAATCTTGAAACTTATGAAGTAACCTAAATGTACGAACCTATGTATTACAGGATGTTTCTCGATCAATAACTTTGCCAGATGGACATGTTGAAACACTTAGACGCAAAATACATATTGACAACACCTCTGACATTGACCCTAGCCCTACTGTGAAATCAAGTGCTGATATAACTGTCAGTAAAACCAAGGTAAGGAAAAATAGACATACGGACATCATTGCTGTCGACCATTGGTTCATAACTAGGGCTGGGCAAAATCGAGTACCTGGGTGATTCGATTCTGAATCACGTAAAATGCTTCGAGTCGAGTCGAGTATTCGAGTATCACTCATTATGACGTCACAGCCGAATGTACTATGTCAAAGTTCAAATATGTACCTTTTATGCCACCACGAAGAACATACTGCCTCTTATCCGTCACATTAAAGATACTTTTGTATTTTTTCGACCATCCCGATTTCATTGCACTTCTTGACAATGTGGTGGGATGATCATGACTACGGAAATGTGTTATATCCAGTAACGTTCGTAGCTTTGTACTATGTCTCGTATGCTGCGATACCGCCAATCACGGTTTTAAGGCTTCCTCATTGGAAAATAGTATCAAATCTATAAATCTCGTCAGTAAATTAACTTTCAGTTGCGAGGAGCGTATAATTTCAGTACTCGAAAAAATCGTCTTTTACTACTCGACTCGAATCATCAAAATTAATACTCGATTCAGATTCGAGTACTCGAATCATTGTGCCCAGCCCTATTCATAACCCATTTCACAGTTAAAACGGATCCCATCCTACAAACCCAGGTGGTACAAAAGTCGCTCGCATGCTTATGCAAAGTATTTGGAATATTTGGCGAAGATAGAAGCTCCTTTGCCAAAGCAGACACGCGTTGTGATTATATTAACGAATCATAGATCAGGTTACAAACAATGAATTTTTCCATCAGAAATTTGAACATCGACTGGCGGGCAGCTAGGTCTCAGTATCTGAAAACCTTTGAATCGGTTCGTGTTTTGTTGCTAGCGACTGCTGATTTTTTTGAAGATTCGTTTGTAAGATCTTTGTCGCTATAATTTTAACGCTAACAGGATGTAAAACCTTGAGCTGTGTGCATATTGCAACTCAAACTTTATTCACAAAGCAGAAATACGGTATTTCCTGATCTAAGATTATTTGTATTTGTGTATTGCTCCAGGCAGGGTTGTAACCGAGTCACAAGGTTCCGAGTTACAAGTCAATGTCATTTTTATGGCTTTGACTCGAGTCAAGTGGAGTCATTTTCAATTCACCACCGAGTCAAGTCCGATTCTAAGTCGACGAGCAGAGGGTCGAGTCGAGTCATAGTGTTATGACTCGAGTCCGAGTCCAAGTCATTGTGTTGACTGTTCAGTTTCGAGTGATAGTCTTATTAAACCATCTTGTCACAACTCTACTGGGTGATATAGAATGCTTGCCATTTATATATAAAACTAATTTTCTCACTTTCAACAGTTTCTGGTCGGATTTTCAAGTACCAGTATTAACAAACAAAGAACCAAAGGTGTGGTAACTTTACTATTCTTCAAAATTACAATGAAATGTCGGTCTTGGCCGTCCAAGTCTCGAGTCGCGGTCAAACGCAATGACTTGAGTACAAGTTGAGTCGAGTCATTTTCTGTATCTGAGAAAGTGACCCGAGTCAAGTCAAGTCACCAAAATATCGTGACTCGAGTCATTACAACCATGCTGTTAGGCATGGTCTTCTTTATAGTTTCTTATCAAGGAGCAGGCTGCTTCCTTTCCATGTGCACTTGCAAATGCTCATTTCTTGGTAACTCCAGGGGCGAAAAGCAATGGAGTACCAATCCTATTTTGTCTTCACTTACTACTTAGTCTTCTGTTATATTTTTTGTCTACATTCACTTTTATTTCAATAGCCTTCTAATCCAAATTATCTATTAGGCTCGTCGTTTTTCGGACAGCTGTTCAATCAACATCCCGACGTATTTTACATGTTCGAACCCCTATTCCCGCTCAGGGATTCGCCGCGTTGTGTGCTGCACAGAGAATTGAAAATCCAGATACTGAAGAGCCTTGTCCAGTGCACTTTGCCCGATTGGTTGAAGGTGTATGCAGGTAAACTACATCAGTATCAGTTTTATTAATATTTTCATCATTTCAAAACACCACAAAACTGCGATACAGGGAAAAGATAGAAGGGTGTCGAAACGACTTGCAGGAGTCTTTGAAATCAGACACCCGCCTTGGCCTAGGCCAGTGGTTTTCAACCTTTTTCGTCTCGTGGACCCCCTGGCCGATATTTGAGCTAAAATTCCCCCTCCCCCATCAAAAAGTTGACTGTTCCTGAAAAAGGCGCTTTTTAACGCACAACCTTTGTTGACCGAACAATGGCCAAACATATTCAGATATGCCGAAATTTTGTCGAACGCGGACAGCATTTCACTTTGCTAAGGTACCGCCAAATTTGGCCTGTTTTTACCGGTCTGGTACCTACTGACGAAAACTAAATCACCAAATTCGCTTGCTATGGTCTTGAGTTGAATCAATGAATTTGGTATGTTTTTCATGTTGGCTCGCTTAGGTAAACATTTTCACCTGCAGCCTTTGTGTTTTAATTCAGCATGACTATTTCCCGCTTAGTAGCAATTTGGTGGAGAGGCTGTCACGGGCCCAACGGAATCGTCTCGTGAGCCTCACTTTATCAGGGGCTGTAATATCTACAGAAGGCATTTAAACATATACCCAGCTAAAAATCAGCCAAATATACATACAATTGTAAAGAACTAGTTTCATACTTAACAGTTCTACCATAAAATCTTTAAAAAAACTTGTGAACGCAGTGTATCTTCCGAAACAACCCTAAATCCAGATTCCCCCCTCAAAATTTCAAAATTCCTCCTAAAGGGGGAATTCCTCCCCGGTTGGGATCCAATGACCTAGGCGAAGTAGAGAAGAGGCATGCACACTGAATGAAAGCAGAGAATATAAAAGGCAAGTGACAAAATTAGGTGGCATGTGTCGGAAGGCGAAATCGATATGTTATATCGTGGTCCGGTGATCCCGAGGGCTGACTAGTATTCATTTAGAAGCAATTGCTTGTATTTCGACTTGACTGCAGGCATGATCGACGACTGTCGGATAGCCGGTGAGATACTGTTCCACAATTGGGGTCCGGCATACTTGATAGAGCAATGCGTCAGTCAGTCAGGTTTATTAATATTTTCATCGTTTCAAAACATCACAAGACTGCGATACAATGAAAAGATAGGAGGGTGTCGAAACAACTTGGAGTAGCCATTAAGATCAGACACCCACCTTAGCCTAGGCGAAGTAAATAAGAGGCATGCACACTGAATGAAAAGTAATGCAGAGAATATAAGATGCAAGCGACAAAATGGGGTGGCATGTGGCGGAGGGCGAGGTCGATGTTAGGTCGTGGTCCGGTAATCCTGAAGACTGGCTAGTATTGATTTAGAAGAAATTGCTTGTATTTCGACTTGAATGCGGACATGCTCGACGACTGATCATATTGTAGTTGTTCTTTGTCGAACCGCAAGTGCCGTACTTGTGCGCTTTTGACTCCTAGGCGAAGTAGTCGTTGAAATTTGAGGGACATTGACCGCAATGGAACTGACACATGAACTTGACAATTTCTAGCTTCCTCATATCTTCTTTGTTTAGAACACCAAATCTTTTGAGTAGCGATTCACCAGTTGCACATGCAGGCCCTTGTGGGGCTTTGGCAATGATACAGATGATCCGATGTTGTAGTTTTTGCAGTGGGTCAATCGTATTCTTGCAGGCAGCAGTCCAGCGAAGAATTCCGTGTTGTAACTCTGATAGGAATAGAGTGTTGAAGAGTATCAACGGAACCCAAACTGACAGAGAGTAACAGGAACAGACCACATATACTGATGCTTGTAGATGGCTGCTTAGAAGAAAGCGACAAAGTTCATGTATAGCCTACTAGTTAGCAGATGTCCGTAGCCTGGAAATAAATTTATTTGCGCAATTTGATCCAGTTCAATAGGCGTCTCGAGTTTTGCAGTGATTCCGCCAGACCAATACAAATGCAATAGTTTTGCAATGACAGTGATCAAATGATATAATCGGCCTGGTTATAATCTTGAGATGCGGTATTACCAGTAGCAGAAGTCTCAGAATACCATCAATAGCATATCATCTATATCCTGTTGGTGCTCACTGTTTAGGCCAGGGGTGTCAAACTCAAATTGCGTCGTGGGCCGGATTTAAACCTTCAAATCGCTTGCGGGCGGCACCAGTCAACTGACTCCAAAATGATGCCCTATCTTTTGACTTGTATACTTTATTATCAAGTATGTACAGATAATAGTATATTTCATTGTACCACGGATCATAGGGGTTTTATTCTAGCAAGTAGCAACACCTTTATTCGCGAACAATGCCTATTCAGGTTTGCCTGGAGGCCGGGCACCTTTTGAGTAAGGACTAAGAAGTGACATGGCAGTGCAACCACGGATATTTGCATTGTATTTTCCTATAGCCACTACTACATGTAAACTGCTTAAAACAGTTTCACATTGGCGTTTTCGCTTCTGTGAATAGCTATGTTTCCGTAAAACTCTAAACTTGATGTGGACCCAAAACCTTCTCGAAATTGGGTGATAAATTCAGAGTTTTTCCGGGTGGTAACTAGAAAGAAACCACAACACAACAGCTGAGTGGTAATAATATTGCCTGTGGACCAGACTTGAACAACAAGATAATTCTAGTATTCTAATTTCACTAAATTAGAGCGAAATGCAAGTAATCTAATTCTAATCTAATTTGTTAAATGTTTCCATGCTCTAATTCTAATTCTAATCTAATTTATGAAATGTTCTTATGATCTAATTTTAATTCTAATCTAATTTGTGAAATGTCCCTATTCTCTAATTTTAGTTCTAATCTAATTATTGATTTCCTGAAAATGCCTCTTTGTCCGAGGCATATTGCAGCGAGTTAACAAGAATATCCCTCTCGCGCAGGGAAATCCAGTGCCAAGCTGCCATCGCCTTACACAACGTGCAGTCATAGTAATTATTATGACGAATAATAGCCTGGTATAGTAGCTTGTAGTCTGCGAACAACATTCCAGTGTTGGGATCAAGTCACTACCTTCGAGTAACGAGTCATTTCGAGTCATTGCACATTTTGACTCGAGTCAAGTCAAGTCAATCGAATTTCGAAGGTGACTCAACTGAAGTCGAGTCAAGTCACAATTCAAATCAAGTTGCTTTTTCGAAGTGTGAGGCATGATTACGTCATTGCATTTTGCGAGCTGTCTGAAATACAGATTGAGTAGTCATTGATTCCGAACCGATGAACGAATATAGAATTCAATACACGCAAGAAGGCCCTGTTAAACTATACAAGTAGTTGCATAGCCTCAGTTTATGGTTACCAGCCAAAATTGAGAATGGAGAAACGAATTGATAGGATGCAATACGTTACCCATCTACAAATTGATATGATACAATTCGAGCCTGCGACAATGGTTGAGGACTATGTAAACTATATTCGAATTCAATTTCGATGAAACAAGAGGTTTGAATAACGTAAGAACAGGGAACAGAAATAGACATTTTGCTACTAAATTACTTTACTACTAGTTCACGGCAGCGTAAGCTGTAAGTTTCGAGCACTTCGTTTGTGGTCAATTTACTTGTGAGAGAACAATGGAGGCTCAGTAAAACGCACGATCATTGATTGATTGGTCGCTCTCACGGGTTACACCAGTGTTACGTGAACAATCCAAACATATGCAAGATGCAGTGATTTTTGACGACACCGATTGCTTGATGACTTGAAATTGACTCGTGAATTTTGCTCCAAGTCACGAGTCAATCCACATTTCTGATATGCCGAGTCAAGTCCAAGTCAAGTCATTGTAGCAAAGTGACTCGAGTCAAGTCAGTCATACGAAAAAGGTGACTCGAGTCATCCCAACACTGCAACATTCTAGTTTTTAAAACGTTATGTTAGTACAACGCCGTTCTGACTGACATGGGCGATGCCTATGGTTACCATAAAAGAAGTAATATTTTATTAAAGTAGCCTATAATAAAAAATGAGCCAAGCTGGGGGTACAGAAGTTAACCATTCTCATGGTTATGGGAATGCACTGGTGTTGTTGTTATCGTTGTTTATTTAACAAAAATATGTGGCGCCTATCGCCTGACGGCCTTTTGCACCACACACTGTGATTTGATATGAACTGATTTTTGCTGTATTCGTTTCCCATTCACAATTTCATTCAATTTCCAAGTTTTGGCGAATTCAGTAGCTCTAATTCTAATTCTAATCTAATTTGGAAAAAGCTGTGTAGCTCTAATTCTAATTCTGATCTAATTTGGAAAAACTGTGTAGCTCTGATTCTAATTCTAATCTAATTTGGAAATGCTGAAAATTTTCTAGTTGTCCAAGTCTGCTGTGGACAAAGGACATGCTCTGCTTTTGCTGTCTTGAGGCATTATTTATTGAAAGAAATTCCTACAAAAAATCTTAACATTTGTTACAAATTTGATCGATACATACAACTCAGAATTCGTCCGTACGCCGGATGAAATGACTCGGCGGGTCGTATGTTTGACACCCCTGGTTTAGGCCTATGATCTGCATATGATTATCAAAAATATGTCATCCCAAGCTGGCCGGAAATTTTATGTCAGTTGGTCACTTCAAACGATACGATAACCATTTTACTGTCGCATATCGATTTGTGGCAGGTAGACTTGAGTGGTTATCAACTCCAGTGGACTTTGTTATTTCATTGTCTTTACAACTCCCAAGTACATAGAGGAGACATAGAGACCACAGCAAATTCTTCTTAGCCCGGGTAATATTTATCGGTTTGATTTTGCATTGTTTGTGCAATGATGCTCCATCTTTCCCGGTTTTGTTTGAAAAAAGAGTTGGCTGACTGGATTACCGGACTACGAACTGTCCTATCGATCTCGCCTACCGTGACATTCCACCCCATTTTTTGTCGCTTGCTTTTTTCTGTACTATCTTCTTTTACTTTTTATTCTGTGTGCGTGCCTCCTCTTTGCATCACCTTAGCCAAGGTGGGTGCCTGATTCCAAAGACTACTCCAAGTCGTTTTGACACCTTTCTATCTTTTCATTGTATCGCAATTTTGTGGTTTATTGAACTGATAAAAATTGCTAATAAACCGAACCGAATATCGAATATCTTGCATCCTTGTAATTGATAAAAATTACCAGCCGAGTGTGTATCTTTGATGTTTTATCAAGTATGACACAATTATCTACATTGGCGCTTCTGCGGTATTGTGAGAATATTTACTGAAACGATAAATAATAGTCTTCCACTGTCAACATCAACATCGAAAAAAGAACTGTGACATCGGGCACATCTAGGCCGAGGTGGATGTTTGAGTAAAGGATCGCTACTGATGCGTGTCGTTCGACATCCTCCTATCTGTTCGTTACATTGCATTGTGTCTTATCTCCTTGTACATTGTGTGTAACTTGTTCAGATGAAAATTATAACCCAATGCATTGTATTGTATTGTACCCTATTGTCAATAAATCTGGTAATTTGATCTATTGTTCAGCCGTACTCATTAACTACATCATTTTGTCGCTTGCCTTTTATATTCTCTGCCTTACTTTTCATTCAGTGTGCCTGCTTCTTTTCTACTTCTAGGTCAAGGTGGGTGTCTGATTTCAAAGACTCCTGCAAGTCGTTTCGTCAGTTTGTCAGTTTCTGCACCCCTTTCCATGTATCCAAGCCCTGTGTGATGATCATTACATACCGTAATTTTCCATGTATAATGCGCAAAATTTTACCGATTTTTTGCCCTAAAATAGGGGGTGCGTATTATACATGGGTACAGCGAGCCTTGAAAAAAAAATCCCTCGATCAAAAACTTGAAATCACACCTTTCTTCATGTTTGTTTAAATCGCGCATCACCTCTAGCCATTGGGCCCCGTAATTCGTATTATAGAGTGTAACGCGCTGCCAAATAGAGCGCGTTGTTGCCAATTAACGAAAAGCGTGTTTCTAATTAACGAGAGTTGTCTGCGAAGCACGCGATCTCTTGCTGAGCTGGTTTGCAGTTTGTACGTGAGCGAAATCAGGTCGCTGATTGCTACAAGCGTGCGCTGCAATCCTTGTTGAATGTTGATTCATCGCGTCAGCGACAGGCCTTGACAATCGCATACACAAGAGGCCATGTGCGCAAGATATAATCGCTTGCGTAATCAGTCGCATCTCCAACGGGACTGGTGCGCCCGACATAACCGTTGGCCTGAGCAATCGCATCTGTAATTGTAATAGGCCTCGTGCGCAAGATAGATGTCGTGTGTCGCTAGCCTGAACTATCGCGTCGCCGACCTCACGGGTTTTGGCTACTATCTACTCTCGTTAGAGACAACGCCGTTAATTGTATTTTGATTAGCGATCATGTCATGATTGTTCGACAGTGACATCGCAAAACAGAACAACATCGTGTACTAAAACGCAACTATTCATGTACTGCGAATGCAGGGTGCGTACTATACATGGGTACAGGCTTTTTCCCAGAATATTCACGTCATTTTAAGGGTGCGTATTATACATGGGGGCGCACTATATTCAGAAAATTACGGTATTTCTAAAAAAAGTTATGCATGCCACGTCAAATTTTCGATTTGAAGAAATTGTGTCTCTTAACTCGTTTCGATTTAATCTACAGACACTGTCGTGTGACTGTCGCAACTGTCCTAAATCCAACAGGTCCGATTAGACTTATGAACAGCCTGTTTGGTTTTCGCCACTGATCTTTCTCGAAACGATACAGCATTTGACCTGAGCCATAAGTATGCACTTGCATAGGAGTTACCTGGGGAAAATTGATCAGTTGAAACTACGCGAAATACGAAAAGTGTGCATGCCTCGTTTTTTCATCGCCTATGCCCAGGTGGGTGTCTGATCGCAAAGACTACTCCAAGTCGTTTCGGCACCTTCCTATCTTTCATTGCATCGCAGTGTTGTGATTTTTGGACTGATGAAATTTTATGAATTAACTTGAACCTAGAGACCTAAAGTTCTCACGACTACAACAGGCCTATGCTGTTGAAATTTCAGGGATCCCAGCCAAGGAGCGACTAACCTGGAGCTACGTCATGAGGGGGTGTATCAACGAAGGAATCTGTTTCAGGACGAACACAAAGGAATTGTGTGAAGATAGGCATTGCCCTCTGTTCATGAATTCCAGGTACTCTCATAATGTTTTTTTTTTATAGCAGGGGGCATATTCTGGCACATAGTCAGTAAGGTGGTCGTTGAAAACGAATTTTGGAAAGTTGTTGGGCTGACGCTGCCGAATGTTACGTTAGGTTAAAAAACACTGTGTGTAAAATGATATTGATATAACTGGGCAACGCAATTTTTGTTGACGTCGATCCAACTAACTTTTGGGCGCTGAATTCAAAAATGACTTCCGTTTTTCTCTATCACGTCAAGTTTTTGAGTTGAGCACGCACCAAATTGTCTCATAATTCACATAAAAGTACCGATCTTATTATTTTGTGTTTGTGGCATAAAACGTTCCAAGAACCACCAGCAAACGAATGTAACTCAAAAGTCTTTAAATAAATATCTGTACTGCTCTATTTGGTTGATTTAAACTGACATTGCTTCTGAAGAACAAATAGAGCGGTAGTTTTAGGGTACAGATTTATGCTAATAACTAAGGCAAGTTTTTGTTGCACTAATATCGCGAGAAGGTTGCACTTAATTTTGACATTAGTTGCAGTAAAAAGTTGCATTTATAATTTTTGTTGAATTAGTAGGGTATGAGATACTCGAAAGGTTCCGTTGTATAACCTAGTTCATGTAGAGCAGTCAAATCTGTCACTTTGCCATTTCATGGACATTCAAAATTACATTTTTTGCCGTTACACAGCAAGAAAATTATGCAATGCGGGAATAAATTTCCCCAAAAATGCTAAACAGCATAGCCATAACCCCCTCCCCATCAAACAAGTCAAATAACACGCCCTAAACCCCTAGGTCTGCAAACTTGACCCAAGGCGTTGCAGAAACACTCACACTTGGCGACTTCAACTAAATCAATAGTCTGGAAAAGATGACCCAGTGAAAATGTAATTTTCTGCGGTCTCGCCTAGGCGTATGTGAAATGTGAAATCTCAAATGAAACGACATAATTAATAAAGCGATCTATTTACATATTGTTCGGACACGGTCGTGCTTGGCAGGGGTTGTTAAACTTCTTGCTTGCAAGCCATTGTCACATAGATAACAGTGAGATGCAGCTAACCTATCAAATAGCTCTTTCTTATGCAATAAATGAGAATTGAAACATACCAGGAATAGCTCATAGCATGTTTTTAAACACATTTTATGAAATATTTGATCAAAGTTGCAGTAAAAAGTGATATGAAAAATAGAGAAAAGTCGCAAAAATCTGCTCTATAAAATCCCTCCAAACAGCTTTAAACATCAGGGTACATAGACTCTGAGTATCTAGGAAGCTGTCGGAAGGTGTAAAAAAGTTGCAAAACTTGCCCTACTAATAATTTTTAATTTAGTTGATGGCTTTGCTGACTCGAGTCATTACAACCCTGGTTGATATCAAAGACCTCAGATTCATAATATCCTCATTTTTCTCACTCTGAACCAGTGGCTCCCAACCTGGGGGGCGTGAAAGCATCTGAAAGGGGGCGTAAAGAAGTGGTCGCGATTTACCTCCAATTCACGCGTTTTTCTCTATATATATACCGAATTTCATATTTTTGAATTCTCTCATCAACTGTCATAACCTTCCATGCCATCAAACAATCTGTTGAGGTTGCTAGTATCCCGGTTGGATTTTGTGATATGACGATATTGGGGGCGTGAAATTTTTTACTATCATAAAGGGGGGCGTGTCTGAAAAAGGTTGGGAACCACTGCTCTAAACATATTTATTCAAACAGATAAAAGACATTTTCTGGGCATATTTTTTCAATTATCGTTATTATATATGAGACTTGAATGTCTCGAGTCATATGAATTGGTCAAGACATGCGCAGCGAATCGAGTACTATTCGAGTCTGTACACAAATTGACTCGAGTCGAGTCATTTTTCATTTTTAAGAAAATGACGCCAGTCAACCCTGCCTAAAGCCAATTCCAAGATGGACGTTTAATGGATACATTCGTTGGTCGATGCTTTCATGCTTTAAGATTTTTGTTACGGTATAATTAGTGGTATCTGAGTGATTCCATGCGGTTTGAAATACTGCCTGAATACTAAAACAGGATAGAAACCACTGATCATTGAGGTTCTCGCCTGCTATCTGTTTGATGTCACAGCAACTCTATACTTCACTCTTGATGATTTTATGTGTGAAAACACTGTGATTACTTTTCATTTCTTTATAGTAGAGTACATTTTGTTCCTCTTTTTCTTTTAAAGTATAAGGTTTTGCAACGAGGATTGCGGTACCATAAATCGGAGGCTTGTGGAGAACGATTGTCGGAGAAAATCGTTGGTCGCGCTGAAAATCATCAGGATTTGTGACATCAACGATATTGAGGCGATTACTTCGGAATTGCCCGTCGATATCAAGGTGATATTCATCGTATCCATTATGATTTCACAAATTGGTATTCTCTAACAATAACCTGTGAGCGTAAATCATTGTCGCAATATACAGTACAGCACAAAGGATTTATAAGACTGTTGAACTTGGGTAATCTGACCCCACAATGTTGCTTGTGTATGCTGCTGGGTATTTCTCCTTGATAGGCCAGGCTTCATGTCTTCAAACTTCGCTTTTATGATTCGAAAGTTTATAGGACATCATTTTGTGGTAATATAATAGACTCCAGGCCGCGAGGCTTAAAACTTAAGTCTCTATTTTAAGGTTTTGCATCTATTGCGAGATCCGCGGGGCATCGCAAATTCCCGGAAACATATTATTGGGAAAATGAACTTTCGGCAATCTCTGCTCGGAACTTGTCAACGACAGGCGAATAATTTAATGACAGCTGTCTTCAACACACCGTCGTGGCTAAAGGGAAGATACATGGTAGTTTTAATTTGTGCCTACGCATCAGGGCTGTGGAGTCGGTTAACTTAACAACACTTAAGACATTTACGATATACCGACTTCATCTCTTACTCCGTATATTTTCCTGATAGAATTCCAACTCTAACATTCCTGCAGATTTACTCACACAATGATGTTTATGACATAGTTATTATAATTATCAAGTGAATCAACCTATTTTTTGAATCTGGGAGAATTGCACTCACAGAAAGGTCAGCCTACATGAAACACATTGTAACATCTGACTTCAGTAAGTATGTGTTTTACCTGCACTCCCACTGTAAAGGGTGTTTCAAAATTTCTGTTACTTCAGTAAGAGAAAATTTAACGAAACTCAGACTCCACAGCCAGGCTACGCATGCTTATGTGTTGTGTTTTTTACCCCCGAGAAAAATTTGCGATTGGATATTTTATAGTGAACGATTTGAACAGGGGATTTCCTGTCGTACGATCTCCCTAAAGAGACAATGAAAGCGGATTTTGTAAAACAACGTCTCTACTTCAAAGTTTGCGTGTTATGATGGATACAGTTATGATCATGGTTGCTCATTACGGCTGTTAAAAAAAAACTGTTTTCTCAACTCAACGCTTAGTTCTATGGGCTGGAATTTAGCCAAAATTGTCATTAATCGTTAATTTAGACAACGTAACAATTTCATAGGGTATCCAGTAAAATTTGAAAAATAAATTTGAAATATTTTCCGTTGAATTCAAAAATTTCAAACTGTAATAGGTTCGCGATTATTGGTTAGAATGTATTCAAATTTAGTGCGTATCGTTTTTTTCAGTCAACCTGACGATTTAATCGCCTTGCGAGCAAGATTTGAAATTGGGAGCAGCCCTATTGCTCATATTCACCCATGCTACCTTTGTGTCATATCTTTCATAGCGAGCAGGAGTCGAACTCTGACACCAGCCAGAATACGTCACATCTTTATTCCTTATAACAAAACTACTATCGAGTCCCAGATCACATGACGGAATTCATTTTGTTTTGCCGATTCGTCATTTCAGTATAGGTCTGAAGCTTCAATATTCTGATTGTCAAGTTTTGCATCGAATGACGGAACTCACAGTCGTGGGAACAATGGTTCGAGTACTAGAATCCGATTACAGTATTGACACTTGACACTGCATTTTGACCAGGGCTTTGGAGCCGGAGGACTACGTGAAATTCAAATGCCGATTGAGCAGCAGCTGGAGCTAGTTGTTTGCAAAATAGCTCTGGCTCCGGTGTATTCCATACAATGTTATGCTATCACTATTGGCTGAATTCACATAATTTTATACAGGCAATATCCTTTTTTTGTACAAACGGTGTTTGAACAATTCTGTTTGCAGAAATAAATGTTTTGTGATTATTTTGAAAGCCTAGACATTCCAAATAAGACGTTCATCCTTACATCAATTTTTGACGCAACGGAGCTGGAGCCGGAGCAGCAGTTTCAATGAACTGGAGCTAATTTATGATTAACGAGTGCTGAGCAGGAGCGATTTGCACCTGCCCCAAAGCCGTGACTTTGACAAAATCATTTGCATATTAATAAAGAAACTAATAGGAATTATTATTCCGTTTCCCAGACTAATGTTTCGTATGCGTCAGGTGGTTCGATATGAAGATGTTGCACTCCGGCCGTACCAGGTGACGCGTGACGTGTACAATTTTGTGGGTTTGGATTTTCCTGACGAGATGAATCGGTGGATACATCGCAACACCCTGATTCCTACACAATCGCCAAAATACGTGTGAGATTGGTGTATATGCAGCATAAAAATTTAGTATGATCTCTTTCATGGTTGGGATTACGAATTGAACACATGAATCGACCATTTATTGAGGTCTGACCGTTCACCATGTGTATAGAGCTCAGCAGATATCCATCTGCGTGGTAATATGGGTATCGACCTGTATGATGACATCATCACTCTTGCAACTTTTCCAAATGAGAGGTTCTTAGTAGACCGACTGTTGAATCGATTCATTTTAAATAAATTAAGTTTATATGGGAGATTTTTTCTGACCAATGCCCTTAATTAGAAGTACGAATTGAGAAATGTCATGCTTGGATATTGGCAGAACATCGGCTTCATCAGCGAAAGTATGGTACATTGGCGATATCGGTATCGACGCAAAAAATCTTATTTCATTCGGGCTATACTTTTGCGTGATACACGTAGGCTTGGAAAATTATGAATGTTTGTCCAAACTGATTTTCCATCAAATATTACTAGCCTTTTTAACACCTCATCCAGGGAAAAGCGATAAGCAATCGACATAGCTTTTATCAGAGTAGAAAGGAAACCGTGCATATAGGGTTAATCAAAAATGTATTTCCCGTTTAGCAACACTAAAATATAATACAGGATACTTACCTTCGAGTAAAGCTCTGTGTCAAAAACTATATGACGGTAAACTGGGTCCTGTGTGGGATTGGGCTCTCACGAATGCGCAAATGATCCTTAAACAGTATTTCATCGTTTTCTGAATTAATTCTTGGTTCCGTGGAGTATACTGTCAGATTTAGAAACTTCAAAGTCTCGTTTTATTGAATTCCCATTCAATTTTGAGTATTTGAAAACCTGCCACATTTACTGCAGTATTTTGTAGATAGTATTTCATTTCGATCCTTACACAGCAAATTGGATTCAAGCATCAGACAGACCAATGATACGACTGATTCGAAAAGTCATCACAAGGACGGTGTTCCTCATTCATTGGCACAGAAAGAAAATTTGGCAAGGTTCGTTTTCTGTTTTTGCTATGATTTCAATGAACACATTGGCCGTTATAATTATTCCATTTGCTGGTCAATTTTATTGGTCTAGTGTAGTCATTGTAGTCGGTAACTTACCATAATTTTCCATGTATAATCCGCAAAATATACACGATTTTTTGCACTAAAATCGGGGGGTGCGTATTATATATGGGAACAACACGCTTGAAAAAATCTCCCTCGATAAAAAACTTGAAATCACACCTTTCTTCATGTTTGTTTCCAATCGCGCATCACTTTCAGCCATCGCGGGTAGTATTTCGTATTATAGAGTGTGACGCGCTGCCAATTAAGGGAAGCGCGTTGCTAATTGACGAGAGCCTTGTGCACAATCACGCGATCTCCTGCTGAGTTGGTTTGCCGTTTGTACGCGAGCAAAATGAGGTCAGTGATAGACACTCGCGCGCGGCAATCCTCGCCAATTCCTCGCGTCAACGACAGGCCCGAACAATCGCATATACAAGAGGCCATGTACGCAAGATATAATCGCTTGAGTAATCAGTCGCATCTCCAACAGACCTGTTGCGCATGACATAACCGTTAGCCTAGGCGCAATCGCATCTGTTATAGGCATCATGCTCAAGATGTCGGTTCGTTGGCCTAAACTAACTCGCCGCCGGCCTTGCAGGCTTTGGCTGCTATCTACTTTCGTTTAGAGACAATACCAATCATTGTATAATGATTAGCAATCGCATCTGTAAAAGGTCTCCTCGTGCTCAAGATGTATCGCGCCACCCGCCTCGCAGGCTCTGGCTGCTATCTACTATCGTTTAAAGACAATCCCGCTAATTGTATAATGATTAGCAATCGCATCTGTAAAAGATCTCCTCGTGCTCAAGATGTATCGCGCCACCCGCCTCGCAGGCTTTGGCTGCTATCTACTATCGTTTAAAGACAATCCCGCTAATTGTATAATGATTAGCGATCGTTGTGTAATGATTGTTCAAGAGTGACATCTCGGAATTATTCATGTACTGAAATGAAGGGTGCGTACTATACATGGGTACAGGCTTTTTCCCAGAATTTACATGTTATTTTAGGGGTGCGTATTATACATGGGGGCGTACTATACTTGGAAAATTACAGTAAACACGGTGGTGCTTAACCAATTAGTCACATCCCACTGGCAGGGTTGTAACCAAGTCACAAGGCTCCGAGTGACAAGTCAATCTCACTTTTATAATTTTGACTCGAGTCAAGTCGAATAATTTTCAATTCAGCACCGAGCCAAGTCCGAGTCCAAGTCATCGAGCAGGGGTTTGAGTCTGAGTCATGGTATTATGACTCGGGTCCGAGTCCAAGTCCTTGTGTTGACTGCTCAGTTTCCTGTCAAAGTTTTGTTAAACCCACTTTTATAACTCTGTTTGGTGATATTGAATGGTTCGCATTTCTAATATGCAAATTTCCTCACTTTCAAAAGTATCTGGTCGCATTTTCAAGTACCAGTATCAATAGACGATATCCCAATAGGGTGGTTACTTTACTATTCTTTGAAATTACAATGAAATGTCGATCTTAGCCGTCTGAGTCTAGAGTCATATGACTTGGTTCGAGTCATGTGTCAAATTTATCCTGCTTCAACCTCTTCCACAGTAACTACAGTTAAGCAAGTAATGTTGTTGTTGATAAGGTAATCACTAATCATGACTGTTAAACTGGATATGGCAACACAATGTCAACTCAGTGACAATGTAACCAGAAACCAGTTCAATGCTTAGATATACACAATATCACTAGTTCATATTTCATGAGGCGTTTTCGTGTCTGCTTGACACTCACTCAGACTACTTCACGGAGATACAACATGAAAGTTTGACATAAAAGTGGGACACGGCAGCGAGTTATTTGCTAACCCCAGCTAGCCATGATTCGAGTTCCGTACAATATCCGGTCGTTGGAATTCAACATGGAGTAGTTAAAAAAATACAGACCATCACAGATTGCATTTTAGCTGGATTATAATTCACGATGAGCCTGAATGATTTGTTATGGTGAGATTTGCATTGTAGTTGACTCAAAGATAAGCGATGTTATTTTAAGTACTTGAATTCGAGCAACCATATCAGTTGAATGTAGGATTTTGAAATCCTAAATTCACTATTTCCCCTGGAGTTGGTGTGTAGCAGCGTACGAAAGTGTAAATACAAATTCGTTGATGCTTTTTTTTGTATTCCAGACTCCGCAGAGGCCGGAATAATCCATATGGTAAGTCCCCAGCTGCATTTCTGGCGATATTTAGGACAAACTATGTCTAGAAAACTTGCTTTTTACTATGGTTACCATACGTCATCCTTTTCGAGGAAATTTAAAACGTCCTACTTCTTGGCATTTCGTCCTCCTTTCCCCGTTTTTTTTTAGTCTACACGATGTTCCTTTCCATTCTCTACTAGTTGCTGACAATTACCTGTGACGAGAGTCAGCCGAATATATTCGGGCTCATTTCAATGTGAATATAATATTCAATTGTTTACCAAAAAATTAGCGGAAAAAGTGGGTAAATCCGGAGTCAAATCATAGTGTTGACAAGGGCGATTTTTTTACCTAAAAAACGGTAGATTTTGACTTGAAAAATCACAATTTTGACATTTTTTGACAGTAAAAAACTTGATTTTGATCAAATTTCGACCTAATGTATGCAAATTACGTGTTTTCCCACAGAATGTTAGAATTGTACTACTTATCTTCATTTCTGGTTGGAAATGTCTGTCCTTACGAAGTAGTTTGGCCTGAAAAAACTTTTTCTGACTTAAAAACTGACAAATTTTTACATTAAAAGACTTTATTTCAATGAAATCTGGACCTATAAAGAATTCCAGTAGTTACATCACGCCATTTGGGGAAATAATTAAAATTTGTTTTAGTACAACGAAATATACTTTCCTACATTCTCGGGTAGTAAGTGTCTGTCCTCACTAAGTAGCTTGCCAAGATTGGAGAAAGAGCGTTCAACAGCAGCAGTGGTTGGCTGGCAACACTGAAGTTGTGCGTACACTGCTGGTGACAGACCGTGTTGCTTCGTTCTGACAATGTTGTCTACCTACACCACAATTTGTCATCGTATGCTTCTTGATATAAGAACCAGTGCCCACGCAGTCTTGCTTCATTTAGGATATTGCCGTATGTTGAGCATAACACCATGTCAAGTTGGTTGTTTCATTTGACCGTTTATAATTCACAATGAGCAGACAATGGGCCGTTTACTGAAGTAGTAGGCCTAGTGTTGATCTTTTTTTCAACACATCAAGATTACCAGTAATTATATCAAAACCGGCTGTTTTTGTTTCGATCAACCAACTTTTATGATTTGGTAAAAGTGTCCCCATTTCCCGATTCCAAAATATGGTAACCCCGTTTATTACGTACTTCTGTATCATTACTTCTACTCGAGTACCAACGATGGCTGCTTGACAATCTCTGTCTATGTGCCACTATCGCAAGGCTGACATTTCCAATAACTCCAACCCTTTGTCTCAGGCGGAATCAGTTTCTTATGCCATACCAAACAGATATTTTTAATATTATATTGTTCAACTGTCAATTGGTGGCGTTGACAGCATGATTTCAGACGAAGATTTTGAATCCCTAGCCTTTAAATTTTGTCTCGTAGGCACTTCCCGCGATTCGTCGAAGACAGTCCAAAGATGGGTCCGGGAGTTGTCTTTTTCCGCAGTGCAAGCGGTAGAGAGTGTGCGTATCCGTGATGAAAATGGCTGGCTACAAGAAGGTCGGGGATTTTAAAAGTTTTGCTCGAAACAAAACCACCAAGTATTTTACTGACACAATTCCTCTCGCTGACACGTCTAATTGATTGACCCTTTAAAATCGACTTGTTTGCATTCCAAAAATTCATTGCGTCCAACAAAACTCTGCTATTTATAAGTATAATTTGCAGCTGCCTGAAGAAATTGTATGTGGAAATACATTTCCTTATTTTACAATGCTCATTTGTTTCCGTAATGTGGTATTATTGAATAATATATATACATTGAAGTAAACTCGAATATTTTAGTCTACAACTCGTCAGGGGTTATCGTCAGCAACTAATAGGGACAGAACAGTAACAATCGTTTCACCAAATATGACGTCAACAGCATGGTCTCAATGTATAATTTTAGACGTTATACGAAGTTCCTCTGTTGGCACCACCACCACTGCCGAGTGTTATGTATTTTGGTTTGATGAAAAATAAAGACTCTCTCTCTCTCTCTCTCTCACAAACAAGGTTGACGTGCTTTGATAAAAGCCGACTCGGCACACAATTGACAATGTGAACAACCTCTCCTGACGACCCGAAATATGTCGTCTCGATAATTTGTTGTACGAACAGAATTATCCAACAAGTGTTTGCCACTAGCAGAACTCATGGCCTTTGCCTGTTTTGATTCAAGCTTCAAGGGATGAGTCAAGGGCAACCTTTTCTCGGAGCACGATGCACGTGTGTGTGTGTGAAATGTATGTAACACTGAAATTACATGTGTTGATCAAAAAATATGGGGCCCTGAGACCATCATTTTGTTTATTTTATCATCAGTTATTTTCCTTTTTATTGATTTTTATGTGAGATGTCCTTGCACTCATCAAATATCCCCCTCATATGCTTTCTGACTATGCTACTGCAGCGGGACCGTGAAACACACACCTGATATGCGGCGAATACCCATTACCCAACCATGCACTTCATTTGATCAGTAGTTGGTCCTTGAAGACAACGCTGTAGGCGACTGTTGTGTACCTACGGTTCACTCATCAATCATCACACACGATTCACTTTATTGCTTCATGTTTATACTCGAGTATAAAGTTTAAATCAAAATTGATCCATCACATTACAAACGAACTGCGATAGGATTTCACTTCATTCAACATCACTACTAGAATATAACTTGATACACTACTACCAAAAATAATATATATGCTTATATTTCATCCGTCAAATGCACCATATCGCGTTCCATAGAGTTTACATTGAGCGCAAACGCTACAATCACGATATGGCGGATGATCAAACAGCATATAATATCATCACAAGTTAAATGCATTAACACGGTACTGCTATACACATGACATATCTTTCCGAGAAAAGAAGAATCGATCAAGGTACTGTATAATATACAGTGTATATGCATATCACCATATTTCTGAAGACGGATGGCAGAAACCCGTCGGTGCGGAGGTCACAAGCGTGATGGTATCGCTCTGGTCATACCCCGCTTGGTACTTGGTACTTTGCAACTACCAGCTAAGACGTTTCTGGTAATTACCGTCTCGCCCTCGCGGTTGGTGTTGCAACAAAAAAAATTGACGGAACGCCCTCGATCATGCAATGTTCCGTAAGAGTCATCAGAACAGCTGTGCTTAGCTTGATATATTTGTGGGGATTGCCAGTCCTCACTGTTGGATAAGGCACGGTGTCCAAGTCCGTAATATGATCGACATTCATCCTGTTTTCGTGCAGGAAGGGCATCCGGCATAACATTTCAACCAAATCATTTGTGTCCTCGGAGGACGTCTAAACTCTATTTTCTTGGAATTTGTCCTCTTTTCAAGAAAAAGTATTAGAATGCGATAAAATTTTCGACTCCAACACAACGAACGCCAGTGTTGGTAAGACAAGTAACGAAAAATAAGAATGCAGAACTTTTTTAGCCAACACCACAAACGTATTGTAAAAAGCGGGTAATACGGGAGTCGAGTCAAAGTGATGAACTTTTTTTTCTTTATTCAACACAGCATTTTTGTCAACAATTTTCAAAATCACGAGTTTTTTCATTTTTTAAAAAAGTGTCCTCTTTTTCGGATCCCAAAATACGGTAACCACGACAGTAACCAGTGTTTTTCGAACAAGTCACATGAATTTTTGAAGGTGAAGCGAGTCAAGTCCTAATGCAGTAGTGAATATAGACTGATTTAACTATTATTTTTGATTTAACAAGGACATTGTTTCTCCAACGAATACATTGAAATGCTGAACTATGTGAGTAATTGAAAAAGTCTCCGTCAACAACCATTAGTTAGCCGCAAAAATTTAAGATAGAAGGGGAAACCTCCATACATTGGAAACAAAGTCATAATGATGTTATCATACACAACCCCATCGTCATCCAAGGATGAAGTTAGGCCTACGGCAAATGTTGACGAGTAATATACACACTTGAACTGTATCCGTCCGATTTAAATTGCACAGGAGGTTCGGAACAGGACATAAATACATTGCTATAGATCAGTAGATCCCAAACTTTTTATGGTCGCGAGCTACTTGGCGATCTGAAAATATTGCGAAGTCAACTCTGGATTTGGTGAGATGATTACTAAAAATGAATAAAAAATGTCAGCACCTTCGATTTCACCAGAAAAAAAGGCAAAAAACCCCGGGTGTCACAACTCTCAAGTTGAAAACTACTTCTGTAGGTAAATTACTACGAAATTAGGACAAATTTCATGGTCAAAATGTTTGGGATGTAACAAGGAGGCCCAGTAAAACACAATCTTTGGATGAGTGATTGTTCTCACGGTACAAAACTAGCCCTATGAATACTTAGTTTTTTACAGACCAAAACATTGCTTCATTTACTTTTATTACTTCAACTTAGGTCAAATTTAGGACTTTCTGGTCATCTCAATACCAACAGTAGGCAGGGTAAGCCAGGGTTGTGTTTGAAACGAAAATAAATTTAAAAGAAATGTTTGAAACAAGGCCCTGGTTTAAAACATGATTTTTTCTAAGTCATGACGGCTCATACAACATGTTTTTGGAAAGTATTTACACAATTATGGCATAATCATACAACTTGGAAAAAACTATTTTTAAAGGCCTTTGTTTTAAATGCAACGACATGTTTTTGGAAAGTATTTACACAATTATGGCATAATCATACAACTTGGAAAAAACTATTTTTAAAGGCCTTTGTTTTAAATGCAACGACATGTTTTTGGAAAGTATTTACACAATTATGGCATAATCATACAACTTGGAAAAAACTATTTTTTAAAGGCCTTTGTTTTAAATGCAACCCTCACTGTACACGATTATAAAATAAATTCACAGTGATGAAAATTGTGTAAAAAAATATTCACAGTGTCTTAATTTCTATCCTCCCAGTTACACGTTTTTTACAAATATTGCATTTTGCAACTGTCGAAGGACAATATTTACATATGTACAAATGTCCACATGGCAAGAAAACAACATCTCGTCTGCGCCTTTTACATACTAGGCAAAGAAAATGCTTCAACTTCTCTTCCATGGATGTCGAGGGTTCCCGATCTTTAGAGAAATGAAGATCAGTTATGCAGTGCTTAAAGAACATGTATTCACAGAGTCACGTAATGACGGAGAACTTCTACTTTTTTGAATGACTCAGATTTTGTCAACTCCCACTATCTACTCACGTTGTTACACGTTGCTACACTACTTCTCTAATTTTTGAAGCCAGACTGCTCAATTCAGAAGTTTCAGATGTTATCATGATGTATGCCCATCACTTTCATAAGTGAAATTAGCATGATAAGGACCCTGTACAGTAGCATCAGGCCAATTGCACGATTGCTATTGCTGTCAGTCATCGTAAACTGTCACCGGCAATCAACTAACAGACGTCTGCTATACCTAAATCCCATTATACTGACTAAGTAATTTGCAGGCCCATCGATTTCCGTTTCCATTTGGAGTTACTACAGCTTTGGTATGCCGTGAAAATTGCTAATGACGGGAGTACTTCTACTTGCACTCCAGTTGCAACAATGACTACTTTGACCAGTCAGAGGCACATCGCATCTTTAAATAAGGATACGTGAATTGACTGCCCCCTATCATGCCAGGAATCATTTCTCACCGCTTTCAGGTATCACATGCAGACTTCGCACTGCGCAATTGGGAACGAAATCTTCGCGCGATAGATAACGCCAGCAGGACAGGTCAACAAAAGTTTCTCGCTGATCCTCGAGATCCTGCAGGAGGTCATCAATGCTGTAATCCGTGTACCCCCTCCTGTGATTGTTCACGGATTGGTTATACGTCATTGACATCGACATATTGCGTCAATAAATTAACTGTGCAAGAATTTTCATTGAGAGATCAATGTAAAACATGTCTAGAGTCTCGTTTCGAGACTAGGAAGCAGATATTTTCCAAGCATAAAGCTCGTATCTATAACTCAAGTGACATTAACTCTGAACTTAGGTGAAGTATACTTGATTAGGTGAAGTATACTTGATTAAGGACTATACAGACTGTCAGCAATAACATGCGAGGAAGACAGGTTATTTTCATCTGTAGGCCTACATCCGAGGCGTTTTGACAATGAAGATGCCGAGATGGGGTGGGCCAAATTGAGTACCAGAGTACCATTGTGACTTGAGTACTAAGCGTGGAGTATCCAAGTATCACCCAGACCCACCGCGATATCATAAGAGAATGGATGACTTGGAACGTTGAATCATGTAGGCTACCTTTTATTCGACCGCAAAGAATAATTGCCAGTTCTAAACCACATTAAGACAATTTCCTATTATTTCCAACAAGCCCATTTCATTGCGCTTTGTGAATATACTGTAGGACTATAGGTTGATCGCGACTTCATAGAAACGCTATTTCCCTAGACGTGAGTAGTTTTGCACTACATGTTTCTGATGATATGACACCCATAACCGAGGTCTCGAGGCTTACACAAAACAATAATTATAGTTGCTAATATAACGGTTAGTAGAAAGGACCATAAATTTCAGGTTTATAGAGTAAATTGTCTCTCACTCTCTACTCGAGTAAATACAATTGATATTCAATTTGGATTTGAGCAGGGTTGTAATGACTCGACTCGATTTGTGATTTTTTGGTGACTTTGGTAATTTTTTCAAATATGTAACATGACTCGATTCGAGTCATCGTACATGATTCGAACCAAGTCATATGACTCAAGACAAGGAAGGACTGCCACAGGCTGTAAATTCGAAGAACAGTAGTCACCACATTATTGGCATTTTGTCTGTCAGTCCTGATACTTGGAGAATAGGGCCAGAACCTGTTAAGATTGAGAAAATTTATTATATTATGAATGCGAGCCATCCTATATCACTCGAGTTGAAAAAAGTGGCTTAAACCGAATTGAACTGAAAACTGAACATAATGACTTGAACTCGAACTCGAGTCAATACACTATGACTAGGACTCGGTTGTGAAATGAAAATGACTCGAGTCAAAACTATAAGAGTGAGATTGACTGGTGACTCGGAACCTTGTGACTTGGTTCCAATTACAACCCTGGATTCGAGTACTCGAATTAGCGTGCCCTGTGCCCAGCCCTAGTGCTGTACACCTACAAAAAGTTTCGGTCTGGTCACGGCTGG
This sequence comes from Botryllus schlosseri, assembly GCF_051294905.1. NCBI lineage: Eukaryota > Metazoa > Chordata > Ascidiacea > Stolidobranchia > Styelidae > Botryllus > Botryllus schlosseri. Next base: position 7,476,404 of record NC_137247.1, on the reverse strand, counting down.
AGCGCGGAACGAACAACCTGCCGATCGAATAGGCATGATCTACTGGTTAGCTATCTCATTGAATATAATCATATGAAAAACATGAATAAAATATGTTCACAGCGAATGCCAACACTGTGTGAATCACTATAGGCAGAGAATGTGTAACCGGGGTGAAGAAAAATAGGAATCCTATCACAATATACTGTTAATGTAAAACTTGAGGTAGTGATTGTCATGCAACGCTCACCTTAAGAAGGCGTAAACAATCCAGCCGAAAGTGAAACCATAGAAATTGTTGAGTTTTGGAATGTGCTGGCGGAATTCAGCAATCTTCTTTCGCAGGAGATATTTGCAACTGCAGTAACATGAAACAGGCCATTTATGGCAGGGATCTGCTACTTATTGAAAGACAAATTTGCCAGTTTGTCTCTTGCAAAATAGAAATGCAGGTTAGGCACAGGGCTGTGGAGTCGGAGTTTGGCTAATTTTCGCTTGTTGGAGTCGTGAAAACCATAGTGGCTGGAGTCGGAGTCGTGGAAAAAATATTGACTGGAGTCGGAGTTTGTGAAAATGATCCTGACTCCGACTCCAACTCCTTTATCATGAACACAATTGCTTTCAAATAATTTTCAATAGGATTTTTATGTACCATCAAATATTGTTATTAACAACTATAAGGATCAGGGGTGACCATCCCGTAGCCCACATGCCAAATGTGGCCCGTGAGATGGTTCTGTGTGGCCTTCAAGGGAATTCTCGAAATTAGAAAATTGCAACGCCAACCAAAATTTGATGACTAAAACATCAGTTCCGACGTTCCAGGGGCCAGCATTTATCGCAGATCTTCGTATATGACCATAAAGTAGAATATTTCGTACCAGATATATTTGACTTGAAATTTTTCTAAGCACTTCGCATGATTTATTGTCACTCGATGTCTTGCATTTAGTATTGGAGGGCTCCCCCTCCAGAAAATTATAAATACGCGCAATTTACAGAATTGAGTCGAGCTATATTCGCAATTAGGAGATAACGTGTCGTCCAACATGAGACTTCGCTTGTGCGCTCGCAGCGAGATCGTCGGCGACGAAACATTTGCACAAAATAATGGAGGCATGTTCACCGAAACCGTCAATATTGCTATGTCTAAATGCCGAATAATCCTGTCCTTGCCAAATGAACCCAGTGGTACACAGAGGCGACAACCCAATATATGTAAGTAAAATATTTATTGATAGAATTCATTCATTACTTTAGAAAAAATTTCGCGCTTGACGCGACCAGGGCTTCACTGCACAGTTGCATGACATAATTGCTATCAATTTTAAAGCGTAGTAATATAAGTCTTGTTTTCAATGTTACCGAATTCGGTTCGCTCCTATCTGACGACTAAAAAAAGTTAAATCAACATTCCAGTTGCCCGCGCAATGGTTCATAAATCTCATGTGGCCCTTCAGCCAAAAACGTTTGCCACCCCTGATGTACATAAAATTGGCCATTATTTGCAAATTACAATTCAGTTGCATAGAGGAAGAAAATCGCAATATGCATCGTCGCGATGCAGTCACAAATTGATGCAATTTTTAGAACTATACCATGATACTGTGACAGAGGAGACACATCGTCTGGTCACTTTGTAAAATTGATGTAAACATAACCAAACGCTGCTTCCACTTACAAAATTGAAAATATTTGTAGTGCAACTTAGCTGCTTGGGTCGAACAAATGATTAAGAAAGACTGCAAGTCCTAGTCCTCGAAAACTTGACTTGCATGTAGACTAGACATATGCTATTTGACTACTTCCTAGATTTCATTAATGACCAATGTCTGTTAGTAGTAAGAGTGTGTGTGCTTGTAATCAGTATAGTGTGTAATGAGAAAATTAGTAAGTTACATCTCTGTATCAGTTGCTGACTCATACACATGAGTTACACTTTGATTGTTTAATCGACATTTTAATTATACAGGATTGGATATATGTCATGTTTGAATGATTCATACATATCAGGATATTAGAGAGTCCGTGTTATAAAAACTTATAAAATATGTTAAGAGGAAGGATATTTAAAAAGGCAATCTTTCATGTTAATTGCGTGGTGAATAATTCGAGCTGTGCCACATTGAAACAATTTTGCATGCCATCGTTAATCATATGTCCGCATATGTTTAATGGTTATATGATAGTCATTTAAATGTCACTGTGGAATATAATTTTCGAAGTAAATTGGTAATACTGTTGCAGTTCTCTTCAGAAAATAGTCCGAGTCGGTACGTTTAAATACCAGAGAGTCGGTATATTGAAGATGTGTGGAGTCGGTGGTAATATTTAATGACTCAACACTCCACAGTCCTGGCCGTGATGCATACTATTTTGTTTGTGATTTTGATTGTTGCGTCATACTTTGCCTTTTTGGTTTTGCTTTGAAATCTGTTTAAATCCCTTTAGTGTGCCGATAACTCTTGAAAAGAGGCACTCGAAAAGTCTTCGAGTTAATAAATATTATTCTACAATGGATATTGTATTGAAAGCTATATTCAAGTTCTGTACCACGAACCATCTATTTATTTTGCTACAGGGAAGGGATGGACTAGACAACCGCCCGGTCGTATTGTCTCTTCCTTGTCGATACCATTAATGCGAAAATATTGCTTTTTCATGTTACCTATGTATCTATCTACATTGATCAAACGCCTGACGGATAAATTTCTACCTGTAAATCACTTTTTCAGTCTGGCTCACGCTGAAACCCAAGTCCGCCAAACCCCATTTGATTGCTTGCGAATCCGCATGGAATCCGTTGGTGGTGTATCGTGGTAAAAGATAGATAAAAGCACGCCCTATTTCATGTAGCAGCATGTCAAGCGATGAAGGAGCCGTCATTGCGGCTCGATTGAGATTCGTGTGAGCAGGCTGGAGCTGTTGCACAAACTTGTCATCTTTCGTTCTCAACAGAAACTCACATCTGAAAAGAATATGTGATTACACAAATACCGATTGCTGGGTGGAATCAGGAAACCAAAAGCACGGAGCATCGGCAATAGCACCTTCACGACAGGAGCTAAATTTACATAATCAAGTGAATTGCAGGTCATGGTAGTTGACGTATGCTGTTCGAGTTACTTATTAGGGAAGGGAGATGAAAGTGAAACACTAATTTCTTGATTCTGATTCGAGAACTGACACTTTGAAAAATTCAGAATCGGCAATCTGGATATGATGCCACACTCCACAGAACAAGCACAATCAAAATAACTGTTGAAGTAGAAGTAGTATACAAGCATAACTACTTGACCAAGTGAATACAACCTACTTGAATACTACATCAAGCTAGAATGATAACCTAATTGATGACATCTAGTCTTCAAGGGGTTATTAAAGATATGTTGTGCTTGGTAGGTGTACGATGAGTGAAAACAGCTTGCACACCACTGATCTAGCATGTTGTAATTAGGGCTGGGCAAAATCGAGTACCTGAGTGATTCGATTCTGAATCACGTAAAATGCTTCGAGTCGAGTCGAGTAATCGAGTATCACTCATTATGACGTCATAGAAGAATATTATTTGTCAAAGTTCAAATATGTACCTTTTAAGCGACCACAAAGAATATAATGCCTGTTAATCATATTAAGGATACTTTGGTATTCTTTTCGACCATACCAATTTCATTGCACTTGGTGACAATATTGTGGCATGATCATGACTTAGGAAATGTGCTATTTCCAGTAACCTTCGTAGCTTTGTACTTCATGTTTCGTATGCTACGATACGGCCAATCAAGGTTTCAAGGCTTCAACAGTGAAATTAGCATAAACTCGTTGATCGTTGATAAACCTCTCGTTGATAAATCAACTTTCAGTGGTGAGGAGCGTATAATTTCAGTACTCGAAAAAATCGTCTTTTGCTACTCGACTCGAATCATTAAAATTAATACTCGATTCAGATTCGAGTACTCGAATCATTGTGCCCAGCCCTAGTTGTAATCCACAATGCCGGACTAGAAAAGTTGCTTCCAATTTAAATTTCATAAAGAGCATACATTCCATGAACATGAACACACATTAAGAGGATGAACAGAATTCGCTAGACCTCTGGCATGTGATTCCGTACAGCAACAACCAACAATTATTACATTATATTCAATTCCGAAACCATAGGGGTAGTAATTTATGGGTAGAGTGATAAATGTCCTATTCTACAAGACGATAAACCCTAAACACACTCACTCTGGAAAATACTTTGCATGCTCTATCCATGGGTCGGCTTCCTGTTCCCAATTTTGTAAACCACCATTGCAATAGAAACACTTTGTGCTGTCGGATTCGCCTAATTCAAAGAAAATAACAGTACGAAATTTGATATTGGTGGGTAAACTCATTTCATCTCAAAACTTGCAACATTATTATTTTTGTACTGCAGTCTGTTCGTACGTACCCAGAAAAAAAAAGCCAGCTTCTGCTATTCGTTCAACAGGAGCACGAATGTTCGGTTGCAGCCAACACCTGTCGAATGTCGCCATTCTACTCTCCAACGACATCATGTGTGGATTCTTTGGAACAAGGCAAGGAAACCTTGCTGCAAGACAGGGTTGTTTGTCTGGAGATAGATCTGTTGTCATCCGGTGATTGGGAGAGTGACGCCCGATCTCCGTTCCACACTGGCCTTCATATGGAACGCATTCATCTTCTGTCATCGGTACGCTGGGAGAGGATCTGCAGAACAATATGTAAAATGATAACTGCTCCCTTCACTAGCAATAGTGATTTATATATTTATCGTTATTTATATATTTTAACAGTGATAGTCACTGATACCAAACACTCATTCAATGGCCTTGTGGGAAACTTCGAACCAATGCAACAATTAAGCTATATCTTTAGGTACGTTGGTGTTTTCAGCATTCACGTAAATTGACTGACCAAAGATAGCAATAGGCCAGTGGTTCTGTAACTTTTCATGTTTGCATACCACTAATTCCATTTTTACTATACTACGTACCACCTGGATCCGAAAAAACTTATTTCCTCAAATGTACCCTTACCAGTGTTTATTATTTATTGGCGTTTCTATCACTATATCATACCATGAATAGCTAGAAAACACAATTTCATTAGATAGATCTGATGAAACTGTGCACGTTGCAAAAATTTGGGATCTTGATTATTCTTTTCTGCATATTTCGAAACGAGGTGCCGTTTTAACAGGCTGAAGAATTTGTTAGTTAGCCGAAGCATCCTAGATATCCAATCTCACTAGCTACTTGCTTTTTCGTTGTTGCTGTAGTGTGAATCTGCGGCGAAAAAATGATACCAACGTGTAGTTGTTGCGCAACTGAAGTAATTGTTACGTCATGTTTTTAGTTAGTGTTTTTCTTACTGCCCCATGTGAAACTGCTGGGGCCAATAGTTATGAAATCTGGATCAGTGGTTCCCAACCTTGTTCGACTCATTGCCCCCTTTTCAAGCTCCGCACCGATCATCGCCCCCCAAATATTGGGAATCGAAAAATTGGCATACAAACTGTAGCGACCGGCGCGAGTTGACTAAAAATAAGGTCGACTTTTCGGCTTGACCTCGAAATTAGACTTTTACAGCAAAATTTTTGTGCGTTGACTAAAAAAATGGCGATTTCTCTGACTTGACTCAAAATATAGCCGTTTTAACGCGCCATTGCCCCCTTCGCGATATCACCCACGTTGGGAACCACTTATCTAGATTCAGGCAGTACTGACTTTAGAAGAACAATCAATTGAAAAATGCAACTAAGATCATTGTTTTACAAACATGTTATCATCGCAATGCTGATTCGTGATTCACAGTCATGGGTCTTCTAAAAACACCACCTTCACGAAGTGGAATGTTTTCCACTAACGGTGCATCTGCATAATACTTCATATCCAATGGCTTGACCTATTCCAAACACGCCCGTCCTTGAAAAGGCAAAGGTTCGGTGTTGAGAAGTACTTGTACTACTGATAAAATCACAACACAACAATGTGGGACATCAGTAGCACGGATACAACCCTATTGTCTATCAAAGATTGTGCTACATGATCAAATTGATCAGCTATCCAGCAGTCACTGAGCTGTAGGCTCACCCATGATGAGATATAACGATCTCAGGTCTAGTGTACTTCATCATCCAAAACGACATGACCGTCACCAACCATTGTTGCTCATGAACATGTCAAAATTAGAGCTGGGGTATCACAGGATAACGGTGGGGTTTATGTTAGGGCAAAATTACGTTAGGGGGCTAGGATTGGGGCATCACATTATTAGGGTTCAGGGTATCATAAAATTCATGTTGGAGTATCGTAATATTAGTTGGGAGCTAGGGTTAGGTTGGGGTATCGTAGGTTTGGGGATGAGGTTAATGAATGCTCCTACGATATCCTAAACCAGGGGTGTCAAACTTCCGGCCCACGGGCCGCATCCGGTCCGCTACATGATTTCATCCGGCCCGCAAAGCAATTCTGAGTAGATTGAAAACTTTCTAATTATCCAGCACATGTGTAACAAATGATGAGATTTTTTGCAGGAAATTATTTCAGAAAATATTCCCTCAAGACAGCAAATGTCTAGCATGTTCTTAGGTCACATTATAACCACTCGACTACGGCGTTGTGGTTTTACTCTCTCTAATTTGAGAAGGCAAAAGTGCAGACTGAGCTCACCAACGAGTAGTTATTCACAGAAGTAAAAACACCAATGCGGAACGGTTATATGCAGATTCATGTAAAATATATTAGCCACACAAATGTACAATTCAAATATCAATGATAGCACTGCTATTCCATTTCCTACCCAATAGTTCCCTGGACTTGAGAGAAACCTGACTTTCGATTTAATCATGATAACCCAAATTCATATGTTCTTGTTTACAGTTAAATATCTTGTATTCCACACAGCGTATACGCGGGGTAGGGTTGTTCAGAATTGACCGACTTTCAAAAAGTCCAGGTTTTCAGTCCGATTCCCATGCCTTATACATTAAAAACATATTTTGGCTACTTTTTTTTGTAACTCGTCCTGTGCACCGTGTGCACTGTGCACATTGAGCTGGAAGAATAGCAGCTGAAAATAGGGGATTCCCCTAAAATCTGAGTGTGACGATTTTACCTAGCCTAGTTAAAGTGACATATAACATGGATTTATGCAGCTGTTGCGGTTTGGAGTGCTACAAAACCCCACTATATAAGGCATCCCTAGTTCAGGATATCATTTCCATGTCCCACACTGCCTTAGAACTGCTCAAAACTACCTAAAACTGATAGTCATTTTGTTGGATCACATATCCTACACCCCTCAAACCTACCCGGAACTGTTCATCAATTTCCTGGATCCCCATGTGCAAGAACACAACTGTAAATGTAACATCCACTCACAGCCACATAATAAACATCACAGGAAACGAAAAAATAAGGCAAAGAAAGAGATCAACTTGGCAAAATATTACATAAATCAGGTGGATGAAATGGTTGATTTCGAGAAATCTGCATATCTGTTCCGGTGATCTTCCACAGCTTGTAGGAGGCTCGCTCGCTGTTTTTTGTCATCCGTTATGAACGCAGCATAGTCGGTATTCAATTTTACCATACGTTCTGCTGCATCATTAACTACTAGGGATGGTGTGAACGTGAGGTTCACGTTCGCGTTCTGTGTGTGAACCTCGGAAATTTAGAGGTTCGCGCTCACAACAGAACCTTGGTAGGTTCTGCACTGTGAACCTTTTTCATATATTACAATTTTCACTTCATTATAACATATTTGGTTCTTATTAATTGCATTTCAACTGCGGGCCACTCTACCACTGCGGGTAGGTTTGAGGGGTGTAGGATATGTGATCCAACAAAATGACTATCAGTTTTAGGTAGTTTTGAGCAGTTCTAAGGCAGTGTGGGACATGGAAATGATATCCTGAACTAGGAATGCCTTACATAGTGGGGTTTTGTAGCACTCCAAACCGCAACAGCTGCATAAATCCATGTTATATGTCACTTTAACTAGGCTAGGTAAAATCGTCACACTCAGACTTTAGGGGAATCCCCTATTTTCTGCTGCTATTCTTCCAGTTCAATGTGCGCACGGATGCAGGGGACGAGTTACAAAAAAAAGTAGCCAGAATATGTTTTTAAGGTATAAGGCATGGGAATCGGACTGAAAACCTGGACTTTTTGAAAGTCGGTCAATTCTGAACAACCCTAACGCGATGCTAACACCAGATTACGACTGCAACAAAGGAAGCAAATAAATATGCCAACTTATATCGTCGCTAGCGCCACTATTTTATTGTTTATTAATTGTATTCAACCGGCCAATTATCATATTTTTGCCTATTCCATTGTTCGCGAATAAAGGTATTGCGAGCTGCTAGAATAAAACCCCTATGAGCCGTGTAATATTATCTACATATGCTTGATAATGAAGTATTCGAGTGAAAAGCAAGGGCCTGAGGTAACATTTTGTTATCATTTGACTGGTCCGGCCCGCGGGCGATTTGAAGGCTTGAATCCGGCCTGCGACGCAATTTGAGTTTGACACCCCTGCCCGAAACCCTGAACTAATTATATATGCCATAAATTTTGACACGCCGATGAGGAACACTGATTGTTGATGGGGGTCATGTTGTTGTGGATGAGAAAGAACAGATCGAAATCTCTCCATATACCTGCAACATCAACCATCATCAACTGGTAGACACAGCTTCTCTGGAGACAGACCATCATCCATCATGCTGCCACCACTTCAGACAAAGACCAACTTCACACCTTGTGGAGTAAACGAAGTAGAGGAAAGATCAGGTTGCTATGGATTACAAGATCTGTTCTGATTCAGCCCTTTCCACCCATTCTGATAAAACATGTGTCTCAACTTTCCAGCAACCAGTGTTCCTGTCATCATATTCATCAACTAATTTATGTACTTACTGTGTCTATTTGTAACTGTAACTGTTTATCTTGCCATTGCATTAAACTGCCTTCTATTTATCTTTGTGTACATAAAGAAGGAGCTGAAAAATATGACTTTTTGTAACAGAATCGGCTGAAAAATATGATTGTTGTGATACAGCCGGCTGACAAGATTTGAATCCCACCACTGCTAATATGTAATATGTTGATGGTTGGCGACTGCTCTATTGATGCATATTTCCCTGTCACAACCATTGGATATTCAATTGATGCACACCAATAAAAAGATGTCGAAGTATTACTGTCGAAGTCACATCTCAGGACCATAACTCCTCCACCGAATATTTATGTAAACACATAAACCTACATCGACTAATAATGTGACGACTTCCTCCATACCTTATCGCTCTTTCCTGTTGTACCGCACTGAGACGCAAGCTCTCCAAACTCATTATGTCTCGTGGAGTGTGTTGTACTTCGGTTGACGGCACGTCAAGAGACTCCGAATTTAGTATGACGGGGCGATTGAGATTTGGGTAAGCGTCCTTGAGTCTATGCACAAACTCAATACCTTTCTTTGCCAACACGAATTCGCATCTGCAATACAACAACACGTAACTGTATATATATCTCATAGCTCAGTGGTTCTCGGCCAGAATTCGCTGAGCCAGTCTCAAGGGTTAGATAGAGGTTAAGGCACACAGCAGACTAATATACGGCAGAGGTCACACTTATTCAGAGTAAATATTCATTGAAATCTGTTTGTTTTTGTAAAAATCAAGCTTCATTAGTTTTGATCATACAAAACTGGTGTACCCACAGTAAATTTTTGGCATCGATCAGTATTCTATAATGTAATTAACGTGTGATTTGGTGAAAATTTAGGGTTTGCCAAAGGCTTGTGGATTAGCTAGGTTAGTTAGGAACACACTGCCATAATGTGAGAATAGCTCACAAGGCGAAGTCGAAGGTAGGGGTAACGCATCCAACAGCAACCTTTTATGCATCCTGCACAAGTGCACATAATGGCTACGATTTTACCAGAATTGGTCATGGCCAATTGTAAGGTACTTCTACTTTTTGCAAGTCCTCAAGTCGGTTTTGCCTACCTGCAACACTTACTCAAGTAGGTAGTTACTCTCCACCTTTTGAATTTGGGATATGTTTCTATCATGTTTATGGTAACTGGGCGGACTAGCCCCTGTATGACGGTGACCAAATATTGTTTCTGAAAACTGTATGATTTTGTAGTGTCATCAGTCATTTCGTGTTAGTCGCACTCGCGAAGATGCATCTTGCGATTTCAAAGGCAGACTCCTTTGACCAACTACTAAAAACTATGTGACGTCTCAAACAAATCCACTTTTGAAAATTGCTTACTTGAGTAATTTTCCAAGTTTCATGTTTCCAACTGAAGTAGGCTGCTTTTGACATGTCTTGGAAATCGCTACTTCTATTTGGAACAGAGCAGGAGCCTACTTTGCTACTTCTACTTTAGTACCAGCAATGACTACTATGGCCACCTCTGGATTTTACCTGTTTATTTATAGATGCTAGGCAGATATTAAAGTCTGTAGAAAAGCACACTTCTCCTGAAGAGATTAATGAATGATTTGAATTTCTATATCCGCCGAGAGTGTGACATTTATCGAGTTGGATGGAGCCGGCAGTTAACAATTCAGTCGGATGGTATCATAACCCCGGCTTGTTCCAGATTCAGTCATTCATCAGATTCTTCCAAAGCTGGTTGGTGCCACGACACATAGGCCAGTAAAAGTGACGAAATTGCACAGTAACATCACATTCAATTATAACACCGCGAAACAACTGTTTCACGTTATTCTGAAGTTCTGTACCCCAAATGGCGCGTTCAATTATGATACCATTCGTGCATGATTCCAAAAAGCGACTCACCCTGGAAACCACTTGGCGTGTTCTATCCACGGCTTGTCATCATACTCCCAATTTTGAAGTCCCCCATCGCAATAGAAGCATTTCGTTTTATCTGATTCCCCTGATTCACGGAAACCACTCTTTTAGTTGCGAAACGAAATCCGCAGTCAGCACAGACCTACCTAGAAAAAACAAGCCCGCTTTTGCGAACTGTTCAACCGAAGCTCTGATTCTTTGCCCAGGCCAACGCCAGTCGAAAGTTGCTATTCTTTGCTCCAATGACATCATGTCCGGGTTCATGGGGTTTAGACACGGGAACCTTTCCTGTTGAAACCACTGTTGTCCAAAAGGCGGATCAGCGATCTCTCCGTGGCTGGAAGCAAGACGTTTACTTTGCTCTCGCTGCAGTTTGTCCAATCGAATACGCTCGGAGTCGACCATCGGTTCGTTACCAGAATATTCACCTCGCGCAAACCTAACAAGACATTTTTGGATGTGATCAGTCATTACCACTGCGATTTTTCGACCGAAAAAATGCAAAAAATTTGATAAAAAATAACTGATATTTCAGAAATTTTCTTATTACTGGCATATCTATATACAGTATGGGTGTTCGAAAAAACTTTTTTCAAAAAATGGTTGAAATTTCAATTTGGTTGACCTCGGCTTCTGATGGTTAAAATTGAGTCAATATTGGTGTAGGACGTTTTTTTTTAAATATTCAGGCAACCTGATGATTCAACATACGAGCTGATGAAATTTGGAAAAAAGTGTTTTGAACACCACTAAATACAGTGATTATTTCTAGCCATACGTTTAACTGATACACGAAGGTATAGGCTACATATATAGATAGGCAATCTATGGTATCACAGTGAAAATAGTTTCCATGAACATTTCACTAATCTGATACTGCACTAAAACCGTTAAATCCTGAAAAGGCTGGTTATGACTATGACTTACTGGCAATTGCGGAAATTTTTTTTGTGTTGTTCTGATACGTTGTCCGTGGGCATCCAGTTGCAAAGAATGCCAGAGCAAGAGAAGCACTGTGTCCAGTCCAAATAACCGAGGTAGAATAATCCCTGTTTCGCCAACTCACTTACCAAATACGGAGAGGATGGCCATCTCGCAAAGCTCTTTCTGAAACACAGGATGATATACGTCTGTTAATATCACATCATTAAGGGAATGCCGAATGTCAATTTGATTATGACAGACATCAACAATCTCGCTACTTAGTCATACAGCTCTCACGTGCTGTGGCTGCCAGAGTAGATCAGTGATGATCACGGCAGTTTTGGAGGACGTTTGATGCCAGATGACCTGCGATTTCCCGAATTGGGTCTTCAGAATGCGAGACCAGTGGTTCAAACGCTGAGTTACCGTTGCTATTTAACAATTTTGATGCAAATTGGAGATGAGTAATTTACATTGACTAGTCTAACAATCACAGCGTTAACTAATGTAATTTTCTTTAGATCACTGGTTTCCAACCTTGGAGTCGAACAAAGGTTTTGTTCAGGCCGCGATCATTGCATTGACTTTGGTTCTATAATACATTTTACTAGAACAGAATTCATAGCTTAATTCTATACAAATTTCAATCCAAATGAGAATGAGATATTGTCAATGTAACAGTAAATATTGTGGTCAAATAATTGAATTAATTCTAGCAGATGGTCTTGCTTGACACTGACACTACATGTAGGCTAGGTCCTCAGTAGCTAAGCAGAATTAACGTTTTCATTGCCATAGAGATGCATTTGACATTTTCTAGTGCTTTCACAACGTCCATGTCCGATTCTATACTAAACAAAATTATACAGTGATATCCAGCACTTATTAAATGTATCAGTGTTAACTCTGAATCGATGCTACGCCAAACCTTCTCTCCAATTCGCTGTGTAAGTTGGAGGTCTTCAATCTGTCTTCGTGTGCTTGATCCATGTTTGTAAACTGGCTTACAAACGTGATGAATTTCTTTTACTCCTCAGCGTGTTGTAATAAAATTCCAGAGAGCTCTTTGATTGCTTCGATGATATTAGATTGCAGATTGCATGTAGCCTACTACCTGTTCTGCAACTAACAATATTTTGTTATCTTCTAAGCAAGGAATACAGGATGAGACAACATCCGGGTTAGAATCCCGGTACGTTTAGCGTTATATATTTGGTGTGTCAAGATGGTTCTCAGCGTCAACACCTGTGTGCAGTCAGTAGGATCTTTGGTGTGCACGAGACACCGAATTCCATATTGGGACAATGTACATTATTGTTTAGCTCTGTTTCACTGCTCAATCACACTCCCCATCAAGAAGGGATGATTGGTGTGCGGTATGGGCATTTCGAAGTTGCAGTGCAACTATCACTACAAAAAAAAATTAGACAAATTTGGTCTCAAATTTAAGAAATGAGGATGATTTGGTCTCATTTTCAGCAATTTCAGTCTCACTGATGAATTGAGGTCTTAAAATTGAGACTGATTCAGCTGTTTAAGACCATATATAATTGTCACAATTATTTGGTCTTAAAAATGAGACCAATAAAAAGCATCTCATAAGACATATTGTGCTTATTAAGACAGTTTTTGATGTGTTAGTATTTTTGGTCTTGTTTTTAAGACAAATTTCGCTGATCAAGAAACGACATGATTTGTGGTCTCAAAAATGAGACCGGAAAGTTGACATGGTTCAGGAGCTCTAAGACATAACTAGCTTAATGAGACAGTTTTTGATTTGTCAGTATTTTTGATCTTGTTTTTAAGACAGATTTCGCTAATCAAGTAACAACATGATTTGTGGTCTTGAAAATGAGACCGGAAAGTTGACATGGGTCAGGAGCTCTAAGACATAACAAGCTTATTGAGACAGTTTTTGATGTGTCAGTATTTTTTGTCTTGTTTCTAAGACAAATTTCACTAATTTCACTAATCAAGAAATATCATGATTTGTGCTCTTAAAAATGAGACCGGAAAGTTGACAATGGCCAAGAGCATAAGACATAACCGGCTTTTTGAGACAGTTTTTGATTTGTCAGTATTTTTGGTCTTGTTTTTAAGTCGGATTTCGCTAATCAAGAAACAACATGGTTTGTGGTCTTGAAAATGAGACCGGAAAGTTGACATGGGCCAAGAGCATAAAATTAGACAAATTTGGTCTCAAATCGATTTTTTAGAAAAAGAAGTCTCAAAACCAATTAGCCTTACCAAGTAGGCCTACATTCTGTCTCAAATCGGTTTTTAGCAAAAAAAGTCTTGAAGACCAATTAGTGTTACCAAGTACTTTCCGTCTCAAAAGTAAGACCCAACTTGATCGATAATAGAAGCACTGCTTTGGAGGCATCCTTTTCAATGTTAGGTTCTGAGTGAAGGGGGAGAGTGAGAGAGACCGTGGGACGATACTCATCTAAGGACTTCACAGACACAGCTAGTTTATCGAGATAATTTTTAATGCTTCAGTGTTTTTGGTCTTGTTTTTAAGACGAATTGTGCAGTATTTTTGGTCTCATTTTACCCACTCACCATAAATGCTATTTTTGACTCAGACAACCATATATTGATCTGAATAGTACATGTGAGTAGTAAGTGGCATGTACCTTGATAACTATATCTAGTGAATATCTTGTAAACTCCTTAGTACAGTATCATCCCAACACTGCTAATTCTGGTCTCTCATGCTTCCCCTTCGCTCAGACCCTAACATTGAAAAGGATGCCCCCAAAGCACCCCTACTATTTTCGATCAATTCCGGTCTTACTTTTAAGACAGAAAGTACTTGGTAAGACTAATTTGTCTTTAAGACTTTTTTTGCTAAAAAATCGATTTGAGACAGAAATTAATTGGTAAGACTAATTTGTCTTTAAGACTTTTTCTGCTAAAAAATCGATTTGAGACCAAACTTGTCCAATTTTTTTTTGTAGTGTATTTTCTGTGATGTAAATGACCATTGTAGTCGACAAACACCATGAGTACCACAAACATCAACACCAGTAAGTTTACTGTAATTTCATTTTAAACAACCTTAAATACTTACTTCAAAGGTATGTGAGTAAACAGAACTTGTCACTGATCTAATTTGCTGAAAACAAATTTTCATTTTGATACCGGTAGTTGAAGAAAGTCAAAAATAGTGTTAACGTGCCAAACCAAAAATCTCAGAGCCAACCACAACCAAAATAAAAATATGCCAAAGTTGTACCCTAAATACACCAATCGCTAACATTGCTCAGTACTAGAGCCCGACCGATATTGGATTTTTGAGCCGATACCGATAAAACCGATATCCAGTACCTTCACCGATAAGCCCGATAAATTCAGCCGATATTCAAAAGATATGGAATCTAGCTCAAGGCGCATATTCAACACCTCAAGAGTATTTAATTGAACATGTTTACAGCCATTGCTATACTTAACATGAAATGAATGATCTGGGGGGCCATAAAAATATATCAGTAGCACCAGTCTAGCAGTTGCAGATTACAATTCACGAAGCATAATTTCTCTGCGTTTTCTCCAGGGAGTGAACTTGTGTGGTATTCATAAATGATGAAGGCTATACGGTACTAAACACAGTGAACAGTCTTTCCCTTGGTACCGTAGTTGGTAGCACAGCAAGAACTAGGAATCTTTGTTTATTTTGGTTCCACGACTGCAGGGGATCTTTTCTTCATTGGTTCCACCAAATATTGATATTCTTCTGGCAGTGCACCTGGAGCCTTCAGAACATCATTAACAGCTGAAGAGAATGTACAAAACAACTCAAATTGTTCACGTCAGCTCCACCCATCCCCTTGACTATGACCACTGACCAGCATTTCAACAATCAGCTGATCAATCTTTTACACACTGTCAGAATTGGCCCATGTCATTATGGAATCAAAAATATTCGTATGAATTATTGGCTCTTTTTGCTTGATTTTCTTGCACTCTATGCCCGCATATTCGTTATCACGGAGGCCCCTCAGTCAGATGACTCCATACATTACTGGTATTTTTCGCTTTGTTGGTACCGAGCCTTGGCTTGTGAGCTTCCTACACAGACACCCACAGCACTACCTACAGGTAAATCTTTACACGCGACCTTTTTCTGTGTCATCACGACGGTCAGTCCAGCTTGAATGAAGTTTTCATTTCTCAAATGAATCGATTGAAATCTTCTGCATACAACTTTCTATTCACTCGATGTCTTCTCTCTGTCCCTGGTGTTCGATCACCGCAGGGGGATTCCCCACTGAAGTCACTGGGGCATAACGGCGAAATTATATTTTTCACGTAGGGCTACGGGCTTGTGTGCATTGCAGCTTGGCCATTTATCTTTATAATTTAATGACATTCAGTGAAGACTTTGCGTCTTCTCTGACTCCTTACGACCATGTTGTGACGTCACGAAAATGGCCGATATTTTTTTACCTCCAGTGGCCGATACCGATATTTCTTTCCAAGTGTGATATCGACTCGATATTATCGGCGAGCCGATAATCGGTCGGGCTCTACTCAGTACTCACATTCCTCACAACCCATTGGTTGGTGCTGTACAGTCGAGAAACTCACAAATAGTCTGGCTGTGTGCACCAGGATGGAATCTCGGTCTTTTTTCAGAATAAATCCTGCATGACTTTTCTTGCATGACAGAGTCGACTCTGCAGCGAATCAGTGTTGCCACTCCAGGTTCGTGAAAAACAACTTGATTTGCCAACTAAATAACCCTATATCGTCAAAAAATACACTTGTTTTGAAATATAGTCCAAAACTATTGAGTAAATCAAGAACGATGAAGAAAATTCATTAACAACAAAAACATGATGAGAACTCAGCAACTGACAAAATCGACAAGTTTTCTGCTATTTTTTGACATCTGACAATATTGCCAGGTATTTTATTTACCCATTACAAAATTTAATTCAGCTCAAAAGTAAAAAGGTGTGAGGTTGAGGGCTATGAAAGTCGGTGGAACATCATACGTACTCAAATTTTTGGAGTTTCTCACTGTCAAATTCCTATCTACATAGGAATTCATTTCAATTTATTGCTAGAAATTTCATCATTTCAATACACCACAAGACTGCGATACAATGAAAGATAGGAAGGTGTCGAAACGACTTGGGGTAGTCTTCGAAATCAGACAAACCACCTGGCCTAGGAACAGAAAAGGCCTATTTCAGTCTTTGTCATATCAATTTCACCAGTACTATACGATCAGGTTTACTAACTGCCAGTCCAATAGATTAAATCTCAGGATGATAAACAGTCTGTAGACGAATATTAATTGCTATCTCTTCAAGTGCAAATTGCTTGAAGCACATCATCATTCACAAGTGTTTTTTCATGAAAAACACGAGATTTGCCGAACTCCGAAAAAAATGCACTAAAACGCCAGGTCAATTCAAAATACACCAGATTTAGTGAAAAACACTAGGAGTGGGCGAGTGGCAACACTGTGCTACGAGACAAGTGGGTTACTCTTACCGAATCCAAATTACTACACCAAGCCAGTAACAAGAGTTCCCTTATTGTTAACCTCGGGAATCCCCGCTGTACATCTACTCTAGCATTACTCTTCCAGTACAGTGCTGTGTAGTTGACGAGCACTGCTAGATCTCTATACTAGAATAGAGATGAATAGCGGGGATTCCCCTGGTTAACAATCAGGGAAGCATCTTTACGTGCCATCTATAGATAACTAACCTACGGTGACTCTGCACTGATTACGAAAATATAAATTTTATTCCGCTCGCGACCCTGGAGCCCCCCACAATCAGCCTCGAATTTTTCATTGTTATGGAGATTGGCATTGAGACGCAACAATGCTGTCTGGCGAAACGAGAGATTGGAATTGGGACGCAACAATGCTGTCTGGCGAAACGAGAGAGTTACTCTCTGGCGTCAGCATACACTTTACATACAGAGGGTTGCCCGTAAACTCGGCCCGTCGAATTCGGCTCTCGGTCACGTCGGCCGTCGGTGAATTCGGCCCTCGGTGAATTCGGCCCTCGGTGAATTCGGCCCTCGGTAAATTCGGCCAGGGCCAGAGTAACAACAACAGTTACAATACCATTATCTAACCTTAACCCTAATCCTAACCTAACCTAACCCTAACCCTAATCCTAACCCTAATCCTAACCCTAACGCTAATCCTAACCCTAAACCTAACCCCTAACCTCCAAATCACTTGATAATATTATAATTATGTAATATAATACACATTATTAGTTCGTAATACAATGTTCTCCGAGGGCCGAATATACCGATTGAATTCGGCTGTCGGTAAATTCGGCCCCGTAAACATCGGCATATATTAGGCTTACCATACGTCCTCTTTTAAGAGGATTTGTCCTCTTTTTTGACTTTTTTGAAAGTGTCCTCGGAGGACGCCCTTTTGTCCTCTTTTTTGAGATTTAGAGCAAATTGCGAGTGATATGCCGCATATCAGCACAGAAGTGAAGCTCCGACGGGTATTTCGGAGTGAAAAACGGTGATTTTAGCTCTGGGCGAAAAGATGACCTTTTTTTTTTTTTTTTTTTAGTCAACCGATCACAAAGTGGGGAAAATTAACCGGTTTTTGAGAATTTCACTCCGGTTTTGCAAGTTGCAAATTTCTGAAAAAGTGTCCTCTTTTTTGATTTCCAAAATATGGTAAGCCTAGCATATATGTATATATTTATACGCATACCCTGTTCTCCAAATCACTTGATAATATTATAATTATGAAATTAATTCACATTAATAGTTGGTAATACATTTTTATAAAAAATTCGCCGAGGGCAGAATTGACCGAGTAACCAGTGAATTGACCGGTGAAATCGGCCGTCGGTAAATTCGGTCCCCGTGAATATCCGCGCTATCTCCCGTGATTACGCGATCTACGCATACCCTGACATCCAAATCACTTAATAATAGTATAATTATGTAATTGATTCATGTTAACGATTGGTAATACATTTTAATACAATATTCTCGGTGGGCCGAATTTACTGATGTAATGGCCGAATTTGCCTGGGCCGAATTTACTTTGGGGCGAGTTTACTGGCAACCCATACAGAGCACCTATATTGATGTTTTCACTCATCTGATAATAGACACTTACGTGACCTTTGACACGAACCAATCAGGTTGCAGCAGGATGTAAACAAAGAACAAGCCCGGGCAAGCTTACTATGAGTTCTTATGGGAAAAGGTTGAAAAATGAAGGTTTTAAGCAAGATTACGTTGAATTGGGGATGACTGGCCCTAATGAATAGTAATAGCGTAGAGCTAGTATGTAGTTGCAGCTTTTAATCTAGGATGAACATGAATGGTGGCAAGTACGCACCAGCGTGCTGTGTCCAAATACACGGGTTTTTGACAACTTTTCGGATTAAGCGACGATTGTTGTATACTATACTATAGGATTGTGGTAATGCATATTTTGACAATTTCATAGGCTCCAGGTCTCGAGCAAAATTTTCAAGCATATCTCATGTTCAGAAATATATATACTATCAAATATAGCTGCTGCCACACATCACAATTTTTGTGTATTTATTATGAAACTTGAAAGCTATGGAGATTCTATCGAATTTATGGATTTGAGTGGAACAGCATCTTCTTCTAACACCGCGGAGAAAGCTTCGAAGTATTTCATGGAGCGCTACGCACACGATTTAGGGATAAAGATTGAGGAGACAATCCACTCTTTTTGGAAGCAATATTCTAGTGAACAGCCAATGTTATCGCAACTTGCGGAAAAGTGAGATAACACACTCAATGGAAATACACGTTCTCGGAAAATTCATTATTGATTCGTCTTGCACTTGTAAGACAGGGTAAGTAAGGAAAAAGACATTTTTTCAGAGACTCCTGCAATAGATATTTTAACCATGATTTATTTTCATATTAGGTTCTGATATATGCTCTCATGCATATGCATTGATTAAGACAATCCAGCACCTGAAGCTAAAAGGACTACATTGTGATTTGCATCAGCATCAGTGAGCTCCATTGTGATTGACAAGCAATCTATCCACCGTACTCGCAACCGATCAACTCCTGCCTCAAGGTAGATTTTGGTGTATCTGGTGTCTTCAGTTTTATAACATTCCACCAAACACAAATATTCCTAGAACATTTTCTTCTGGAGAATTGTTCATTCAACAAATTAAGCATCTAAATAAGCTTCAATGCTGCTGGAATATCTAGACATGCACTGTTGGTACAGGCTGACCTTGGCACCGCGCAAATACGATCCGTATCATGCTATTAGGCATTACGATATTCACAATGGAACTGAATTTGCACAATTGCCGAATATGTTGCGTCATTCATTTTTAATTTTCAAGCTTGAATTAGAGTATGCAATTAGTCCGTATTTGGTTAGTTGTGATACACAATGCTGCATAGTATGACACCGAACAAAATTTTATACTCCTTGATTCTTCCGATCAGCTGTTCAATATGAATACGTTCTCACGCCATCTTTCTTGTTGTGGAACAGTCTTGCTCAGGCATTTGACGTTGTGTAAATCATGTGCAGGAATATTTAAATCTAGATTCAATTTCTTGATTTCAGACTCAATGGTGAATCCCTTTTCTGCCATGATAGCATTGCCTGGCTCACCATAGCTGAACTCCATCATTTTCTTGCATTTCTTGTCGAATCCACATATTTAACTAATATTTCGATCTGAAATGCTCCCTGTGAACAGTTCCTGCATAAAAGTAAGTGTACCGAAATCCATCAATCCTTTCAAAGTTGTATGTGATTTATTGACAGTCAATAATCATTCTAGATTTGAGAAATCATGAATGAATGCAAATGGTGCATTTTTACGAACCACATATCTACATGGCCAAATCGCGATTTAATGAAGCAGTTACATGTGGCTGAACCAATTGTTTAATAGTATGCTTACAGCAATACCATAAATTTGACGTCAGTAGGATAAGTCGGACAATTCAGAAAGAATTTAATGTAGTCTAGCATAAAATTTCAGCTTCTCCGCATCTTTTGACATTATGATGCTCCTCTGAGAACTGAACTTCACTGGCAATAATTGTCCGTCAATTTGTAATTTTCCTGGACGAGTTTCCTGTTTTGTGCTTCTATACTTCTTCCAGAAATTTGATTTTCTTGCGTTTTATCCATCGACTTCCTCTTTCTGCAGCTTCATGAAAGAAATCCATCAAGCCTGCACAAAATATATAATATGTTTATTTTACAGAGAGCAATACTGCTGTGCAGGCACCTATCAAGGCGTACTCGTCCGACTCGTGCAACGTATCACCGCTACCAATTTCAACCATTCATCTCATTATTGAATATATATTGCTCTCAACAATTTCAATACATTACACACCATCAAGCAACAAGACTGGAGTGGAATAAAACTAGACACACACCAAGTCGATTGTGTCATCAAGTGTGACTGCATTTCAGATTGGACTCATTTTGAAACACAGAATTGTTTCATCTAGATCAGGGGATCTCAAAGGGTGGGCCATGGCCCACTAGTGGGCCACAGAGCATTTCGAGGTGGGCCACAGAGCTATTTGGAAAATCTCAGAATTAATGTAAGTTTAGTTCTGTTTCTTATGTTATTCGCTAAAAATATATTCGTATTATCAAATTATACGTAGGCTACATAGCTACAAAGCTTTTCATCCGACCCTGATTAGACGTAGTGGCACGTATAAAGTCAGCATGTACAAATCGAAAACGTTAGGGGGAAACGATGGCTTTTTCTACTGGCTATGACAACCTACGGCTAACAGCAACTAAAATAATTTCAAGCGTATAATAACTGGAAGATAATGCTGAAGTAACCAAGTAGCCTATTCCGGCAGCGTCATATGCCGTATGCCGTTGAAAGGGGTATGCAATGAATTCGCAATGAAGTGAAATTGATGTACAGATTTACTCTACTTCGGCAGGCCGTGTTATTGTAAGCTAAAAATAGCCATAATTGCAAATTATTAGCAACTTCTGGCGGAGGTATACTGCACCACCTCAACGAATCTTATTGGATTGAGGATTTATCGGAGCGCATTATTATTTGAAGTCGGTTTAAAATGTCCGGCCTGTAAATCATTGTACACATAATGTAAGAGTCACAGGAATGGATTGTATCATTGGATTGAATATTCTGACATCGCAACTTCAGTTGTTTCGGTACAAGACATACAAAGTACATCATGCATATTGAAAAATCTTTTTTCACTTCTCTGTAGTACCCCATCCACCAATGAATTGTTCGATGCTGGCCCAGAATGATTATAACATTCCTCACAATAGTATCACTAAAGTCCCAATCACACAGTGCGGGGATCTGATCATTGTGTTTCGCGACGCGAATGGAGCAGCGGGCGGAAATAATCTACTTAGGAGTTTTAGCTTATGGTCTACCAGGGCCGTAACTACCGCACTCACACCCCCAATGGGGGAACTCGAAGGGGCCCAAGATTATGTCGTTGGTCGTTTGTTGGAGGATATTTATTCAACTTGAAAATTTTTTTTCGCACTTCGCGCGATTTCATAGCCCGGGAGATCGAGATTTAAATATCATCAGTTAGAGAAAAACGCGCATATTTTAGAGAAATAGGCATATCGGCGCAGTCCATGACCACGAATTAAACAGAATTATGACTCTAAGATATCAGGTGGGCCAAAGCACATTTTTAAACCGGAAAATGGGCCACGGCCAAAAAAGGGCTGAGAACCCCTGATCTAGATTCTAGATTATGTCACAATTCAATTTTTGGTACAATAATAGATATGTCATTTTATTAATAAAATGAGAATTCAGATGACTACAAGGAAGTCCACATGCCTTTATCCAGATTTTACATTCTTCCATGCATGTTATTGGCTCTGGGAAAGGTAAAAGCGCACACTAGGAAAGGTCTGGGTAGCCATCTCCATATTACACAGGCTATTAGCACAGTGTTTATCCGGCATTTATCCTGATTCATCACACGAGCTAGATTTCAGCTGGGAACGGATCATGTTGCCTAACATATATCATATTAATATGATCATTGAATATGCATACAGGTGTCGAGTGTAACAGTAATTTGCTAGATAATGATACAGACTTTAGACTGTACTATACACGAATGTCCATTCCATAAATAGAACGCATATAACGCCAAGCCCACCTAATGGATACCACACATATCCTGACTCAGGATTCCTCTAATACATGCTATTCGGTACGACAATCCTATAGTATACGACTAAGGATAATACAGCAATAGTTGCTTCATCCGAAAAGTTGTCAGAAATTCATTCATTTGGACATACCATGCTGATGCGTGCTTGCCACCATTCATGCTTATTGTAGGTTATAACACTGCAAATACATACTAGCTCTACGTTATTACCATTCACCAAAGCCAGCTATTCCCAATTCAATGTAATTTTGCTAAAAACCTATATTTTTCAACCCTTTTCCATAAGAGCTCATAGTAAGCTTGCCCGGGCTTGTTCTTTGTTTACATCCTGCTGCAACCTGATTGGTTCGTGTCAAAGGTCACGTAAGTGTCTATTGACTTTCCTGTCTTAAATTCACATGCGAGTTACTCTCTCGTTACTCTCTCGTTTCGCCAGACAGCATTGTTGCGTCCCAATGCCAATCTCCATAACAATGAAAAATTCGAGGCTGATTGTGGGAGTTCCAGGGCCAAGAGCGGAATAAAATATATATTTTCGTCATCAGTGCAGAGTCAGCTTTCGATTGATACCCGTTTTACCAAATTTAATGCTCGGCAAGCTGGTCAAAAATGACCGTCAAATTGCCTGTAGCCAAATGGAAATTGTGACGTGATACACTGATACAATTTCACTGAGCCGTGAGATATGCTTGTGTCGACACCATATAGGACACTATGGGAAAACGGGAGCTTCCGTTGCATAGTCACAATGTCACATTCGATAGTGTCATCATCATCATGGTATACCACCTCACTGAACGGGCAGATACATTGTTCAATGTGGGGACTATCTGAATTGTCCGAGGTTTCTTAGACGGGTCTTTCCACCGTCATGTTGAGTAATCACCGCAACAGGTCGGGAATCCTGATTCATCACTGCAGATTCCAGGCAGGGTCAGGCGGATATATTAGCCTTTATAAGCTGGAAATATATATATGTTGGTATATAGACCTACCGGTATAACGAGCTATGTATAATAATGAATTATACTCATATTGGCATGGAAATTCGGTAATATCCTAATGGAATTTTCGTGGGATATGACAGATGTTGACTGGATTAAAAATCTATGTTGTCTCACGCTGTTTGCTACGATGAATAATGTTTAACAGCCTTCATATTTTGTAATATTAAGGGCTGTACCTACTAGGACATGCCGACGGTTCTTATGATATTGATGTGTTCGCTATTGTTTTGGTAGACCAGGGCTAGGCTACTATAGATCTCTCTCGAGGCGATTGACACATGATTCGCACGTGAATTGAAGACAGGAAAGTCAATTGTCAGATGAGTGAAAACATGAATATAGGTGCTCTGTATGTAAAGTGTATACTGACGCCAGAAAGTTCCCATATATAGTCGAACCTTGATTTATGACTCGAGGAAATAAAAATCCAAATTAGGATGCGCTAGCGGTTGAAACAAGTTATTCAGGACTATTTATTCTGCTGTTACTACAAATCATTCTGATTTAGTACGTCTTTTTCATGCAACTAATTTTTCTGTTATGCAGAAAACAAAATTAAAACATTATTTATATATTACTATTCTAAAAGCCCTACCGGTAGAACGCGATTTGAAATAAGATCGCGATAAAATTGAATTCATGTTAAGTGCAATGAATGATATCACCAGCCAATCACGTAACTATCAGGAACCTTCAAACTCAGTGAGATTCTCAGATTTTAGGGGTAAGTGTGATGAATTTCCACCCGCGAGATAATTTTGTAGTTTTTGCGTTTGGACACAACGCCGATATAGCTGAGATATTGGCCAGTTTGATGCAAATTAGACTGAATTTATTACTTACTATAGGGCGGACCGGTTAGTTTAAAAATTAGACTGGTTACTTGGCAATGGCTCAGTCTGCGAGATTCAACTTTACGCTACTTGTGGAACTGTTTTTTGTTTCAAATTATTTGATTTTCATTCATCCGTATGGCGAAATTCTTGGAACAAAGACAGCGACAGAAAGCTAGTACAGGGCTGTCGCTCAAGTTTTTCGGTAGGTTGCGCGCGAGAAATCCATAAACAAAACAGTCACAAAGGATTCAATCCGAATTTCACCACTCAATGGTGTAATTATATGGTGCCGGCTTATTTATCGATCACCATAATATTTTGTACCCCAATACGATGGATATAAATCGCCGATGATATGTCGCGCATTTCCTATATATGTGCCGATCATTTTCGAAATGCACACTATCTAGCTATCGCGTAATCAATGTAATGTGCATCGAAGATGAAACAAAATATTCTGTATTCAGCTACGAAACCTAGAGACGGCGATTTACGCGTAGGATGTTTGAGACTAGTACGTAAAGATCCACCAGGTTAGTAGTGACACCAGCCCCGTCGCAAGTTGCGCCTTTTCACGAAGAAAAGCATCTGTGTTACAGGGCAAAGCTGCGTGTATATTGGGCCTGGAGACCATCGCAGTGAACAATATAGATTATCAACCTACTCTTGTTTCGGGAATGAAAATGTGAGCATCTTTGACTTAGCGAAATGGGGTTTCTATTACACCGGATATAAAGACAGGACGAAGTGTTTCAGGTAAAACAAATGCAATAGATGATATGAGGCACAGTTTTCTCACATATAGGCTGTAAATCATATTGTAGGTAACAGGTCAGTGTTTTTTAACCTATTTCTGTTAACGAGGACCCCTAAATTACTTAAAAGCTACCTGACAGTTAAAAAAGTTCATCACCTTCGCTTGTAACCTGTGTTGAGCGCAAATAACGACATATCCTTTAAAGGACACTATAGTATTATAGTTTTAGTTTCAACATTGACCCTTCATTGACCCCGTAAGGCTGGTCTGCGTATACCCCCAAGGGGTTAATAAACCCCAGGTTAACAGCCCCCTGGCATAGGCCTATACAACGATATACACAAACATAATAGTCTGGCACTCAAATTATCTTCTTGGCGAAGTATAAATAACTTCATGCTGACTAGCACAGTATAAGTGGGCCTATTAAATCGTGTTTTCACCCTTACCAGCTGTGGAAGTGACGTGGAAAACTGGGAACGTGGTGTCTTCCCCCGTGACCCTAGATTCCACGAAAAGGACTGTCGACTGATTCGCGGTGAGGAGTCTCAGAACGTTACACCAGAACGGAATCATTTTCGAGAATTGCTCAGGAATTTCACCCGCGATGCCTCGAAAGTAGAGGCAAACGGAGTGGTAGGTTTCATTTAAGCGCTGAAATGAAGATATTTCATAATGTATTATTTTTAGAAGCAAAGCCATACACTGTCAGCTACAGGTAAGCATAATAGAGAGAGAATTTAAGATCTGGAACTGCGATCGGTAGTATAAAGTACCGTAAATCGGACATCCAGAGGTTTGCCTCATGCCACTTAGTATGAGGCCTATCGTCACGGACAGAATTGAAGCGAATATCTATAACATAATTACGATCGGTAATATAAAGCGCCGTAAATTGGAAATCCAGAGGTTTCGCTTATAACACTTTGTAGGCCTACTTGGATACATTGATAAGCATGGGATTCGTTCATTTGCTATTTACAGACAGAAGAGTAGGCCTACGCCTTTATAGTTAAATGTCTTGTACTCCCCACAACGCATATACACAGGGCCAAACACCGCATTACGACTAAAACGGAGCATAGAAATACTTCTTTGTCATGATCCGACGATTCGTGGTTCATAATTGTATTCAATCGGCCAATCATTCCGTATTTGACAATTCTGTTGTTTGCTAATAAAGGTGTGGCTAGGGTAGAACCGCTGGGATGCGCATTATCTATTATTAGCATTCCACTGAAAAGCAAAGGCAGGGGTTTGGAGTTAACTATTTGGCATGATTTGACTGGTCGGACCCGCAAGCGATCAGGCGCCCGACCCAAATTAAGTTTAACACCCCTGAAGTAGAATTAAAGCTCATAGCGCTTTCTTATAATGGTACGAAGTACGTGTTGAATGTGGATGGGCGGATTTTCATATTTTATCATTTCAAAACATCAACTTCGACCTTGAGATGCTACACAAACAAATTGTTGAAATTTCGAATACCATTTTGGTGAGCATTATTTAGTTTGAAACACATTGCACTCTCGAGATACGGCGCATGAACATTGAGCTGCACAGTGACAAAATCGCACAGTGAGAGCGAACACATGGTGATAAACGTGTTACTAGTAGGCCCTGCAGTACGTGGAAATGCAATTATAAGAAATCGTTATTCCAAAATTACGCTTAGCTGGAATCGAAGTCACAGTGAGAAAAGACGACCGTAGACTTGGCAAAACAGACAGTATAGTTCTTGAGACCACACTATACCGTCTAGACAAGAACCTAATATGGTCCGCATCATCTAGTCTCAATAAAATGATCGGGAAAAGTTTAATGGTTGGAAAATTGTATTTGCGATCCTGGGAATCATTATAAGTATATTACCTTGAATTGAACAGAATGCAAATGTAATTCTCATATGATACGCATGCGTAGTTGCTCACCCCTGCGTAATATAAACCTGCTATATGACACAATTTGCCATACAATAATTTTACAGCAAGTACCACAAGACCGTCAAGTCATTCTAGTCAGACCACGTCAGCGATCAAAAAGACGTCATTGCCCGTGAGTATACCATTAGTAACGAGTATCATAGAATGTCAGTATTTATGTAATTTTTTGTTCGACAGAAATTGAAAATGGCCCAGGTTTTAGATCAAGCACATAGAGAAATGTTGCAAAAGAGCAACCTTCACATGGAATCAGACAGAAGGTTGGTAATGGTATGATTGTGTGGCACTGCAAGCCATAATCAATATCCGTCTACAAAGGTCTAAGTTGTCAATCATATATTTCATATCAAGTTACGCAAAGACATGAAATGTAGGTACCGAATAATCACTCACGAAATATGTTTCATCCAAACGTAATAAAATATTGTCGATTGCGATGCTGAGTCAAATAATAATTTACGCTCAATAACAATGCCAGAACGTTTAATGGTATCATTGCAACAATAAGGGAAAAATTAGTACCAGTTCACATTTGACCAACATTTACGCGCTGTCAGAGACCATCACCCCTAGTTACCGTTTTGTTGCCCCACTTAATCATAATAGGATTTTTCGGGTTGTAACAATCTTTTATAGTAATATGTATGCCTCGCATTTACGGGCAACAAAACTAGATCACTGATATATATGAGATTCAATGGCTATTTTATTGTTCATTTGTTTTAGAAAAACTTTTGTCAAGTGGCCGACGTATCCATCTCCATATTTACCTCGGACGTTAGCGCAGGACGGCTTCTTTTATCTCGGCAATCTCGACAGAGTTCAATGCTTCTCTTGTTCCGGGGTTTTGCGGAATTGGGCTCCTACTGACGACGTACGAGATCAACATCAAACTCACTTCCCCTGTTGCAGGTATACATCGTACACGACATCCTATGATATGATATAATCAACAACCAGTTTGCTATGCAACAGAATTCACCAGAACATCGAGGCAGGAAATATTGAAATGTCCGACGAGGAACGTAGGCTTGTAGATAGCGCGGACAACGAAAGACTTGCCGCATTACTGCCAAGTGGCGATGTCTCCGAGCCGCCTAATCCATGCCCAGAAGAACAGACATATCTGGAGGAAATGTTGCCTTGTTCCACTCCGATGAATCCACATATGACGTCACTTCACGCTCGAATGAATACATTCCGAGGCTGGCCCACAGGAAAAACGAAGGCAACGGTCGAGCAGTTGGCGAAAGCTGGGATGTTTTACCTAGGTGAGGGATAGAAGGGATGCTTGTTTCGTTGAGAAGTCAAGATTACATCTGAACCTGTTCTTCAATTTAGGAGAATCGGACATGACGAAATGCTTTTATTGTAACGGCGGTCTGCAAAATTGGGATTACGACGACGAGCCTTGGACTGAACATGCAAAATGGTTTCCAGGGTAAGATATCCTTCTTGCACAGGCCATCGGCTGACAACTCCTCAACATTGCGATAAATGTGCTTCACTATTATACCCGATATTAATTTGATTGAACTCCCAAAATACGGCATTGCACCATTCAGTTCTGGCCAGAGCAGACTTTGTATTTCCAAATCCATGTTACTCTTTCATAATTATTCATTCTTCCAATTACACCGACTTACAACCGGCTTGACCTAATTTGAAGATCTCCGCCTGATTCAGGTCGAATATGGATTTTTCTCAAATTGATATTACAAAACAAATTTAAATTTGCATGCGAACTTCGATTTGAATCTTAATTCCGGAACACGATTTTGATATAAAAATGTTATGTCTGCCGTCTGAAGGCTATCTATACTTTATGCGCCACTGGTATTGTAGCACTATGGCGATTTCAATGATTGAATGACGATTCTCTTATGTTTTAGATGTGAATTCGTTAACCAGAGAAAAGGTACAAGGTACGTGAAGCAGCTGGCTGATAGTCACCCAAACCTAAACAGACCCAAGATACGAAATGAAATCGCATTTAGAGATGTTCCCGATTTCGAAGATAGGTGAGATCTAAACAGTTATGGGATAACATAGTGGAGAAAAAAATTGTTTAAATTCTTACTCTTTTTCAGAAATCCTCGTTTATCGTCTGCATCGAGTCGCAATACAGGCGAAATCACTCGGCCTAAAAATACGGACGAAACCAACGCAGAACCGATGGCCACCGGAATAAATTTCCCTGGTCACCAAGGTAGTGTTTACAACCGCGTGATATTCACATACCTACATATGTCATACAGTATGCGACACCTACACTGTAACCGTGTAGTCTATAACAAGTTTTATGTTAAGATAATTGCGATATGATAGTATCTTACCATTCCATAAAATAACCGACTCAGCGATTAGCGAACAGGGTTCGGTTTTCGAATCAGATTCAAATAGCACTCACTGATCCAAATCAGTCAGACATTTCCAGCTTCTCGACTTTTTCCATCATAATCAAAGTTATTTCCCAATATCGATGTGCACCAATCGTAATAGGCGTAATATTATGCAAAGCAAAGCAACAACTCAAAATAACAGCTGAAATTGACGACCAATATGATCAATCTAATGGCCTGTTGTTATGGTCAATATTTTGATTCAAAGCAGATCAACTTAAAATATATTACATCGATTTATAATTTATATCATCCCTCCATGCATTTCGGTTTAAATAATATATTTTGTACATTTTACAGATACAAGTATTTTGAAAAGTTTCAGGGAGCTGCAAGAAACGCTGACCTGCAGAAAATGCCGCGACAAAAAATCAGACACGATGTTTCTGCCATGCGGTCACGTGGTTTGCTGCAGTGAATGCGCTGGAAACATTACAAAATGTCTCGCTTGCAAAACTACTGTCTGTGAATCAATGAAAATTTACCGCGCTTGAGAAGTTTTTGTGTTCGAATTCTGTATTTGCTACTTAGCATATTTATTCCTGCTTTTCTCTTTCAATCATGGGCTGAACTATTTCTTTTCCACAAAACTGAATTGATTTAGACCAATCCTGATGAAACTGTGTTTGATATCTTTGACTCTGGTTCTATGCATTTCTATTTTGTATTACGCAATTGCTTGCCTTGTGACCTTTCAAATTTTATGCATATTCCATCGTCTTGACGGCCCTATCGCCCTATACATGGCAAGCCTCGCGATCAATTTCAAAACTCACTGCCACATACCGTATAGTCGAGATTGCGTTTTATAGCATTTTATATTGCTTCTTTTCACAGTTGCGTTCGCCAAAGTACGCCTTTACCTTTCGGTATCAAGTGCAATACCCCATATCTGTCAATCTGTATATATTTAGATTATCCTATGACTTGAGGTCCTGTGAAATTCCATGCAGTATAATATTGTGATTTTTATTGACATTATAGTTTCCGATTCTCGGTACAGGACTTGCGTCTCAACTGTTTTCATGTTATAGCCTATAATCGTATGTTCTTCACTCTAGGGATGGTACGGACGGTCGCCTTCACTTCACTCCGAACGCTTAAAACACTTTTCATATATAGATTACCTTTTTCATAAGTGTAGCACATGCCAGTTCGATTACGTTTAATATAAAATTGAATTCAACGTAAATGTTTTAGAATCTAGAACAGTTCAGTTTATAATATTATCTCTGTTGTTTTCCCTTGCGATCATTTGTTAATACATGTCTTAATATCCTGATCCGAATACAAATGCGGTATATAACTCATTTACGCGCGATAACACGAATGTGGGTGAATGAAACAGTCACCAATCAGGAGCCCTCGTTTCATAGGTCATGTCGTCGCTGTACGGACGAATTCTTAACTGTTGAAGTGTAAGTATGGAATCGATGTTTTATGGATCTCTATCTCTCGTCCAAACAGGCAGCACCAGCAGACACTAGTCCATAAGACGGCGACAGAATATATATATATATATGTATTTTATATTTTGTTTAATCGTACAATAAATATGAACGAAAATCAGAAAACAACACAACGAGTAGCATATATCATAATATATGGAAGTCGTTAACGATGATTCACACGGAGAATATTACCAGAAAACACTATGACAGGCTGTGTAGCAGTAAAGACAGATCAACAAGTAAAAATGCAGTGTAAATCGCAGGAAAGGGGATATTTATTTTCTTTGCTATCACGTAGTCTCACATACGCCATGGTCTATGATTCGCTTAAATCTCCATTGCATGGATAGGTACATTGGTTTTTACGAATTTCTTTACAGCAGATTTCGTGTCATCGAGTATTTTGTTTGCAATATAGAATGACATGTGTTGGCAGATTTTTATGATTGTGATCATTTCATTTTGTGCTAATCTGTTATAAATATCATGGTTAGTACAATTTTTAGAAAAAGACGTTACACGCGAAACAACGACAAATTCACGCTAATGTAACACCAATAAGTTGTGCGAACAACTCCAAAGACAGTCAAATTTAGACTTATTACTGAGGGTTGATTTAGGCCTCTTCTCGTCGGATATCCCTTCGGACGGTGGTTTACAAAACGCAAAAACATATCTTCTGCAATAGACAGAGCGGGGCTCCGGACGGATCAACATAGAAATGCGGAGTGTCCACTACCAATACTTCGCGATACATTGTTGACAAGCGTGTTTTCGGTATCCTCGAGGTGTTAGTTAAAACATTGTGGGGAGTCCGGATTACCCTACAGCTACAAATAAGCTACGTTTTGCTATCGCATGCTTCTCGGAATGGAAGTTTGTCTTCTTGTTCTCTTTCTGTCAGATTCAGAATCTGGTGAGGCATCAGATCTCCTGCGGCGCCTGTTTGGTAAAAGGACATTGGTTACTTAATTGCGTTCATGACTGTATGTAATTCTCGCCAACGTTAATTTCGTCAAACATAAAAATTATACTTGGTGTAAGAAACCACCCATTAACCTGGTAATTTTTGTGAATATGTGCGCTATAACGAAACTACATGATTGTGTGTTATATGCCGAATGCATAAAGTGAGCAATGGTATAACGAACTTCAAACTACACATTGGCGGTTTGATTATACTTTCAATTTCATATGCTGTTCTGGATTGGAGACTCTGCTGTCTGTACACTACAGTAAAAAACCATGTTGTATTCCATCAGCACTCGACTGTGAAAACAGCCGCAATCATACATGACCAAATGAGCATTGATAATTTGAATTTTATCTTTCAAGATTAAAGGCCTTAACGCACTCACCGCAGGTTGATTTCGACGCCACAATACATCGCATAGGCGCCCCCATTATCCAAATCCGTCAACTCTGAAAAGCGATATTGAATATACGTAAATTAAATAATGATTGGGGATAACACAGGAGCTGGTTTGCATTCAAGCAATTCAGAACGAAATTTATCAAATTTGACAATTGTTCTCGACAACCGCCTATAATATAATATACTATCCTGTTGCTGCTGCCAATACGAGAATTGTAAAACAAATTACACATCATTACCCAGTCGACTGCTTGACATGTGATACTTGTGTACTGGGCGTGAAACGATTCGAGCAAGCAGTTTATCACTTCTCGAAGACAGCTTCCAATGAATTCAGCAAATCCCAGTACATTACGAAAAATGATGAGGAACACAAAAAAAAATCGCCACGAAACTGAAGCCAGTACCAAATCAATATCAAACATGCTACATAGCTACATACAACAACTTGATTAAATAGGAACAAAATAATTGGAATTGAAAATTTGTTAGCGGTTGACGGAAGGAACATTTCGTGATGAAACAGTTCAATTTTGATCACCTCTGTTTTCATTGAATATAGTGTATATTCAATTTATTATTAATAATAGTAATAACGTCCAGTATAGCCCATACACTCTTATTGTACGAATTGACCCAGTAATTTTTGACTAGACACACACTTTGTTACGTTACGACTTTACGATATCTGGTCACGACTCTGAGCAGTATACTCGTTATCGGTCAATCAATGTAACATACCGTCATCTCCAGTTATGACAATATCCTCGGTGACATCAACACGGTCATTGAATGCTTCAATGGAACTTCTCTGAAAAGGGATATTCATAAAGACGAATGCTAACTCGGTATGGGTAGCATGTTCATAAATACATTTGTCCTCCCGATTCCGTACTGAGAATAAATCGATCTTCGTAAAGCTTCGAGTTCTTCTCTGGAAATCCGCAGGTGGTCCATGTTCCCACTTTCGTCGCTGTTTGCAAACACACAGCCATCAACGTGCCAGTCTTTGGACGTCGGGTTTTCAACATGTGCGATGTTCTCGATTGTACGACCGCAGCTGAACATTAATGCAATACGGCAATTCAAATTTATGGAGAAAAGTATCCAAACAACGGCTATGGCTTAGATGCCAGTGATATTATCAATAGGAAACATAAAAAGACATGTGTCGAAAGGCGCGGTCCGCATATCATATCGTGGTCTGGTCATCCCGAGCGCAAAAGAGTAGCCCTACATCTAGGGCTGCATTTAGTACAAAAATCAATTTAAAACAAACATATTTAAAACAAGGCCCTTGTTAAAAACATGTTTTTTTAAGCCATTACGTCACGAATATTCAATTGTGACGTCATAGTGAATTGACATTGACACTTGAAAATATAGAGCAGTGGTTCTTAACCTTGCCTCCAGCGCCCCCCAGGGGGCGCTGGCGACTTTGAAAGGGGGCGGAAACGCTCGGGGGGCGATATGGGGGGCGCTGGGCTCAGGGGGGCGGTATGGGGGGCGCTGGAGAAAAATGGCTTCGCAGTAGATGATGTGGTGGTAGGACATATCCTTAATGAGTATTCAGAGAAAATTAACACCGAAAACTTCGTTATATATAGCCTACAAAAGACATAAAGGTTTAATTGTCCATGGGCGCCTAAATGACTGGCACCGAATATTCCTGTGTTGGCAATCTGAACCCCAGAAGACGAATTCCATCCGGCAGGGAAAAATTATATGCCAGTGAAGAAATACCAATTTGAAATCGTGTTCGTCTTTTAGTTTAGTACGATTGGTCGACAGGGATATCTAAAACTAGATATTCTTGTTGGGCGATATCCCTGTTGGGCGATTCTATATTTTTTGATATAGCAGACAGGAGGTCACGAAATAACATCATGCAACGAAGTCATACCAACGGGTTCGCCCGCCCGAATATGTTTAATTATTAGTTACGGGCCCTACAGTTTCCAAGACACCTCACATTGTTTGCTCCACGTTTTGATGAGTCTGCGCACACTCAATAAACTCACTGCGCAGACCCATAGACAACAGTGCGTAACGACTAAAAAGGGTCAAAACTTCGGATTAGTTGTGCGCAACGTAGATTTTCTGTGCACAGATACCATGTCAGCACTGCGCACGTGAGCAGCTTAGACGGAACATTGCACCTCACTCAGCTCTACCGGTAAATCTGGTAACGTGAGCAGAGAGGACAAGAAATTAATAGCAATATATATGCAATTCCCGATCTTACTAACCGATTTTATCATGAATTATCGAAAGTTTTCGCACTTCGCACTGGCTCGCTAAACAGTACAGCGTATTTCGTGGCAAAACGAACAACGTGATGGGCGCGGTCGGTTTATCACCCTATGGGAGTCCAAGACCCAAGTTTTTTCGGGGGGCCTGAGGAATTGCCGTTTCGTTCCTGCCAACGGGTATACGCCCGAAGATGTATAATTATTATTGAGGGGCCCTACCTTTTCAATCACACATCACTCAGCTCTACCGGTAAATTTGTTTACGTGAGCAGAGAGAGGATAAAATTTGATATCAATATTCATGCAATTCCCGATCATATTTACCAATTCAATCAATAATTATTGAAATTTTTCGCGCTTCGCGCGTCTAGGCGGGAATACCTGGCTCAGTAAATGGACACCCAATGTAGATGACTAGTATCAGCAAATAGTGGATAGCCGAAAAGTGGTCTGGGGGCGAAGCCCCCGGAAGTTTGGTTTATCACCCGATGTGGGGGGCTAAGACCAACGTTTTGGGGGGGCTGACGAAGTGCTGTTACGGCCCTGGTAACGAATTAATTGTACCTACGGGCACGCACGAATATGTTTAATTATTAATTACGTGCCCTCCATCTTCCCATACAACAGCTCAATCAGCGCTACTGGTAAAAATCTGATTACGTGGGCTGAGAGGATGAAAAGTTTATAGCGACTTATATATGTAATTACCACCTATTCATTCATGCATTATAGAAAATTTTGTTACCTAGGGCGACCATGCCACACAAACTTTGCTGACCATCGAAATCACGCTACGGGGTTCTTGGGGGCGAAGCCCTCGGAAGTTTGGTTTATCACGCTATGGGTGCGCAAGGCAATCATTTTTAGGGGGGATGACGAAGTGCTGTTACGGCCCTCCCTCTTACTCATTGCCTTTATTACATTCCTCACAATATGCGGTTGGGGGGCGCTGGAGCACGATGATTTTTGAAAGGGGGCGCTGGAGGAAAAAAGGTTAAGAACCACTGATATAGAGAATATCTACGTACCATAGCTGTTGAACCGACTATTTTCAGGGTTCCAACCATACCATATCGTGTACGTCGGCTGTACACGGTGGTAATTGTCCGTAGGCTCATACATGTTTTTTGGAAAGTATTTACACAAATATGGCATGATTTTACAACTTGAAAAAAAACATTTTTTAAGGGCCTCTGTTTAAAGGACTGCTTAAAACATGTTTTAAACGAAGTGTTTTAAACAACCACTTGTTTTTAATGCAAACCTACCTATACATCTACAGCGCCGAGTTATCAATATGGTCTAGCCTAGCGTCATTGGTGGAACGTAAAATTTCAATAACTTCCCACCTCGGCCTGCCACAATTATGACTTGGTCGTTTTTAAATACGCGAGGATCGGGATGACGGCCACACCGGAAATTCCCGGAGTTCTAACTCGACGTTCGGGGCTCTTCGTTTTAGCTGAGGAAATATTTACACCACTATTCGCTCCGCTTTCCCGGATTACAAAAAAAGATCTTAAGTATAGCGGGCCGTCAAGGCAGGAAAATTGCACTTTTTGGTGTGTAAAATAGGCTGACGCAATGGGTGACAGGGGAGTACTGACCTGAAGCACTTTATCCAGCACTCTGTTCCAAAATAATGGAATCCGTTTGCCGCCCATTCGCATATCGCCCATTCATATATTCTTACGGGCATGAACGTAAACGATGCAATACGATGATTCGTTACTTCGGGATATGGGCAAAGCACGTAAACGTCAGTGTTAGCGGCTGAAACGCACGGATTTGTGATTGTCTCGGCGACTGAGCCCAACGTTCACAACTGACCCACCTTCAGGTAATTGAGGGATGATAACGGAAGGAGTTGACGTTGGCCCAGACGACATCCTCAAACCGCTGGCTTGTTGTCAAGATATTCAGTGTTGCAGAAATTTCGTTGATCTTCGACGATGTATGTCAGTTATTTAATCGGTAATCGGTGCTTAGGAAAATGCTTCTAGAATAAAAATAAAGAATGTGTGGTGTTTCGAAACGTAGCCTATAGTCACGATTGGTGTAATATTCATATATTACAACTTTGACAATTCAGAGGTTCGCTTTCACAAACGAACCATATTCAGTTCCACTCGGTATATTGACGATATGCGTCAATCTAAACAATCAAACACGTATATACCGCTTTATGGGGTTTCAAGTATTTTATTCGTCCATGTATCATGGGAAAACAACCATGAAATAAAGAATAAATACATTCGCGACTTTGTTCACCTCGAATATAAATGAATATAAACGGATCGATACCAACCATTTACGGTGGCGGGAACACTAGGGCTATAGCTTTATAATTGAACTCTCGAATCGAGACAACAACTTCGCATAAGCGTTTCACCTGCAACGATGGTGGATGTTCAATTGGTCATCAATCAATGACTTTGTTCAACAATGAACTTGATATAATTAATCACGGTAGCGCAGGTCATGATCATTTCCGGGCTAACAATGGTGATACGACTCTTCCGTTTGTCACATTTGAATAAAATATTCATTTTATTCCCGAAGCTTTTCGGCTGACCCTCGTCAGGGGAATTTCGTCAGCAACAATGCGAGAATTCGAATAACTATGTTCAGCAACAATATATATATCGCTAATTATGACATCAATTTAATCAATTTAATTAATTATTATTATTAATTTAAATTAATAATTTAATCAATTTAATCGGCACCTTGGTTCACCGGGCGTTGATGATTTGTTCCGAAGTCAAATTGAATAATGAACTTGACTACATCCGTAAAATTTTCATCGACAACGGATACCCAGAGTATGTTATTAAGAGTATGTTATTAAGAGTATGTTATTAAGCGGACAATAAGTAAAAAGTTAAGTCATTGGAATGATACCAAACCAGAAGAAACCCCCGAAGTAATTTCTCGTGAAAATAGGGATGTGTACATTCATCTTCCTTGGATTGGCCCGGTTTCTTATCGATTTGAGAAACAAATAACTTCAGCAGTCTACCGCTGTTATCCAGCGGTGAAAACCAATGTTGTTTTTACCACGATACCAATGTTTCCTGCAACCCGAAAGGACGTTCTCCCGGCTATAAAACAAAGCAACGTAATTTATGAATTCAAGTGCCACTGTGATTGTCGGTACGTCGGGAGAACTTCCAAACGGTTGCAGGACCGTATCAAAGAACACATTCCACCGTCTGTCAAATCTTATATCTCAAATTCGCAGCTTAACAATCCGCTTGTTCTTGAACATAACAAGGCCATGGTTCAAAAATCTTCTATAGGCAAACATTTACTAGAAAATCATACGTGTGCTGCTAACTATCACGAGGACATGTTCTCTATATTGGCTAAGGGTCGCAATTTATTTCATTTGTCTGTTCTTGAGTCCACCATCATCACTATGAGCAAACCTAGTCTATGCCAACAGAAAGAATTTGTGTATCATTTGAAAATCGCACATTAACTTGTTTTGCTTCGCTATCTCCATGCCAACGCTGCAGTTCTCTCTTTTTCCCAACTTTGCATATTTTCTGTGTGACGTCATAATTAGCGATATATATATTGTTGCTGAACATAGTTATTCGAATTCTCGCATTGTTGCTGACGATATTCCCCTGACGAGGGTCAGCCGAAAAGCTTCAACTTTCCCAACTTTGTATATTTTCTGTGTGACGTCATAATTAGCGATATATATATTGTTGCTGAACATAGTTATTCGAATTCTCGCATTGTTGCTGACGATATTCCCCTGACGAGGGTCAGCCGAAAAGCTTCGGGAATAAAATGAATATTTTATTCAAATGTGTCATGAAGTTCTGTACTCCTAAGCGTCTCTTCCGTTTGTATTGTAAAGGCTAGCGATGACTGCGGAGTACGGCCAAGAAAATTTCGTTGATCGACAATTGCAAGAAAAATAATGTATGAGCAGGAAGATATAACTTTAAAAACATAATAGGGGAAGAGTTTGCATTTAGTAATGATGGAGGTAAAGGCATTGTCAACCTATCTGCCAAGATTTGCTCAATATTTACAAAGCGAGTAACTAGAAACGTCATTACGATGCCGAACACCAAAACATTGCCACGAGTTACCCAAAGAAGACAGATTACACAGCTCAGTGCCATGTAACCTGGGGATCTCCCCGGTGTACGATAAGGTAAAATCTTGAATAGACAGGAAGCAGCAGCCGCGCAGTCTCGCACACGCAAACCAACAAGATCGCTTTCTTATCTCTTGCCTACCAAACAACCAAAGTGTCCACTGCAAATATAGGATAGTGATGTACGTAAAGGTGCGACAACTGTTGCGAATTCGCATGGTCTTCCTTTAAATGCTCACCAGCACTTGAAAAACTGCTCCGCACTGCTTTGACGTCACATCAGCCTGATTTCAAACACCTTGCAGCCCAGGTATCACTGCACAATAGGGCTGTTCAAACATGACTTTCTTGCCGGATTCCAGTCATTCACTGATTAAATTATCAGGTTACCCTAAAAAAACGCTGCACACCAAATTTGGTTCAATTCTAGCAAGTATAAGACTCCGCAGATCCAATTAATTTTAGCAAAAAATCAAATTTTTCTGTCAACCCAATGAAATTGTTGAGCTGTCTTCAAAGACGATGCAAAATAAATTCGACTTGTTATTTGAGTTTTTCGTTGATAATCCTCGGATTATCCTTGATTGGTGATTGGTTATTTTTGAACAGGCCTGCTGCATAACATTAAACTTCGTCCTATAGTCTACATTTCATTGTGACAAAATAAATTGGTATTTTTGAATTTTTGTGTGGTAGCTTTTTTAAAACTCAAGATGTTCATATGCGGCTCGCGCATAAAGTAGGTCCGCCCAACTCTGGTATATAATGATGATACTACCCGTATGCTAAGGGGTATGGGGGTCGATATACTATGTTTCATCCATCATGCATAGTTGAGCTGTGGCATTAAAATGTGACAACAGTGTGCAAATTCACGAACCAGGGAAATACCATACGAATTCGCTATAGTTGTCGCACCTTTACGCGCACCGCTACGGCATATTCGCAGTGGACACTTTGGTAAGCAAGAGACCAGTAAATGCCATTGTTGGTTTTGCGCGCGTGCTTGTGCGAGACTGCGCGCATGCTGCTTTCTGTCTATTCGACGTTTTACCTTAATTAAATAGTATATTCATATTGAAATGAACCCGAATATTTTCGGCTGACGAGTGTCAGCCGAAAATATTCGGGTTCATTTCAATATGAATATACTATTTAATTGTATATTGAAGTTCTGTACCTCCACGAAGCTCTTCAAGTTTTACCTTAACGTATACCGGGGAGTTCCCCCGGTTTCATGGCACTGAGCTGAGTTCGGGGAATACTTGCGTCACGCGAGAACATTGCTGACAAAAATAAATCCGGCTACATAAAAAGGTATATAAGGAGGTGTTTCTACGATATATAAGGTTTTAAGCGAAGAGTCTCAGTACTGCAGTACTTTGCTGGGCTGAACTCAACTGAAAAGTATTTTCTTCGACGTTCTCTAAAATTAGCGATTCCAAATCGCAAGAAGCATATAGGATGGTTAACGGAGACCGGCGAATGTCATGGTGCAACAAAACCGTGTAATCTCCAAACTACATTTTGTAATCGTAACGCAGGCGGTATATTGTCGAATAGGTATGGCGATTTCAGTGATGAAAATGATGCAAATGTATGGAAAACCAGTCCTCTGCTAGACATGATATAAGTAGAATGAAGTAAGTCATTCTTGGAGGTAGAGAACTTTAATATGCAATTGAATAGTATATTCATATTGAAATGAACCCGAATATTTGCGATCGATGATATTTCAAATATATATGATTCCGATTTCGAATCTGTTCAGTGTTCATGTCCTGTTCAAGCATAACCGCATACAGGGTGATCTAGCCAGAAAATCGAACAAGCAAGTAAAGCACAACGATAATACTTATTTGAATACCTAATAATAAAACTTGCAGTAGAATCTTTATGTAGCCTACTGTCTACGTATGAAAAGAGCTCTAACCTGGACTAGCGAATCAACAGCAGCTTAGTGACGATCTAACTCGACCTAACACGCTCCCCGCTCGCTATCCCCACGAACTGTAATCTCAACTATTGCTCATACAACGGATGCTCGATTTCTTCGTCATGATTTTATCTTGTAAATTTTTGTCAATTCTCGTTACCTAATCCTTCAACATGTCAGGATCAAGGTTTGCATTAGCTGTAGTATTTTTGGAATGGTAATCGCCATAGTGCGTTTATATATTGAGAGAAAATTATTTCGCACTAGCAATACAAAATCGTACGCTGTGGTATCCAATATTCCAGCATTGTTGGTCTATGTAGCATGGCGAATATGGGTCAATGTTAAACAGATGTGTCTACGGATAAAGCTAAATGTCCAAATAATACCAGAACAAATTAAGGAGTGCCATGAAACATGGTCAATAAGATCCACAGATTCCACACGTAGGCTATGTAATATATTAGTGATGGTCTAGCGAAATTGGTCGTTGAAACAAACGATTGTATTCAATAGACTGCAATCAACTCCGACTCAAGTGACTGACGCCGAAAGCGTTGCAGGTCCTACACATGACCCTTATAAAGTAACCTACATAAGATATTGCCGCGAAAAAGTGAATTAATGGCTCTATCCAAAATATCCTTGTGCCAGAGCTAACTGTTGCGACGACTACAGTTACTGAGGAGGCCACATATTTACAAATAACAGTCACAGCGGGACAAGCATAATCATTCTGAACATTGAAAAGTAATCGGAATAATAAAGAACGCTTTCTTACACGCGCCGGGGTTTTCATTACCATAACATCATCCTACAGATGACATACATTTTGGATTATCATTTATCACCGTATCCGCAAAGGGTCACATTCCAGGACTTGGAAATGATCCAATTCGATGGCTGCAGGATCATCAGTTGACTTGGAATAGCTTTATGAACACCCCAAATTCGCCAAAATCCTGGGTTGAGTATTCTTTCTCGATTCGGCGAATTCCGCAATCTTGTGGACTTTCGAAATCAGCAAATTTATACAAATACACGAATAACTGGAATATTAACAAGGTCAAGCATATCAAGGTGATCAAAAGCCGAATATTACTATATCCGCATAATACACCCAATTTCATTAGTTTCCCTCCTATCTTGCAACCATGGTTATGGGTTATATATATGATAATAATAATAATAATAATATTGATCATCACCGATCACGGTCTTCAATAAATACCGCTGCACATCTTCAGACGCTGCTTTGTTCCGAGCTCCTCGGTCTCTTCCGGCTCCATTGTGAATGTCCAATTACTAGTTAAATTCGCGTCGAAGAAAAGATGTTTAGAACTTGTTAGTTTACCTTATACTATCCCTGGGATATCCCCAGGTGGGATAATACATTATATGTATAGAGGCTGGGTCTGCGCGACATACTACGTGAATCTGAACTAAATCAATGGTATTTGTTTCTTGATGATATATTTCATCAGTGCAACGTGCGCTACTTGTTCAAGTCGGGCACTCAATTATCGCGCTTTCGAATATCCATCCCCTGGCTATCTGTTCCAGGGTATGGACATTTCAGCATCTCCAATTATTGCCAACTTGGTGTCGACGCATGCGGGACACATGTTCGCCTTATATTTTCTACTTTTCGTACACAGAGTCTTCGTGAGGGAAATTATAGCAGCAACCGGGCGAAATAGCATCGCGAAGATGCATCTTTAAATTTCAAAAGTATGCCGTCACGCCGCGTCACTGTAGAACGTACGTAGGTTTGCATTGAAAGCAAAAAACAATTTAAAACAAGCATGTTTAAAGCCTGATTTTAATTTTTACTGTTTGTTCTCAAGTCATGACGGCAGGAATATTCAATTGTGACGTCATAGTGGATTGCCATTGACAATTGAAAATATAGGGTAATTATAGCTCCTTTGATGAAATATCCCCGTACTATAGCTGTTGAACCGACTACGTTAAGGTTTTCAATAGGAATGGTGTGAACGCGAGGTTCACGTTCGCGTTCTGTGTGTGAACCTCCGAAACTTACAGGTTCACATTCACAAACGAACCTTGGTAGGTTCTGCACTGAGAATTATTTTCATATATTACAATTTCTCACGTCATTATAACAGCTTGGCTCTTTGCATTTCAACTTCGGACCACTGTCTGCATGACGCTGGCAGCCTAAAAAAAATCAACACTAAACGAGCATGCACTTTGTCAATTTCGAAAATTTGAACTGCTTTGTTAGAAAGGTTTATTCGAAATATTCAGCTTTCCGTTTGTGAATATTTAGTGACTCTCTGCTGTGAGCTTGACCCGCAATCACGCAGCATCAAAAACGAAATACACTACATGTGTGAAGTCCGCAAATGATGCTTATTCAAACAATCAGTGAAATTGAGATAAAGAATACATCGTTGTCTAATGTAAAAAATCTAGCAGGCGTACGGGGTCCATCTTGATTTGTTATGTCTATAGTATCATAAAAAACAAATCCGCGCGATTGGGGGTTTGGCTACTGTATAACTTGTTCAGTTCATAGAGTAATATCGGTAGAAAGTATAGAGACCCGTTTTGCACTCTGCTCAATATCAATGTGGCAATATGTCAGACGCCGAATACATTGTCCGATCTGGCCTATGCCGTTAAGGCGTAAACTAATATTCCCTTGCAAGTCCTCGTCGAAATTGTTGGCAAAACGACAGAAGATATTGATTTTATTGTAGCATTTGATTGCTCCAGTAACCAGTTGATACATTGGTGACATCAGCATGAACTTCAATATTGTGACATGATTTGGCCTGAGTCCTCGCTAGGTATCGCGGACATTAATTATATCACTCCACTGAAATGTAGGGTTGGAATTTGCAATATGACGTCACGTGACGTCATAGGTTCACGTTCGCGTTCACACAGAACCTTTCAAAATGGTTCGCGTTCACACGAACCTGAACTTTTTCGGGGTTCACACCATCCCTAGTGCTTATCTCGCACCTCACTCTGTTTAAGACATACTCTTCATAGTATAACCAACGCCAAGCTCAAGGTCTGTGCATTATTCCTTCATTCATAAATTTTCGGTGAATATAAACCCTATTTACACCAAATCTTAATCATCGAAGAAGTCAGTCACATCTTACGCATTTCGCATCCCCTTGCGCAGAATTTCCGAGTGAT
Source organism: Botryllus schlosseri (assembly GCF_051294905.1). NCBI lineage: Eukaryota > Metazoa > Chordata > Ascidiacea > Stolidobranchia > Styelidae > Botryllus > Botryllus schlosseri. The sequence continues at coordinate 7,432,217 of NC_137247.1, read as the reverse complement.
TATGAAATAATATATCGAAATAATTATTGCAACTCGTCTCTGCTATCCACGCTGATTTGCCCTGTAAAGCTGTCCACATGTCACCGATGCTCACTAAGAATACGCATTCCATCGAGATATTTCAGACCCTACATCTCGCGAGCACGCTCAAACCGCAACTGATGCCACGGCAGACGCCTCAAGTTCGGTCGGCGATATGTCTACATTCCTCGTTACGACAATGTTATTGTCGAACGTATATGGCTCTTTTGGGGGCGTGTAACCTAACAGTATCATCCATTGGGCCATATCGCCGATGTGCATACGAGTTATCAAAAATGCCTTGTCACCGTTCGGCAATACTAACCTTTCGTGTATTTATGTTTTTAGCATTCCATTCCGATTTAATCATATCGACCTCAGTCGCTCTCGTATAGTCTGTCTGTGGTTCTGGTTATTGATTACCGCGTCACCTACAGCGACCTCGTAACTTTAAAGGGAACACTGGTTGATTTCATGACGATTATTGGATGACTACGAGTCTACGATTAATCGATTATAATTTCATTCGGAGTGTACCGGACTTGCATGCGGATTTGATAAAAATACGTTTTCAGAAACCTATTCTGTATCTGGATAGGATTTGGATTATGTTTTTGCAAAGATGAATTTCGAATGTGTATTTTGTATTTGAGGTGGAATTTCTAACACTTTTCGAACGGTCACGCGACCGTCAAAGAATTTGTGGTGTATTGATTTGATAAAAAATTTAATAAAATGATGACGACATCATGCTTGATTTGGGATTGAGTCAACGAATGACGATGGCTGGATACGGGATGCGGATTTGGACACATATTTCAAGCTCAAACCAGCATCAGGAGTTATATTCGAAAATGCAGAGCAAATAGAACTCTGATGCAAGCTACAGGGCTGACCTGAAGTAGCAAGGTCACTCAACAGAGGTCTATGAATTGCTCTCTCATCTGTAACACAAGTACTTCTGCAGTTTGTATTTGTCAATGCAACGTATTATCTGTTAGTATGGCGGAGATATGTGAGTGAATCACATTCGAGCGAGCTGTGACGCAAGAAAGTTTAAGAAATCATGTTTGGATTGTATGTAGGGCTGTATTCACATCAAAATGGATGATCAGTCGCAAGACGTCTACACGGTTGTGTTTTGCCTGCAATGATATTTGTTTCCAATAATGTTTTTAAGGGTGGGTTTACCAAGTCATTGACAGGAATCTGAGCAGTCAACACAATGACTTGGACTCGACTCGAGTCATAATACTGTGACTCGGACTCGAGCCATGTTTCGCTGACTTGGACTCGGACTTGACTCGGTGGTGAATTGAAAATGACTCGACTTGACTCGAGTCAAAACTATAAAACTGAGATTGACTTGTGACTCGGTGCCTTGTGACTTGGTTACAACCCTGGGTAGTATCTTACCATTCCATAAAATAACCGACTCAGCGACTAGCTAGCGGGGTTCGGTTTTCGAATCAGATTCCAATAGCACTCGCTGACCCAAATCAAATCAGACATTTCCAGCTTCTCGACTTTTTCCATCATAATCAAAGTTATGTCCCAATATCGATGTGCACCAATCGTAATAGGCGTAATATTATGCAAAGCAAAGCAACAACAACTCAAATAACAGCCGAAATTGACGACCAATATTATCAATCTAATGGCCTGTTGTTATGGTCAATATTTTGATTCAAACTTGAAATATATTACATCGATTTATAATTTATATCATCCCTCCATGCATTTCGGATTAAATACAATATTTGTACATTTTACAGATTCAAGTATTCTGAAAAGTTTCAGGGAGCTGCAAGAAACGCTGACCTGCAGAAAATGCCGCGACAAAAAATCAGACACGATGTTTCTGCCATGCGGTCACGTGGTTTGCTGCAGTGAATGCGCCGGAAACATTACAAAATGTCTCGCTTGTAAAACTACAGTCTGTGAATCAATGAAAATTTACCGCGCTTGAGAAGTTTTTGTGTTCGAATTCTGTATTTGCTACTTACTATATTTATTCCTGCTTTTCTCTTTCAATCATGGGCTGAACATTTTCTTTTCCACAAAACTGAATTGATTTAGACCAATCCTGATGAAACTGTGTTTGATATCTTTGACGCTGGTCTATGCATTTTTACTTTGTATTACACAATTGCTTGCCCCGTAACTTTTCAAATTCTATGCATATATTCCAACGTCTTGACGGCCCTAACGCCCTATATACATGTCAAGCCTTGCCATCAATCACAAAACTCACTGTCACATACATGTTGCGTTTCATTGCATTTCATATTGCTTCTTTTCACAGTTGCGTTTGCCAAAGTACGCCAATCAATTCCGGTATTAAGTAGCCTACAATACCATATCTCTGCCAATCTGTACATCGTTAGATTGTCCTACGACTAAAGGTCCTGCGTAATTCCATGCAGTATAATATTTTGATTTTTATTGACATTATAGTTTCCTATTCTCGGTGCAGGACTTGCGTCTCAACTGTTTTCATGTTATAGCCTGTAATCGTATGTTCTTCACTCTAGGGATGGTACGGACAGTCACCTTCACTTCACTCCGAACGCTTACGACACTTTTCATATACAGATTACCTTTTACAAAAGTGTAGCACTTGCCAGTTGGATTACGTTTAATATAAAATTGAATTTTCTTGTTGAAAAATACTGAAATAGGTATAATTTGTAATGACTGTGATGTAATACTGTTTCACTTGCTACACCTTCCTCTGTTGTCGTTGTTGTTGTTGAAGAATACTGTCATGGTCCATGATTTGCATTGGCTGTGATGTAATACTGTTCCACTTGGTTCGTCTTCATTGTCCTTGCTTTGCTGCATATTTTTGCTGTGCACACTGTGTATTGTATAACAGTACTATGCTCGGATGCTTACTGCTGATTTGGTACAAGTGAAGTAAACGCCGTAGACTTACACGGCACCTAGGTGAAACATGAAAACATCGGCGTGTGCAGTGTTTTACCAGTAAATGAACAATGATGTACTTGAACATCGGAAATATGGGCATTAGATTCACTAGGTCTCATATGGAACAAGTGAATTAAACACCCTGACCTAGCTATAGCACGGGGACAAATAAGAGAGAATTGATTAGTGAAGCGCGGCCGAGAAAAAGGCGGTTCCTCGCAAACCTACGACCCACGAACACCGTATCATTCCACTTCTGCAGGTCAACGAAGCAGGACATACAACGTACTACGCCTGGTCGAGTCGGGAGCACTACGAGACGTGCGCGACTGCATACTATTTATGAGAGATCATGGGCTGTTGGTACGAAAGATGAAGTGCCGTAAATGTGAGCGGGTAATGAAGGAAGAAACGACTACAACGATGGACGATGGCTGGAGATGGAGGTGTAATCCTTGCAATACTACGGCGACCATACGCAAACATTCGCTGTTCGCGGGTAGCAAGGTAGAACTCCCGAAATTATTAATATTGTGCTACTTTTGGGCCCACGACGCCCTACAGACTCAGATAGGCCACGAAGCCGAAATCAGCAAGCGTTCGGTGGTTATATGGTGTGGCCGACTGCGGAAGATCTGCGCGGCTGAATTCCAGCGAAGTAAAAGCCCCTTGGGAGGCGTCGGAGGTTGTGTTATCCTAGACGAGACTCACTTGGCAAAACGACGAGCCGCTACATCCGGCAAGCCGGCAATTAAAGCCATATGGGCTTTCGGAGGAGTGGACAAGGCGACGGGGAAGATGTTTGTGGAAATAACCGCTGATCGAACGGCGGCGGTGTTTCAGCAACTCATTGTGGACAACGTTGCCAGTGGATCTACGATTTTGACCGATGCCTACCCCTCTTATAAAGGAATAGAGAGCTGGGGACGAGACTACAAGCATGGCATCGTGGATCATAGCTCGGCCTTCAAAAGCCCCGAGGGTGTCTGTACTAACGACGTGGAGGCATGTTGGAGCTCGCTGAAGTACCATTTACATCGGTCCCGAGGCTTAGCACGCCACCTTTTGGCGGATTATGTGGGGGAGTGGCTTTGGAAAAGACAACACCAGAAACGTGACAGGTTTCTGGAATTACTGCGGACCATAAATAGAGACCCACGGTACGGTTTTGACAAGTACGACGCGTGCCCCGTGAAGCTTTAGTCGTAACCCTTGGCCTGACATAAAAAGTCGCTTTTGTTTGTGTTTTTCAGACAATAAACCGAACACTTTCGTAAAATACTAACTAGCTTATGCAGTGGCCTGAGCCTCCTATTCCGCCCCAATGGACCACGCTGCTTATATTCTTCCTATCATTGTTGGTATCATTTGCCCACCTCATAGCCTGTTGCCTGCGACGGCGGTCGGCGTGCAGGGATCCGCAGTTGCTGTAACGGATAGAGGACGGACCTTTACCCAAGGTAAACTGGGTGAACTGAATGGTTCCCTGCCCGAAGACTGGGTTGAACTCAATGCTACGCATTGGGAGAACTATGATCTGATGACCATGTTCAATGGGACAAGGGAGCGACACGTGTACAGACGACCGGAATTATTTCATAGTCAATCTTTTGGCTACGTGGTGGCTGAGCGAATCTCGTTGCAACAAATGGCGTTTCCGCGAGGACGATATTGGACTGGCGTGCGCGATTTTGAAAGGGCCTGTCTGTGCGACCGCGGGCTGGGACGTATCTCGCCGAACCTTTCCTTTGCGGTTTTGAATCAGGAGAACTTGTTTGTGCGACCAATCGGACACAAAGTCAGATTACAATGGTTTTGGGACGAAACCTGGGAAGACACCTGGAATAGGTGGGACCCCCCACTTAGTTCTTCTGTTGATGAGTGGTCTCACGTGAACGATACCTTGATGGCCATGACCAAATTCAAATTGATCATGTTGCGAACCTTCGCGAAATTCTCAGCAGTTCGGTCGACCTGTCGAACAGAACAAATGACAGAAGAAACCTGGAACTGGACCCGAGTCAATCGACTGAATAGATATAATGCCAGCAGCACCCGCATTGCGCATTGCTGGCGGAATCATATAACCTACTATAATGCCTGGTCCGTTTCCTATGATCAGAAGACCGGCGCGAGGATAAAAAAACTGATATCCTCAACGGCGTCTGGCTCTCAGGGCACGTGCGTCTTCTGCGACGTTGCGGGGGTCGTCTCTGCCCTGGAGCCGAGTCAGGCCGATATAGTGATACAGGAACTGGATACTATCCGTGCGGATTCCCCGTTCGAAAGACGGTATCAGCCCATGCAGAACTGCCGTGCTATGGCGGGATTGATCACCCAGGAACATTACGAATACCTTTGGAGGGTCTTTCAGTCCTCGCCTGCTCGGAATGGCATACGGAGTATTACGCATCCTCCTTCCTGCAACCTATGGCCGACCGCAAACACCAGTAGATGGGGGGATTTACCAACCACGAATTTCCCTCGGAGGGTACGGTGGATCCAGGCATCGTTTCCAAACTGGGAAGGCAAAGACGAACAAGGTCGCAATTGGGACGATTTTTTCGACGATTTTGCTACAAGGCCCCCGGCACCTGCCAACATTTTGCCAATATGGCGAGCGCATCCTTCTCTATTCAGCGGTGATCCCATGTGCGTGGAAAGGATAAGATACAATCACTGTCATGATCCGGTCGGGGGTCCAGAATTGAAAGCTGCCTTTTGGAACCAAGTGCACTTCGATCCGGAGCGTAACCGACCACGCTTTCCAGGAGGGCCGATAGAAATTAAGGGCGACATAATGGGGCGCGGACAACGATTGACTAAAAAGAAGAGGCACAGAAGGTTCTTCGGATTGCTCTTTCTTCTGTTTGCCACCATTGCCACCATTGCCGTGGTGGCTACTGTTGCTGATAAACTACACAAGGAGACTGAAGACCTAGGTAACCAAATCAATGACAGGATGATCCAGGCTACGGAGCGATCAACCGAACTGGGTATAAAAATAAACGAGCTATCCCAGCTTCAGGTGGCACAACAAACCAAACTGGACCGGTTGATCGCAAACATGGAGGCCAGGGCATCACTGACTGATAAGCGGCTTGTGTGGATGCAACGGATGATGGAAAGAAACCGACAAATGATACTGCGACAGGCCACCGCGACCCTCTCACAGTTTCAGAATTTTAAAGAAAAAAGTGAAGCCGAACTCGCCATCGATCGATTGGTCATGAGAGAATTGACCAATCTGACGGGCAGGTCGATTTTTGATGCGAGCAAAATTTACCGGACACAAATTCAACAGGGGACGTTGCGCGTACAGGAATACGCTCAGCAGCTTACCGCCTATAGAGATGCTTATGTAAATGAGACGGATGACATCGGCTACAAACTCCGGGCGAATCGGCTCCGTCTGGACCAGGCTCAACAGGAAGTGGATCTCGGTATACAGGTATGGAGGGAAGATCTCAATAAAAGTGTGTACATGAATATGTCGGACTGGCGCTATGAAAACGTGTCAGTGAAACCCTTCGAGTTTGCTGGGGGAGAGGAGTTCATGAAGAACTTCGGAAAAACTATAGAAGAAATGGCGAACGGAGCCGGAGGTGTTATAGAATCTGTCGGGAAGGGCGCGGGAACCTTGCTACATAAGGGGCTCGGGGCAGTCGGTGACATACTTGGAAAAGGATTGGGCGGTCTGTTCTCTGGTTTGGGTTCCATTCTACTTCCCGTGGCCCTCATTCTGGGGGCAGGAATCATCCTGTTCTGCTGCTTTAGGTATCACAGCGTATGCTGCCCTAAGTTAAAATCAAGGGTGCAGAAGCGAAACACTGGTACCCAATTAACAATGTTCATCACGTCCGCACCCGTTTACACCAAACAGCGCAGACCCATAATACGACAGTAATCGACTATCCCCAGGACCCCAGACTTCGACTCGGACTGACATTTGATTTTGTGTACGACAGATTACTAGCTTAAACTAAGTATGCGGATAACTACCTACCCGAATGGATGCGGGCCCGAGCAGACCCTGTTGATGGTCATATGTGTGAGCCTCGTGAAACCCCAGACCAACGAAGCCCTACTCCCCTTATCTGTCATGCACGCGGAAAACATGGAAAATTTCAACCTTACGGGATGGACGCTCCTGGAGGACCAGGTTCAGAGGACAGTAAGCCTGAATCAACTGTTTCGACTATCTGGAAAATGGCCGGAAGGCTTGGCGTTGCGGAGATTCCCGATACTTGTCGAATCACCCACCTTTGGGCAGATGCGAGCAGGCCGTAGCCGACTGTACAAATTACTGGCAGATTTGAATCACGGAGCTCGGTATTGGGACTCAGCGCGTAAATACGAACGAGCATGTGGATGTGATCGAAATATGTCCGGAATCTTACCGAACCTCTCCTTGCGGGCTTTGTTCGGGAACACCACGTACCATCGCAATAAAAGCTTCGGATTAATACACACCTGGGAGCATGAAAAAACTCCGGGTCAACCCTTCCCACTCGACCCTGGAATGCGACAAGTGCTAACGGTATTTAAAATATTAGTTATGAATATGTTGGCACAATACGCGACGGTGAGATCGACGTGCGAGTTTCGCTCGGACGGGGTTGAAGGATGGATAGTTAAAACGCACCGGTTTCAGACCTGTGCGAACTCCGAATCTCGCGGAATGATGTGTGTGGAATGCACGATTGCTGGACGCCGTTTCATCGCCAATACCCTAGGACGGGATATCGTGATTCTTGAAATCGACGACAGTATTAGAGGTACTGATGCAGACATACAGCTGACCGACTCGTACAACCAATGGCCGGGCGGTGTCCCAGTGCCTCTGTTGGAAGGTGACCTAGTTTGGCTGCGAGCTCGAAACAAGACGGGTCCTAGAGATAGGCCCGTGAATTTCGATGGCCATGGCCGGTACAGACGGAAGATTCACGCGCTCATCAGGTTCCTAAATAGGGACGCCAAAACACTGAACGATGACAAAAACTTTCCCACCCTACTGCAGGGCAGCCGGCGATGTAAACGGAAGAAGAACAAAAAGAAATGCCGAAATGCAGTAGGAAATCTAAAAGTGACTCTAATGTCCGGGGAAGTGACGTACGACCCCTATGGGAATCAACCTGTGTTTGCAGACCACCGTTTCGGCCGAATACGCGCAGCAGCGTTGGAAACTGGCAACCAGGCGACAATGCCTCAGGGTTGGTCCTCGGGACAACCTCCTTGCAACTGGTTAGAGGGGACCCTCATGTTGTCATCGACCACTATGGAGTCGGAACAAGGAGAGAAAGGCATAAAGGGTTGGCTGTCTCGTCTGAGGTTGTTCTATGTTACGAAGACACGACAAATTCTAAAGGAAGCAGCCGCTCCGCTAACGAAGATGCGGGAAAATCGTGCGGGTTGGAATCAATCGTTGACACCGGTGGAAGTTCTGCCTTTCCAATGGGCTCTCAGGGTAAACCAGACTCGTGAGAAACAGCGCGATAAGGTGAATATGGCTTTACTAAATATTATGGCCACACAAAAGTTGCGGGAAGCACGCCAATTCGAGCTGAAACTATTCAAACCCAGGACGGCCTACAAGGTCCTGTTGTGCCAAGGAAAAATGTTGTATATTCCTCACGCTACGTATTCTGTCACGACCGTTGCAGAACCGCTGCCGCCACCAATTACGCCCCGTACTCGAATTAGTACGGCCAGTGCAACTCCTACCTCCCCGTACGAGGCCGACCGGGAAGAAGATTCCGATTTTGCCTACGATGAAGATTACTACGAGTACGCTTACGACTACAACAACAGCTGGTACGAGTCCGCGTATAACGAAAGTGGTTACGGGGACTATTATAGTGACGAGTACTCTGCAGTGGCCTTAGGAGAAACATCTGATAGGCTACTCGTTCACAGGTCCACGATTGCGACCACAAGGGGTACGCAACCCACGTTTCTATCATCGAGTGGGGTTTCAACGATTGCGCAGGAAACTAGCGTCAAAATAACAACACCAGTAAGAGTTCCCGTAAGCTCAACGACGGGATTCGAATCAACGAACCACCGACTGGCAACTCGCAGCGGTACTTGGCCAACTCATGTTAGTACAACTGAGATACTCATGACGACGCAATCCCAAACCCCGGCAGCGCCCGGACCGTTCACGACACAACAAACAAGCCCGGTAACAACCGCCAGTAGCTGGACTGGCGATACCTTGCAAACGGACTCCCGACCTACGTCCGGTTCTACTACAACGAGCCCTCCTACAGTAGCTAATCAAACTTCGGCCGAGTTTTTTACGGGCACCTCTGATGTGTCCGTTGTACCAAAAATGAGCGCGACACTCACGAAGATGACTACTTGGGAAACAACGAAGGTCACACTTCTTCCAGAGACTACTCATCAGACCCGAATACCTGTGGCTTCGGAACGGTCAACGGTAGAAACAACTGTATTTGAACCTGCAACTATTACGGACGCCACTATGAATTCGTTCGAACCTGGCACTTCGATTACAACAACGACAATTCCTACGACAGCGCCAGCGACAGCGCCGCGGACAACTGAGGGCACGTACTGGCTCCCTACTACAGTCGTCACCACAGAGAACACCGTTTTTCCTGACACCACAACGTATCTCGCAACTACCCGCCTTAGATATTCGGAAATAACCAGTAAACAAACTCCAAGAACGCCGTTGCTCGATCAAGAGACCGCGTTTGCGGCGGTGGAAGCGTCTACTGAGGGACCCACTACGTCCATTCCGCCAATGTCCACAACCGAAGCCTTGATTACGACGACGCCTACAGCCATATTCAGTGTGGCCAGTTTGAAACTGGCGCAGGTGGATTCGACGATGAAAACCGAAGGGATCAAATTCACATCGACCCCCCGCGATACTACTGCAGATTCAGTAGGGTATACGAAACGGGTCGAGACAACCACGGCGTCCATGGCAACAACCGGGAGTCCTGCCGCAGCGGGCGCTCCTGTGACATTTGGTCGAACCCCGACAGGGCCTTCCCCTGGCACCGCAGATGCGCCGGCTGTATCAGAAATGAGCACAAACCCCACGAGGACGACTACTCAGGCAACGACGAAGGTTACTACTCCTCGGGACACTACTCTACAGACGAGCATACCAGTGTCTACAGAACAATCAACAATAGTGACGACTTTGGCCGAATACACCACTTCGACCACTGCCGCATCTTCAGCGGCCGCCGCAACCGCGACTCCATCACCCCGAGACCCCGAGTCCGGCAAGGGAGGAACGACCGTAACCTTATCTGTGACCACGCCTGTCAGACCAACTAGTGCTCGAATGATGGAGACTACCAGAATTGCGGGTGCTGCAGAGAATGCTGAACGGTGGACGACGGACAGTGTCACTTTCTTGTCTATTCGGACAGGAACGCCCGCCACTCAGGGCCAAACGACGGCGACCACGGCGAAAACCGTGACGCCGAATTTGTACCTGACCGCGGAGCGCGTCGACACTGTACGGCCAACGAAGGGTTTTTTTGGAACACTGTCGAATTTGCAAGGTGGGGCCGGTGCGTCGGTACATAGAAGGTTTTCTCTAACGAAACCTACGCGTTCGGAAATTACTACCCGCCTCCATTGGGATCTCTCGGCGACCGGACCAAAGCAGCCAACAGAGGCCACCATACCCGAGTCGCCGACGACCATAGCAATAAGCAGAGCCATGACGGATGAAGTAAGGAGTTTGGAAAGCTCTACGACAGGACCGGGCATAACAACACGCCTACTAACCACCGGACGTATTGCCCCGCGATCTACACATGACCTTGTTACGACGATTGCGTCCACAACACCGGAAGCGACTACGATGACCAATCCCGTCATCACGTCGGTGGAGTCGACTAGTGACGGAGCTATGAGTAAAGCTACACCTGGCGATACGGTTTTCATGATCACCGGAGAACAACTCTTATCTACGGAACAATTGGTGGGGACATTGTTGGCTTCCGTCACCAACGCGGTAGCGACGGAATCAGTTCTGTCGAATATCGGCTCATACGCTGTCGCCTCTTCGACGCTCTCCTCCACGACAACACCAGCAGGGACGACCCCAATCGCGGTGCCAATTATTCCCCGGGTCTCGACGACGATGGGTGCGGCGACCGCTGTTTCTACACGGTTTCTGGCAACAACGCAGGCCCAAGCCTCGGAACGACGAGTGCGACCGACCAGTCCCTTTCGAACGTCGTGGGTCGCCGGGCCGACAACCACCGACACCGTCTCGCGATCTGGACAAGTGACGCGGGGGATGGCAGGGCCCTTTTCGAATCTCACCAGAGCGCCGCGTGCCCAGGATTCTGGGAAACCGTCCCAGGATGGTTTCGGCTACTACGACAGACTGAAGGAGCTGCTACAGATGGAGGAGCAGTATTCGGTAAGACATATCTTTTCCCCTACGATAGATACCGGGGGAGGGATTGTTAAACGGGGCCCGAACACACAATATTCAATCGTTGTGGCGATGGGGCTGGTGGCAGTAATAGTATTTTTGTGGATTGCGGGTATGAAATACGGAAAAAATAGATCTATGGGGCAGGTAAAAAAGGTTCAAAGAAGGAACAATGAACAAGTATGGACGGCGATGACAACGATGACGACGTTGGCTGAAGGACCGAATTTGAAACCGAAAAAATAAGTGCGATGGTAAAGAGAAATTTTTTTCTGAAAAGATGAATGACTGTGTTGAACAATTATTAACAATAATTACCAAGAATTAACAATAATTGACGATAATTAACGAAAATTAACGATAATTAACAGAGTTGGCCGATGACAGCCCAGTTTAACCGAAGGCGAACTGGTCTGACCGAGAATAAACCTACTTTGACCTAGAGAAACCTACGGCAAAAAGCGATAACGTAATCACATACTTTCAAGCATTACATCAGCACAGATTGACGCACAATGACGCACGAAATAATGCGGATTGACGCACAATGACGCACAATGACGCGTTCCCACTTCCACCCGAAAGCTATATAAACGGCTACAGAATAGACATAGGGTCACTTAGATCTAGGGATAGCTAGGGGTAGGTCGTCTAGAATAGATAGCTTAGGCTATAGGGTCGGCTGGCCATAGGCTAATGCATAGGCCGTAGACTTAGACTTAGGTCTAGGGATAGCTAGGGGTAGGTCGTCTAGGAATAAAGATAGGTATGGGCTAGCTTAGCATTAGGCGTTGTGTAGCTATAGGTTTAGGCGTACGGATTAACTTAGGCATAACTATAGGACTAGCATTTTTTCTTAGCAGATTTTCGGAACTTCTTCCTTCGCACGATGACGTACAACGACGCGGTTACGCTCGAAGGCCATATAAGCAACGACAGCGAAGGAACACGGTCAGTTAACGCTAGGCATAGCTAGGGGTAGGACGTGTAGGCCTAAGCTTAGACATAAGCATAGGGGTAGACTTAGGAATAGTCGTAGTTATAGGCATGAGGGCCGGCATGCTGGCGGGTCCAGTCAGCATGCCGGGTCGGTAACCATAGGCATAGGCATAGGGAACGTCAGTTAGCGTTAAGACGTCGTAGGGATCAGAGGTCACGGACAAGGACAGAGGACGAAGACGAAGACATGGAATGGACGCAGGCATACTAACGGAGGAACCTGTGAGTACATTAACACATTGTTATGTCTTTATAACTTGTAGCGAGCACGTTAGGAATCTTGTTGTGTCAATCGGCAGTTGACCTGTTCAGGTTGTGCGTTTACTAATCAATAAAACCAATCAACGAAACAACGCGCGCGTATCAAGTCAGGAAACATCATTTCCTGTAGTTCGCGTTTCATGGAACTGTGACGCACGACTTCGTGTTAGGAAGGAAACAACATTTCCTGTTGATGGCCTATTACAACAGCTATGACGCACGACCTTATGTCAAGTCGGGGTAAACATTTCCTGTTGATGGCCTATTACAACAGCTATGACGCACGACCTTATGTCAAGTCGGGGTAAACATTTCCTGTTGATGGCCTATTACAACAACTATGACGCACGACTCCGCGTTAAGTCGTGAAAAACATTTCCTGTTGTTCGCATTTCATGAGGCTGTGACGCACGACTTCTCGTCAAGTAGAGGTAAACATTTCCTGTTGATAGCATATCATAGCAACTGTGACGCGCGACTTTGGGTTAGGTCAAGGAAAACATTTCCTGTCATTCACATATCATGAAGTTGTGATGCGCGACTTGGTATCAAATCGATGACAGCATTTCCTGTTGTTCGCATTTCATGAGGCTGTGACGCACGACTTCTCGTCTAGTAGAGGCAAACATTTCCTATTGATGGCATATCATAACAACTATGACGCGCAACTTTGGGTTGAGTCGATAAAAACATTTCCTGTTGTTGGACTTTCACAAAGCTGTGATGCACGGCTTCACATCAAGCCGAGGCAACCATTTCCTGTCATTGGTAACTCACATCCTCACTTCACTTCCTAGGTTTGAGTATATAGGTAGGGCAGAATAGCAACTGGTGTTCACTCTGGTATGGCTGTACCTGTTGGAAGGTTAGGCTAGAGGCTGCTCATGCCTGTTGCTATAACATAGGAATAAGGATCAACAGCTATTGTAATAAGATCAAGTGAACCTTTGTAAATTAAATAACTTCAATTTGATATTCTATTAAGATTGATTGCTAAACTACTGACTAGTCACCAAGATAATGGCTGTGCGCTCCACTATGGAAATATATACAATCGAGGGCGATGAAAAGCTGTTGCCCGGTAGATGTGTTGTGGTATTGGAAAGAATTGATGAGAAACCAATCATGGGGGGCCTCGAGGTGGCTAGAGCAAGGTTTCCCAAAATGAGGGACCTCTCAATTACCAACCAAAGTTTACCGGAACCATCAACCCAGATGGCAATGGTGAAAGTAGAAAGGGAAGAAGTCGAAAAAGCATGGATAGAATTCCTGAATGTCCCAATGGCCATAGATTGGAAGTCACAAACTGAAGTTGCAATCTGGCGTCCCTGGGAGACATGTACCACCACTACCATGACTGTAACTACCATAGCTGAACTGTCGGTGACTGGCGTATGGGAAACATTAGATGAAGATATGGAATTGTAATTGTAATTGTAAACGTTCATGTCTGTGCTGTAAAAAACTATATTCATTTTAAAGAACTATTGTATAATAACTTTGATAATGGCTGAGTCCACTGAAATGAACGAATTCCCGACTATGCCCATTTTGGAGAATGAACAACTAATGACGGGCGAATGGTCAGTAAAAATAAGGCTTGCGGATTCTCAAATCGCTGAGGTTGCCCAAACGTCAGAAATAAGGAACCAAGGGACCCCGGACAGTGTAGGAAAACTTATGAAAAAAATCGAAGTATGTGAAGCCATGGAAGCGCTCGTACTTGATAGAAATGCGCTCCAGGGAGATTGGGGGGACTTGGTTAAAATGATCCAGGGAGCACAAGAAGAATTCTCTGAAAATTATAAGAGATTTCTTGATACAGAGGGGGAATTAAAATTTTGGTCCATCGACAAAACGGAGATGAATGAGTTTATAAAAACCCATTGGCCACCCCTTGCTCCCTCCCTGGGTATCGCGCTTTCTACCCCTGCACCTCCTGCCTCTACCCCTGCACCAAAAGATGGACCGAAAATCAAGCACAAAGCGCCGCGTAAGCAAGACATCTCGGACAGACGACTGACCCGACAAACAACTAAGAAACTTTCGCGTGTCATGCGGCGGTTGGAGTTTTGACTCCTCAAACGATAGGCTAAATCTGTTTTAAACTGATTAAAAAAACTGTTTTTGAAACTTTGTTTTGTGTCTTATTTTGGTGTCATGACGTATTGTATCTGTTTTTAAGGAAAAGAATTAAATTAAGAGAATTACTAGATATCCGTCAGGAATGGCTAGATTCGGATTACCAACTGTTGAGAAAATATATACGATTGACAAAGAATGGACTAATGAAGGATTGAAAAATGGGAAATTTGGTGTGAAAATAAAACGAAGAGATGTTAAACATATTGATGAAGATGAGAAATTGGAAAAGGGAAAGTGGACTGTAGTAATAACTCGGGAAGATATTAAGGCGGCTATGGCAAAACTCCCAAAAAACCTAAAACTATCTCATTCCGAAAAAATGAACAAAATCAAGGCGGATAAAAAACGTGCAAAACTTGCGCGGATGGCACACGCAAATGCCGTACTCACAATGACTCGCTATAAGTCGAACAAGGAATCCTGGCGAGCGTACAAGAGCTTGAGTGCTTCCTTGAAGGGTTTGAGTTTGCTATGCGCAAACGAGATGGAAGTGGACGAATTTCTGGAGAACAATTGGTCTCCCGATGCCCCAACAATACAGACCCTAGAAGAAAACTTTGACGTGGGCCTATTCTTGGAAATAGACGGTCGAGACGAGTCTGGTCTAGATTCCCTAGGAGATGAATATATGGAAATGTGCCACTAGAACTTAATTGTGTGTCGTTGCTTCTGTGTATTATTGTTTCGTGCTCACATTTTCGTGAACTGTACTGATTTGTATTAAGGAAATATAAGGAAATATAAGGAATTATTAAACGGAGAATAAAAACCTGAGCTATTCAAAATGTGTGACCTGCCTCTGTGCGTATCCGCAATGAACCTCAGCGAAATGCGCGAATGGGTGGAGACGTTATCACCCTCGTATAGAGAACAACTGAAGGTGGAAATAGAGAAGCTTATCGATCCAGCTAGAAATCACGAGGACCAACAGTCGCAGCCACAGGGAGACGACACCAATCCGACAACGTCACCGCAACATCCGCCTCCACGCCCAACGCTAGAACCGGTAGAGAACGCTGAAAGCAGCGTCGGGTAGGAATTTTGTCTTTATTAGAATGATAGAACTGGCTGGCAGGGACTTAGGACAACTTTATCAATTCGGCACCCCTGTCAAGCCAAACTAAACGGAAAAAGTGTTAGAGCCAGAATACGGTGGAACTTTGGAATAGCCCGAAAGTAGAAGCCGTATTCTTGTATTTTATTTTATTATGTATACGCAATTATTATATAGTTACATAAACAATCATGTGACGATACTGAACAAGCAAATGGCAACCGCTTAATAAGCCTAGAAGGTGTCTACGTTTCAATAAGGGTATCGTTTATCGTCGGTCACGGTGTCCAGTTATAATGAGTAGTAGAAGTTGATTAACTTCGCGCGATAAACTTGATAGCCACCCATCCCGTGAAGAATCACCTTGTGTACAATATGAAATATTTTTGCTAATCTTTTATTTATTTAAATTTTCTTGTTACGAGGTTATTGAGTTTTGCCCGTTCTGCTCCCCGCCCGCACAGTACCGCATCCGCATTCTACGTCTTGCTCAGTAGTTGTACATTATTTATATATTGATTAAAGGGAAGAGTTTAATATTATATTTTGAGAAGCTTGTGACGATAACGGTTTTTACAATCGTTAATTATAATGAGTCACAAGTTGCATTTGTAAATAGTCGCGTATATTTGTAAGTAATTTAATTTGTTTTTCTCTGCCTCACGGCACCTCTCCTAGTCGGTAAATTCGAAGGACACCGCTTGGCACTTATCGTATGATAAGAGGGGTCCTTCACCTGTGCATATGCACAGCGTGCGCTCATCATATGGTAAGAGGGGTCTTTCACCTGCATATATATATATACACAGCGTGCGATTTTGATAGAAGAAACCGGACTTGTTGGGCATCCTTATGCTAGGGGTAACATGGGGGACAACAGGCTTGGTTCATGGCACTTCTCAATTCGTACCGCACCTAAAATTAACTATGGGAAGACCGCGTTCTCTTTGGGCATTCTGTGAGTGATCCAAAGGCCTTTGGAAATCTTAAGAGTGCGCTGAAGTAACGTGGCCATTGGCATTCCCAGTTAGACGGAGAGGAAGGCAGGGATAACGCAATATCTTTTAGTGTCTGTAAATATCGGTATATATATATAAAATAAAAAAATGAAAATAAAAATTGTGTGAATCTGTAAATAACTATGTGAATTTTAATGAAAATTTGTGACTTTTTTCTGTCCCTGCCTCATGGCATCCCTATCTATTCTAAGATTGACACCGATTGGCACTTACCATAGGGTAAGAGGTGTCATTCAACATGTATATATTGTGCAACTTGGCGAGAAGAAACTGGGCTTATTGGGCGTTCTTGTGGAAGTAGCAACGTAGGAAACAATAAGCTTGGTTCTTGGCACTTCTAACGCCTGCATTAACTATGGGAAGACCTCGTCTTCCTTGACACCTCTTGTTGATAGGTCAAAGGAACGTGGTTATTGGCATTCCCAGTGTGATAAAGGGAAAGGCGGGGATAACGCAATTGTAATGTAAATAATGTATATAGGTGACACAATATAGCATTAGCAAATCCACCAAAAACATTCTAAAAAAATAAAACCCGAAGTGTGTAAATAAGGTATAAAAATTACAAAAATTAAAATCCATAAGGAAAAAATTGATCTTCATAACGAAAATATCAAAATTTATAAGGAGAAAACTGAATTTATGGAGAAAATATTGATATTCATAAAGAAAATCTTGAAATTTATGAAAGATATATTGTAATTCATAAAGAGAAAACTGAATTTATAGAAATTTATGAAGAAAAAATTGAACTTTATGAAGAAGAAAATATCGAAATTCATAAAGAAAAAATTGATATTCATAAAGAAGATATTGATATTTATGAAGTAAATATTAAAAGTTATGAAGAAAAAATTGACCTTTATGAAGAAAATGTTGACATTTATGAAGAACAAATTAAAAATTATAAAACGGAAAAAATGCCTTTGTGGGGTAAATGAGTTTAACAATACGAAGTGGTTGGAGGAGTAGTTGTGTTGGACATGTCACATACAACGTGTGTTGCACGAAGAGGTAGTTGGGTTGGACTTGGGCTCGGACCCTTATGTGAATGACCGTTATGTGGATGTCTTGTAAAACCGACAGGTGCCAAGCATTCAAACTATGCGAATTTGAGAGGGGGAGAAAAGAGATATGACGCAACATCCGTGTCAGTACCTACACCCTCGTGGAATAACTTATCTATCCGTACCTTGATCTTAGATCCTGGATAAGACGGACAGATTTTCCAAAACAATTAGGGCCACTATAATTAATACATCCGTACCTTGATATTAGATCTTGGATAAGACGGACAGATTTTCCAAAATGTTAAGTACAACACCCGTACCTTGATATTAGATCTTGGATAAGACGGACAGATTTTCCAAAATGATAAGGACAATATCTAAACTATTATCTATCCGTACCTTGATATTAGATCCTGGATAAGACGGACAGATTTTCTAAAATGTTAAGGACAATATCCACAATGGATATAGATCCGTACCTTGATTTTAGATCTTGGATAAGACGGACAGACTTTCCAAAATGTTTAGGACTATAACCGAGAATGATTAGGACTAGAATTAGGACTAAAATTAGGACTAGAATTAGGACTAAAAAAAGTAAAAATACCTTGGGCCGGTACTACTATCAATAGACCTTAGGAAAAATAACCCATGAACCGGTCCACACATTTGTTTTTCGAAACTGATGTGTCGATGGTTGAGTAGGACATTAGGGATAGACCCACCTTGTCTGCACATTCGTTTTACGAAATGGATGTGCTTGGCAAGCGCAGTTATCGCACCGTGATCTGTATATGTATGCAAATTACTATATTGTAGTAGCGTTACGATAACAAATCTCGCGATATTCTGATATGTGTCTATTTCAATGCCCTCTCTATGAACATCGAATGTACCCAAAATTTGTATGACAAGACCTAGTGATACCGTCTGGACAATACCGAGAAAGAAATGCCATACTCGTACCAAAGCAATAGCAAGACACTCTGCTGGCGATAATACACGACTTGGGAGTACTAACTCTAAGAGTGCAAACGAGATCCCGAAAATATTACTCCTCTCGAGGGCTTAACGAAGTGTAATAGAAGAAATAAAAGGAAATCCGGCACAACCATCAATCACTGCTAACAAAGGGACAGTGAACCAAAGGTTGGAACGTGCCAAACCAAGCCCGTAAGAATTCCCGTTAACAGTAACGGAGGAAGAGACGATCATGACAAGCTGCGGCAGAAAAAATTGTTTCATGATCAAAGGAGTCAAAGAAATCGGGTTCGAAAAGATATGCACGAGATTGAGTACTCAAACGTACGATTGCCGAAGGTGTCCTGAAAAAACGCTGATGGAGATCGAAAAAGATGCGTTGGACGAGCGATGGCATAGTTCAATCTGCGGCACGGTGACGGGACACGAGAATCATAACGAACTGTAACGGAACGAAACCCGCAAGGGACCATTGGTATCTGGCAGTGTTCGAATAAACAACACCTTGTTAAGGGTAGTAACGCACATGCACTCTAACCAGGCATAATGATCATGTTGATAGGATCAACGTGCAATTAACCAGGCACATGATCTTGTCAATTGGGTCAAAGAGGCGACGTCCTTAATGTCAGAACCTTCCGGCGTTACGCGTCATAAACGAACTGATGGGTACTTTCATGTGAGGGTTTGATGTATTATTGTATGATGATGCCAATTTTCCTTATTGTGTTCAAACGCTTCATTTACTGTATCTTTGACCAATACCATCAGGTTGCTTTAAAATGGCGCTAACATTTTATGTCTTAGATATATGCGTGAGTTGATGAACATTTAATATGTGAGTAATTGGTTGTCACTGCAATAATTTAATGTCAAGTACTGTGCCTGTAGATAATAATTAGGTCTTAATTACGCGTTATAACTAGCTACGCGCCCTTAGACTAAGCTAGGACCCTCTACCTTATTGGAGCATGTGTAGAGTTTAGGATTCGTGGTAAATCAGGTCTATTGCCTGTGAGACACGGTACATACGAATGAATAAAAAGCTTACACCAATGCGAAAAGAACCCAGAAAGATAACGAATTGTAATCATTATTAGTTCGTGCATGACTATTGTAATTGAGGGATGTGAAACTATATGTCATGTATGTACTTTTCGGCAGGAAAGGCCGTCACATGCATTATATGTGTAAACCAACCTTGGAGCTACTTTTCGGCAGGAAAGGCCGTCACATGCATTATATGTGTAAACAAACCCTTGGATATACACAAATTTCCGGCAGGAAAGGCCGTCGCATAAAAATGCGTAAACAAACCTTGGAGTATTTGAAATGAGTTATTTGTGCATGACGTTGAGTAGGTTAAACCATGCCTCGTGTTATAATTGATGAATGTTGTGTATGCCAATTTAACCGAGTTTCGCATAGAGTTACCTCATTTCCGCTTGCATGATTAACATTGGAGTATTTGGTTGTATTAAGGTTTAGATTACACGTTAGCATAGGTTAGTTTAGAATTCTGGACCTAACGGTCATTGACTACTTGGATATACAACATTGCAACCGCTACGGATACTTCAATCAATATCCAAGAACGTCGTCTGGACAGCTCGAGTACAAAAGAAGAGTCAACTCCTCACCGCGAAATAACCCGAACCAAGTGTGGACTACTCGCATAACAATCGTTATTGGAGCTGCACTTTAAAACATCTGGAGGCACCACTGGGATTGTTTCCGGTATAACGCTGACTCATCGATGTGCTCAAAGACGACCATCGTGAAAGCCGTACTTGTTGCATCCGTAATCACATCCGCCATCTCACTTTTGGTGATAATAATATCGGTCTCCGGACACAGCGTACCGTCAGTCCTTACATCCCTCTTTCTTCCCTCACCTACCACAGGAGAACCCTCCCGTGACATCATCACAACGGCCAAAGCGGTTGTTGGACGAGTAATCGAATTTACGACTCCAGGACCGGGGGTCCTGGGGAACCAAACCTCGCCCGAAGGCGTTCTTCCTCAGATCATCACCAACGTCACCAACATCACATCTTCAAGCCAATAAGTGGTCAAGCATCAGCTAACAGACAATCGAACTTTTAAGCAAATTATGCAAAGAATGTTTAAGTTATTTCAGAAGAAGAAGAAGCCGTCAAAGGCGGCTGGCGAACTCGAGCAGGGAATCAAACTGCTGAAAGCAACGCAAAAACGCCACGAAGATGTCAGACAACAAGAGGAACAACTGGCAAGAAACGTAGAGGAACAAACGAAAGCGCTAAAAGAAATCAAGTCGACTCTGCCCGAAACGATGAAAGGGTTAGAGAAAGCCAAGAAGGAAGTGAGGCAGGCTCAGGCCGACCTCAAAGCAGTGTGCAGCGCAACTTCAAAAGCAAGCGGGAAAGTTTCCACCGCAGTACTGAACGAAATCCTGAAGTCGGAATTCGAACTGGGCGTAGCCCATGCACAAGTTGTGGGGGATAAACCGCCGCCACCTCCTTCTCTGTCTGTAATGGCTACGGCACCTCCACCGGCTTATGACCCGGCTGCGGTACGAACAAGCATGGATGTGGCGCCTATGCCCACGTTTACGGTTCAGAAGGGTCTGGATTGCCATACGGTGACGGCTGTGTACCCAACGTTGCCGGGTTCAGAAACAGCCCCTCCGTCAGGCTCCAAGCTTGGACTTGCTCCGAGCTTCCGCACAGGAGGCGGGACACGCCCTAAACAAATAGGCGCGGAGGGAGGTCCGACCCCAAGGTCCTACGATCACCTGCGAACGCTTGCCAGTATAAATAGCCCTCGTCTAACGAGATACCTCGTGGACACGCCCGGACCACTCCACTCGGAGGAAACAGAAACCGATACTGGATCGGAATCCGACGGAGGCTACCCGCTAAGCCATGAACAACTCAATAAGTGGCTCGAGGACCGACAGGCGACTAGAGGCTCCAAAGGGCGGACTAGCAGTACAGACAGCGATCAAACAAGACGCGTTACTTTCCGGGAAGACCAACGACCGCGAAACAGTGACGAAAGCCCTGGTCGCATAGAAGACAAGGTCAACGCCCAGCTGAGCCGATTGACTCAGAGGATGGATAAGGCGAGGGAGTCCTTGGCAGCCTGCAGGAACGCCACGACGAACCTTCTCAGCCCCGAGCACTTCGCTACGGGATACCATGGGGACGAAAGATCAGGTAGCCCGGAGTACCTCAGGCTACCGCAATACGCGTCCACTCCAAGGGAAGGCGGGGAGAGACCACGAAGTCCGACCCCACGTCCGCACCCACTCCCGCAACACCCGATGCTCACCACGCCTGTGAGGTTTCAATCAGAGAAGGAAATGCTACAGCTGATGATGGATCCAGGGGATATGCCCCTCCTGAAGTGGATGGCGAATACGATGAAACGTGTACGACACGGTGAGGGCGATACCGATGCGGATATTATCCTGGCCAACGCCATGCAAAAGAAATTGCGAAGTGCGGGACGTACCAAGCAAGCCAACCAGCTGGGGAACTTCTTTAACACTAATTCAGGAAATGCGAAGTGGTCCTCAGTGATGAAAGCGCTATCGCTATCCAATCCTCAAGGATTGGTAAACAATGAGAGAGTAATCAACGATTTCCGAAGAAACTATTGTTGGGAGATAGAGCCATTGCCGCTACTGAACAGCGCCCTGAAACAGCTGGAGATTAACATGTATGACGAGATCAACGCGAATCAGGATGGACTGCGACTCTTCCGCAATTTGCGACAAAAATTACCAGAATCCCTTAGACTGCTCATGCGGGGTTGGGACGACAAGTCATGGCAAGATGTGGCAGAGGAACTACAGTTATACTGGAACTCCGAGTTCCTGGATGAGCAAGAAATGAGTCTACCCACCCGGGTGACCGATAAAACGCGCGAGAAGTCGTCGCCGCTACCGCCGGTACACATCTATAATGTTCAGCCTGCGGGACCAATGATGCACAGCTATCCCGCGCACGGAGGTGGAGATGGACAGTTAAACACTCCACCTCCCCTGGGACCGACGCCACCTCCGGTGGTGCAGCCACCTTCACCCCTGCAGCCGCCGAACATGTTTGGTGGTACAAGTACACCTCCTAGACCGGTAGGACAGTTGTCACCGCGACAATTGGCTGGGGATGGCCCGCGCCGCAATCCACATCGTATGGCTCGAACCGGCCGCCCGCCTGTCAGCGGAGGGAACGGATTTGGACCTGGAAGACGGGCACAGGCCCCGAGGCCTGGACAAGTGCGACCTCGTAACACCTACAACGCCCCGCCGGGATCGGCGGGACAACCAAGGTTCCAACCTGGACCTGGTGCTTCGAATCATGGCCCGCGAATGATGAGTCCGCGAATGATGAACACACAGGATTCAGGAATGGGGGGAGATAGCTCGCAAATCACCCCGTCAAACAGCCAGGAAGCTCGCAACATAGCAGAAACCCAAGGTGAGAGGTACAATTTCCTTGGTAATCCTAACATCTTCGCCCCTCTAGGCTTGTACTTGGATCCACCCCGGGGACAGGCACTCTCGGTGTGCTATTACTGCAAGGCGCCCGGACACCAGTCCCGCAATTGCGTGGCCAAATTTATCCTTTGGCTCAACGACGAGGCACTCGCCAAGGATGACACCTTAGGATGGGTCATACGAGCGCGGACACGGCCAGTACCTGCCTACCTAAAGGAAGCCGCGGAACGAAACTGGGGACCGTTTCTGAGGCAGAATAACCTGCGAACGATCCGGGACCTTGACAGGTACCTTGCGGCCCAACGCTCTCCTTCATTTGTTCAGCGAACGGTCCTGTGCGAAAACTACTTCGACACGCGACCGAAAAATCGGGATAGGACCCATTGGCACAATAGGGACCAATGGGGTCCCCAAGGACCGCCTGCTCAACCACCCCAGAGCAATGGCCAGGTGGCCGCCTGGACGGAGCCGCAATACCCTCGAAACCCGCGTCGGTACGATGCGTCACACTGGACGGATGAAGAGCTCGATCAAGGAATACAGCTCTCAAAAAACGCCTTTGGGTGCTGATTGATCCGGTAAATCAGCTCCCAGACAAATTACTTCCACAACACACAAAAACTTTACATAATGCTTCTTTACCCCTATTTACTTTTCTTGATACACCGGATAACCCTCTACAGCCTAACTTTACGGAGTTATTCGGCGGTCGGCTTTTGTACTTAGTTGATTCGACAACTGGTACGAAATTTCTGGCCGACACGGGAAGCATACCCAATTTGATAATGAAAAGTGTCGTACAAACCATGTACCCAAAAAGTTGGGAGGAACGCCAACCCTTAGATATGAAGTTACGTGGCATAGGGGGCTCCTCCCATGTGGACTCCTTAGTTACAATTGATTTTGATGGATTACCGGTTCCATTTGCGACCGGGAAAGGAGTCCCTCTCAATATTGTTGGCTTAAAATGGATTGATCAAGTCCAACAATTACCAAGCATAGCAACTGAATTAAAAACCCCGTCTAACGCAAATGAAGAATTGTCCTTGGTAACGATACATGACGAGAACCCGTGTGATGAACGGGACGGAACCAACGTCGGAAACAGTACTCGCGACACTGTAATCGACGATGGGTTGATGGAGGCTGCAAACCAAGATAGCGTGGAGCGGAAAATTGCCGCCGGCGCGAGTGCCGAGATGGAAATCGCCACTGGTGCGACCGACGAGTTGAGAATCGCAACTAACGTCACACAGAACCTAAGGGAAAATGCTGATGTCAAGACAGGAATGCCTGCTGACACCATTAATGAAGACGTCGAGCGTGGAATGCCCGCTGGCGTAATTGAGGACCTGCACGAGAAAACTGGTCCTGTAAACTATCGCGGATGCACTTGTCCGGATGAATGTAATAATCCGGCCCATAGATGCATGGCGATCACTACAGCTGATTGGGACCTGCACGAGAAAACTGGTCCCAAAAGCCCTCGTGGATGCACTTGTCCGAAGAACTGCAGAACTTCGGCCCATAGATGCATGACGACTGCTACAGCTGACGTCGAGCGTGGAATGCCCGCTGGCGTAAATGAGGACCTGCACGAGAAAACTGGTCCTAAATGCTCTCGTGGATGCACTTGTCCGAATGACTGTGATGATTCGGCCCATAGATGCATGACGACAGCCACAGTAATGACTACTGTCCCGAAAGGTTCAAACGAAGCAGCTATTGTCGATCAACCGGATATACGTCCGGTCATGTCCGACAAGGAGTCTGGGGATTTTAGGATGCACGTCTCCCCAGAAACAGGGTCCCCGACGGGAGAAATCGATTCCGTCGGCGTGACGGTAAGCGCGGGCACGCGCCGAGATCAGAGGCCTATGGCAAAGGACCTCACCCTCTCTCCACCAACACCGAAACCTCGATCATCACGACGTCCACACCAGCCTATGGCTGGACCAGTTACTACGTATGTTTTACGAGAAGACACTCACCCAAGCGTCAAGACGGAACTTGAGAAAATCTGTGCCCAATCAGTAGCACTGGCCAAACTCCCGTACAAGCCTCCTGACCTGACGACTCCAGAAAATACCATCATACCCGATGACGTCTGGAAAGCCGTCTACGCACCGTTTGCGTCCGAACTTGAGGACCTGCGGGGCCACCTAGGCGCCCCGCAAGCCATGAAATACAAATGTGACATCGAACTTAAGGACCCGTCGACGAAACCATTTGTGTCAGGGCCTTATAATCTGAAGGGGGAGGGCCAGGCGAAGGCTTTAAAAGAAGCAGTGGACAACTTCCTAGACTTGGGTGTAATCGAACAAGGATTCGCTGAATGGAAGTTGGCAATATTTGTTGTTCCTCAAAAAATGAACGAAAGACAGAAACAGGAGGACGGATGGAAGCAATCATGGAGGGTGGTACAGAATCTCAAACCCTTGAATGCAGCCATAAAATCGATAGAAGTACCTCCGCCACTAGTACCGGATGTAAAGCAACTAGCCCAAGGCAGAGAAGTGCTTTCACTCCTAGATTTGAAGAAGGCCTATTTCCACATGGATGTCACGGAAAGGTCTAAACAATACGTGGGTATAGCCATCAAAGGAATGCACGTGCGATGGCGCAAGATGCCGATGGGTTTGAAGACCGCAGTTGCTCTTTGGAGCGCCAACATGCAAGAATGCGTGGTGAAACCCATCACAGAAAAATACCAGCATCACATGAAACAAAATGGCCGGACGGATGAGGAGAATGCAACGCCTATGGAGGCCTACATAGACGACATTTTCCTTAGCACAAAAACGGTGGACGACCATTTGGTACTACTACGCCTGGTGTTTGAACAACTTGCGGAAATGAAATTGACGGTCAGTGTCAATAAATGCTTCATTGGAAAGCGGAGGGTAAACCTATTGGGTGCAACCCTGACGGGAAAAGAAATTGAAGTTCAGCCCGAGAGGATAAGGGCTCTACGGGAACTTTCACCACCCCATAACATATATGAATTACGGGGATGGATCGGCGCTCTCCGCTACATCTCCGAGCATATCCCGGAGCTAAGCCTTAAACTGGCTAAATTCGATGCGCTGACCGGTAACGTCCCTGCGACACAAGGCAGAGTGACACCGGTACTTTGGACCAATGAACTGGTGCAAGACTACAAAACGGCACAGGCGTCACTCGACGATGCCAGGGTCTTGTACCATCTGGATCCGGAACTTCCACTTTTTGTAGAAACGGATGCGTCGGATGTAGGGTTCGGATCGGTGATCTTCCAGACGGAGGAAGGAAGCAAACCACCGTTTAAAGAAGTATACCCGATCGCTTATTTCAGCCAGAAATGGGTAACTCCGGCGGCAAAGGCCTATGATCCATGTACGAAGGAACTGAAAGCCCTAAAAGATTCGGTGGAAAAATGGCAGTCAATGCTGCGTGCCCTACCCTTCACGATAATCACGGATAACACAGGGGTGTTCGGACTCCTTAAGAGGATGACGGACAAGGCAAAGAATCCGAGTCCAAAGCCCCTGATTCAAAGATGGCTCAACCATCTCTCGGGATTCCAAATAAAGGAGGTAATCCATTTAAGCACACTACAAGTATTCACGTCGGATGGATTGTCTCGATCCTATTGGATGGAGATGGCCGCTGGGGACGACGACCCACATGTTTGGGCTACAATCCCGAAGCGAGAGGAACCTTGGTACACTCTGAAAATGCCCCGCGGAGAGAAAATACAGCGGGTATTGATGTTTCACTGCCGGCACGAAAGTTGCGATAACGCAATGAACGGATACCATCCCTGGGAGGATGCCTGCCGAGTAGTCCGCGAAAAACTTGGGGTACCAATGGATATCGAGGAAATAAAATCCATCATGGGAAAATGCGACAGGGCCGTAGTCTCAGAATCAGGACTCGCCGCCGCGCACGGGCATACAAAGGGCATGCCTCCGCCGTATAAGGAATACGGTGGGAGTGAAGTACTTTACCATATGACCACCAAGGAAAATGCAAAGCACATCAAGCTTTTGGGCATTGAACGAATAAACAGGAGGTTTATTCATCTGAGCAAGACAAAAACGGAAAAGTCAAGAATGCGCAATGCGGCCCTGCGCATGAACGCTGAAGACTTGAGAAACAAAGGGCTCAAATTGTTACAATCGCAGAATCCAGAGGTCGTGCTGTGCAAAGGACCGATCCCCGCCGAAATCTTACGGCGGGATTAAGACGTACGACGGCTTGTGCAAAATCCTGTAAAATTGGAGCGGACGGAACAAACTCAAACCTCGTAACTACTTTTATGCTGAGTCAGCACTTTTTCGGGATAGATTCGAGAGAATGCAAAGGGAAAAAGGCAAAAAGAGAAAGTGCGCCCCATGAAAACAATGAGTGCTCATGGGGAAACATTAAAGTAGACGTGTTCACCATGACCGGGAAATACCGGCGTATAGTTCACAAGTTCCGCTGATTTTCCATGACTTTTATCTTTTGTATATTTTTATGTCCATTGGTTAACTGTCATTATCGTTAGTATTGATCTTGCCATATTTACTCATTCATAACTCCGCTGGGTGGCGACTGAATCTAAGACCTACCGGTCCCCCGTCGTCTCCCAATCTATACCAATTTACATGTGTTTGTTGGTGAGATGAATAAAGCATACTGACTGACTAACTGACTGTTTCAACGTAGATGTTTTAGAATTTAGAACAGTTTAGTTTATAATATTATATCTGTTGTTTTTCCTCACGATCATTTGTTAATACATGTCCTAATATCCTGATCTCAATACAAATGCGGTATATTTCTCATTTACGCGCGATAACACGATTGCGGGTGAATGAATCAGTCAACAATCAGGAGTCCTCGTTTCACAGGTAATCGCCACCTCATCTGCTGACGTGTCTTACAAAAGCCTAGAGGTGGGCCGTGCTATAAGTCGGCAGTTACGGAAAGTAAGTAGAATATCGGCCTGGTGTAAATGACCATAGTAGTCGACAAACACCATTAATACCCCAAAACAAACAAACACAGGTAATGTCGTCGCTGTACGGACGAATTTTTAACTGTTGAAGTATAAGTATGTGATCGATGTATCATGGATCTCTCTCTCTCTCTCTTTCTCTCTCTCTCTCTCTCTCTCTCTCTCTCCCTCTCTCTCTCTCTCTCTCTCTCTCTTTTCTAAACTAGCCGCACCAGCACACACTATAGTCAATAACACGACGACAGAATATATATATATTTTTATTTTGTATCTTTTTCAATCGAACCCCCGCTCAATAAATATGAACGAAAATCAGAAAACAACACAACGATCGACATATATCATAATGTATGGAAGTCGTTAAAGATGATTCACATGGAGAATATTACCAGAAAGCAGTGTGACGGGCTGTGTAGCAGTTTCGACAGATCAACACGTAAAAGTGCACTGTAAATCGCAGGAAAGGGGATATTTATTTTCTTTGTTATCACGTAGTCACACATACGCCATAGTCTGTGATTCGCTTAAATCTCCAATGCATGGATACGTACATTGGTTTTTACGATATTCATTACAGCGTATTTCGTGTCATCGAGTATTTTGTTTGCAATATAAAATGATGTGCGTTGACACATTTTGATGATTGTGATTATTTCATTTTGTGCTGATCTGTTATAAATATTATGGTTACTACAATCGTTAGAAAAAGACATGGAGAGAAAAACAAAATCGCGCCAATGCAACACCAGGCTGTGCGAATTGCTCCAACGAAACTCGAATCTGGACTTATTACCGAGGCACAGGGGGTACATTAAGGCTACTCCTCGACGGATATCCCTTCCGGCAGTGACTTACAAAGGGCAAAAACGGACGTGGACGGTGCTACACAAAATAACGAAATTCAGAGAGAGGAAAGGCGTCTTTTGTCAATTCTGAGCATACATATCCTCTGCTATAGACGGACCAGGGCTCCGGACGGATTAACATAGAAATGCGAAGTGTCTATATACTGCCAATGCTTCGCGATGTGTTGTTGACATGCGTTTTTTCTGTATCCTCGTGGTGTTAGTTAAAACATTGTGGGGAGTCCGGATTGCCCTACATATAAGCTACGTTTTCCTATCGCATGCTTCTCGGAATAGAAGGTTGTCTTCTTGTTCTCTTTCTGTCAGATTCAGAATTTGCTGATGCATCAGATCTCCTGCGTCGCCTGTTTGGTAAAAGAAAATTGGTTAGTGAATTGCGTTCGTAACTGGTACGTGATTCTCGATATCATCATCAAACATACAAATCATAATTTGTCTAAGAAAGCACCCATTAACCTGGTGATTTTGGTGAATATGTATGGTAAAACGAAACTATATGACTGTCTTATATGCCGACTGCATATATAGTGAGCAATGGCACAACGAACTTCAAACTACACATGGGCGGTTTGATTATACTTTCAATTATGAATGCTGTTCTGGATTTGAGACTCTGCTATCCCTACACTACAGAAACAAGCCATGTTGTTTTCCATAAGCACTCCACTGTGAAAACAGCCGCAATCATACATGACCAAATGAGAAACTGAGCATTGATAATTTGAATTTCATCTCTCAAGATGATAGGCCTTAACGCACTCACCGTAGGTTGATTTCGACGCCAGAATACATCGCATGGGTGCCGCCATTATCCAACTCTGAAAATCAACATTGAATATACGTAGATTAAATAAGAAATATGAATAACACTGGAGCTGGTTTGCATTCAAGTAATTTAAATCGAAAAGGCTCGAATTTGACCATTATACTCGACAACCGCCTATAATATACTATAATGTAATATATAGCTTATGCTGTTGCTGCTGCCAATACGAGGAATGTAAATCAAATTACACATCACTACCTATTAGACTGCTTGTCATGTGATACTTGTGTATTGGGCGCTAAACAATACTCGTAAGCAGTTTATTACTTCGTCAAGACAGCTTCCAATCGGTACCGCTAATGCCAGTTCATTACGCAAAATGATCAGCAACACAAAAAGGTAATAACCACAGATCTGAAGCCAGTACCAATTTAACATCAAACATACAACAACTTGATTAAATAAGAACAAAATAACACTGGCCAACAATTTTGAACGAAAAATTTGTTGACTTTTATTTGGTACTTGATTCAGGCTAATTTTGGCGTGCTGATTCCAAAAATGCCGCTGGTTTTCTTCTATCACGTCAATTTTTTGCTCTACGACATATGCCCAAAATATGCGAATTTTCACAAATGTAGCCGTAATACTTTTCCATATCGTATAAAAATCCACACTTTACCATATAATCAGTTATACGGTCAAGGGATCGATTGAACTATGTAGGTAAAAGGTACTGGTATCGATCTAGGCCGATATTTTCACCCATTTTTGGTTGGAGGATGCAATCATCCGAGGATATTTCACACACAATTTGATGCAAACTGCAGGATATGGCAAGAAAAAAAATCATGGCATTTGCTATCAGCTATAGGTCCAATGCCCCATTCAGCTTATCCAGTGTAATCTGAAACTACTATACGCTCGATAATTTGGATCAAGATGTAGATCTTAGGCATAGCAGGCCAAATGATGAAGATTTTGAAATCGAAGTTGATTCAGAACCTAGAGTAGCCCATCAACACGAGTTATTGATATGACATAAGCTTCGGGACTTGGAATAGAATCTTCGGAACTTTCAACATCCTTATGAAGTGAGAAAAGATTTCTTGGCAAGGTAGAGAAGGTATCTGACTTTCTATCAGGAGAAACATCCTTTTCTTCGTAGACCTACTTTCGGTAGCTTTGTGTATTGCGGCGATACTGGCATTGGCATGATACCGTTACCATGGATTATTGGGGGAGTTAGGAATCCTGATTTACCAGTCAAGTGAATGGCAAATGCCTATAGGTAGCTCAAAAAGGGTCCTAAAGTGTGCCATTCTCCAAAATGGCAAAGTCTTAGATTCCGTAATAATTGCACACTCAGTTAGTCTTCATGAATAATACATAAACATGAGTGATACAGAAACATTGAATTATTGCAATATCACGAGCACGACTGGATCAAATGTGTCAGTTTCGAAATATTGTGTTTTCTAGTGGTCAGACAATAAGGTTGCACAATGCACAGGCAACCCTGATACACATGTATTACTGCCATATGTTTACGTAGGACAGCAGACATTCAAAAACGCTAAAATATCTATATAATTTCCATAAAAACCTTGACATAGTCAGAGATGAACAAGGAGAAAATGTTCCCCAACATCTGAAGATGATGGGGGTAAGATACCAGAATAGATTGGAGCTCACATATGTCAGCTGACTATTGCTCGACTATCAAACTAGACCACCAACAGAATGATAGGTTATTAGCGTAAATTTGGACCCTGAAACTCGCACTTTATTTGTCATGGGGAAGCAATATCACTTTAAATCAACCAAATAAAGCAGTGCAAATGTTTATTTGATGTCTATTGATGTACTTTCGACTGCTTGTGGTTTTTGAAACGTTTTTTACAATTAATACAAAATAATAAAAGTAGTACTATTATGTGGGTTATGGGACAATGTGGTAGGTGGCTAACCCAATAACTTGACGTGATAGAGAAAAACGGAAGTCATTTTTGAATTCAGCGCCCAAAATTTAGTCAAAATCAATTGTCTAATCAAAGTCAACAAAAATAGTGTTGACCAGTGTAATTTGAATTGAGAATTTGCTGAGGGTTGGCGGAAAGAACAGTTAGTAATGCAGCAGTTCAACTCTGATCACCTCTGTTTTCATTGGAATACGCAGAGGTGGTTAGTAACGAAGTAGGCCTACTCCTACTTTTTCAAAGTGTTCAAGTGGTTTTCTGCTACTTGCAATATTTACTTTAAAAAATCTAATTTTCCGCTATTTCTACTTCTACGTGTTAATATTTCGTGATTTAATTATTTACTAACAGTGTGTCAAGTAGAAGTATCATGTTCTTCCAATGAGAGAGAGAGACCAAGGCGGAGTAATTTTAGGGCTGTTTTCACGGACTATCAACAATCATTACATTGTTACATTTAAATCAAGTACAGATTTTTCGTGGATATGGATTGACAAATAGATTTTCACAAAAGTATTGGCCAATATTAATTAATATAGCAGGTTGCGTGGTTCCTGTCAATGTCGCTCATATGATATGTTTTAGCACAGTGAATATGGCTCGGCATGACGTTTGGAACCGTAGGTATCGTGCTAATATGGTCTTTGACTTTTGAGAATTAGTTCCCACCATGGCTATGATTTACATCCCATAATGCAGTGGTTCCCAACCTTTTTCGTGGCCGATATTTGAGCCGAAATTCCCCCCCTAAGAAAAAGTTGCCCGGTTACTAAAATGGTGCTTTTTAACGCACAGCCATTTGTTGACTGAGCAATATATGCCAAAACGTATTCAGATATGCCCTCACTATGTTGAATGCGGACCGCATTACACTTTCGTAAAGTACCGCTGACAACTTCCATATCAATTATTTGACACTAGGTGTATTGTTATCAGTGGTGGCTTTTGGTGTGGGCGGTCGCCCAGGGGAACTTGGACAAAGGACTCCCCATCTTTGGTTTAAGTGCCTTTTCAAGGATTATAGCGAATAAACGTGGAAATCCGTGTACCAATCAAGAAGATGGTTCTGTACAGATGGGTCAATCATCAAATCTATGCATTTGTTAGAAAAGTTCCATAATCCGATAATCGAACCTTGACGTGGTGTGTTGGCTTATACTAATGTCACCCGATAGCTTGCCAAATGGTCTATTAGCCTGCAGCAGTTGTACCGCTGTTTTCTTATTTCACGCTACATGCCATACATCTTCAACATGAAGACATGAGATATATTTAGCGGGGTCACTTATTTTATAATTTGTCAATGTATAATAAAAGAAGGCTCAGGAGCTACAACAATTCGACATTGAAGCCTGCTTCAAAACCGTGTTACAGTGTCATACACGTGAGTGACGTAATTCCGGTCCATATGGCACATTAATTTAAGTTGGTAATAATAGAAGCGAGGGGATCTGGGTGTGAAGTCCCCCAAATGCTGCGATTACATAGGGAAGATGTGGTACCGATGGATCAAAAATTGCAAAATTATCTCTGGCCCTCAAATCTTCAGCCGAGAATAGCAGATATTTTGCTGTATCAACACTTCGATACAAGCTCTATCTATCGCGGACATTTACATGAATACCCGCATTTTCAAAAAATATTTATAAACGTTTAAAATTTGTTGCTCGAACGTGTCATCTGTCCCCACCCGATGGGTCCAAAGGCACACGACCATGGGACCGATGAGACATACGCTCAAAAACTCAAATTTGTTAACTTGTTTTGTTGTGCATTATAAGCTAAGCTACAGCAAGCCAATGAAGAAAGTTTCGTCGCGACCTTCAAGAATAAAATAGATTATATCAACTTAAATGTTGGCATAAAATCGTGTTTTGATTTACGCCTAAACTTACAAAATTAATGTCGCATACATATTACCCGCAAATCGACATTTTGACTTTCAAATACCTCGTAATAGCGATAAAACACCACAGGTAACTATTATTTACAGCCTATATATATGTAGGCGAGTTTCTGATGTAAAGTGATTAGTTGGTATATCTATTTTGCATGATTTGGTTATGGTACCAGCATAGGTCCCCCACCCCATAAATATTGTAATTGACTTGAAAATAGTCCACTCGAGGATGGTATTGATTCACAAAATATGTGCCATTCTATACCCTGATACAAGCCCCTATACTTCACATCACAAATTATGGCGGGTTTGTTAGTCTGAAAGGTGATATAGAAAAATGCAAATGTCGATCCAAATTTACTTTACACCCCTAAAACGTAAATCATTCGTCACAGACCCCATAACTCACGCAGGTCGAATTTTTCTGAATATGACGAAAGATTCTGTCAGCATGTAATTGTAGACAAATCCACGGAGTGTAATCATGGAATTATCATAGAGAATTTTTCAAGTATTTTCGGTCCCAGTGATCCATCGGTACCACATCTCCCCTACTCATAGGGTCCCTGGAAGTCTCGCCCAGGACGCTCAATAGTAGGGCCACCACTGATTGTTATCAAAAATTGATCTAAATCAAAATAAATTTGGTCATCACTTTCCGTTGCGGTAAAATTACTCTAAATTTGGCCTGTTTTTGTACTGGTCGGGTAGCTCCTGACTACAAATAAATCATCAAATTCGCTTTTGCGATAGTCTTGAGTTGAATCAATGAATTTCGTGTTTTTCACGTTAGCAGAGATGTTGGCTTAAAAAAGTAAACATTTTCCCCAATGGCTTTTTTGTGCTGAATTCTCCCCGACTTTTCCCTGATTAGTGGCAATTTGGTCGAGAGGCTCTCGCGGGCCCAACGACATCGTCTCACGCGCCTCACTTTTTCGAGGGGTGAAAGATTATAGAGGCATATAAATATATATCTAGCTAAGAATTCGACAAAAAGAGACCTCCAAAGAACTAGTTTCATACTTTGCAGTTCTAACATAAAAGTCGAAAAATGTTGCGAATCTAGTGTATCTTGCGTTACAACGCTGAAGCCAAATTCCCCCCCCCCCAAAAAAAAATTCGAAATTCCCCTCAAGGGGGGAACTCCCCCCCGGTTGGGAACCACTGCCATAATGCGATAGAATTCTTACAGTCATTTAGAATTTTATGCCTCAAGGGATCTAGCAGTACGAATCCAGCTCTCTGCGCAGTCTATATAGCTCATTTTCCAGCTTTTGATAGTCCATGACAGGAATTTACGACTGCTTTTCACAGCTAATTACTTACTTACTTGAGTAGCGAATTTTACTCAACTTTAAGTACTTTTGGATCCTTTTAAAAGGACTGCTTGTACTCGTACTTGAATAGATATTTTCGCCGATACTTCTAAAAGGACTGCTTGAGTAGCTTTGTTGACTACTTTGACCACCTCCGGAATTAAGTTTGTTTTCAACGTCTGGTATATCCCAGTAATCTTATTATACTAATTGACGCAGTATTTTTGACCAGACACACGCTTCACGACACTAGGCACAACCCGCTATCGATCAATCAATTTAACATACCATCATCTCCAGTTATGGCGATATCCTCGACGACATCAACACGGTCACGGTCATTGAAGGCTTCAATGGAACTTTTCTGAATAGGGATATTAATAAAGACGATTATTAACTCGGTATATGTAGCATGTTCGTGAATACATTTGTCCGCACGATTCCGTACTGAGAGTAGATGGATCTTCGTAAAGCTTGGAGTGCTTCTCTTTAAGAGCCGCCGGTGATCCACTGGTTCGCCGCTGTTGGCAAACACACAGCAAGCAACGTGCCAGTCTTTGGACGACGGGTTTTCTGCATGTGCAATGTTCTCGATTGTACGACCGCAGCTGAACATTAATGCAATACGGTAATTCAAATTTATAGATACAAGTATTCAAACAACGGCTGTGGCGAATATGTGTGTCAATATGTGTCACTACATTCGAGACACAAGTCATTTCTAGTCACCGCAAATAACTCGGATGGATTTAGACTCATCTGCCACACAGATACTGGCTCGCATAATATGGCTCGGGTTAAGTCATAACTAGAAGCGTCTCATCGCTGGTACATGCAGGTCAGGTGGATGTAACGCTGCGTTGATGATCTCGTGGCGTGATATCACAGACACACTCTTTCACTTTCCTTCGATATAATACACTTCGACGTCAAGTTTTTAATCAGTGTTAATGGAGTAGCTAGCTATCGATCGAATTCATCACGACCTACTGACTGACCTAAAGCACTTGATCTGACATCCCGCTCCAAAATAATGGAATCCGTTTGCCGCCCATTCGCATATCGCTGATTCATCCAATTTTACCGGCATGAAGGCAAACGATGCAATACGATGATTCTTTACTTCGGGACATGGGCAAAGTACGTAAACGTCAGCGGCTGAAACGCACGGATTTGTGATTGTTACAACGACTCAGCTTCATATTCACAACTGACGCACCTTCAGGTAATTGACGGATGATAACGGAAGGAGTTGACGTTGGTCCAGACGACATCCTGACACCGTTGGCTTGATGTCAGGATATTCAGTGTTGCAGACGGAATTTTCGTCGATATTCGACGATGTATGTCAGATAATTATCTTATAATCAGTAAATCGGTACTTAGGGAATATTCCTAGAATAAAATTAAGAGTCAATGCCACTATCGAATACATGTCAAATAATGTGTGGTTGTTTCGAATCGTAGTCACGATTGGTCTAATATTTCTATATTACAACTTGATATTTCAGAGGTTAGCGTTCATAAACGAACATTAGTCGGTTCTACCCGGTATATTTACGATATGCGTCAATCTAACTAAACGCACAAACACATATATAGCTCGAAGTCTGTGAATTTGTAAAATGTACGGATTGTACGAATGTACGTACGTCGTACATGAACGTACATTTTTTTCAATTATGATTGTGACGGCATCGGCTCGTTATACAGTCCCGTTATATATCTAGGTCAGCGGTTCTTAACCATGGGCCTATGGACCCCCTGGGGTACGAGGCAACAAATCAGGGGGCATACGGGATGCGGTGTGAAATTATACGGTATTCAAGGGTAAAACTATTTCGCAAATCAACAAAAAGTAGAATGTTTTCGGGCGAATTTATTCAACTCGATAACTTTCTTTCGAACATTGCGCGATATGGTGGCAATAGGGATTTGTTGCTCTCAATTTGGGTACCGTACCCTGCGACAAAATAATAGTAGACTGATAATTATATCATTATTATAATATAAACTAAAGTATAAGTTACAGAAATGACTCTATCGCCTTCTTCGCAATTATGAGCGACCCTCGGAGTGAAGTATTGATCATTGCGACGAAATGCGGAAATAAGGCGGCGCCTCATGAAAAATCAGTAATTGCACCGTGGCACTCCCCGAGTTTTAGAGGCGTCTGCCTAGTGCCTACTGCCCACCTACTCATATACCAGGGAATTTCCCAGGTTACATACGCATGCATTGCGAAAGCGCAGTTCAAATACATCAATACGTCAACCCAAATTTGACTAGACTGTAACTATCAACATTTTACAAAACTCTTACTCATCCAAGCTCTTTGAGACAGAAATTTACACTCCAATCAGCATTATAGCAACGGAAAATAACATGACCAATGCGTTACCATTTCATCCATCATGTATAGCTGACCTGTGGTATTAAAATGTGACAAAAATGTAAAAATTCACGTACCAGGGAAAGACTAGATCATGTGAATTCGCTATAGTTGTTTCGCCTTTACGCACATCGCTATGCCATATTTACAGTGGACACTTTGGTAGGCAAGAGACGAGTTAACGCCCTTGTTTATTTTGCGCGCGTGCATGTGCGAGACTGCTCGCCCGCTGCTTCCTGTCTATTCGACGTTTTACCTTATCATATACCGGGGAGTTCCCCAGGTTACATGGCACTGAGCTGAGTTCGCGGAATAATTGTGTCACACGAGAATACTGCAGACAAAAATAAATCTGGCGAAAGAGGAAAGACTAGTATATATATATATATAGGACGTTCATCAGCGGATAGTCTCAGTAGTTCAGTAGTTTGATGGGCTGAACTCAACTGAAAAGTATTTTTCTCCGACGTTTTGTAAAATTAGCGATTCCAAATCGCAAGAAGCATATAGGACGGTTAACGGATACCGTCGAATGCCATGGTGCAACAATACCGTGTAATCTCAAAACTACATTATGTGATCGTAACGCAGGAGTTTGTTGCTGAATAGGTATGGCGATCTCAGTGATGATAATGATGCACAATGCACATGTATGGAAAACCAGTCCTCTGCTAGACATAATATAAGTAGGATAAAGTAAGTCCTTTTGGTTTCGATACTGCCATACATTCATTTCCCTGCCTTACACTTCATGTGGCATTTCGAATCGGTGATATTTCAGTGGTTCAGATAAATTGGTCGTTGAAACATCCGATTGTAGTCAATAGATTGCAATTAACTCCGACTCCAGTGACTGAGGCCGAAAGAGTTGCAGGCCCTACAAAGGACCTTACAAATTGAGCTACATGAGATATCGTTGTTGGAAAGTGAATTTGCTCTGCTAAAAATATCCTTCTACCAGAGCCCTAGCTGTTGCGACGACTGCATTACTACAGCCACGTATTTACCAATAACAGTCACAACCTAACCAAAATCATCATTCTGAACATTGAATTGTAACAATCGTAATAATAAAAAACGCGAGGGAAGCGCCAGCGCCACAACACCAATGGCAATGGTTCTAATAACTTCTACGTGTCGGAGGTTATATGAGCTCCTCATCGCCTACCTCACTGCAGTTGCAGTCACTTAAAAAGCCCAATCACGGTGAGCCGAGCTATATTTCGGCAGCAAAAGAAACGATGAAGCGCGCGTGACAGCGACTGCCTGAGAGAGTGCAAGAAAATGAAAGGCACGCAGACATGCGTTGTTCTGTACAAAAACTCTCATGTCGTGGAGCAGAAAGCCTTAGACAGGCTTAAAGCACCACTGTTGTGTATCATAATAAAAATAAAGAACGCATGCTAACATGCCCGAGTCTTTTCATTACCAAACAAGGCATCACCCACAGATGATAAAACTTTTGGAGTTTTATTTATCACTGTATCAGTGAAGGGTCACATTCCATCAGGACCGGGGAACGATCTAATTATTCTAATTCGATGGGTTCAGGATCATCATTTGGCTTGACATAGCTTTATGATTTCGCATATTCGCCAAAATCGTGGATTTCATAATATTTGTCGAGTCGGCGAATCCCGCAAACTTGTGGACATTCGAAATTATCAACAAGCAGGTCATGGTGATTCGAAGGATATATTACTATATCCTCATAAGATACCTAATTTTATTAGTTGTTGTTGTTGTCTTCCTACTATCTCCATCGTTATCAGTTATATATACCATAAATACTGATCATCACTGATCACAGTCTTTATTCATTCCGCTGGACATCTTCACACGCTGCTTTGTTCCGAGCTCCTCGATCGCTGCCGGCTCGTGGCGAATGTCGCATAATTAGTTAAATTCACGCCGAAGAAAACATGTTCAAGAACTTTTTGTTTACCGTATCATATCCCTGGGAGATCCCCAGGTGACATAATATATTATATGAATAGAGATACAGACTGCGCGCGAAAATACTTGAATCTGAACTATATCAATGGTAATTGTTTCTTGACGATATATTTTAACGGCGCAACGCGCGCAACTCGCAAAGTCTGGAACTTAAGGCTCATGCTCACGAATATCACTTGATTATGTGTCTATATCTACCACAAGGTATGGACATTTCAGCATCTCCAGTGTTCGCCAACTTGGTGTCGACTATGCGCGAAACATGCTCGGCTAACTCTTCTCTACTTTTCGCACACATACTCATGCCAGAGCTGGTCATAGTCAGTAACACAGTACTAGAATAGGTTATGACTAATTTCACTACGTAATCAATAGGTTACGTTTTCTGATCACTTCATCTCCTACTTAACGTTTTGTACGCACAACCACATACTTTTTACGCTCGCACTTTTTAAAAGTAGACAGTTGTTCCTGGATTGGTTTGCATCATCTTTGTGAGTGACATTATCGCAGTAACCAGACGACATAGCATCGCGAAGATGCATCTACAAATTTCAAAAGTATGTCTTCCCGCCGCATCACTATTAAAAGTATGCGTCAATTCAACCAAATATACCTGTTAAAAATGAACTTAATGGCGTATTTTTAAGACCTTTCATTACATACTACGTCTTGAAGTAGTTTCGAACTGTTTCAGAAATAACTGCTTATAATTCTAACCGAGTAGAAATTCACGGTACTACTTCTACTTCTGTAGCCATGTTGAGGCTGCATAAATCTTCTCTGGTTAGTGCTTACCTCACACCTACTCTTCCTAATACATATACTCCTCAGTATATCCAACGCTCAGCTCAAGGCCTGTGCTTTATTCCTTCCTTCATAAATTTCTCCTATTTACATCAAATCCTAATTATGAAAGAAGTCACTCACATCTTACGCATTCCGCATGCCCTAGTCTAGTTGATTAGTAGTGCGCAGAATGTCCGACTGATTATTATGAAATAATAAATCGAAATAATTACTGCAAATCGCCTCTATTATCCACGCTGATTCGCCCTATAAGGCTGTTTCATTTGTAGCAATCTGCTCTGTTCGGCACGTTTGTCCACCGAGTCTCACTTGGAATACGCATTTCATCAAGACATTTCAGAGCTACATCCTGCGAGCAGGATCAGGCCGATACTGATGCCAAGACAGACGTCTCAAGTTCGGTGGGCGAGATGTCTAGCCTACGTTCCTCGTTACGTTATTGCTTTTGTCGAACGCTCTTTTGGGGGCGTGTAATCTAATAGTATCATCCATTGGGCAACATCGCCAATGAGCATACGAGTTATCGAAAATGCATTGTCACCGCTCGGCGATACTGATCTTTTGTGTATTTATGTTTATAGCACTCCATACCGATTTAATCATATCATGACCTCATTCGCTCCCGTGGAGTCTGTCAGTGGTTATTGATTAACGCGTCACCTACAGCGACCTCGTAACTTTAAGTGAACGTTGGTTGATTTCATGACGATTATTGGATGACTGCGCAATTATAATTCCACTTGGAGTGCACCGGACTTGCATACGGATTTGATAAAAATACGTTTTCGGAAACCTATTCTGTATCTGGATCAGATTTCGATTATGCTTTTGAAGAAATGGATTTCGAATGCGTATTTTGTGTTTGAGGCGGGATTTCGAACACTATTCTAACGGTCACGCGACCTTTGATGAATTTGTGGTGTATTGATTTGAATAACTGATTGGTGGTACATAACTTGAACATGACGTTTAACAGTTCATTCATATTTTCATTGACTCGATAAGGGGCACTCGAAGAGTTTTTTGAGTCAATAAGCATATGAATATACGGTTCAAAGCCGTGTAGCGATTTGATGAAAATTTTAATAAAATGATGACGATATCATGCTTGATTTGGAACTTATTAAGCGTACGACGATAGCTGGATACAGAATGCGGATTTGGACACATACTTCACGCTCAAATCAGCATCAGGATTTAGATTCGAAAATACAGAGCCAATAGAACTCTAATACAGGCTACAGGACAGACCTGAAGTAGCAAGATCGTTCGACAAAGGTCCCTGAATTGCTCACTGATCTGTGACGCAGGTACTATAGGGTTGTTCAAAAATAGCTTTTTTCGG
Organism: Botryllus schlosseri; assembly: GCF_051294905.1. Taxonomy (NCBI): domain Eukaryota; kingdom Metazoa; phylum Chordata; class Ascidiacea; order Stolidobranchia; family Styelidae; genus Botryllus; species Botryllus schlosseri. The sequence continues at coordinate 7,390,562 of NC_137247.1, read as the reverse complement.
ATTCCAGCCATTCATTGATTAAATTGTCAGGTTACCCTAAACGATGCACACCTAATTTGGTTCTATTCTAACAAGTATAAGCCACCGCAGAACCAATTAAAAATTTTAATTTACTTGGAAAAAGTGAAAAATTTTTTTTTTCTGTCAACCCCATGAAATTGTTGAGTTGTCCTCGAAATCGATGCAAAACAAATTTGACTCAATTCCGACTAGTAGAAGCGGAGTTATTTGAGATTTTCGTTGAGAATTCTTGGATTACCCACCAATATGGCGGAGATATGTGAGTGAATCACATTCGAGCGAGCAGTGATGCAACAGAGGTTGAGAAATCATGTTTGGATTGTAGGCTTGTATTCACATCAAAATCGATGATCAGTTGCAAGATAATACACCGCTGTGTTAGCCTGCAGTGATATGCCCAGTAATGTTTGACAAACCTTGTTTATAGCTCCATCCATGTCCCATTTCGCTCTTCGTAGAATAGTTGGTACCGATTCGGTACAATCGGTAACGTGCCAGAGCACTCTGGCCGCGCAATGTGAAGGGCAAATTCTAGTGGTGAGATGGCAGAATTCCCTAATACCAATACCTGCTGGGGTCTCTGGGGATGTCATAACGAATCTGAAAGTCGACAATAATGTGTCACGAGCACTACGCTTGCTAGAAGAATATGGGCACTGGACAGTTACACAGTTACACCATAGTGTCCTATATGGTGTCGACACAAGCAAATCTCACGGTTCAATGAAATTGATTCACGTCACAATTTCCATTTGGCTACAGGCAATTTGACGGTCATTTTTGACCGGCTTGCCGAGAATTAAATTTGATAAAACGGGTATCAATCGAAAGTTGACTCTGCACTGATTACGAAAATATAAATTTTATTCCGCTCGTGGCCCTGGAACTCCCACAATCAGCCTCGATTTTTTCATTGTTATGGAGATTGGCATCGGTACGCAACAATGCTGTCTGGCTCTTTTTCTCTTGGGCTACTCTCTCGTTTCGCCAGACAGCATTGTTGCGTCCTGAGCTACTCTCTCGTTTCGCCAGACAGCAATGTTGCGTCAAAATGCCAATCTCCATGACAATGAAAAATTCGAGGCTGATTGTGGGAGTTCCAGGACCACGAGCGGATTAAAATTTATATTTTCGTAATCAGTGCAGAGTCAGCTTTCGATTGATATCCGTTTTACCAAATTTAATGTTGGGCAAGCCGGTCAAAAATGACCGTCAAATTGCCTGTAGCCAAATGGAAATTGTGACGTGAATCAATTTCACTGAGTCGTGAGATTTGCTTGTGTCGACACCATATAGGACACTATGGTTACACACTCTCTCTCCCGCAGGAGTGCTAAACGAATATTTTATAGTACTATACAATTGTGCTCCTCTCGTAAAATCTACATTGACGTGCAGAAGAAACTTCTATCCCAGGGGAAATCCCTGGTAGACGTGCGTTCTTAACGTAGAACTCTCGAATTGCGACATCACCATGATGTAGCAAACATGTCAAACGAACTGGAGAGGCACGTCGAATTTCGATGTTACATAAGACAGCTGTAATCGCATAGTCATGTGAAATATGGAAAATTAAACATTTAAATATAACCTAAAATGTCTATGCTCTACACGCTACACCTACACTTTGAGGACGGAGGGGAGTGATGGGCATGTAATGACAATCAGACTAAGATATGGGGGAGCATAAATCTAGATAGATTTGAAAAGGAAATTGAGGTTAAAGACTTGAGACGGATTGGAGATATGGAATATGGACCATATGGCTGCTCCTAGACCGTATCATCTGAAATAATTCTATGACTATGATAAAATTAAATAGTATATTCATATTGAAATGAAGCCGAATATTTTCGGCTGACACTCGTCAGGGGTAATCGTCAGCAACTAGTAGAGAATTGGAAAGAACATTGTATATCAACAATCGTATCACAAAATATGACGTCACCAGCATGAAATTTCGAATGAGAGAGCGTTCAATGTACTATTTTTAGGTGATACACGAACTCCTTTTGTTGACAGAGTTTTGGTTGGTGTATTTTGATAAAAGTTGATTCCAAGGCACACAAATGGAATTGTGAACGGCCTCGACCTACGATTCGAAATCGGTCGGCTCGATAATTATTCGCACAAATCGGATTATCCAACAGATGTTTGCCGATGGCAGAATTAATGGCCTTTCATCGATCAGCATCAATCTTAAGTGGATGAGTTAAGGGTGAGCTTTTCACATCGCGTGACGCACGTGTTCTGATAAATCTGGGGACATGTTGGTTTATGCGGTCCTGCAGACGTCTGTCACGTGCGTCACGCGATGTGAAAAGCTCACCCTTAACTCATCCACTTAAGATTGATGCTGATCGATCAAAGGCCATTAATTCTGCCATCGGCAAACATCTGTTGGATAATCCGATTTGTGCGAATAATTATCGAGACGACCGATTTCGAATCGTAGGTCGAGGCCGTTCACAATTCCATTTGTGTGCTTGGAATCAACTTTTATCAAAATACACCAACCAAAACTCTGTCAACAAAAGGAGTTCGTGTATCACCTAAAAATAGTACATTGAACGCTCTCTCATTCCAAATTTCATGCTGGTGACGTCATATTTTGTGATACGATTGTTGATATACAATGTTCTTTCCAATTCTCTACTAGTTGCTGACGATTACCCCTGACGAGTGTCAGCCGAAAATATTCGGGTTCATTTCAATATGAATATACTATTTAATTGTATATTGAAGTTCTGTACCTCCAAGAAGCTCTTCGACTATGATAAAATGTATTGATACACTCGACAAATATATTGCGGTAATCTTCGGTTAAATAGAAAATTCATTCTACTGCACAAAATATTCGCAATGCTGGAGAATTATCTCCGGGAAAAATCAACCTTATGTACGGATATCTTCTTTTCGCAATCAGCTGGGTCTGCGGCAATTTTTATTTCGTCGCGAATTCTGGATTAGGATTGCTTTTATTGGGTGTTGTACCTGATCGCCGCTACATTAGGTAGACTATGCCTCCTTGAGGTTCTGGCAATTCTAAACTACAGTAAATTCCTTGTAGCTTGTGTACTATTTGCTCAAGCTATCAATCTTTATTTTTCAGGCCCTGTCAAGGGGAAGTGCAGCTTAGTTGTGATAACACGACGGATGAATAGCATGACGAATTCGCTCCTCCACCGCGGAAAGCACCGACTCAAATGCCTATCATAGTTCTATAAAATGTGAATACAATTCGCCTTGAAACCCCCAGTGGAAGCAGCAGAGTTCAAGAAGGATCGTAGAATGTCGATTTCGATCCGACATTTTGTTAATGAGATATGTTCGAAATTGGAGGAATAGTCGAACAGAAATTGGCGGCTTTACATTCTTATGTTTTCTCATCGGACCTTAATAGCAGTTCAAACACTATTTGTATGACATAAATGACCGGATAGGGGTGCGCGTCTTCGTAATTTGCTGGCATGTAAGCAAAAGCATATATAGGGTCTTTTCGTAAGTCGATGGAGTGCTCGTAGTCGTACTTGGAAACCGTTAAAATCTGGTTATTCTGCTTCCAACTGAATTGGTTTTGTTATTCATATTGCTTTGCATAGCGCTATCGTCCACGTCAGTATTTTCAACGATCGCTCTGTCCTCACACACTTCAACGGTAAGAAACCACATTTCTCCCAACCAACTATGTTTTATAAGTTGTTTCCTCGTATCCGTTTCTCCATCCCCGGCGGTTTATAAAATATTATGTATTCGTTTCATAGTAGGGTTAATATTTAGGTATTTACACCGTTTCTATCGTACCATCGAGTACGGGTTGGATTGAGTATCATTTACGATCACTGTTGAATCAGTAACACGATTCCCTGTGGCGCAATACCCCCACAAGAAGGAAGTATCCCCGAAACAGCTGAATTATCAAAATCCGTTCTTTACGTCACAACATCCACGACGTTGGTTGGATGCAAAAGAGGAGTTGTTTTCACCATTACATGTACATTGCACGGTAGCACGAGACCAGACCCGGATTTATAGAGATTGCTTTGGCAAAATGACACAAACGTCTCGCTTGGTTTGACGAGGAAGGGTGGGTGGATCATGTTCATTTATAAACCGTGAGTCAAAGTTTGTGTGAAATTTGAGAATTACAACCGCACAAGATGAAGAATAGGTAGAGCGAAATGCGTTGCAATATGTTGACTATATCACGGGAAATGAAAATATCGCATGGCCAGCGGGATAGTATATGATTAAAAACACGAGGCGGCGCTGGATTTTACACATCGCGGAATTAGCTATACAATTTACCCCATAAATACTGCATGGGTGCATTTTGATTTACACCGGAGGTGGGCAAACATCGGCTCGCGGACAAAAATAGTGCGGTCCGTGACAAAGTGCCAATTTTGGATGGTGTGCGACACACGAAATCACGCTCAAGTTCAAATAAAGCTCATAGTCTGGTACGTTTCAGTTCAAGTGCTCAAGGATGACAAGCTCAAGTGGGCTAATATATAAGGGATAAACGCACTAAAATATGCTTTTGTTGACCAGGCACGTGAATATTGTTGAAGCGATATTACTTCAGATAGTAATAATTCTCGTGTTTAGTTCGACTACCAATATAAATTATGAACACTGCCATCACCTTTACTATAATTTTCATAAAAGATTGATGAGCCTTGAAATGACTGGAAAAGCCTATATATGTGGCCACCTTATATTTATATCTTGGCCGCTTATGAAAACGGATGGACACGAATAATCAATGTCAGACGATCTGCAAGGAAGTGGGCTATTTAGGGCAGGGGTGTCAAACATATGACGCGGAGTCGATTTCGCGAATCAATTATGTGTAGATTGAAAAATACTTCCATTATTCAGCATATTTATAACAAATATTAAGGATTGATTGTAAGAAATACATCCATTGCATTAGATATTCCGATTGAGACCGCGTGTGCATGTTCATATTGTTCATAGGCCGCATTATAACCATCCGAGGGCCGTGTGGTGGTTTTACTCTTGTCGCCATTAGAAACAAATCTCGGGAATTGACATAATAGTAATCGTTAACAGAAGTGAAAACGACAATCCGAAATCGTTATGTGGGCTGCATAAAGAATATAATAGTAACACATAAATATGATTCAAGTATCTGCGGTCGCACTGCTGAATCACTTCTGACGCAAAATAACCCCTATCTACAGAGACACCCGAATCGCAATTTAGTAACATGGAATAAAATTCAAACGTCCGCATTTACGGTTAAATATTTTGTATTGATCACAACGCATACGGCAGCAAACGATGGGTGCATAGAAATATGCCCACTAATATCTCCACCATTTCTACCTCCCATTTTGGGCCCTTTGGGTGTGCGTGCATACACACTCTTCGCTTAGACTATAGAATGTCTCGATGATAATGTATTCCAGTGAAAACTAAGGACGTGGTTTTTGAGGTGACATTTTGGAAGCATTTGACTGGCGCGGCCCACGAGCGATTTGAAGGTTTGATTCCGGCCGTGACACAAGTGGAGTTTAACACCTCTGATTTACGGTTTATATTGTCTTCTAAATCATTATTTTCTAGCAACTCAGTTTAAACGTTACGCGACCGTCAAAATTCTTCTTCTTTCATAAACAAAAAAGCCTGGTATAATATTTAAAACGGTTTACGGCCGCCGCAATGTGCCTGTGATGTGCATTTTTTCTTCAAGTTTTACAATGCTTTACGATAGTATCGCTGAAATACCCTAATTCGTATACCAATTACACATCGAAGTCCAAGAAGAATTAAATTGATACATGTTCGACTGCGTGATGTTTATCATGTGCAAACACTCAAAAGAAGTTGGAATCCTTTTTTGTAACATATTTAGCGTACATAGCTCGGAAACGTTGCTGGGAAAAATAAACATCTCCAGGATTGCCCATATTTACTACAAACTGAATTATCCGGTTAAGATATTGCCACTTGGATAAAGCCTTAACATGCTTGGCCTAATATTTGCTCAATTACAATACCATATGCGTATAATAATAATTATATGATCGAAAAACTCCCTCATATTCTTCATCGACTCGTATAGGGACTTACATCACATGTTTGCATTAGCGCTTACGCCATGTGACGTCGATGTCTCAACAACACCAGAATCTTGCGCCAGCAGTTTGTAAGATGTCATTACTCGCGTCATGAATTCTCTACATTTATCAAATACCTGAATCGCAAGTTACCACGCGGAAGGCTAGTCAATCTCATACACCACGCGGACTTCAAGCTAATTAAGGCTGCGAAAGATCGTCATTTCGGTTTCATACATAGCCTACGTTGAAACCGGGGATGGAGACAGGGTTCGCTGGAACACAGTTTAAGGTCCGTGAGTTACAATTTTAACGTGCAGAGTCAGATGCTGGCGTGGAAAATAACATTTACTGCAGTGAATCACTGGACCTAGTCCACCATCACCTTAGCAAATTTCGTCCATGTACAATATCCTCGTAATCATAAAATGCATCTTTAACACGAGTTGATATTGGTTGTCAACCAATAGGACGATAACTCCTGTCTAAATCAACGGTGATTGTTGTTAAAAGAAATTTACCAAGTGTTATTTTATTGAGAGCGGTGTGAATTGACAATTGGTTAGGTTAGTAATTATTCGGCCTTACGAAATGTACACGTCTGTGGCGTGTTTTAAAATATAAAATTTCATTTGCTTCGGACATTCATAATTATGTCATTTATAAAAGCATAATTATATCCAGATTTTGGTGGTGGATTTAGAGTGTAAACCAGTGGTGTTTAACCGAGGTTCGAACGAGTATCGTCCGCTTAGCCAGTTGCAGGGTATTGCCGGAGGTCGAGACACGCACCCAACCAAAGTGTTGGAGGTTTCTCTATATTATCCAGGCTCCACCTCAATATCTGATCCGCGCATGGATTGTCTTAAAAAAGCCTAGAGCGAAAGTGGACAGAGATCAGGAGTCATATAAGGAATAGCGACCTTGCGCCAATTACCATAAACATCGAGTAAGACCATGAATACCAAAACAACAGCAACAACAACAACTGAATAGATATGATTCGTGATGACAAGCCGGTCTTGGCCGTGATTGGCTGCAGGAATTAGGCGCGATCAGTAGTACAATTGTCACAGTTGATGTGGTGGTACGTAGCGTGCAGGGGCGTACACAGGGGATGATTGAGCTAAACATTGAAACTTGAAACCCCTTCATTTTGTAATGCTGTATCTATCTTCTATAGTGATTAGAACATTTGCAAACAAACAATTGGTCAGTCACGCTGTTGCATTTCAATCGAACAATACTATATTTAGCACTCTCTAGGACAGCGGTTCTCAAACTGGAGGGGGGTTGAAAGCTTCTGAAGGGGGCGCGAAGCTGCGGTCAACTGAGCAATTTTTCGCACTATACGCGTGATTCACCTTTGATTCTTAGTTATTGCTCAGTCTAGACGCCGAATTTCATATTTGAGAATTTCATATTTGAGAATTGGTGAGGCCTCGTATTTCTGAAATGGTATCTGAATGTAAATAGAAAAAGTCGCAATGATTTGCAGCAACTTTCATTGTTTTTTTGTTCTGTGGTATTCATGGTGTTTGTCGAGTAGACTTACAATGGCCATTTACACCACGCCAATTTTCGTCATTTTTATTCCGTAGCTGTCGACTTGTATAGCTAGCTAGACCCACTTCTAGGCTTTTATAAGACATCTCTTACACCAGGCCTGGGCAAAGTGCGGCCCGCGGGCCAAAGTTATTCTGTGCGGCCCGCGAAAGTTGCTTGGAATTAAAAACATAACACTTGCTTTTTGAATGACTAAAACCGTAGGCTGTATCAAATGAGTAGGAACTTCGTGTACTTTGAAGCCTGTTCATTAATATGCCACGATTACGCTGCCTACGTACTTGGCATGCGTAATCCATATTCAAAATAAAGGCAATGCGGCAAAGTATGAGTAGCAATTGAAGTCACACAAGAAATCTGTCTTTCCATATAGTTTAGTTCAATCCTTCCTTGTTGACATTGTCACATTACGCATTATACAATATATGTGTTTCAATTCGTGACGCGATATGTTTCCAAATCCATAATTCGTAAAACAAGTCAATCATAGTGCTCACGTCTACTATGACTCTATCACCTGATTAACGGGTACGCCAAAAAAGTGAAATTTAAAGAAGGTTTAGGTTTAGAAATTAGAGCAATAAATATTCGAATACTGGAGTCAGGGGTAAGCCTATCCTTTCAGTGTTTGCCGATCATGTCGCCGAGATTAAGGATTTTAATTAAAGTCGGTCTCATGATAAAAGCACGAAACACTCGGTCAAGGGAGGGCGAAGTTCAGAAAAACTGGTAGCATTCTGGTTGCACTTTAATATTTCGTGATATCATGATAAGTGGGCGCGCACTATAATAAAGACAGGCCTGCCTAAATAGTTTGAGAGCCACTGTTTTAGAGTCTTAATAGAAGAACGTGAATAGAGGTTTAAAGAGAGCTAAAATGTATCATGTTTAACATTGTTTCGAATCATGACAGCTGATAGATAGTTTTTCAATTAACCGTCACTTTCTCATTACCTAATATCAACACATTCACTGAGCAGCATTTATTAACAATGTAATTTAGAAATAAAATTAAAATAAGCTGGAGAATATAGCTAAATATTTTCACTCGGCCCGCTAACGTATTTATTTTTCTCATTTGGCCCGCGGAGGAAAATAATTGCCCGCCCCTACCGTACACGGATGAGATGGCGAAGGGGAGCCTAAATACACCTCCAACACTTAGGTAGTAATTCTGGAGTCGACATTGGTCGAACACGAACCCGCAACCCATTGATGTTGCAGCTGTGGATTATACCACTATACGCTATCTCGCCACTACCAAGATTCATTATCTTTGTGTTTCGTATTCGTGAAAATCATGCTTTCATAGTTTTGTTATTTATACTTGTTGATGCGCAATTCATTTCGTAATCTATAGTAATGTATTAGATGTGTCGTTAGATATGTAATGTGGCAGATTTTTCCTTTGAAGACTCAGTGAAAATTTGCGGCTATAGTGCGCAGGTTAGCGAAAGGGTTCGCCAGGCTAGTAAAGGCTAAGAACCACTGGTTTTGACCATTTCTCCAGTTAACTCTCCACAACTTGGAGCCATTATAGCCCGTGCATAACGATCGCAGAAAATAGTTTCTAGATCGGGTCTTTACATCGATATTGTAGCTATCAGTAATATTGACAGAGCTCATTAAAAGCAGTCGAGGTAAACTAAATATGTTCGCAAACCTTTTTAGTTTTCTGAGGCAAATATTTCGAAATGTAGTTTGCTTCAAGTCTCCAAATAATGAACAATTTTGCATATTATTTCAGTTTGCAATTGAGAAAAAATTGAAATATATAGTTAACCGGCGGGGATCGATTGTTGAGAATCACTGCGTTTAGAAATGGTGTTACGTAGACTCACTCTGCTTGATGTCCACGGCCAATCACGTGTTACTGTTTTTGGTAGCGATAGATACATTACATATGCATGTGCAGTAATATATACATTATACATACTCTACATGTAATTTCAGACATAGTACGGATTACCTAATTATTTTGTATTTTCATGAAGACTATATTGTCCGGACCTTCGATAGATAGCAATGGATTACGGTCATTCTTTGGTAGAATCTGATGGTACAAGCACGGTCATCACGAGAGACGCTCCAGGTATATAGAGAGCCCTGCAATATGTTTACGGTAGGGGTCGAAAACCAATTTTGCTCTGTAGACCGATTTCAAATTGAGCCGCAATTTTCAAAATACAAGAATGTTCAACATTGAAAATATATCACGGCCACTAAAGGGTGCTATGCTTAGTATGACTGTAGCACGTGCATGATTCGATAAAATTGATCAGTGTCGTATTTAAAAAAATTATCAGCGATCTTGACCACTATAATTCTGCACCTTCACTTGACTTGCAAAAGTGCAGGGACCTTTCGAAAAGCAGTATTAAATTATTCGTGGTTGCCGACCCCTATATTACGCTAAATATCCCTTACTGTTGAAATAATACGTTACGTTCCGCTTGATCGTTTATGTTACCTATAGTTTTCCTAGCAGTCAATATTCTAATGTCGGTGACGATCATTGAAACCAATATTGCTTTCGCTCATTCAGGTCAAAGCTGTTGGTATATTCCTCCCGGAGATTACAGAGACGAATATTACAGGCTCGGAACGTACGGGAAATTTCCCGATGAAGGCATAACACAGATGGCGGACATGGCGTCGGCCGGGTTTTATTTCACCGGGTTCAAGGACAGAGTCAAATGTTTCAGGTAGGCCGGGAATGGTATGCAGATGTCTATCCATCATGTATATCATGTATTGTAGGCGACAAACTTTTGTGTTATGATATATGCGAAGTATACAGGGTCAATAGCGCATCCAATACTTCCGATGTGATTGAGGCACTCATAAATGGTTAGGCTCGGCAAGCAGTCGGATTCAGCCGTTTCACAGCGGGTCTATAAAACCGTGTCACGATATTATATGAGATCAGAGAACCGTTTAGCATTTCTGGTACATGTCGGCCACTTTTTGTAACATAGAGCCGTCTGAAGCATGTGACTTTGATGACAAACATTTGTATCCAACCACTGAGCATGACATATATAGAGGTAAATATAAAGTAGCAGCAGCTTCAAGAATAATGTCGGCAAAATAAATGAATCCATGCAAAATGATCAGAACAAAAAATATCGGGTTATTACCCGATTTACTCATAGATTATCATCAGAACTGAACGTCAATAATTTGGCATTAGCAGTTGTGGGATTACAGTTGAAAATTGGACGCTGGAAGATGACGGAAGAGACCCAGGATGGCATAAAAGCACATGCAATATGCCAAGAGGATCAGAGAGTCAGAACGTGGGCCTACCGGAACCTAACTACCGCACTGTGATACGGGACTTGAAAGGACTACCCAGCATCTCGTCGAATCCCGTGAGCATTTCAAATTTATAATATTGGCTATGATTAGAGCTTACAAAGCATGTAATAAACTATTCCATTGTCTACAGGAATCCAGAGGGGGTGAGTGCAATGTGACTTACACTAATGTTAATAATCATTACTGGATTTTTCGGCTAAATCAATAAATTCGTAACTTGATGATACCTGAAATTTCCAATATCAAATCTTATTATTCATGCAGGCACTTCAAATATTAGCCGGGGGCTTCCGGATATTCGTGAGGGTTACCCTGTGAGTACAGTCGTGTATTTGATGGTAAACTATAAATCGCAACAGTAATATTTTTCAATGATTACGTGAAATGACGATTGCATATACCACAACATGAAATTGATAAATGTGATGCCATGCTCGAATAAATATTCTTTATTGCCGATGTCAGATGTCGTATAATTCAATTAACAAGTAGTATTTTATCCTCTGACATGCATCCTTACATTACATACGCTAGAAGGACTACAGAGGTCCAAACGCTTATTTGTCATATACCGGTATATTCAAGGAGATTACTTTCCCCATATCAGCACTCTCTCTAATTGGCAATTGTCACAGATTGGCCGGAATACTTTTGCCAAACATTTTGATATATCAAGTGACGTGACCTTTATTCTAACATGTTTTGTCAATGGTGTGTGTGTGTGTTCCTATTTTATAACCTAAAAGAATGACAGGAGAAAGTACAGACTCAATATTTTTCTTTTCCTTCTGTCCGCATGCTTTGCCATCTCGGAACACTGAGCCCATAATAAGAAATCCGGTTTTGTTGATACGTCGGGCGTAGCTTCACTTCGTGCCGCACCATCTGAAACATTTCTCGTCGCTCATTAGCAACACGTCAATTCCCATATTGAGTGTTGTCTAGGAGTAGATATTGTTCTCTCTGGAAAATGGCCATATGGTCAATCATTGCGACTGATTCGTGTAATTCTTTCAGGAAACAATCTTCGCAAACATCGTCGATGCGGATTTCGAGAGAAGGCTTCGAACTACAGACCTGAGGAGTGAATACGAGAGAAGGTATGATTAATTAACTTTTTATCGCATAGTGTCCTACAATGACGTGAACACAAGCAAATATCACGGCTCACTGCGATTGGTCTACGCCGCACTTTGCATTTGGCCAAAAGCAATTTTACAGTAATTTTTGACCGATTTGCCTAGCGCGAAAATTGATAAAATTGGTATCAATCGAAAGCTACTGCGGTGCTGATTGGAAAGCGTAAAGTTAACTACAAGTTATATTCTGACTTGACTGTAGCATAATATAATATGCATTCGATTTGTAGGAGAACGTTTGAGAAGTTTCCGTCCTACCCGGCTCCGAACCTTGTTGGCGAATTGGCGAAAGACGGATTTTTCTATCTCGGAAATTTGGACAGGACACAATGCTTCTCGTGTTCCGGAGTTTTGCGGAACTGGGGACCGAACGACGATGTCCGAGAACAACATTCGCGGCATTTTCCACGATGCCGGTACGTAGACCTGAGGCAGCACTAGCCAGCATTTTGACTTGGTGAAGCTCTTCTTGTATTAACCCAAGATTCTAAAATGAACATCTGATATGAAGGGAGGACCGTATTGCTGATTCTTAGACCCACAATTCTGTTTTTGATTTGAAAATTAAATCGAAATCAGAGTCCCAGACATCTCAATCATGAATTCTATTTTGATCTTGTCAAATCCTTATCTGATAGTTGTGATCAGGAGTCGTATGAAAGTCGCGATCATTTTAAACTCCATTTCAAAAGCCATATCTAAATTCGGTTACAATGCGCTGTCGTCTGCACCCGAATCCCTATATACGCTAATCTTGAGTGATTTTACATATAGGTTGGTCAGAAGCTTGGACGGCGGAAACATCCCGATGGACAACGAGCAGCGTTCGCTTTTCGACAGCGAACTCGCGGAGAGGCTGCGGCACCTCGCAGAAAACACCGGAGAACCACCGGATCCGCCTCCGGACGAGCAGCGTCATCTTGTGGAGTATTTGCCATGCATCTCGCCCTGCAATCCGCACATGCAAACCTTCGAAAGTCGACTGGCCACCTTCGAGCAGAATTGGCCGAGCTCGAGGATAAACGCGTCGGTACAACGCATAGCGCGGGCAGGATTATATTATCTGGGTATACTATTGATAGGCTTACCATACGTCCCGTTTTAGGCGGGACAGTCCCGCTTTTTAACGTCTTGTCCCGGCGTCCCGACCAGTCAGCCAAACGTCCCGCTTTTTAAGGCCGTAAGGTATAGGCTTACTTTTTTTTAAAATTTAGGTCAGATTTAGAGCAAATAGCGAGTGATATGCCGCAAATTAGCACCGAAGTGACGCTCCGGCGAGAATTTCGGAGCGAAAAACTGTGATTTTAGCCTGAGCGAAAAGCTGACCTTTTTTTTTTTTTTTTTTTAGTCATCCACCTGGCAATGTGGAGTGAAAAACGGTATTTTGAGATAATTCGTCTCCGGTTTTGCAAGTCCTAAATTTCTGAAAAAGTGTCCCCCTTATAGATTTCCAAAATATGGTAAGCCTAACTATTGATATCTTATGATCTTCCAGACCGGCGTGACTACATAGACCTAATCGCTGCTTCATTCATCTTTTCAGGGCAAGGTGACAAGACCAAATGTTTCTACTGCAATGGTGGTCTGCAGAACTGGGATCGAAACGACGATCCCTGGACAGAACACGCTAAGTGGTTTCCTGGGTAAGTCAACTCTCAAATAATCTTGAATAATAATAATATAACTGAATGGTATATTGAATAAATAATATAGTCTGAGATTGTATTGATGAGATAAGACAGTGATGCTTATAGCCTATGAGGCTTTGTGCTCCACGACAATGGCAGAATAGCAATTCAACAGTTCAATGCATTTTTTCTTCTTTTTGGCGACCTCTCTTGCTACCACGATTCAGTCTCTCTCTCTTCTACACTCATTCATTCATCGGATCTTTGCTGTCTACTTTCCAGCTCGGCTTACTGTACTCTCTGCATGGGCTTTCCAAGTCACTGCAATCGCAGTGAGGTCGGCGATGGGGAGCCCAGTTAAACCTCCAACACATAGAAACTGGGTAGAGCCGAGACTCGAACCAACAACCATTGGTGTCGTGACGGTGTCGCTTAGCACACTACGCCACTCGCTTCCCATATAGTCTGAGTTGAAAGTGTGCAGCGCTGTAGCAGAACAGTTCGAATTCAAAGTTAGCAGTGAGCGGTTAGGCCTGTAAGAGAGTGTAAGACTAGTCATCCACAGAATTAGATTGAGCGACATGAATGGTGCAATCAAATGGGAACTTTCTGCGCTGTTAACTCGTATGAATTCTTGCAGAACGCGAATTTTTAAACATCACACACTAGAAACCAAAATAATATTTCGCTGATTCACACCGTAAAGCGTGGGGTGCGAATCACGCTAACGGCACTTTCTAGTATCAAGTTTTGCTGTCAAAACCAATCCAAGTAGCCGAAAACGAGTCAATAGCATCAATATGTATGTAGGTATATCCCAAGGGTGAGTGAGTTCTGTTTCGTGTAACGCCCAAGAATTCTCAAAATAATGGTACTTGTAAACGGGACCTAATTTTTGCAATGACACCATAGTGTCCTATATGGTGTCGACACAAGCAAATCTCACGGCTCAGTGAAATTGTATCACGTCACAATTTCCATTTGGCTACAGGCAATTTGACGGTCATTTTTGACCGGCTTGCCGAGCATTAAATTTGGTAAAACAGGTATCAATCGAAAACTGACTCTGCACCGATTACGAAAATATAAATTTTATTCCGCTCGTGGCCCTGGAACTCCCACAATCAGCCTCGATTTTTTCATTGTTATGGAGATTGGCATTGGGACGCAACAATGCTGTCTGGCGAAACGAGAGTGTAGCTCAAGATAAAAAGGTCCAAAAAGCATTGTTGCGTCCCAATGCCAATCTCCATAACAATGAAAAATTCGAGGCTGATTGTGGGGGTTCCAGGGCCACAAGCGGAATAAAATTTATATTTTCGTCAGCTTTCGATTGATACCTGTTTTACCAAATTTAATGCTCGGCAAGCCGGTAAAAATTGACCGTCAAATTGCCTGTAGCCAAATGGAAATTGTGACGTGATACAATTTCACTGAGCCGTGAGATTTGCTTGTGTCGACACCATATAGGACACTATGATTATATATATATATATATATATATATAGGACACTGTATATATATATAGGACACTGTGATTATTGACTACTAATCCGGCAATATATTTTACGGACAGTGAGTAAAAAATCACTATGTTTGAATTAACATCGTCACGCCACGTAACGTAACGTCATATGTTCGTGTTCGTGTTCACAGCGAATAGGTCAGCGGTATCAGTACCATCCCTACTGGAATCCCGAAATGCAGTCACTCGGCACACCACGAAACACCACTAACAGGTATTTTCATTTTCAGTTGCGAGTTCGTACTTCGGCACAAAGGACCCGACTTTGTCCGGGCGCTATTCGAAGCCCATCCAAATCTAAACCGACCGGCGATAAGTAATGCGGTTTCTTACCAAAACATACCGCCTTTTCCCCTCGGCAGCCCTCCAGAATCAACTCGAATCCACGAAAGTACGCCAAACGTGGATATTCGCCAATTTGAAGCAATGGGATTTACTCAACAGCAAATTCATCGCTCCATGTCGAAGTGGGTGATAATATTCTACTCTTGCACATTAGAATGTCCGTGGGAGATAGCGTATTGGTGAGTGTCGGTGCCATCCAAGCAGGCGGCGTGGGTTCGTCGGGGGTTATTCTGGGCTCCTCGTCCCCCCTGTAGTCGTTCTTACGGCGACAGAAGCCGGGAAAGAAAAAGGCACGATAAAGAAAGAAAAAGAGCAAGAAATAGCCTTTAAAAAGAACCGACGAAGAAAAAATAAGATCG
This sequence comes from Botryllus schlosseri, assembly GCF_051294905.1. NCBI lineage: Eukaryota > Metazoa > Chordata > Ascidiacea > Stolidobranchia > Styelidae > Botryllus > Botryllus schlosseri. The sequence continues at coordinate 7,374,569 of NC_137247.1, read as the reverse complement.
AAGAAGACTGTGACTATGTGCACTAGGTAGAGGGGGATACCAGTTCAAGAGACCCCGACTGGTTGGTCGTTCGGCATCCCCTATCTGTTAATCACAACGCATTGTGTTTCTTGCATATCGCATTGTACATTGTGTATGTGTGTGTGTGTGCCTGTCTTGGTCAGATGAAAATATATTATGTCCATTGACAGTAGGCTAAGTGATGGAATGTATGAGACGTTACGCGTAGCCTATATGATTATAGCAAGTATCACAGCCAAGATATGAGACTCAATTTTCTATAATGGCATTTCAATAAATTTACGACTGTATACTGGGATCGATATATTTCATTACATTTCAAATTTAGTGATTATAATTTTAAATCGCAAAAGTGTATGAGCTACTACATCAATGTCCATCTGCTTGACAAAGTTGCGTTTGCAATTAGACTGCCCGCCATCACAATGCTCATTTTATTGATATAATGTTAATATGGGATTTATAGTAGCATTTTTTATGTGAATTTATTTAACAGTATGCGATTGCAAGGTATGGATATCTCCTCGGAAGAATTGCTACAGTACTTACTAGAGGACCATGGCCGTAACTGTTCGAGCAACGAGCAAAATGCGGCCCACAAACCAACGTCCATGCACAACACGCGGGTGAAGACAGCAACTGAGTCAAACATGGATTCAAACCTATCCAGTCAGAATGCAAAAGGTAGCCTACGACAATATCTATGTAAAGCTGAGTAATCCAGAAATGTTTGCGAGATACCTCATATCATTCGTGGCAACTTACCGGGCCGATAAAACATATTGCAAACGATATTTGATTGGTTTTAGATGAGTCACATGTGGCTGAAAGTCTCCGACGAATGACGGATAGAAGCCTGTGTCGGATATGCAAAGGAAGAATGGCGGTGATTGCTTTAACGCCTTGCGGGCACTTGTCTATGTGCGAAGACTGCTCGACCAATGTAACGAGATGTGTCGTCTGCAATTCTCGGATACAAGAAAAGTTGAAAGTTTACCGAGCATAATTGAATATTTGTCAAATATTCCCCTGGCTGTTTTGTGTTCTGGCTTGATTTGCAATGCATATGCATCGGCTTATATGTCATTTTGATGCACTTTACAAGTCCCGTCACCAGGGTTGTAACTAAGTCACAAAGCTCGGAGTCACAAGTCATTCTCACTTTCATGGTTTTGACTAGAGTCAAGTCGAGTCATTTTAAATTCATCACCGAGTCAAGTCCGAGTCCAAGTAATCGAGCAGAGGTTCGAGTCCGAGTCATGGTATTATGACTCGAGTCCGAGTCCAAGTCATTGTGTTGACTGATCTGTTTCCAGTTAAAGTCTTGTTTATTCCACTCTTATAACTCTGTTTGGTGATATCGAATGGTTCGCATTTATAATATACTAATTTTCCTCACTTTTAACAGTTTCTGGTCGCATTTTCAAGTACCAGTACCAATAAACGTAATCACAATAGGGTGGTTACTTTACTGTTCTTCGAAATTACAATGACATGTCGGTCTTGGCCGTCTGAGTCTCGAGTCGTATGACTTGGTTCGAGTCATGCGCAATGACTCGAGTTCAAGTCGAGTCAATACACAGATTGACTCGAGTCGAGTCGAGTCATTTCCGTATATTGATAAAAATGACTCGAGTCAAGTCGAGTCAGATAAAAATTGTGACTCGAGTCTGACTCGAGTCGAGTCATGACTCGAGTCATTACAACCCTGCCCGTCACCCACACAATACATGCAGTTTGTGTTTTATTATCGAGCTGTTTCCCCGTGACGTACATGTATAAGGTATGTACAATTGTGCATTACAATTTCATCTGTTCATCATTTCACCGAGTTACTTGGCATAAATTGTTGTAAATATATGTTCATTGTTCAATTACCTTACCCATGGATTTACGGCTAAGACTTCAAATGGCACAGCAGTCAATATCTGTGACAAAAATGTAGAATCAAGATCATGCCATTTTTAATGAGCTTGGACGAGCAGAGGTTATGGAGTGAGTTAGTTTCAAGTATCTATGTTGGTGTTGTTTGTATCTGATTTGTATATAGGACTAGTAATTAGTGCAAATCATGTTTTCCTTGTGTGCCTTGCGTTGTATTTCTGCCCTGTGTTCTGTGATCTACTTTATACTCTGAATAGTGATCGTGCGTATAGTCATTGCCGGTGTTGAAGTCATTCCGCTGATCAATACATTGGTTTCATATTGTAAGTTTGTCATGCGAAGATTTAAAACGTAACAAAGGGATATCCATACCTTTATTTGAGTATATTCAAGTAATATTTGAGTACTTCGACTATGAACTCAATATGTTCTGTTTTATGCTACTTGGACATTTCCTATTTTCGAAATTGCTCTGCTGAATTATTCATGTCGTTTACTTCATGGTCAATGCTCTACTTTCTTTTTATCTACGTTTTTATAGAAATTTTGAAGCAAGATTAACATCGTCATGTGAGTTGAGTATACATAATGGAGTCAACAAAGAACATGTAGCGGGTCTTCCCAAATATCCGCTTATTTGCATCCAACCAATTTACTGTTATAGAGACATGCACATTAATAGAGTCTATCGCTTGTATCATCAATTCAAGGGCTGATTTCGACTACATATTATTTTTGCTTTCGAAACCTTGAATATACACCTGGCGCACTTTGACGTTGCAAACGTTTTCCTATCTGCGGGCTTGGGTTTGCAAAAGACGTGCGAGCTTCTGCAATCTCGTGCACCAAATGTAACACGTATCATGCATGTGTATAATGTGTAACCACGATCATGGTGACATATATTCATGTTTGATATTTAAAAGAGACTGTGTCGGAAGCGGCAGTGACATTTACCGGTCGTCTGTTCACGATAAACGTGATATTATGAAGACACCTTATTCTTCATATCATATTCATAATCGTTTATTATCGAATAAGACAATTGCGTAAGTAATTAAGTATAGGAGAGGACAGGGAATAGTCTGGAACATATTTACAGTCACCTTATACCAGTGTTGGGATGACTCGAGTCATGACTTGACTCGAGTCAGACTCGAGTCAACTTTTTCGTATGACTTGACTTGACTCGAGTCACTTTGGAAAAATGACTTGACTTGACTTGACTCGGAGCTTAACAAATCTCCATTGACTCGTGACTCGGACCAGAATTTACGAGTCAATATCAAATCATTAAGTAAACGGCGTCGATTAAATTCCTGTATCTTGTGTATGTTCGGATTGTTCGAGATACGCCGGTGCCACTTGTGAGAGCAACCACTCATTCACTGATTGTACGTTACACTTATCCTCCATTGTTACATCACAAATAAATTGACCGCAAACGAAACGATTACAGCTTACGTCGTCGTACTAGCAGTAGATTAACCTAATAGCACTGTGTCTCTGTTTCTTCGAGGGCTCAATGATTACTTACATCAGTGGTTCTCAACCTTTTTCACCTCGCGGACCGGTAAAATTTTAAAAAATATTTGGCGGACCGGTGGACTTTAAAAAATTGAAATCATCTAAACGTGAAGTATGCAACCATTTTTTGCAAGTATATGGTGCTAAAGAGTGACATTTGAGGGTTTTGATCGCAATTAATTATGTTCATGATAGCAGGTATGTGATTTTATCGTAGTGAGTCTGATGAGTCGAGGTAAATATTGCCTTTCCCAGATAATCGTGCTAGCGCCGGAAGTCGTAAGCAGTCTTCCGCGCCGAGGGCCATAGATTTAACCGACCACGCTAACTCGAATAATATTCTTCTCTTCAACAATATCGAGAGAACAATCATTCGGAGTCGATAACCAATCACCTTGTCGTGCTATCTTGCTCATTGCCCACTACCACCAGACGTAGGCTACTCTAGCTACTATGAATACAATGCACCGCAGGAAAACACCCGACAACAGCTATATCTGGCCATCCACAAAATCAGGGCCGATCGTCAGCCTACCAGTCCAAAAACGTTGGCCTTGGGCCCCCACATGGTGATAAACCAAACTTCCGGGGGCTTTGCCCCCAGACCCCGCAGTTGATTGGAGGTTTTCACTAGTAGGCTTACTTGTGAACATATTCCCTCTACTATGTGTATGCAGTGAGTTAATGTAACAAAATCGCGCGGAGCGCGAAATATTTTCGATAATTCATGACTGAATCGATCAATAATATTGGTAATTGCATATATATTTCTGTAAATTTTTTATGCTCTCTGAATTATCAGATTTTCCGGTAGAGTTGATGGAGGTGTCTTTTTTGAAAATTTAGGGCACGTAACTAAAAACAATTAAACATATTCATGTCAATACTTCGTGACCTACTGTCTGTTATATAGTGAGTACACTGAGTAGATATTGAAATCACCCAAGCGTACTAAACCAAAGGAGGCACACGACTTCAGATTGGTATAGATCAGTGGTATTTCTTCGCTGGCAAATAACTTTTCTCTGTGGTATGGCATTTGTCGTGTGGGGTACAGATTGCCAGAACAGGGGGATTCGGCGCCAGCCATTTTGGAGCCTATGAAATATATATATCGAAGTTTTCGGTCAACAAAGGCCAGTCCTTGTCGGCCAAAATTATCTCGCTGGCGAATTTTAGCCCACTTTTCGGAGTCATATGCTAGCCTAAACTTCATTATATGTTGGCACGTCGTGGCTCGGTAATGGCTGACGCTGAAATGCCTATATCATGAGTATTTCTTAGGGAAGGACACCAATTAATCAATACAATTACTGACACTAAACCACGCAAAGCGCGAAAATTTGGATAAAGTTTCAAAAAAAATGCTATATATATAATTTATGTTCATTCACGAAATGATTTTGGGTGCCGCTACAATTGGGGAGTTTGGGGTGCGGAGCGGTTTAGCGAGTCAACTCGTACTTGTCGTTCATATGTCGTCGAATGACACGGCTCAAATCGAACATGTTTCCATACCTAACGTTACTTCATGAAGTTCTGAATGAGTTTAAAATTTGATGTTGAAATTATTTTATCAATGGACATTGGACAAGCCTTCAACATATTGCATCTTGAAATTAAGGTATAAAATTGTAATTTTCCTCGCGGACCGGTTGCAAAGTCGTCGCGGACCGGCACCGGTCCGCGGACCGGCGGTTGAGAACCACTGACTTACATGACGCACTGATCGCCTTTGCCAATCCTCTTGTATGATTTAAATCGAACAAATACAGTATGTGCGTTTATATTCTTACGAATGTGTAGATGGGAAGTTTAGGCTATTGTACCATATCAATTTGTTTCAACTTCTCAGGGCTTCGCATTAGGTCCTATATTTTGGCTGATAATAACTGACTGTAGCATGTAACTGTACAGCTACTCACGTATTTTAATAGCAGTTCTACGTGTACGTGAGCGATACCACACCGTTTTGCATATTTATTCAACTTTATATTCGTTGTTTGACTCAAGATAAATGGCCAATTAATCTGTCCTTCACTCAGCTAGCAAAATGTAATGACTTTCAATCATCACTCATAAGTAGTAGTATAGATCGGTCGTGACGGGCTATGGGGTTCTTATGGGCGGGGTGGTGAGGTGCCTGAAAACCGGGGGTGGTGAGGTGACCCTTATCTCTTATGGCGGGGGTGGTGAGGTGCCATGTGTTCTTATGGCGGGGGTGGTGAGGTGACCCTTATCTCTTATGGGCGGGGTGGTGAGGTGCCTGAAAACCGGGGTTGGTGAGGTGACCCTCATCTCTTATGGCGGGGGTGGTGAGGTGCCATGTGTTCTTATGGATGCGGTGATGATGACACCCTTTCGGGTATAGGCTGCGGCGATGATATACCTTAAAAACTCGTCTTGAACCGGTAACCATTTTCGGTATAGGGATCGCTCAACCGGTGTCGTAGTGGTAATTCGTACTTTCGGGTATATGCATCTCTCGCACGGTGTGGAATATGTATCAAGTAAATAGTAACGTGATTGACTCTTAGTTAATGTATACGTCACAAATTATTACATATGACCGATTCGAGTTGATCCTAACGTTTACGGTGAGTGCGACTTTAATATATCGTTATTCTTATGGCCGCGGTGACATGGTAACGTAGCTGATATAGACATGATAACGTTACAGGTATAGGGATGGCTCACACGAAGACACCGTAGTTCAGTCGTGACAAATGACCGATCGTGTTCTAAGTCTTTCGTCGCTATTGATTCCTACGTAACCTGAATAGTACTTTCCGATCGGATTATTCGCACCTTGTATACCACTGTTTCGCACCTACAGAATAGTCTGCTGTTCACAGTCGCAACAAGAATCACAAGTATACACATTATACATTCGTTGAATTTATTACTCTGAAATCAAACTCTTCACAAAAGCACGCACAATCGTATCATTCACTTTTTTATCATCACCAAAATTATTCAAGTATTCCTTGGTTGAAAATCCTTGTGCTCTTTTTATCAAGAATGCTATAGCATGATCTCCGCACACATCCGAAGTTTTACTTTGTAACTGTTTACCAGTCACAGAAAATTCATCCGGTTCCAGGAATTCGATTATCTGAGGTTTTAGCGGTCCGAAACCTAGCGAGGCGATTCGAATACCAACAATAACCACGTTCACAAACTAACACATCAAAAAGGTGTGAAATAGTTTGCAAACCCTGCGATCGCTGACAAGATAATGTCTCAGACATACGTGACTTGATGTTACAGGCATATCGATCACTCACGCGGTGAAATTTTCGTAAGCAGTTTGGGACAGAGCTTGATTTCGCTCGTAAGATTTAATAAGTAACGAATAACAGACCGCCAGTGTCGGTAACTTGAATAGCGACAAATTGCCACTTATTTCCGCTCTAACCCTAATCCTTTGTGAAGTGAACGCTTATTCAAAAAGGTGTGAAATATTGGTAAAATCCCGCGACCGCTCACAAGATAATACCTAAGACATAACCATCGCTTGCGACTCGCTGTTACATACACACCGATCGTTGACAATGTAATATTTTGGTAATTGGTTTGCCACAGAGCCGGCGTAGACGGTTATTCGAATATCAACAATAGCCGCGTTCACAAACCAACACTTCAAAAACGTGTGAAATAGGTTACAAATCCCACGATCGCTCACAAGATAACACCAAAGACATAGCCATTTCTCGCGTCTTGCCATTACATACAGCCCAATCGCTACAGTGTAACATGTCGATGGTTGTTGCTATCAAGTAATAAGTAATGAATACCAGTACCAGCACAGATCGTGATTCGAAAACCAACAATTTGTCACTTGCACGCGATCGCTATATGTTTTGACACTTCGCACCGTTTTCACATCTATAGAATCAATACCGACTATAACTCTACAAGAATCAAGAATCACAAGTATGTGCATTATACAGTTATTGTCTTTGTCAACTTGAAATCAAACTCTTAATACAAACACGCATCTTATCACTTGTCAACTCTATCATGAAAATCCTCGAACCTGTATTATTAAGAATGTTATAGTACGGCGTCGGAATCCACTCGCGAGATGTACTAAAGGTAAATTGAGATCACCCAAAATGAAATATTTGGACTTTGACATAGTCTGAATTGAAATAGATTGACAAACATGACTACCAACTTTCAACCCATACATATTTAGAGAATATGCGCATTTTGATTTGAAACAAGTAATGAAACCATACAACTCTATTCACGACTGAGTTTTCCGTTTGTCAAATAGAGTTTCAGTAAATACTATCACGATATTTTAATGTGTTACTACACACAATAGAATCAATCAATGAAATAACACCTGTTGTAAATATTTCTAACTTGACAACCACTTGTGCATACCGCGATCGACTTGTGACGCGATGAGTTAAATCGGAATATTTCAATCTATTTGTCGAAACCTTGAACAAACTATCGGGTTATTTTTTGTTGCAATCGAGTGAACGGAAATAGTATTACGTCTCGACATCTCGCCATCTTACCATATTCAAAGAGTCAACCACGAAAACATTGTCAAGTAAATCCGTTTGTAACTTACCCGACCAACTCAAGCAGTTAGCCAAGCATACACGAGTCCATACAAACACTAAAACCTAAAATCCATAACAAGGTCGGTTGTATTCATATCCCTACACTTCATTTTTTATTCAACTTTAAAAGTCGTTACTATTCTGTAAGAAAGAGGAATTACTACGCGGTATATTCTACAAGACAAAGTAATTATTACTCGATATATTTTTGTAAGACAAAAGTAATTACTACTCGATGTAGGCGACTTGAGATTAACATGATATGTTTGAGTATACGAGATTTGAAAGTCTGACCTTCGTAGTTTCTTACAATCGAACGCGGGTGTTATATCGAAAATTATCATGATGTAAACATAAGGATTGTCACATCGATTTGACATATGGGATTTTATAATGGTCTATCATGACTTGATTACTAATTTATTTGCGTTAATTAGACCCGTCGATGTGGTGAAGGTTATTATGACAGCAACAAAATTTTCACTATCATGACTATTAACATATTGAGTTGTAAAACTATACGTGTCTGAAATGTTCTTGATTGACAAATCATTCCACCTTGGTACAAATCACTCTGCGTATCGCCGATATCAGAAAATACTTTACAAATGTAATCGTTTCAGTTACCAAGACTAAAGATCAAACAACAATTCCGTTTACTGGTTAACATCCGGTGCAATACTTTATTGTCAGAATCTGCGACAGCGAATTGAAACATACTCATCTTACGCAGTACGAGTAAATCACTTTGGACTCCGGGCGGTGTCATTTAATCCGTGTTAAACTCTGTTCACACTCTCTGTCGAATGCGTGAAATGTAAAACATTACGAGGTTACACTCCAAGGCTTTGATCATCACGAAAATAAATAGAGGTATACTTGTTGGATACATCCTATTCAACAGATTTGGTTGATACAAAACTCATAACAACAATAAAATCGAAGTATGTGCCGCACTGAAATCTACAAAATGTGTTTGTATTGCTGTTCATAGTAGTGATATCAATTTGAACATCCAGAATAATTGTCATCATCTAACCAAACTACTGAAAGTCGTTGATGGCGTTCACTGATTACATACTAGAACTATTTGTGCGACGCACACGATCAGAGAAATTGGACATTTTTCCATTGCCATTCGTCAAAGTAAATGTCGTCACAATAATCAGTCACTAAAATACCTTACTTGTATGTGATTGAATCGCCGACAATTAACTCGGTAAATCAAACCCCTGAGAAATTTCACTCAGTCATTGGATAGGAAACAGCGTCGCTTAATGTATGCTTTTCTAAATACAAATCATATCTGTCCAGCCAAGAACAATTTTCACTCACTTGGGTAATGATATCAGTGTGCAATATCAATACAAGATATTTCCGTCACACAAAAAATAATCAACTTCACTCGAAATTTCCATACGACGAAACTGTACAAAGGTTTCATGTTTTTTGTATGACATGGAATTAATACCGATCGAAGTAACCGTATTAGAAATGACTTTCAAACAAAGACACTATATGTGGTTAACATCCTCATCGATTCTATTGTGATCAATATATATTTCAGGTGATCTGGATTCATTTCGATATGGTTAAACATTCAACCTCAACGGATACGAATCGTCACACACTCAAGTAATATCATACCAAATAGTTATTTACAAGACACAGAAAATTTGTTTGGTCGTTTCGATTTTATTACTGGAGGTATTCATCACTTCGCTTCATACAATCTAGATTTAAACTCCATCGAGCCTTTGGTGCCTATCGTTTTGCTGGATACGAATTATGTTAGTCTAAGAGTACACAATTTTCACTATCTTGGGTTATGAACTCAGTGTGTTAGCGATCATTCACTATTTTGTAGTATCAACTAGCTACTTTGTAGGATACGAATGATCATCCTCACAACTCTTACAAAAGTACGAAGGATATTTACATCACACAAAGTAATCGACTTTACTCGATATCCTCACACTACGAAACTGAATGGTTGGTTTGACTCTACAAACTGTTCTGATGTCACAAGAACTTTTTCATACGAATGGTTACGTATCTAAATATTCAAATAATCCAACACACCTTACAGAAATATCATAGTTCTTGTAACAAAGTTGTATAAGTATAATGTTTATCGTAAGTCCTACATAGCCATAATATCCGTCCGAGTTTGACTTTTAGAAAACATTATACCGACATCGCGACATCTTTCAAAATTAAAACCAAAGTGACTGCTTCAGAGACCTACCAATGATATTGCAGTAATACAGTTACTTCCACAAAAGAGTATGTATTCGACTTACCACAAATCTAACGCACAAAACAATTTACTTTACTAACGAGAAGCGCCGAGCCTCACATCAAAACAACTAGAAAGTGGAACTATATTAAAAAACGTCGCTAACCTTTGTGCACCAGCTGTAAATCACACAAGCAACATGTTTCAAGATTCTGGTTATTGAAAAACGTTAAAGTGTTTCTCCTGCACCAAGTCGTTATGTTGACGAAAGCGTATATTGTAATACCATGATCGATTTGCATTCGTTGGTCACAAACTGTCACTACTCTAAATAATTATTTTTCACTCAAAAGCATACTTGTCGCCAATCGTTTTCATCAAGCACGAGTTCAAGAAGCTTACTTACTACGACATGAATTGTTATTTTTATGTTGTGTAAATAGGTAATAATTTATTTTAGTAACACTACATCAACAGCATCGAGCTGTGCGAATAGATTTACATGTGGTTTTAATCGAAGTACACAGCACGGTCTAATGTAGATTCATCTCTATTGTACAGCAATTCGGTAATCGAAATGCATTAACATTTAAACAACGATCTTGGTTCGTCACGCGAAAAATATCTTTACTGGCGCAATACTCTGATACTCTGCACAAGATGTGTAAATCCTTTTCACACTCATAATAATACACTAACGGGATACCGACGTCAAGCAACAACGTTTAACAACATCACTGACACTGAACATACGATACCTACCCAAGTAAAAATATCATTTTCACCAGGAGGTCAGCCGTTACTTGTGTACAATTACCATTTTCCCTTGGGGGTTTAGCGTTACCCGAGTAACAAAACCATTTTCACTTGGAAATATATGTTTTCGCTCAACAACAAACGTTTTTCACTTGGAAATATATTTTTTCCCTGGGTAACAATCCTTTTTCACTTGGAAATCTATTTTTTCCCTGGGTAACAATCCTTTTTCACTTGGAAATATATTTTTTCTCTGGGTAACAAACCTTTTTCACTTGGAAATATATTTTTTCCCTGAGCAACAAACCATTTTCACTGAGCAACAAGCCATTTTCACTTGGTGGGTTGTCGTTTACCTGAGTAAAAATATCATTTTCCTTTGAAGATCTGGCGTTTACCCAGTGTAACAATACATTTTCTCTTGGCCATGTAACTTTTCCTAGAGTAACAAAACCATTTCATTTTGAAATCTGACAAACACACCTGCCAATTTGGTATTTGTTGTATTGACGACAGTTTGAAATAGATTACAACGAACAGCGACGGAAATATACACGGACTACCAGTTTCAAAGTATTCCCGCATCAGTCGTATCACATCAATATCATCGGTTAACCACACGAAATAACAATATGCCGTTGTACACCGAATGCATGTTTTGGAAAATTGGACAATAGGCTTCGATAGGTCTGTGATGTCCGGGTTCGTACTTTAGTTTTTGCACAGAGTCCATACGTCTTAATAAAACACCACCTCGACGATGGCTGGAACATGGATAACGGTGGTCAGAAATCGATGAATATAGGTTCTCATCGTGCTAACAGTTCCGGGCTACTTGTGATTTTTCTCACACATGTTTACTATATTGTGTCACTCTTTATTGGTCAATACATATCCCACCGTTCAGTCTGAAATCGAAAACCCGAGCAAGTATTAACCGGATCCGGATATCGACTCTGAATCAAAAAACCAATGAAACATGTCACACCCTGTGTTTCCATGGAAGTAACAAGACATTACACATCAAGTATACTTCACGATTGTTCATACATACCAAGTATTCGCGTAAACGATGTGTGTGACATTACATACATCATGGATAACATCATGGCCGGCATTACAAGCATCATGGATGACAAATTCATGTTCTCAAGTCTCGTCATGAACCGACTCTGTACGTTCAATGTGGGGTAGATGACTTGGAGACAGACAAACACACATATTTGACCGTAACATGGATATTCGTTGGTGCGATCGATACGGCGAACAGCACGTTATGTATAGTGATATCTTCACAGTCATATACGGTAACCGCGTACAATCATGTACCCCGATTTTCGTTGAATATCCACGACACCAACAAATCTGTACATTTCTTTTCCTTCGGCATCAACGATAGAATCCGCACCCCAATGCGCAGTACGAATGATGGGTTCATCGGGTGTAAAATCCAAATCAAATGACACCAAGGTCTGCTTTCTCATTTTCAATATTTCCACAACCGCATCTTGTCTGTGTCTTAGCACTAAAGTGTGAGGATGGAGAAATCTGTGGGTGGTAAAACGGATGGACATGACATTCTTCGATACGATCAACTGAAACCACGGATGTGGTGGGTTAGAGTCTTGTGGTTATGGTCCGTTTCGACATGCAAGCAGATGAACTAGACCAAAGGTTTCGAAGATGCGTTTTATAATAACTCTAGGTGTGAAATAGACATCGCGCTCTTGCAGGGGGGATCAACACGAATTTAGTCTTCACACCACAGAAACACAGTAACCCGGATTACATTACAAAGCGCAATCGAATTTAAGATTTCCATACGCGGAATCGCTGTTAACGATATCTGACTGCGACGTTTCGACGAGTAACGAATTCCCGTGTTAAGTATTGATTGTGACACATAGTCAAAACAGCGGCAGCTTTCACAACTCGGTACATACATTGAACCAACTGATGTAAGGTGAAACACCACGTTCTCAGAAAAAAAGTTTGCAGGGTATGACCACGACCAACACACAGGGTAGTGAGCAAGTAATTAAACTACATATCCCGATTTTACTATACTCCGAGGTCTGGATCACGATGTAAGCAAAATCAAGGTATGAACCACAAAAGGGAATGTAATCTCGTGAAATACGATGCGACTCATTTTTCTCCAAGTTGAATACATGTCGGTTCGTGCTTAGATCATGTTACGGTCAAATATGTGTGTTTGTCTGTCTCCAAGTCATCTACCCCACATTGAACGTACAGAGTCGGTTCATGACGAGACTTGAGAACATGAATTTGTCATCCATGATGCTTGTAATGCCGGCCATGATGTTATCCATGATGTATGTAATGTCACACACATCGTTTACGCGAATACTTGGTATGTATGAACAATCGTGAAGTATACTTGATGTGTAATGTCTTGTTACTTCCATGGAAACACAGGGTGTGACATGTTTCATTGGTTTTTTGATTCAGAGTCGATATCCGGATCCGGTTAATACTTGCTCGGGTTTTCGATTTCAGACTGAACGGTGGGATATGTATTGACCAATAAAGAGTGACACAATATAGTAAACATGTGTGAGAAAAATCACAAGTAGCCCGGAACTGTTAGCACGATGAGAACCTATATTCATCGATTTCTGACCACCGTTATCCATGTTCCAGCCATCGTCGAGGTGGTGTTTTATTAAGACGTATGGACTCTGTGCAAAAACTAAAGTACGAACCCGGACATCACAGACCTATCGAAGCCTATTGTCCAATTTTCCAAAACATGCATTCGGTGTACAACGGCATATTGTTATTTCGTGTGGTTAACCGATGATATTGATGTGATACGACTGATGCGGGAATACTTTGAAACTGGTAGTCCGTGTATATTTCCGTCGCTGTTCGTTGTAATCTATTTCAAACTGTCGTCAATACAACAAATACCAAATTGGCAGGTGTGTTTGTCAGATTTCAAAATGAAATGATTTTGTTACTCTAGGAAAAGTTACATGGCCAAGAGAAAATGTATTGTTACACTGGGTAAACGCCAGATCTTCAAAGGAAAATGATATTTTTACTCAGGTAAACGACAACCCACCAAGTGAAAATGGCTTGTTGCTCAGTGAAAATGGTTTGTTGCTCAGGGAAAAAATATATTTCCAAGTGAAAAAGGTTTGTTACCCAGAGAAAAAATATATTTCCAAGTGAAAAAGGATTGTTACCCAGGGAAAAAATAGATTTCCAAGTGAAAAAGGATTGTTACCCAGGGAAAAAATATATTTCCAAGTGAAAAACGTTTGTTGTTGAGCGAAAACATATATTTCCAAGTGAAAATGGTTTTGTTACTCGGGTAACGCTAAACCCCCAAGGGAAAATGGTAATTGTACACAAGTAACGGCTGACCTCCTGGTGAAAATGATATTTTTACTTGGGTAGGTATCGTATGTTCAGTGTCAGTGATGTTGTTAAACGTTGTTGCTTGACGTCGGTATCCCGTTAGTGTATTATTATGAGTGTGAAAAGGATTTACACATCTTGTGCAGAGTATCAGAGTATTGCGCCAGTAAAGATATTTTTCGCGTGACGAACCAAGATCGTTGTTTAAATGTTAATGCATTTCGATTACCGAATTGCTGTACAATAGAGATGAATCTACATTAGACCGTGCTGTGTACTTCGATTAAAACCACATGTAAATCTATTCGCACAGCTCGATGCTGTTGATGTAGTGTTACTAAAATAAATTATTACCTATTTACACAACATAAAAATAACAATTCATGTCGTAGTAAGTAAGCTTCTTGAACTCGTGCTTGATGAAAACGATTGGCGACAAGTATGCTTTTGAGTGAAAAATAATTATTTAGAGTAGTGACAGTTTGTGACCAACGAATGCAAATCGATCATGGTATTACAATATACGCTTTCGTCAACATAACGACTTGGTGCAGGAGAAACACTTTAACGTTTTTCAATAACCAGAATCTTGAAACATGTTGCTTGTGTGATTTACAGCTGGTGCACAAAGGTTAGCGACGTTTTTTAATATAGTTCCACTTTCTAGTTGTTTTGATGTGAGGCTCGGCGCTTCTCGTTAGTAAAGTAAATTGTTTTGTGCGTTAGATTTGTGGTAAGTCGAATACATACTCTTTTGTGGAAGTAACTGTATTACTGCAATATCATTGGTAGGTCTCTGAAGCAGTCACTTTGGTTGTAATTTTGAAAGATGTCGCGATGTCGGTATAATGTTTTCTAAAAGTCAAACTCGGACGGATATTATGGCTATGTAGGACTTACGATAAACATTATACTTATACAACTTTGTTACAAGAACTATGATATTTCTGTAAGGTGTGTTGGATTATTTGAATATTTAGATACGTAACCATTCGTATGAAAAAGTTCTTGTGACATCAGAACAGTTTGTAGAGTCAAACCAACCATTCAGTTTCGTAGTGTGAGGATATCGAGTAAAGTCGATTACTTTGTGTGATGTAAATATCCTTCGTACTTTTGTAAGAGTTGTGAGGATGATCATTCGTATCCTACAAAGTAGCTAGTTGATACTACAAAATAGTGAATGATCGCTAACACACTGAGTTCATAACCCAAGATAGTGAAAATTGTGTACTCTTAGACTAACATAATTCGTATCCAGCAAAACGATAGGCACCAAAGGCTCGATGGAGTTTAAATCTAGATTGTATGAAGCGAAGTGATGAATACCTCCAGTAATAAAATCGAAACGACCAAACAAATTTTCTGTGTCTTGTAAATAACTATTTGGTATGATATTACTTGAGTGTGTGACGATTCGTATCCGTTGAGGTTGAATGTTTAACCATATCGAAATGAATCCAGATCACCTGAAATATATATTGATCACAATAGAATCGATGAGGATGTTAACCACATATAGTGTCTTTGTTTGAAAGTCATTTCTAATACGGTTACTTCGATCGGTATTAATTCCATGTCATACAAAAAACATGAAACCTTTGTACAGTTTCGTCGTATGGAAATTTCGAGTGAAGTTGATTATTTTTTGTGTGACGGAAATATCTTGTATTGATATTGCACACTGATATCATTACCCAAGTGAGTGAAAATTGTTCTTGGCTGGACAGATATGATTTGTATTTAGAAAAGCATACATTAAGCGACGCTGTTTCCTATCCAATGACTGAGTGAAATTTCTCAGGGGTTTGATTTACCGAGTTAATTGTCGGCGATTCAATCACATACAAGTAAGGTATTTTAGTGACTGATTATTGTGACGACATTTACTTTGACGAATGGCAATGGAAAAATGTCCAATTTCTCTGATCGTGTGCGTCGCACAAATAGTTCTAGTATGTAATCAGTGAACGCCATCAACGACTTTCAGTAGTTTGGTTAGATGATGACAATTATTCTGGATGTTCAAATTGATATCACTACTATGAACAGCAATACAAACACATTTTGTAGATTTCAGTGCGGCACATACTTCGATTTTATTGTTGTTATGAGTTTTGTATCAACCAAATCTGTTGAATAGGATGTATCCAACAAGTATACCTCTATTTATTTTCGTGATGATCAAAGCCTTGGAGTGTAACCTCGTAATGTTTTACATTTCACGCATTCGACAGAGAGTGTGAACAGAGTTTAACACGGATTAAATGACACCGCCCGGAGTCCAAAGTGATTTACTCGTACTGCGTAAGATGAGTATGTTTCAATTCGCTGTCGCAGATTCTGACAATAAAGTATTGCACCGGATGTTAACCAGTAAACGGAATTGTTGTTTGATCTTTAGTCTTGGTAACTGAAACGATTACATTTGTAAAGTATTTTCTGATATCGGCGATACGCAGAGTGATTTGTACCAAGGTGGAATGATTTGTCAATCAAGAACATTTCAGACACGTATAGTTTTACAACTCAATATGTTAATAGTCATGATAGTGAAAATTTTGTTGCTGTCATAATAACCTTCACCACATCGACGGGTCTAATTAACGCAAATAAATTAGTAATCAAGTCATGATAGACCATTATAAAATCCCATATGTCAAATCGATGTGACAATCCTTATGTTTACATCATGATAATTTTCGATATAACACCCGCGTTCGATTGTAAGAAACTACGAAGGTCAGACTTTCAAATCTCGTATACTCAAACATATCATGTTAATCTCAAGTCGCCTACATCGAGTAGTAATTACTTTTGTCTTACAAAAATATATCGAGTAATAATTACTTTGTCTTGTAGAATATACCGCGTAGTAATTCCTCTTTCTTACAGAATAGTAACGACTTTTAAAGTTGAATAAAAAATGAAGTGTAGGGATATGAATACAACCGACCTTGTTATGGATTTTAGGTTTTAGTGTTTGTATGGACTCGTGTATGCTTGGCTAACTGCTTGAGTTGGTCGGGTAAGTTACAAACGGATTTACTTGACAATGTTTTCGTGGTTGACTCTTTGAATATGGTAAGATGGCGAGATGTCGAGACGTAATACTATTTCCGTTCACTCGATTGCAACAAAAAATAACCCGATAGTTTGTTCAAGGTTTCGACAAATAGATTGAAATATTCCGATTTAACTCATCGCGTCACAAGTCGATCGCGGTATGCACAAGTGGTTGTCAAGTTAGAAATATTTACAACAGGTGTTATTTCATTGATTGATTCTATTGTGTGTAGTAACACATTAAAATATCGTGATAGTATTTACTGAAACTCTATTTGACAAACGGAAAACTCAGTCGTGAATAGAGTTGTATGGTTTCATTACTTGTTTCAAATCAACATGCGCATATTCTCTAAATATGTATGGGTTGAAAGTTGGTAGTCATGTTTGTCAATCTATTTCAATTCAGACTATGTCAAAGTCCAAATATTTCATTTTGGGTGATCTCAATTTACCTTTAGTACATCTCGCGAGTGGATTCCGACGCCGTACTATAACATTCTTAATAATACAGGTTCGAGGATTTTCATGATAGAGTTGACAAGTGATAAGATGCGTGTTTGTATTAAGAGTTTGATTTCAAGTTGACAAAGACAATAACTGTATAATGCACATACTTGTGATTCTTGATTCTTGTAGAGTTATAGTCGGTATTGATTCTATAGATGTGAAAACGGTGCGAAGTGTCAAAACATATAGCGATCGCGTGCAAGTGACAAATTGTTGGTTTTCGAATCACGATCTGTGCTGGTACTGGTATTCATTACTTATTACTTGATAGCAACAACCATCGACATGTTACACTGTAGCGATTGGGCTGTATGTAATGGCAAGACGCGAGAAATGGCTATGTCTTTGGTGTTATCTTGTGAGCGATCGTGGGATTTGTAACCTATTTCACACGTTTTTGAAGTGTTGGTTTGTGAACGCGGCTATTGTTGATATTCGAATAACCGTCTACGCCGGCTCTGTGGCAAACCAATTACCAAAATATTACATTGTCAACGATCGGTGTGTATGTAACAGCGAGTCGCAAGCGATGGTTATGTCTTAGGTATTATCTTGTGAGCGGTCGCGGGATTTTACCAATATTTCACACCTTTTTGAATAAGCGTTCACTTCACAAAGGATTAGGGTTAGAGCGGAAATAAGTGGCAATTTGTCGCTATTCAAGTTACCGACACTGGCGGTCTGTTATTCGTTACTTATTAAATCTTACGAGCGAAATCAAGCTCTGTCCCAAACTGCTTACGAAAATTTCACCGCGTGAGTGATCGATATGCCTGTAACATCAAGTCACGTATGTCTGAGACATTATCTTGTCAGCGATCGCAGGGTTTGCAAACTATTTCACACCTTTTTGATGTGTTAGTTTGTGAACGTGGTTATTGTTGGTATTCGAATCGCCTCGCTAGGTTTCGGACCGCTAAAACCTCAGATAATCGAATTCCTGGAACCGGATGAATTTTCTGTGACTGGGAAACAGTTACAAAGTAAAACTTCGGATGTGTGCGGAGATCATGCTATAGCATTCTTGATAAAAAGAGCACAAGGATTTTCAACCAAGGAATACTTGAATAATTTTGGTGATGATAAAAAAGTGAATGATACGATTGTGCGTGCTTTTGTGAAGAGTTTGATTTCAGAGTAATAAATTCAACGAATGTATAATGTGTATACTTGTGATTCTTGTTGCGACTGTGAACAGCAGACTATTCTGTAGGTGCGAAACAGTGGTATACAAGGTGCGAATAATCCGATCGGAAAGTACTATTCAGGTTACGTAGGAATCAATAGCGACGAAAGACTTAGAACACGATCGGTCATTTGTCACGATGAACTACGGTGTCTTCGTGTGAGCCATCCCTATACCTGTAACGTTATCATGTCTATATCAGCTACGTTACCATGTCACCGCGGCCATAAGAATAACGATATATTAAAGTCGCACTCACCGTAAACGTTAGGATCAACTCGAATCGGTCATATGTAATAATTTGTGACGTATACATTAACTAAGAGTCAATCACGTTACTATTTACTTGATACATATTCCACACCGTGCGAGAGATGCATATACCCGAAAGTACGAATTACCACTACGACACCGGTTGAGCGATCCCTATACCGAAAATGGTTACCGGTTCAAGACGAGTTTTTAAGGTATATCATCGCCGCAGCCTATACCCGAAAGGGTGTCATCATCACCGCATCCATAAGAACACATGGCACCTCACCACCCCCGCCATAAGAGATGAGGGTCACCTCACCAACCCCGGTTTTCAGGCACCTCACCACCCCGCCCATAAGAGATAAGGGTCACCTCACCACCCCCGCCATAAGAACACATGGCACCTCACCACCCCCGCCATAAGAGATAAGGGTCACCTCACCACCCCCGGTTTTCAGGCACCTCACCACCCCGCCCATAAGAACCCCATAGCCCGTCACGACCGATCTATACTACTACTCTCATACTTCGAAAATTCAATTTGACTTGAATTGAGACTTGACTCGTGACTCGACTTGACTTGACTCGACTTGACTCGAGTCACCTTAAAAAAAACAGGTGACTTGACTTGACTCGAGTCACCTTCGAAAATCGATTGACTTGACTTGACTCGAGTCAAAATGTGCAAGGACTCGAGATGACTCGTGACTCGAAGGTAGTGACTTGATCCCAACACTGCCTTATACACGAAAAATACCCATTCACTAGTTCACGACAACGCTACGTTGCATGATTTTGCAATAAGCATATCATACATTTTCGATTGAAAGTATAGGCCTATGTATAAATATCTATTGCGTTTGCGGAGCAGCGTCATTCACGTGCTACATTTAGGGTTGCATTTAAAACAAAAATCAATTTAAAACAAACATGATGTTTAAAACAAGGCCCTTGTTTAAAACATGTTTTATATTGTTATTTCAAAGCCATGACGTCACGAATATTCAATAGTGATGTCATAGTGGATTGACATTGACAATTGAAAATATAGGGTAAATATAGCTCCTTTGACGAAGTATCTGTACTATTGCTGTTGAACCGACTATTTTGAGGGTTCCAACCATCCCATATCGATATACCCCGGGTATATCGGATGGTAATTGTCCGTAAACTCATACATCATGTTTTTTGGAAAGTATTTACATAATTATGGCATAATTTTACAACTTGAAAAAAACGAAAAAAATTCAAAGGCCTCTGTTTAAAATACCGTTTGTTTTAAATGCAACCCTAGCTACATTTCTCAATCTGAACGAAGCGATAGAGTGACGAATATGCTGTACGCCAATCCGATAATTGTATAGCATTTCATACTTGTCCACATCACCCAACAACACTTGACTTGCAAAGCTGTGGAAGATGTCTTCTCTGAAAGCACCATCATGCCGGGAAACAACACAAAAAAACTACGAGCATCTTGCGACCAACCGTAGAATACGCGAAGATCGGTGAAATCATCGATGAAAAATTGACCATTGGTAAAAACTTGCAGATGCGCTTAATCACTTCGTTAATCACGTAAACATTTGTTATTTAATCTAACTATGAGAGTATACGCAGCAGCAGATACTAGTACATCATTTCATCATGGGCTTACCTTTGCACAGCACCCCAAATGTCAGGGACGTCTACCTGATTTGCACCCTACAGTATTGTAGAAGTCGGTGTTAGGAGCCATAATTAAAATCAGATGGGTGGACACTGGACATTGGACAAAGGTGGATTTCTACGGGGATGAGGGACAAATCAATGCAGTTTTGCGTCTTACGGTACGCGACGTCTTTAAATCCCACACCAGTTGGCGTGAATGAGGAAAATTGATTCATGGAAATGAAGTCACATGCATGCGGTGGGTTTTGCAGAGATGAACCAGCTTTGTTGCCTTATTGGGGTGAAACACTTAAAGAGGACCCACCTCACACTAGGGCTGTGGAGTCATTTCACTTTATCACAATCTACAACTCCGACTCGCACAGTTATCAATATACCGACTACGTCTCTATTATATACATTTTCTTCACAGTTCTCCGGCTCCAGCATTCCCGTAAATATACTCAGATATAATTATACGGTTATGACCAGAGTTGGATCAATTGTAATTTGTAATTGAGCTGAATGTAATTAATTACATTTTTTCATGTAATTGTAATTGTAATTCAATTGAAGCATTTCTATTTTGTGTAATTGTAATTGTAATTGTAATTGTAATTTGATCAAAATTTTGCTCAATTACAATCTCAACTACATTTTCATGGAAACCTGACAATCGCAACATAAAATAATAATTTAATCAATCATTTATTCGTCGCACCAGTGAAAATCCGGTACGAACCAGGATGATGACAAGGGGCCTTAAGGCCTTAGTAAACAGTCACCACATGTAATAATTAGCCTATTTACATAGGTGTTCTATGCGTGCTGCGTTATAACTAGGTAATTCAGTCACGCTAAACTGTTTCCCATACGTCAGTAGCAACAGAAAACTTTGTGAAGTACAATATAGGCTAAATCAGTGGTTCTCAAACCGGCGGCGTGAAAGCATCTGTACAGGACGCGACGCTCCAGTGAACTGAAATCCTTTCCGCGCTTGGCCCGATTCACCTCCGTTTTATGGTTATTGCTCGGTGTATAGTCTGGATTTCGTATTGGAGAATTCTCTCATCAGCAGTCATAACCTTCCATACCATCGAACTATATGTAAGGATTGCTAACTTTCTGGTTTCATTGTGTGCTATGACGATAAGGGGGGCACGAAATATTCACGGTCATAAAGGGGGCGTGTCTAAAAAAGTTAGAGAACCAGTGGGCTAAACTAAATCTTTATATTTAAAAATGGATGAACAGCAAATAAACTCTTCTCAAACCTGTGCTGAACCATTCCCTACACCACGATCAAAGTTTTTGTTTTAATCTCTGACCAGTACCGAGGCTTGTTGCATCAATAGCAAAAAAAATTTCAAGTTTCCAACCAAGGCTTCATCAAACATGATCACGCATTTGTAGATAGGTTATCCCAATCTTACCTCCAATCTTGGCCAAATTTACTTGGGCCAGAAACTTTTCGCACCCTAATGTTCATCAAATGCAATCTAACAGTTTCCGAGCAAGCGAAAATGTAAATGCGAACCAAAATATTGAAATTCTTAGTAATCAGGAGGTTCTTTCCTTTTGCATTTATTTTAATTTTACGCATCTTATCGGTATCATCCTTATCGCTGCCGACTTACCAATTACATTTCATTATCCTGACTCAGCTCTGAATAGCCTAATCGTTTGATTACATTTCATTGACTGTCCTGTAGCCTATATTCCCTGTTAGTCGCTCAAACCTT
Organism: Botryllus schlosseri; assembly: GCF_051294905.1. Lineage (NCBI taxonomy): Eukaryota > Metazoa > Chordata > Ascidiacea > Stolidobranchia > Styelidae > Botryllus > Botryllus schlosseri. Next base: position 7,351,763 of record NC_137247.1, on the reverse strand, counting down.
TGGTTCTTAACAGTCGCTTGAAACATTTTTCTGTACCTGTAGTTTTCAGTACTTATGATTAGGAATAGTTCGAATACGTTCGAGTTTTTTTAGTTAAAGAGTATTCTACATGTCAAGAATGAAACATGAATAGCTTGAGATTGTTGCTAATTACGCCACTACGGTTGTCAAAGACCACCTCTACTGAATCAATTACCTGCTTAAAAGTAATTGTAATTGTAATTATAATTGTAATTATTACATATTTAACAGTAATTATAATTGTAATGTAATTGAAACATGCAAGGAAGTAATTGTAATTGTAATTGTAATTGAATTAAAATATTGTAATTTATCCAACTCTGGTTATGACATGTCTTTAGTTATTAATATTATTATATTCTTTATTCACAGTAAAACTGGTAGATACACACATAATCCGGGGAGCAACCTGCCCCCAAAGGAAAATGGCGAGATTGGAGTAAATTTTTAAAATTTCAGTAATACATTCAAATTGTTATTCCTATGCAATACACGGAGAAGTCAGATTACAGAATTGCAGCAGATGAAGAGTTGGCAAGGGTTACAGAGCAGAGGTAGAGATGATTGAAGATGAAGAATCGAAATTACAGAAATTATGCTGTGATTCACAAGTGTAATTTTAGTCCAGTGGTGCATTCAAGGCCTTCCGAAGAATGTGCACAGTGCCCAATAATGTGATCTTCTGGATCATGTCGAATCGAACGTTACCCGGAATTTGTTGGATATGCCTCATGAGTTTTTTGCTCACGACCCCTGTAGCACCAATGACTATCGGTACAATGTTTATTTTGCATCGCCACATTTTCTCACATTCCATTTTGAGGTCTGCGTATTTGGAGTGTTTTTCTGATTCTTTTTGCAGTAGGTTGTGATCAGCTGGGACAGCCAGTTCAATGAATAAGCATTCTCTTTTCTTTTTTAGTTTGACGATTATATCCGGGCGGTTGCTCCTGATTTCGCGGTCAGTTATAACTGGTACATCCCACAGAATTTTTACTTGTTCGTTTTCTGTCACTGGTGCTGGGTTGTAATCGTACCAATTTTTTGTCGATGTGGTGATGTTAAAATGTTTGCATAATTCAAGATGAATGTAGTGACCAATCCTATTGTGTCTCCATGTGTATTCGGTAGCTGCAAGTGCACCACAGCCGGACATGAGATGTGCTACAGTTTCATTTTGGTTGTGGCACATTCTGCATTTGCCGTCCGTGTTTTGCTTCAGAATTCTTTTGCGATAGTATTTTGTAGGAAGCGATTGGTCTTGTGCTGCGAAAATGAATCCTTCGCTTGCCGGTTTCAGGCCAGAGCTGGATAGCCAGGTCCATGAAAGCTCGTCTACATGGGGCTGTGAAGTTAACTTCTTGTGCTGTCCATGAAGAGGCATCGATTCCCATATCGTTTCTCTCATTTTGAGCATTGCATTTTTGTACTGAACTCGTGCTGCTTTTGCTATTGTTGTGGGTTTGGCAACAGTGTTTTCAGCAGTGTACAGGTTAGCTGTTTCCATGTTGACTTCTCTGACGTACTTGTCGTGACGATAGCTCAGAGATTTTGTTTTGCGCTGTTTGTCTTCCTGTGCAATGAGTATGCAGTAAATGTTTTCGCTGTTGTTGATGTACTGTGACAAGCCGATGATTTCTGTTTTGAAAGTTTGTTCAATTTCTTGTAGTCCTCGACCACCTTTTTTTCTGGGGATGTACAGTCTTTGTGTATCAGATTTTGGGTGATGCATGTGGTGCATTGTCATCAATTTTCTCGTCTTTGTATCCAATTTTTTAATTTCATCTTTGCGCCAGTTCACCACACCAAAGCTATATCTCAAGACAGGCACTGCAAGACTGTTTATGGCATTGATTTTGTTTTTGGAATTGAGTTCAGTTTTGAGAATTGACTTGAGCCTGCTAATGTATTCCTTTTTTAGACTTGATTTCATTGCAGCATGTTTAATGTTGTCGCTTTCACAGATCCCGAGATATTTATAGTGATCTTCGGCATTCAATTCTGTTATGGTTTCACCCAGTTTGAAGTTCATGTCGCCAGTGCTGGTGACTCTTCCACGTCGTATGGTAAGTTTTGAGCATTTATCCAAGCCAAATTTCATTTTTATATCTTCCGAAAACTCATGAACAATTTTCATTTGGTTATTCAGGTCTGCATCGGATTTCGCGTACAGTTTCAGATCATCCATGAACAAAAGGTGATGAATCTTTTGACCTTCAGAGTTTGCTGCTTTTTTCATCACGTATCCTGTTTCATTTTTTCTCAGCAACTCACTGAGTGGAGCTAAACTGAGGCAGAATAGAAGTGGTGAGAATGAGTCGCCTTGAAAGATACCATTCCGTATCTGAATTGTACAGGTTTCTGTTTCGCCTTGGTCATGTTTGATCAACAGTTTGGTATGCCAATTTTTCATTGAATCTTCAATAAATCTGATGATGATCGGATTCATTTTGTACATACGCATTGTTTTCAGTATCCATGTGTGAGGGACTGAATCGAAAGCTTTTTTGTAGTCTATCCATGCCATGCTGAGGTTAGTGTGTCTCCTCTTGCAGTTTTCAAGAATGGTTTTGTCAAGGAGCAGGTGGTCCTTACAGCCAAGGGCACCTTCCTTGCAACCTTTCTGCTCAGGCGGAAGAAGGTTTTCTAGGTGTTTGTAGCTTCGTTTTGCCAGGATTTTGGTCAGTGTTTTGTACATGGTTGTCAGGCATGTTATCGGCCTGTAGTTCTTGGGGTCCCTGGTGTTTTCATTTTTTGGAATAAGATAGGTGATCCCTTGTGTGAACCAGGCTGGGATCTCGTGCGAGTTGGTTGAGGATAAAAGCTCATTGTAGGTCGCCGCTAGGTAATTATGTGTTGCAGTTAGTTTTTTTAGCCAAAAGTTTTTGATCTGGTCAGGACCAGCTGCTTTCCAGTTCAGTGAACTTTTTAGGGCCTCCTTGATTTCTTGTTTTGTGATTTCTGACCATTGTTGTTCTGGCGTTTGTAGGTGGTCAGTGTGGAGGTCTTGTATCCAAGTTGCATTTGAGTTGTGCAATTTTTCGGTTTCCCATATTTCCTTCCAAAATGATTCCAGTTCTGCAGTGGCTGGAATTTTGCTGCTGGTAATTTTGTGGTTTGACTTTTGTTTCATCATTCGGAAAAATTGGCCAGGTTTGCGAGTAAATAACAAGTTTTGGCGATATTGTGTTTCTCGTTTTTTATATCGTTTCAATCGTTGTGCTTTGGCGCATATTCTCATTTTTAATTCCTCTTGCAACATTGTCACTTTTTCTGTTGACTGCAGTTTTGTTTGGTGCTCCAGTTCTATTTTTTTTACTTTATTTTTTACTTTGCGGGAAACAGTTCCTTTTTTTAGTTCTGAGAGTATCGCAACATCACACCTTAGTTTTGCGATTTTGTTTTCAATTCTGCGTTGCCAAGCTGGCGTATGGCTTCCCCTTTTTTTGTTGACAGGTCTTGGTATTTTGCAGTGCCTTTCTGAGATAACTGCCGCAGTGCTGTAAATGAGGTTGTTGATTGTCGTTAAGGGACATTGTGGTCTTTCTCCTTTTTTGTCATTTATTGCAGGTAGTATGGTTTCTGTCAAAATTTTGTTCGCTACTGCAATATCAGTTTTCAGTTTCTTTGTAATTTGTAGGTCAGGTAAATTCACTCTGTCATTTATATCCAATGTGGAGTTCATTCGGTCGATAATTTGGTTTTTGATCTCCAATTCTAATTCTGTGTCCATGTCATCAACGTTAGGTGATGTTGGTTCATTCGGGTGCCCGATGGTGTTTTGTGATTCTACCTCTGGGATGTTCAGGTCATCAAGTGGTTGTTGCGGATACAGGTCATCTTGGCCGAATTGAAGTTCTAGTGCCTCAGAGTTTTCTGTGTTTTTGTTACAAATTTCGCTCTCGATTTCTGCGAGTTCTTGTTCTGATAATTTTTTCATTACACAGCGTCTCATAGTTGCCAGGGTATTGGCAGTCATGGTTGGAGAGTTGTTTGTTCTCTCTTTCCATTTTTGAAAAGTTCCTTCGGTTACTCCTGCCGAGTTTTCAAGTTTGGCTAAGAAGTAACATCTCATTATTTCTTTATACTCTTCTTTACTCCATCTGTGTCTCTTCTTTTTTTCTTTTGCAGCAGAGCTGTTTTGTGAGCCACAGTTCGGTGTTGCACAGGCGCCATGTTGAGAAATATCTTCTCTTTGGTGTTCCTGTGTGGTCGGAGTTGACGAGTCCTCTGGGGTCATCCGCTTGGTCCCACGGCGGGTACGTCCAGGTGCGATATATCCAGATCGTTTCGCAGGCATCCACAGCAGTGATGCGTCAGTGCAGAAGTTAGGTTACGTTAAAGTAATTAATTAATTATTAATTAAAACTTAATACAACCAAATACTCCAATCTTAATATTATTATTATTATCATGTGTATCAACATTTTATATATACTAATATGGATTCCTAATAGTATCAGTGATTCTCTCACTCTGCAGTGGTTTATTAAAACATATTTATAAACTTATTCATTTAAAATATCAATAAATTTTGTGCCACTATAGCTTTGCTTAATACGGTAATACGGTACATCTTTTTTATATTTGAACCGATCTCCAAGCTTGTGTATATAGGTCTGGAAGAGAAGCTTCTAAGAACGAGTTCGGATGGCACCAGGTTCAAATTATGGACGAGTAATATAAACGTATAAACTATATCCGTCCCGCTATCATCATAAAATAGCAGAACAGAGTCACATTGCTATGATATTACTTTACTCTTAGTTTAGGACAACGTAAAACGACAGCTTGGTTCACTTCGTTTGCAGACAATTTATTTGTGTTATGACAATGGAGCCTCAGTAAAATGAACATTGCACAATCATTGAATAACAGGTTTCTCGCGTATCGCGAACAGTCCGAACATACACAAGATACAGCGATTTAGTCGCACCGATTACTTGACGACTTCGAAGTAACGGTTCAATTTTGCTCCCAGTGACGGGTCAATCTGTCAATCTGGATGATTTGCAAATCAGAGGTAACCACCCTCTTACCATATGCCCTTGGTTATTGAAATGCGCTATGATTGATACATCATTGGAAACAGCCCTCGGACGCGATCCATCACGTCAAATTGTCGATGCTATATTCAGAGATTATATTTTTGAGCAATACCCAAACAGAATGCTAATTTACACCGACAGATCTAAAAACAGCAACGGTGCTGGGTACTCCTTTTACATCCCCGATCGCAATATAAGAACATCAAAAGTATGTTCGAAACTCGTATCAATCTTCTCAATTGAGCTGAGAGCAATATTCGATGCACTGATATGGATTTCAGAAAATTCCATCGAACGAGTTGCTATTCTGAGTGGCTCTTTGAGTGCATTGCTATCGTTGAAAAACCATCTTGGTGAAAATAACTATATTACCAATCAAATATTAGAACTAACTCACCATCTCTTACATGACAGCCATAGAGATATTTCTTTTGTATGGATTCCAGGACACTGTGGTATAGAAGGGAATGAAGTCGCTGACCGACTTGCGAAAGAGGCTGCGGCCCATGACTTAGCTGACCATGACCAAAGTGTAGATCTTACTTCTAGCGACGCCAACTCATTGATTTTAAGTCGCTGTAGGCAAGACTGGAACCAACGTTTCATCGAAACCGCCTCTGGAGCACATTTCAAACAGTTCTGCCCTGACATATACACAAAACTACCTACTTTAACCACGCCACGCTGTGCCGAAACCACCATTTCCAGATTATGGACCGGACACTGTCGTCTCAACTCCCATCTTAGAAAAATTGGATGCTCCGATACCCCTGATTGTACCACATGCCATGTTGAAGAAACTGCAGAGCACGTTATTATCGAGTGTGCGAAGTACGCCAACGAAAGATGCCAGTTTAGAGCTGCCGTAATTGACTTGAGAGTACCTGATTATTTCAATGTCGTTAAAATTTGAGGTTCTTTCTGATTTGACGTGCATTCGGGCTCGACCGCCGAAAATTATATTTTCACCGGTTCGATTTTTCGGGGCTATTGCTTTTGTTGAAGTGCCTCGGATACGGATGGATTCGAATATCTCATACCTTCATAATTTCAATGAACTTGTCAACACATGCAACTTTTTAGTGCAACTTTTGTGAAAAATAAATGCAACTTTTTTACAGCAACTTTTATGAAAAATAGGTGTAAAATTTCCACGGATTTGACTGCAACAAAAACGTGCCTTAGTTATCACACACACTGATACCAGCTTAAAACGAATGGAAATCGGCTCGTTTTACGCTAAAAAAGATTGCCTGCTGATGAGTATGGTACTATTTCTTGTTTACGATCGATGCTGCCGCTAACCGAAACAGCACTGCGATATATAACGCGACCAACTCGAAAACTGCCACCTGCGCGTATGAAGCACGCCATAGACCCAGATGGTGGCGCCCGTGAGCAGAAAAGAAAATCGTCTAATGCAGTGCTCTTCCACCGGGGTTGTCGTACACCCTAGGGCAGTGGTTCTTAACCTGGGGGTAATTACCCCCAAAGGGGTAATTTACCAATTCTGGGGGGTAATTCGAATTGACATTTTTTATATGCTTATAACACTGCACTGAAGTATTTTCAAACGGAAATATGCGGGCTAACATATATTTTGCAAGCTTGTATATATTTCGTTTTACTTAACACACGTTGCCGGCTGTGTTATCATAGTAACCATTAGTGATTTTGAGTCACAGGGCCGAATGTAGTTAAGTACAGTGGTGCTACGTATAAGTCAAATTTATTTTGCAGTAGTGTGGATCATATATTGTTGCGCAATTCGCATGCTGACAGATTGGAAGACAACAAGGGGGCTTCTAAGTTTAGCTTTACACCTTTAATGCAGTAACATTATCGTAGAAATATAGTCGTTAGTATTGAAAGTGTAGTGGTGGTCTAGTCTAGTCAGTAAAATTAAGTCTGCGAAATCACCAAATTGTCTTCGAAGAGACGATTCTGGAACTTTTTGGGTTCGCCTTCAAAATTCCAATTGTTGTCATAATAATAGCATCGAACTTTCTGATTGAATTGCTTTCAACTTATTTCTGTGAGGTAGGTTTTCCAGCAATTGTATCTATAAAAACGAAATAAGATAATGTCTATACCTCCCCTTTGTCTAGATTTGACTACTGGATAACATGAAAACGGCATCAGCCTACCCATTGACTTGATTCTTTTAACATGCATTTCAGTGTACAAGTACATCATGACATCATCTTTGTGCTATTTTACAAATAATTGAGTGCAAGCTGTTACTTGATGATATCTTTTGAAAGGGGGTAATTGCATCCCATCATTTTCTTCTTGGGGGTAACGATATGAAAAAGGTTAAGAACCACTGCCCTAGGGTGTACCAGAATTTGCAAAGGGTGTACCACTCGGATGGGGTGTGCAGGGGTGTACCAGATCCGAATTACAATGAGCCGATGGCTAGCTATCACAAAGACAGGATTATGGGTCAGTACAGGTTGACGCACAGGTTAATGAGCAATATGGTACGATGTTATCTCAAGTGTAACACTTTACACCGCTTGATTGTGATGTCATAAGAAAATATTTCTCCTATTCATTTAGCCGTCGGCAATCGACCAATGGTTCCGTTTGGTTTTGGAAAGTATGCATAGTTAACAAACATGTGTTCAGCTAGTCATTTGTCTTTTAGTGATTTTCGAGGAAACCGCCGCGATAGCTCATACTTTTTTGAATCGGTACTTCCTACCCGACGTTAATAAATACCGCAATGCACATAAATGAAGTGACGTAGCCAGCCAGGGTCGAAACAGCTTCCATGTTGAAATCGAAACCCTTTTGTTTTAAAATGCCGATTTTCTGTCCAATATTTCGCCATACATTTGCAATTTAGTATTTTGTTATTAGTGATACAAATTAGCGACAATAGACTGTGTATAGCGGCATACGATCTGAGGTTACTGACATCTCTTGCAGCCCATGTGCTACTATCGACTATGTGTGGTGTGGTGTGGGGCAGGCCTGATACGCAGTAGGCTGGTGCGCCTGCTATCATGGCTGATCTGAATTACCGCTTCTGCAGCAGTAGCTTTACCTATACTCTCTCCCCAATACTGTTACATTTAGGTTGATTATCGTTCGTAATGTCATGCTGTTTTGGGGCTGACACGAAATAAATTCCAATTTGCGTGGCGGGCGGCCTAACTGACTGCGAATAGACTCTGTGACCAAATACTATTTTATTCAAATCCAAATTTTTTGACGGCAATAACTCCGCTTCTACTGGTTGGAATTGAACCAAATTTGAAGAACATCATTTTTATAGACAACCTAATACAGTGGTTCCCAACCTTTTTCATCTCGTGCCTCCCTTGGCCGAAATTTAAGCCAAAATTCCCCCCTTAGCAAAAATCTGCCATATGATTAAAAAAGGTCATTTTTACCGCGCAAACACCTGTTGACTGAGAGAATGAGACTACGGGCGGTACCGAGTGTTTGTTTCTAGCAGTGCTGTAACAACACTTTGTAGACCTCAAGAAACAATGGTCTTCGTCCCAAACAAACAAATTCTGGAAGGCTTGACTCAACAGAGCCCCACACTTCCATTTGTGTTTTTGGCTTACCATGCACCAATCGCTAATATAACTGCTGTGAAAAATCAGTATTCATAAATTTACTGGTCTCGCGACTTTTTGCTCAAGCTTGCGTATGCATTTGGCCAATACTATTGGTACTTTCATATATAGCAGGGTTGACCAGACTCGAGTCTGACTCGAGTCACCATTTTCTGATGACTCGACTTGACTCGAGTCATTTTTTCAAAATACGAAACGACTCGACTCGACTCGAGACAATCTGGGTATTGACTCGACTTGGACTCCAGTCATTGTGCATGACTCGAACCAAGCCATACGAGTCGAGACTATAAGACTGTCAAGACCGGCATTTCATTGTAATTTCGAAGAACAGTAAAGTGATCATCCTATTGGAATTTCGTCTATTGGTCCTGGTACTGGACAATGCGACAAGAAACTGCTCAAAGTGAGGAAAATTAGTATATCATAAATCCAAACCATTCAATATCACCAAACAGTGTTGACTTGAGTGTGACTTGGAATCGGACTCGAGTCATAATACCATGCCTCGGACTCGACTCTCTGCTCGGTGACTTGGACCCGGACTTGAATCAATAGTAAATTGAAAATGACTCGACTTGACTCGAGTCAAAACTATGAAAGTGAGATTGACTTGCGACTCTGAGCCTCGTGACTTATTGGTTACAGCCCTGATATATAACATACACGTGATCAGATTCCCTGCTGAGCTCGTTGAAATTTAGGACATCCATTACGTTTCGGCAACATTGCACCAAGTTTAACATGTCTTTTTAAAATAAAGCAAGGCTAGCGATCTCTTTGACTTGAATCGATGACATTGGAATATTTTGTCACTGTCCGAAAATGTTGACTTGAAAAGATAAGATAAATACTTTCACTAGAGGCCTTGTTGTTGTAGATTCGGCACGACATTTGCTCGATTAGGATATATTTGATTGAGAGACCGCCGCTGGCCTACAAAATTGTCTTGCGAACTGCAGCACATCTGAACTATTTTTTTAAAGCGGGGGGGGGGGGGGGGGATTTGTATGTGAAAAAGAGATTTCAAATAGCATTTGAACATACTTTCAGAAAACAAAAAACAGTCATAAGGAGCATACGTTTGAATATAACTGGTTGACACCATGACAGTTCGGACATGAACAATTTGGGAAATCCGTTACAATTCTAAAGTGAAATTCCTCCCTAAAAATTGCAAAATTCCCCCCAAGGGGGGAATTCCTCCCCGGTTGGGAACCACTGACCTAATACTTTCATGGAGTGAACAGAAAAATTTCACATTTTTCGTTATTTATTTTTATATTATAAATAGAAACTTTCTTCTTCCGTAGCCATGCGGCTACTGGTTGGAATTGAACCAAATTTGGTGTGTAGGCTTAAGTTTGGTAACCTAACAATTTTATCAAGTAGCCAGTACGATTTGAGAGAAAAGTCATTTTTGAAGACCCCAAATGGACAGGGGTGTACGAGTTTTGAGCAAACGTTAAAAGGGTGTATCACGTCGAAAAAGGTTGAAGAGCACTGGTCTAATGGACCTATTCCTTCTTGATTATTGATTACCACTGAAGCATCTTATTAGGCTACTGCCGCTACTCTAGTCCACACTAACATTGCAATTTGCAAAGCACCATGCTTATTTCTATCGCTATGTAAGCGCGTGCTATACATGAGTTAACGCTTTGTCTTGATCTCGCATCTCTTTCACAAAACACGATACACAGGTTCTTTGTGCAGGTTGTTTTTTATCTTGCTGTGGCCTTACTTATATAATATATATAGGACATACAGTTGATTGATTTCTGGGATTTTATCAGTTCTAACATTTCAAAGAAAATGTTCAATTCCCAGCATACCATAACATCTGATAGTGTTTGGATATTTGGCAGTTAACTTCAGCGCATTTAGTTGGCGTTAGAGTGGTCTCACTCCACGAGACAACATTCAGGCGGGCTGCATAGTTAAGGTACAATAATCCGGCATGTTGTCGCATATATTAGGCCTTGGGGTGCCCTGTTTACCGTGTTTTGGATCATCATCTACCGACTCAGTGAACGAAAATATGCACCGTTTAATGTGAAGAATATCAGAAATGTCCGAGGTTCGTGAGGCGGGTATTCCACCAGTGGTTCCCAACCTTTTTCATCTCGTGACCCCCTTGGCCGAAATTTGAGCCAACATTCCCCCTTAGGTGAAATCTGCCCGATGACTAAAAAAGGTCATTTTTACCGCGCAAACACCTGTTGACTGACGAATAAAACGGGCAGTAACGAGTGTTTGTTTCTAGCAGGGCTGTAACAACACTTTGTAGACCTCCGAAAACAATGGTCTTGGTCCTAATCAAACAAATAGTGGAAGGCTTGACTCAACAGACCCCCATACTTTCATTTATACATACAATTCACTGCAACATAAACACACGCATACACACATTCTTCCTGCAGCGAACTCAGTCCGGTTTCCCGTGATTCGTAGATGTGGCCGTGTTAATTCACGGTGAACGCAAAACTTATCCATTTGTGTTTTTGGCATACCATGCACCAATCGCTAATATAACTGCTGTGAAAAATAAGTATGCATAAATTTTCTGGTCTCGCGATTTTTCCCAAGTTTGCGTATGCATTTCGCCAATAATATTGGTACTTTCATATATAACAGGGTTAACCAGACTCGAGTCCGACTCGAGTCACCATTTTCTGGTGACTCGAATTGACTCGAGTCAAATTGTCAAAATACGGAAATAACTCGACTCGACTCAAGACAATCTGTGTATTGACTCGACTTGGACTCGAGTCATTGTGCATGACACTAACCATGCCATATGACTCGAGACTAAGACGGCCTATACCGACATTTCATTGTAATTACGTAAAACAGTAAAGTGACCACCCGATTGGAATTTCGTCTATTGGTCCTGGTACTTGAAAATGCGACAAGAAACTGCGCAAAGTGGGGAGAATTAGTATATTATAAATCCAAATCATTCAATATCACCAAACAGAATTATAAAAAGTGGGTTTAACAAAACTTCAACTGGAAACTGAACAGTCAACACAATGACTTGGACTCGGACTCGAGTCATAATACCATGACTCGGACTCGACCCTCTGCTCGGTGACTTGGAATCGGACTTGACTCAATGGTGAATTGAAAATGACTCGACTTGACTCGAGTCAAAACTATGAAAGTGAGATTGACTTGTTACTCGGAGCCCCGTGACTTGGTTACAGCCCTGCTATGTAACATATGATCAGATTTCCTGCTGGAGCTCATTGAAATTTATTACACCCTTTCCTTTTTGGCAATATTGCAGCAACTGTAACATGTCTTTTTTCGATCGGGTAGCTGTTCACCAAAAATAAAGCATGGGTAGCGATCTCTCACTTGAATCGATGTCATTGAAATATTTTGTTACTGTCTGAAAATGTTGACTTGAAAATATAAGATAAATACTTTCACTAGAGGCCTTGTTGTGATAGTTTCGGCACTATATTTGCTCGCTCAGGATATATTTGATTGAGAGGCCGTCGCTGGCCTACAGAATTGTCTTGTGAACTGCAGCACATCTGAACCAGTTAAAAAAACAAGGGGGATTTGTATGTGAAAAGAGATTTCAAATAGCATTTGAACATACCTCCAACACAAAATCAGCCATAAGGAGCATACGTTCGGAAATAACTGGTTGACTACATGACAGTTCGGACATGAATAATTTGGGAAATCCGTTACCATTCTAAAATGGAATTCCTCCTTAAAAATTGCAAAATTCCCCCTAAGGCGGGAATTCCCTTTCGGTTGGGAACCCCTGTCTTACACCGTCATGTTTGAGTATAGGCCTATCGCTGCAACAAGTCAGGATTTCTGATTCAAGAAATATGTGAGGCAACTGCGGATTCCAGGCAGGAAACTGGAAATATATATTGGTCGATAGGCCTACCGGCAAAACGACCTATGTATAATTGTATAGATAAGCATATTGGCGTGGAATTTCGGTAACATCCAAAATAGAAATTTCATAAGCTATTACCGACGTTGACTGTATTCATAAATCTATGCCGTCTCACGCTGTTTGAAACGACGTATAATGATTAACAGCATTCTCATTTTGTGATAATAAGAGCTATAACTACTAGGATATGCTGACGGTTCTTATGATGTTGATGTGTTTGCTACATTGTTCTGGTGGACCAGGGGTATCGCATAGGCTAGTATAGATATCTCACGTGACGATTGACGCATGATTCGCATGTGAATTTAAGACGGGGAAGTCAGTCGTCAGGTGAGGGAAAACGTGAATATCGGTTTCCATGTATGTACTTACGCCAGAAAGCTCTCATATGGTCGAACATTGATTTATGACCCGAGGAAATAAAACTCCAAATTAGGTTGCGCTTGCGGTTGCACACGTTAGTCAGAACTATATATTCTGCTGCTGCTGCTACTACTACAAATAATTTTGATTTAGTACGCCGATTTCATGCAACTAATTTTCCTGTTTTGCAGAAAATAAAATTCAAGCATCAGTATATTATTATTCTAAAAGCTGGTACGAAAGCTATTCGAAAAAGTGCGCCGTGAAATTGAATTCATGTTAAATGCAATGAATGATAACACCAGCCAATCACGTAACCATCATGGACCTTCAAACTCAGCGAGATTCTCAGATTCTAGGGGTAAGTTTGATGAATTACTGCCTGCAAAGATATTTTTGTATAGTTAACTAAAGCTCTAAACGTTGGGACATAACGCCGATATAGCTGAGATATTGGCCAGTTTGATGCCAATTAGACTGTCTATTACTGTCTTTCGGACAGACCGTTCTATTCAAAAATTAAACTGGTTACTTGGCAGTGGTTTAGTCTGCGAGATTCAACTATACGCTACTTGTAAAACTGTTTATTTTGACAATTTGTTTGATTTCCATTCATTCGTATGGCGAAATCTTTGGAACAAAGACAGCGAAAGAAAGCCAGTACAGGGCTGCCGCTCAAGTTTTTCAGTAGTTTGCCCGAGAAATCCACAAACAAAGTATAGTTACAAAGGATTCAATCCGAATTTCACCACTCAATGGTGTAATCTTATGTTGCCAGCTTATTTTTTGATCACCATAATATTTTTTACCCTAATTCGACGGATATAAATCCCCGACAATATGTCGCGCATTTCCTATATATGCGCCTATCATTTTCGAAATGCACACTATCTAGCTATCGCGTGATCAATGTAATGTGCATCGAAGATGAAACAAAATGTTTTCTATTCAGCTGCGAAACCTAGAGACGGCGATTTACGCGTAGGATGTTTAAGACTGGTACGTAAAGATCCGCCAGGTTAGTCGTGATACCAGCCCCGTCGAAAGTTGCGTTTGTTCAAGAAGATGCATCTGTGTTACAGGGCAAAGCTGTGTGTATATTGGGCCTGGAGACCACCGTAGTGAACAATATAGATTATCAACTTACTCTTGTTTTGGGAATGAAAATGTGAGCATCTTTGACTTAGCGAAATGGGGTTTCTATTACACCGGATACAAAGACAGGACGAAGTGTTTTAGGTAAAACGAGTGCCATAGATGATATGAGACACAGTTTTCTCACATATAGGCTAAAAATCATATAGTAGGTAACAGGTCAGTGATTTTTAACCTATTTCTGTTAACAAGGACCCCTAAATTAATCAAAAGCTACTTGACGGTTAAAAAAGTTCATCACTTTCGCTAGTAACCTGTGTTGAGCGCAAATAACGACATATCCTTTAAAGGACACTATAGTTTTATAGTTTTAGTTTCAACATTGACCCTTCACTGACCCCTTAATGCTGGCTGCGTATACCCCCAAGGGGTTAATAGACCCCAGGTTAACGGCCCCTGGCATAGGCCTATACAACGTTATACCCATACATAATAGTCTGGCACTCAGATTATCTTCTTGGTGAAGTAAATAACTTCATGCTGACTGGCACAGTATAAGTGGGCCTATTAGATCGTGTTTTCTACCTTACCAGCTGTGGAAGTGACGTGGAAAACTGGGAAGGAGATGTCTTCCCCGGTGACCCTAGATTTCACGAAAGGGACTGTCGACTGATTCGCGGTGAGGAGTCTCAGAACGTTACATCAGAACCAAATCATTTTCGAGAATTACTCAGGAATTCTACCCGCAATGCCCCGAAAGGCGAGACAAACGGACCGGTAGGTTTCATTTATGCGTTGAAATGAAGATAATTCATAATGTATTATTTTTAGAAACAAAGCCACATACTGGCACCTACGGGTAAGCATAATAGAGAGAGAATTGAAGATCTGTAACTACGTTAGGTAATATAAAGTACCGTAAATCGGACCTCCAGAGGTTTCACTTATTGCACTTTGTAGGCCTACTTGGATACATTGATAAGCATGGGAGTAGTTCATTTGCTATTTACAGAAAGAAGAGTACGCCTTTATATCAAATTTGCTATCTACAGAAAGAAGAGTACGCCTTTACAGTTAAATCTCTTGTATTCCCCACAACGCTAATATACGCAGGGCCAACGTCGCATCACGACTAAAATGGAGCATAGAAATACTATGACGCTGAGCTGAATTGAAATTTTGAATCGCTCCGCGCGATTTACGTCCAAATATCTCTCATCCGCAGTCGTACCTTCCATGTCATCAAACTACCACTTAGGTTTGCTAGCATCCTGGTTGCGTTTTGTGATATGACGATAAGGGGGCGCGAAATTTTTCACCATTATAAGGGGGGGGGGCATGTCCTAAGAAGTTTGATAACCACTGATCTATGAGGTACATACTTGATATCACAGCGGGATAGCTGCAACGAGATTGACGGGATTTCAGATTGGCCACTCCATTTTTAATTATTTCAGTGTTGTGCTTATGAGAATGATTCGGGCGTGTCTTAGGTATAGATTCGTTGTCTGTATGCGTACAATTCGGGTATTTATACTTTATCTAGACATAGTAGAAGCGTGTTCAACGCTAACCTGGTTATGATGCTGTCTGCATTGTGTGCCTTGGAACTGAACCAAAAGTGGAATTAGTAAATCTATGAACAGATTTAAATTTCAATCCTGTTCTAAGAATCGGGCCAACCGACTTTCATCTCTAGTTTTGACAAATTGGTTATTGAGGTCCGCAAGCATATGAAATCTCGCGTGTACGACATCATCAAAGCAATGTTTGGCTTGCTTTAAATAAGCACATATATTATATCCCTGTCCTCACTATATAATCAAATATCAATATTGAGTTTTGGTTTATAATCCTGATTTTATATAGTGCGGCCCGCGAATGGATTCAGATGTTGAATGCCCCCTGGATCAAACGGTTTGAATCAGGCGCGCGATCCCAATTGAGTTTACTACCCCTGACATAGAATTGAAGCTCATAACACTTTATTATGACGGTACGAGGTACGTGTTGAATGTGGACGGGTGGCTTTTCATATTTTATCATTTCAAAACATCAACTTCGACCTTGAGATGCTACACAAACAAATTGTTGAAATTTCGAATACCATTTTGGTGAGCCTTATTTAGTTTGAAACACATTGCACTTTCGAGATAAGGCGCATGAACACTGAGCTGCACAAGTGCACAGTGACAAAATCGCACAGCGAGAGCGAACACATGGTGATAAACGTGTTACTTAGGCCCTAAAGTACGTGGAAATGCAATTATAAGAAATCGTTATTCCAAAATTACGCTTAGCTGGAATGGAAGTCACAGTGAGAAAAGACGAGCGAAGATTTGGCAAAACAGACAGTATAGTTCTTGAGACCACACTATACCGTCTAGACAAGAACCTAATATGGTCCGCATCATGTAGTCTCAATGAAATCATCGGGAAAAGTTTAATGGTTGGAAAATTGTATTTGCGATCCTCGGAATCATTATAAGCATATTACCTTGAATTGAACAGAATGCAAATGTAATTCTCATATGATACGCATGCGTGGTTGCTCACCGCTGCGTATTATAAACCTGATATATGACACAATTTGCCATACAATAATTTTACAGCAAGTAGCACAAGACCGTCAAGTCATTCTAGTCAGACCATGTCAGCGATCAAAAAGACGTCACTACCCGTGAGTATACCCTTAGTAATGTGTATCATAGAATGACAGCATTTATGTAAATTTTTGTTCGACAGAAATTGAAAATGGCTCAGGTTTTAGATCAAGCACATAGAGAAATATTGCAAAACAGCAACCTTAACATGGAATCAGACAGAAGGTTAGTAATGTTTATGATTGTGTGCAGAGGTGGTCAGTAACGAAGTACTTCTACTTTTTGAAGTACTTGAAGTAGATTTTGCCTACTCACATTACGTATTAAGTAGTTATGATTTTAGACTACTTCTACTTGACAATTTCCAGTTTTGTAGGCAAAAATAAGCGTAGAATACCTACTTACTTACTTACTTGTGAACCACCACTCCTACTTCTACTTGAGTAGAAATTCAGGCGTTACTTCTACTTCTACTTGAGTAGCGACGGTGACTACTTTGACCACCTCTGATTGTGTGGCACTGCAAGCCATAATCAATATCCGTCCACAAAGGTCTAAGTTGTATAGCATATATTTCATATCAAGTTACGCAAAGACATGAAATGTAGGTACTGCATGAATAGTCACTCACGAAACATGTTTCATCCAAACGTAATAAAATATTGTCGATTGCGATGCTGAATCAAATAATAATAATTTACGCTCAATAACAATGCCAGAACGTTTAATGGTATCATTGCAGCAATAAGGTAACAATTAGTACCAGTTCACATTTGACCAACATTTACGCGCTGTCAGAGACCATCACCCCCAGTCACCGTTTTGTTGCCCCACCTAATCATAATAGGATTTTTCGGGTTGTAACAATCTTTTGTACTAATATGTATGGCTAATTAACCAATTGAAATCCAGACTACCGGCTTTCGATAACGAAGTAATTGAAAAGTTTTAATAAATGTTATACCGCGAAAGCAATCTTCAAGTTTTGTACCACGAACCAGATCTTTAAAATAACGAAAGACTTGCCTTAGCATTAAATAATTCGTAAATGAATGCCTCGCATTTACGGGCGACAAGACTAGATCATTGGTATTTATGAGATTCAATGGCTATTTTATTGTTCATTTGTTTTAGAAAAACTTTTGCCAAGTGGCCGACGTATCCATCTCCATATTTACCTCGGACGTTAGCGCAGGACGGCTTCTTTTATCTCGGCAATCTAGACAGAGTTCAATGCTTCTCTTGTTCCGGGGTTTTGCGGAATTGGGCTCCTACTGACGACGTACGAGATCAACATCAAACTCACTTCCCCTCTTGCAGGTATAATCGTACACAACATCCTATGATACGATAGAATCAACAACTGGTATACTATGCAACAGAATTCTCCAAGACATGGAGACAGGAAACATTGAAATGTCCGAAGAGGAACGCAGGCTTGTAGATAGCGCGGACCACCAAAGACTTGCCGCATTACTGCCAAGTGGCGATGTCTCCGAGCCGCCTAATCCATGCCCAGAAGAACAGACATATCTAGAGGAAATGTTGCCATGTTCCACTCCGATGAATCCACATATGACGTCACTTCACGCTCGAATGAATACATTCCGAGGCTGGCCCACAGGAAAAACGAAGGCAACGGTCGAGCAATTGGCGAAAGCTGGGATGTTTTACCTAGGTGAGGGATAGAAGGGATGCTTGTTTCGTTACGAAGTCAAGATTACATCTGAACATGTTCTTCAATTTAGGAGAATCGGACATGACGAAATGCTTTTATTGTAACGGCGGTCTGCAAAATTGGGATTACAACGACGAGCCTTGGACTGAACATGCAAAATGGTTTCCAGGGTAAGATATCCTTCTTGCACAGGCCATCGGCTGACAACTCCTCAAAATTGCGATAAATGTGCTTCACTATTATACCGATATTAATTTGATTGAACCTCCAAAATACTGCATTGCACAATTCAGTTCTGGCCAGAGCAGACTTTGTATTTTCCAAATCCATGTTACTCTTTCATATTTATTCATTTTTCCAATTACATCGACTTACAACCGGCTCGGCCTAATTTGAAGGTTTCCGCCTGATTCAGGTCGGATATGGATTTTTCTCAAATTGATAATACAAAACAAATTTGAATTTGCATGCGAACTTCGATTTGAATCTTAATTCCGGAACACGATTTTGATATAAAAATGTTATGTCTGTCGTCTGAAGGCTATCTATACTTTATGCGCCACTGGTATTGTAGCACCATGGCGATTTCAATGTTTGAATGACGATTCTCTTATGTATTAGATGTGAATTCGTTAACCAGAGAAAAGGTACAAGGTACGTGAAGCAGCTGGCTGATAGTCATCCAAACTTAAACAGACCCAAGATACGAAACGAAATCGCATTTCGAGACGTTCCCGATTTCGAAGATAGGTGAGATCTAAACAGTTATGGGATAAAATAGTTGAAAAAAAATTGTTCAAAATCATACTCTTTTTCAGAAATCCTTGTTTATCGTCTACATCTAGTCGCAATACAGGCGAAATCACCCGGCCTAAAAATACGGATGAAACCAACGCAGAACCGATGGCCACCGGAATAAATTTCCCTGGTCACCAAGGTAGTGTTTACAACCGCGTGATATTAACATACCTATGTCATACAGTATGCGACACCTACATTGTACGGTGTAGTATATAACAAGTTTTATGTTAAGATGATTGCGATGTGGTAGTAATTCAGGGTTGTAATGACTCGAGTCCGACTCGAGTCACGGTTTTCTGATGCCTCGACTTGACTCGAGTCATTTTCGCAAAATCCAGAAATGACTCGATTCGACTCGAGTCAATTTGTGTATTGACTCGACTTGGTCTCGAGTCATTGCGCAGGACTCGAGACGCAGACTTCGAAGACCGACAATCCATTGTAATTTCGAAGAATAGTTAAGTCCACACAATTGGGATCTCGACTATTGGTACTGGTACTTGAAATTGGCGACCACGAACTGCTAAAAGTGAGGAAAATTAGTATATTATAAATGCGAACTATTCGATATCATCAAACAGAGTTATAAAAGGTGGGTTTAACAAGTCATTCACAGGAATCTGAGCAGTCAACACAATGACTTGGACTCGACTCGAGTCATAATACTGTGACTCGAACTCGAGCCATGTCTCGCTGACTTGGACTCGGACTTGACTCGGTGGTGAATTGAAAATGACTCGACTTGACTCGAGTCAAAACTATAAAACTGAGATTATCGAAGTGCACCAATCGTAATAGGCGTAATATTATACATAGCAAAGCAACAACTCAAAATAACAGCCGAAATTGACGACCAATATGATCAATCTAATGGCCTGTTGTAATGGTCAATATTTTGATTCAAAGCAGATCCACTTGAAATATATTACATCGATTTATAATTTATATCATCCCTCCATGCATTTCGGTTTAAATAATATATTTTATACATTTTACAGATTCAAGTATTTTGAAAAGTTTCAGGGAGCTGCAAGAAACGCTGACCTGCAGAAAATGCCGCGACAAAAAATCGGACACGATGTTTCTGCCATGCGGTCACGTGGTTTGCTGCAGTGAATGCGCCGGCAACATTACAAAATGTCTCGCTTGTAAAACTACTGTCTGTGAATCAATGAAAATTTACCGCGCTTGAGAAGTTTTTGTGTTCGAATTCTGTATTTGCTACTTACTGTATTTATTCCTGCTTTTCTCTTTCAATCATGGGATGAACATTTTCTATTCCACAAAACTGAATTGATTTAGACCAATCCTGATGAAACTGTGTTTGATATCTTTGACTCATGGTTCTATGCATTTCTATTTTGTATTACGCAATTGCTTGCCTAGTGACCTTCCAAATTTTATGCATATTCCATCGTCTTGACGGCCCTAACGCCCTATACATGGCAAGCCTCGCGATCAATTTCAAAACTCACTGCCACATACCGTATAGTCGAGATTGCGTTTTATAGTATTTTATATTGCTTCTTCTCACAGTTGCGTTCGCCAAAGTACGCCTTTACCTTTCGGTATCAAGTGCAATACCCCATATCTGTCAATCTGTATATATTTAGATTATCCTATGACTTGAGGTCCTGTGAAATTTCATGCAGTATAATATTGTGATTTTTATTGACATTTAGTTTCCGATTCTTCGTGCAGGACTCGCGTCTCAACTGTTTTCATGTTATAGCCTATAATCGTATTCTCTTCACTCCTGGGGTGGTACGGACTGTCGCCTTCACTTCACTCCGAACGCTTACGACAATTTTCATATATAGATTACCTTTTGCATAAGTGTAGCACTTGCCAGTTTGGCTTACGCTTAATATAAAATTGAATTCAACGTTGATGTTTTAGAATTTAGAACAGTCAGTTTATAATATTATTTCTGTTGTTTTCCCTCCCGATCATTTGTTAATACATGTCTTAAGATCCTGATCCGAATACAAATGCGGTATATAACTCATTTACGCGCGATAACACGAATGTGGGTGAATGAATCAGTCACCAATCAGGAGCCCTCGTTTCACAGGTCATGTCGTCGCTGAACGGACGAATTTTTAACTGTTGAAGTGTAAGTATGGGATCGATGTTTTATGGATCTCTATCTCTCTTCCAAACAGGCAGCACCAGCAGACACTAGTCCATAAGACGGCGACAGAATATATATATATATATATATATATATGTATTTTATATTTTGTTTAATCGAGCCCCCCGCTCAATAAATATGAACGAAAATCAGAAAACAACACAACGAGTAGCATATATCATAATATATGGAAGTCGTTAACGATGATTCACATGGAGAATATTACCAGAAAACAGTGTGTCAGGCTGTGTAGCAGTTTCGACAGATCAACACGTAAAAGTGCAGTGTAAATAGCAAGAAAGGGGATATTTCTTTTCTTTGTTATCACGTAGTCTGCGATTCGCTTAAATCTCCATTGCATGGGTACGTACATTGGTTTTTACGAATTTCATTACAGCAGATTTCGTGTCATCGAGTATTTTGTTTGCAATATAGAATGACATGTGTTGGCAGATTTTTATGATTGTGATCATTTCATTTTGTGCTAATCTGTTATAAATATCATGGTTAGTACAATCGTTAGAAAAAGACGTTACACGCGAAACAATGACAAATTCACGCTAATGCAACACCAATAAGTTGTGAGAACAACTCCAAAGACAGTCAAATTCAGACTTATTACTGAGGGTTGATTTAGGCCTCTTCTCGTCGGATATCCCTTCGGACGGTGGTTTACAAAACGCAAAAACATATCTTCTGCAATAGACAGAGCGGGGCTCCGGACGGATCAACATAGAAATGCGGAGTGTCCACTACCAATACTTCGCGATGCATTGTTGACAAGCGTGTTTTCGGTATCCTCGAGCATGGCCTACTAAAAGTAGGCCATGCCTCGAGGTGTTAGTTAAAACATTGTGGGGAGTCCGGATTACCCTACAGCTACAAACAAGCTACGTTTTGCTATCGCATGCTTCTCGGAATGGAAGTTTGTCTTCTTGTTCTCTTTCTGTCAGATTCAGAATCTGGTGATGCATCAGATCTCCTGCGGCGCCTGTTAGGTAAAAGGACATTGGTTACTTAATTGCGTTCATGACTGTATGTAATTCTCGCCAACGTTAATTTCGTCAAACATAAAAATTATACTTGGTGTAAGAAACCACCCATTAACCTGGTAATTTTTGTGAATATGTGCGGTATAACGAAACTATATGATTGTGTGTTATATGCCGAATGCATATAGTGAGCAATGGTATAAAGAACTTCAAACTACACATTGGCGGTTTGATTATACTTTCAATTTCATATGCTGTTCTGGATTGGAGACTCTGCTGTCTGTACACTACAGTAACAAACCATGTTGTATTTCATCAGCACTCGACTGTGAAAACAGCCGCAATCATACATGACCAAATGAGCATTGACAATTTGAATTTTATCTTTCAAGATTAAAGGCCTTAACGCACTCACCGCAGGTTGATTTCGACGCCACAATACATCGCATAGGCGCCCCCATTATCCAAATCCGTCAACTCTGAAAAGCGATATTGAATATACGTAAATTAAATAATGATTGAGGATAACACAGGAGCTGGTTTGCATTCAAGCAATTTAGATCGAAATGTATCAAATTTGACGATTGTTCTCGACAACCGCCTATAATATAATATACTATCCTGTTGCTGCTGCCAATACGAGAATTGTAAAACAAATTACACATCATTACCCAGTCGACTGCTTGACATGTGATACTTGTGTACTGGGCGTGAAACGATACGAGCAAGCAGTTTATCACTTCTCGAAGACAGCTTCCAATGAATTCAGCAAATCCCAGTACATTACGAATAATGATGAGGAACACAAAAAAAATCGCCACGAAACTGAAGCCAGTACCAAATCAATATCAAACATGCTACATACAACAACTTGATTAAATAGGAACAAAATAAATGGAATTGAAAATTTGTTAGCGGTTGACGGAAGGAACATTTCGTGATGAAACAGTTCAATTTTGATCACCTCTGTTTTCATTGAATATAGTGCATATTCAATTTATTATTAATAATAGTAATAACGTCCAGTATAGCCCATACACTCTTATTGTACGAATTGACCCAGTAATTTTTGACTAGACACACGCTTTGTTACGTTACGACATTACGATATCTCCCGGTATTTTAACTAGTCACGACTCTGAGCAGTATTCTCGTTATCGGTCAATCAATGTGACATACCGTCATCTCCAGTTATGTCAATATCCTCGGTGACATCAACACAGTCATTGAATGCTTCAATGGAACTTCTCTGAAAAGGGATATTCATAAAGACGAATGTTAACTCGGTATGGGTAGCATGCACGTAAATACATTTGTCTTCTCGATTCCGTACTGAGAGTAAATCGATCTTCGTAAAGCTTCGAGTTCTTCTCTGGAAATCCGCAGGTGGTCCATGTTCCCACTTTCGTCGCTGTTTGCAAACACACAGCCATCAACGTGCCAGTCTTTGGACGCCGGGTTTTCAACATGTGCGATGTTCTCGATTGTACGACCGCAGCTGAACATTAATGAAATACGGTAATTCAAATTTATGGAGAAAAGTATCCAAACAACGGCTATGGCTTAGATGCCAGTGATATTATCAATAGGAAACATAAAAAGACATGTGTCGAAAGGCGCGGTCCGCATATCATATCGTGGTCTGGTCATCCCGAGCGCAAAAGAGTAGCCCTACATCTAGGGCTGCATTTAGTACAAAAATCAATTTAAAACAAACATATTTAAAACAAGGCCCTTGTTGAAAACATGTTTTTTTAAGCCATTACGTCACGAATATTCAATTGTGACGTCATAGTGGATTGACATTGACACTTGAAAATATAGAGAATATCTACGTACCATAGCTGTTGAACCGACTATTTTCAGGGTTCCAACCATACCATATCGTGTACGTCGGCTGTACACGGTGGTAATTGTCCGTAGGCTCATACATGTTTTTTGGAAAGTATTTACACAAATATGGCATGATTTTACAACTTGAAAAAAAAAAACATTTTTAAAGGGCCTCTGTTTAAAGGAATGCTTAAAACATGATTTAAACGAAGTGTTTTAAACAACCACTTGTTTTTAATGCAAACCTACCTGTACATCTACAGCGCCGAATTATCAATATGGTCTAGCCTAGCGTCATTGGTGGAACGAAAATTTTTAATAACTTCCCACCTCGGCCTGCCACAATTATGACTTGGTCGTTTTTAAATACGCGAGGATCGGGATGACGGCCACACCGGAAATTCCCGAAGTTCTAACACGACGTTCGGGGCTCTTCGTTTCAGCTGAGGAAATATTTACACCACTATTCGCTCCGCTTTCCCGGATTACAAAAAAAGATCTTAAGTATAGCGGGCCATCAAGGCAGGAAAAATTGCACTTTTTGGTGTGTAAAATAGGCTGACGCAATGGGTGACAGGGAGTACTGACCTGAAGCACTTTATCCAGCACTCTGTTCCAAAATAATGGAATCCGTTTGCCGCCCATTCGCATATCGCCCATTCATATATTCTTACGGGCATAAAGGTAAACGATGCAATACGATGAGTCGTTACTTCGGGATATGGGCAAAGCACGTAAACGTCAGTGTTAGCGGCTGAAACGCACGGATTTGTGATCGTCTCAGCGACTGAGCTCAACGTTCACAACTGACCCACCTTCAGGTAATTGAGGGATGATAACGGAGGGACTTGACGTTGGCCCAGACGACATCCTCAAACCGCTGGCTTGTTGTCAGGATATTCAGTGTTGCAGAAATTTCGTTGATCTTCAACGATGTATGTCAGTTATTTAATCGGTAATCGGTGCTTAGGAAAATGCTTCTAGAATAAAAATAAAGAATGTGTGGTGTTTCAAAACGTAGTCACGATTGGTGTAATATTCATATATTACAACTTTGACAATTCAGAGGTTCGCTTTCACAAACGAACCATAATCAGTTCTACTCGGTATATTGACGATATGCACCAATCTAACAATCAAACACGTATATACCGCTTTATGGGGTTTCAAGTATTTTATTCGTCCATGTATCATGGGAAAAACAACCATGAAATAAAGAATAAATAAATTCGGGACTGTGTTCACCTCGAATATAAATGAATATAAACGGATCGATACCAACCATTTACGGTGGCGGGAACACTAGGGCTAGAACTTTATAATTGCACCCTCGAATCGAGACAACAACTTCGCATAAGCGTTCCACCTGTAACGATGGTGGATGTTCTGTTCAATTGGTCATCAATCAATGACTTTGTTCAACAATGAACTTGGTATAATTAATCACGGCAGCGCAGGTATTGATCATTTCCGGGCTAACAATGGTGATACGACTCTTCCGTTTGTATTGTAAAGGCTAGCGATGACTGCGGAGTACGGCCAAGAAAATTTCGTTGATCGACAATTGCAAGAAAAATAATGTATGAGCAGGAAGATATAACTTTAAAAGCATAATAGGGGAAGAGTTTGCATTTAGTAATGATGGAGGTAAAGGCATTGTCAACCTATCTGCCAAGATTTGCTCAATATTTACAAAGCGAGTAACTAGAAACGTCATTACGATGCCGAACACCAAAACATTGCCACGAGTTACCCAAAGAAGACAAATCACACAGCTCAGTGCCATGTAACCTGGGGATCTCCCCGGTGTACGATAAGGTAAAATCTCGAATAGACAGGAAGCAGCAACCGCGCAGTCTCGCACACGCAAACCAACAAGATCGTTTTCTTATCTCTTGCCTACCAAACAACCAAAGTGTCCACTGCAAATATAGGATAGTGATGTACGTAAAGGTGCGACAACTGTTGCGAATTCGCATGGTCTTCCTTTAAATGCTCACCAGCACTTGAAAAACTGCTCCGCACTGCTTTGACGTCACATCAGCCTGATTTCAAACACCTTGTAGCCCAGTATCACTGCACAATAGGGCTGTTCAGACATGACTTTCTTGCCGGATTCCAGTCATTCACTGATTAAATTATCAGGTTACCCTAAAAAAACGCGGCACACCAAATTTGGTTCAATTCTAGCAAGTATAAGACTCCGCAGATCCAATTAATTTTAGCAAAAATTTAAAAAAAATCAAATTTTTCTGTCAACCCAATGAAGTTGTTGAGCTGTCTTCAAACACGATGCAAAATAAATTCGACTTGTTATTTGAGTTTTTCGTTGATAATTCTCGGATTATCCTTGATTGGTGATTGGTTATTTTTGAACAGGCCTGCTGCATAACATTAAACTTCGTCCTATAGTCTACATTTCATTGTGACAAAATAAATTGGTATTTTTGAATTTTAGTGTGGTAGCTTTTTTAAAACTCAAGATGTTCATATGCGGCTCGCGCATAAAGTAGGTCCACCCAACTCTGGTATGTAATGATGATACTACCCGTATGCTAAAGGGTATGGGGGTCGATATACTATGTTTCATCCATCATGCATAGTTGAGCTGTGGCATTAAAATGTGACAACAGTGTACAAATTCACGAAAGGGAAAGACCATACGAATTCGCTATAGTTATCGCACCTTTACGCGCACCGCTTCGGCATATTCGCAGTGGACACTTTGGTAAGGAACAGACCAGTAAATGCCATTGTTGGTTTTGTGCTCGTGCGTGTGCGAGACTGCGCGCCTGCTGCTTCCTGTCTATTCGGCATTTTACCTTATCATATACCGGGGAGTTCCCCCGGTTTCATGGCACTGAGCTGATTTCGGGGAATACTGGCGTCACACGAGAACATTGCAGACAAAAGTAAATCCGGCTACATAACGAGGTATATATAAGGAGGTGTTTCTACGATATACAAGGTTTTCAGCGGAGAGTCTCAGTACTTCAGTACTTTGCTGGGCTGAACTCAACTCAACTGAAAAGTATTTTCATCGACGTTCTGTAAAATTAGCGATTCGCAAGAAGCATATAGGATGGTTAACGGAGACCGGCGAATGTCATGGTGCAATAAAACGGTGTAATCTCCAAACTACATTTTGTAACCGTAACGCAGGCGGTATATTGTCGAATAGGTATGGTGATTTCAGTGATGAAAATGATGCAAATGTATGGAAAACCAGTCTTCTGCTAGACATAATATAAGTAGAATGAAGTCATTGTTGGAGGTATAGAACTTCAATATACGATTGAATAGTATATTCATATTGAAATGAACCCGAATATTTTCGGCTGATGATATTTCAAATATATATATGATTCTGATTTTGAATCTGTTCAGTGTTCATGTTCTGTTCAAGCATAACCGCACACACGGGGGTCTAACTAGAAAATCGAACGAGCAAGTAAAGCTAAACGATAATACTTATTTGAATACCTAATATTAAAACTTGCAGTAGAGTCTTTATGTAGCCTTGTCTGCGTCTGAAAATAGCTCTAACCAGGACTTGCGAATCAACAGCTTAGTGACGATTTAACTCGACCTAACAAGCTCCCCGCTCTCTGTCCGAAGGAACTGTAAGCTTAACTATTGCTCATACAACGGATAATCGGCTTCTATATCATGATTCTGTCTTGTAAATTTCTAGCACGTGATTAAAAAGTTTCTTGTCAAGTCTTGTTTCCTGACCCTTCCAAATGTAAGCATCGAGGTTTGCATTAGCTGTAGTGATTTTGGAATGGTAATCGACATGTACATTTATATAGCATTGCGAACGTGGATCAATGATAAAACACGTATGTCTACTGATAAAGCCAAATGTCCGGATAATACCAGAACAAATTAGGGAGTGCCAATATGAAACACGCTGAATACGATCCACAGATTCCACACGCATCTAATCCATTTGTGATGGTCAAGCGAACTTGGTCGTTGAAACATACGATTGTATTCAATATACTGCAATCAACTGCAACTCAAGTGACTGACGCCTAAAGCGGTACAGGCCCTAAAAATGATCCTCATAAATTGTCCTACATGAGATATCGTTGTGGGAAAGCGAATTTGCTCCACTCAAAACATCCGTCTGCCATAGCACTAGCTGTTGTGGCGACTACAGTTACTACAGCCACGTATTTACAAAAAACTGTCACAGCCGAACAAAAATCATCATTCTGAACATTGAATAGTATTAATCGGAATAATAAAGAATGCGTGCTAACATGCCCGAGAGTTTTTATTATCAAACAAGGCATCACCCACAGATCATAGAAATCTTGGATTATTATTGATCTCTATATCAGTGAAGGGTCACATTCCATCAGGACCGGGGAACGATCTAATTATTCTAATTCGATGGATTCAGGATCATCATTTGGCTTGACATATCTTTATGATTTCAAATATTCGCCCAAATCGTGGATTTTATAATATTTGTCGAATCGGCGAATCCCGCAAACTTGTGGATATTCGAAATTATCAACTAGCAGGTCATGGGGATTCGAAAGAAAATATTACTATATCCACATAAGATACCTAATTTAATTAGTTGTTGTTGTCCTCCCACTATCTCCATCGTTATCAGTTATATATACCATAGATACTGATCATCACTGATCACAGTCTTTATTCATTCCGTTGGACATCTTCAGACGCTTCTTTGTTCCGAGCTTCTTGATCGCTGCCGGTTCCATTGCGAATGTCGCATTATTAGTTAAATTAACGCCGAAGAAAACATGTTAAAGACTTGTATGTTTACCTTATTATATCCCTGGGAGATCCCCAGGTGACAGAATATATTATATGAATGGAGATAGGTCTGCGTGCAGAAAATACTTGAATCTGAACTAAATCAATGGAAATTGTTTCTTGACGATATATTTTAAGACGCAACGCACGCAGTCGGGAACTCGAGGCTCATGCTCTCACGAATATCACCTGGTTATCTGCATATATCTACCACAAACTATGGACATTTCAGCATCTCCAGTGCTCGCCAACTTGATGTCGACTTATGCACGAAACACGCTCGGCTAACTTTGCTACTTTTCGCCCACATACTCTCGACAAGGCTGGTCATAGTCAGTTACACAGTACTCGAACTGGTTTTGCCTAATTTCACTACATACCCAATAAGTTACGTTTTCAGATCACTTCATCTTCTGCTTTACGTTTTGCACTCACAACCACATACTTTTTATGCTTGCACTTTTTAAAAGTAGACACTTGTTCCGGGATTTGTTTACATCATCTTTGTGAGTGAAATTATCGCAGCAACCAGACGACATACCGTCGCGAAGATGCATCTTTAAATTTCAAAAGTATGCCACCCCGCCGCGTCACTATTAAAAGTATGCGTCAATTCAACCAAATATACTTATTAAAACTGTACTTACTAGAGTAATTTTCAGACCTTTCAATTAATACTACGACTAGAACTAGTTTTGAAGTGTCTTGGAAATAGCTACTTCTAATTGTAACTGAGTAGAAATTCGCGGTAGTACTTCTACTTCTACTTCGGTAGCCATGTTGAGGCTACATAAATCTTCTCAGGGTAGTGCTTACCTCACACCTACTCTTTCTAATACACATACTCTTCTTCCTCAGTATATCCTACGCTCAGCTAAAGGCATGTGCTTTATTCTTTCCTTCATAAATTTCTATTCAATATAAGCCCTATTTACATCAAATCTTAATTATCAAAGAAGTCACTCACATCTTACGTATTCCGCATCCCCTAGTCTAGTTGATTAGTAGCGCGCAGAATGTCTTACTGATTTTGTAATATTAATCGAAATAATTTTTGCAAATCGCCTCTACTATCCCCGCTGATTCGCCCTATAAGCTGTTTCATTTGTAGCAATCTGCTCTGCCCGACACACTTGTCCATCGAGACTCACTAAGAATACGCATTTCATTGAGACATTTCAAAGCTACATCCCGCGAGCAGGCTCATCTCGATACTGATGCCAAGACAGACGCCTCAAGTTCGGTGGGCGAGATGTCTAGCCTACGTTCCTCGTTACGTTACTGCTTTTGTCGAACGCTCTTTTGGGGGCGTGTAATCTAATAGTATCATCCATTGGGCAACATCGACGATGAGCATACGAGTTATCGAAAATGCATTGTCACCGTTCGGCGATACTGATCTTTTGTGTATTTATGTTTATAGCATTCCATACCGATTTAATCATATCATGACCTCATTCGCTGCCGTAGAGTCTGTCAGTGGTTATTGATTAACGCGTCACCTACAGCGACCTCGTAACTTTAAAGGGAACGTTGGTTGATTTCATGACGATTATTGGATGACTATGATTAATCAATTGCACCGGACTAGCATGCGGATATGATAAAAATACGTTTTCGGAAACCTATTCTGTATCTGGATCGGATTTCGATTATGCTTTTGAAGAGATGGATTTCGAATGTGTATTTTGTGTTTAAGCAGGATTTCTAATACTATTCTAACGGTCACGCGACCTTCGATGAATTTGTTGTGTATTGATTTGAATAGCTGATTGTTGGTACAGAACTTGAACATGACTTTTAACAGTACATTCATATTCTCATTGACTCGATAAGGGGCACGCGAAGAGTTGTTTGAGTCAATTAACATATGAATGTACTGTTCAAAGCCGTGTAGTGATTTGGTAAAACTTTTAATAAAATGATGATGATATCATGCTTGATTTGGAACTTATTAAGCGTATGACGATAGCTGGATACTGAATGCGGATTTGGACACATACTTCAAGCTCAAATCAGCACCAGGATTCGGATTCGAAAATACAGAGCCAATAGAACAGGCTACAGACCTTAAGTAGCAAGATCGTTCGACAAAGGTCACTGAATTGCTCACTGATCTGTGACGCAGGTACTCCAGGGTTGTTCAAAAATAACTTTTTCTGGGATTTCAGCCACTCACTGATTAAATTGTCAGGTTACCCTAAACCAGCGGTTCTTAAACTTTTTTCCTCCAGCGCCCCCTTTCAAAAATTATCGTGTTCCAGCGCCCTCCCCCAACTTCATATTGTAAGGAATGTAATAAAGACAATGAGTAAGAGGGAGGGCCGTAACAGCACTTCGTCAACCCCCCTAAAAACGATTGTCTTGCGCACCCATAGCGTGATAAACCGAACTTCTGAGGGCTTCGCCCCCACGAACCCCATATCGTGATTTTGATGGTCAGCAAAGTTTGTGTGGCCTGGTCGCCCTAAGGACCAAAATTTTCTATAATGCATGAATGAATAGGTGGTAATTGCATACATAAGTCGCTATAAACTTTTTATCCTCTCAGCCCACGTAATCAGATTTACCAGTAGCACTGAGTGAGCTGTTATGTAGGGAAATAAAGGGCACGTAATTAATAATTAAACATATTCGGGCGCGCCCGCAGGTACAATTATTCTGTATCAGGGCCGTAACAGCACTTCGTCAGCCCCCCCCCCAAAAAAAACGTTGGTCCTGGGATCCCATCGGGTGATAAACCAAACTTCCGGGGGACTTCACTCCCAGACCCCCATTAGGCTGTCCACTATTTGCTGATAGCCTATTAGGTATCTACATTGGGTGTCCATTTATTGAGGCAGCTATCCTCGCCTAGTCGCGCGAAGCGCGAAAAATTTCACTAATTAATGATTGAATTGGTCAATATCATCGGGAATTGCATGTAAATTGAGATTAATTTTTATCCTCTCTCTGCTCACGTAAACACATTTACCGGTAGAGCTGAGTGAGGTGCAATGTTCCCTCTAAGCTGCGCACGTGCGCAGTGCTGACACGGTCTCTGCGCACAGAAAATCTACGTTGCGCACAACAAATCCGAAGTTATTACCTTTTTTTAGTCGTTACGCACTGTTGTCCAAGGGTCAGCGCAGTGAGTTGTTAAGTGTGCGCAGGCCGTAGACTCATCAAAACTTAAAGCGAACATTGTGAGGTTTCTTGGAAACTGTAGGGTCCGTTACTAATATTTAAACATATTCGGGCGGGCGATCCCGTTGGTATGACTTCGTTGCATGATGTTATTTCGTGACCCCCTGTTCGCAATATCAAAAAATATAGAATCGCTCAACGGGGATATCGCCCAACAGGAATATCCCTGTCGCCCAATCGCACTAAACTAAAAGACGCACACGATTTCAGATTGGTATTTCTTCACTGACATATAATTTTTTCCCTGCCAGATGGAATTCGTCTTCTGGGGCTCATATTGCCAAGACAGGAACATTCGGTGTCAGTCATTTAGGCGCCCATGGACAATTAAACCTATATGTATTTTGAAGGCTATATGTAACGATGTTTTCGGTGTTAATTTGCTCTGAATACTCATTAAGGATATGTCCTATTACCACATCATCTACTGCGAAGCCATTTTTCTCCAGCGCCCCTCATACCGCCCCCTGAGCCCAGCGCCCCCATATCGCCCCTTGAGCGTTTCCGCCCCTTCAAAATCGCCAGCGCGCCCTGGGGGCGCTGGGGGCAAGGTTAAGAACCATGCCCTAAACCAGCGGTTCTCAACTGGGGGTCCGCGGACCCCTAGGGGTCCGCGAAGCAATTTCAGGGGATCCGCGAGACCTCTAAATTTTTAAAAAGCAGGGTTGTAACCAAGTCACAAAGCTCCGAGTCACAAGTCATTCTCACTTTTACGGTTTTGACTCGAGTCAAGTCGAGTCATTTTCATTTCACCACCGAGTCAAGTCCGAGTCCAAGTCATCGAGCAGAGGTTCGAGTCCGAGTCATGGTATTATGACTCGAGTCCGAGTCCAAGTCATTGTGTTGACTGCTCAGTTTACAGTTAAAGTCTTGTTAAAGCCACTCTTCTAACTCTGTTTCGTGATATTGAATGGTTCGCATTTATAATATACTAATTTTCGTCACTTTTAACAGTTTTTGGTCGCATTTTCAAGTACCAGTACCAATAGACGTAATCCCAATAGAGGTCTTACTTAACTGTTCTTCGAAATTACAATGAAATATCGGTCTTGGCCGGTTGAATCTCGAGTCATATGACTTGGTTCGAGTCATGCGCAATGACTCGAGTCCAAGTCGAGTCAATTCACAAATTGCCTCGAGTCGAGTCGAGTCATTTCCGTATTTTGAGAAAATGACTCGAGTCAAGTCGAGTCATCAAAAAATCGTGACTCGAGTCTGACTCGAGTCGAGTCATGACTCGAGTCATTACAATCCTGTTAAAAAAGTTGATAACCTAATTTGAGAAAGCATGAGGCAGTTTCGCACAACAACTGCTAAAACCGCATGACTCATATCATAATAATAATCGTCTGACATGGACTATCGTAGTGTGGAAACTCGTTTTCAGTGCCAATTTTCCAATAACCTTCTGATACAAACATATTGCTGTTTAGAGACGTTTTGTTTGGGTTTGTGGAAAGAATAAAGATATGGAGATATTAACGTCAATCAGGGTGACTTCATAATGTCTGCGAAACCTTCTCGATTTGAAGTTGTCCGTCTCATCAAATTAGTGAACAGTCGTTTGAAATAAATATTTACGAAGGATTTCCAAAATTTTTCCCTATGCAAGGAACAGCTTCTTGGAGGCACAGAACTTTATTATACAATTGAATAGTATATTCATATTGAAATGAAGCCGAATATTTTCGGCTGACACTCGTCATAAATCGGTCAATGATATACCTGCTCTTAAATCTCGGCTATCAGATTTGGCGCATTCTTATTGCGGATGCCCTATCGACAAGGCTGATTTTTTGATGAATAAGGAGTGTTTCGTTGCTTGCATTATGCTCCAACCCTAAAATTCATATCACCAGTTATATTGGTATGCCGCCTTGTCTTGGTAATGTTCAATTGTTCATGGTCGAAAATGTTTGCTCGTAAATATATATGTAAACCCGAACAAAACAAGTCGTTTCTCTGGTTGGAAAACGTGGATCCATTCTTCGAAGCAAGAAATTTGTCTATGCTTTTAGATTAGGAATTCACTTTGACGGTACAAACTCTCTGGGGGCATACTTCATGAAATACAGCAGCAATATTAGCTTTGAAATAATAAAAGTTCACCAATTTATACATAAATAGTATGATGTTTTCTTCAGGAAAATCTATTATATTGCTGTTTATCACAAGCCTGCAATTCATATTTGCACAAGACAGATGAAGGTTGCACCATAATAGAGCTAAAATTGAACTAAAACTTGAGGGGGTCCGCGAGGGTCCGTGACGGTCAAAAGGGGTCCGTGAAACCAAAAAGGTTGAGAACCACTGCTCTAAACGATGCACACCTCATTTGGTTCTATTCTAACAAGTGTAACCCGCCGCAGAGCCAATTAAAATTTTTAATTTATTAGGAAAAAGTGAAAAAAAAAATCAAATTTTTCTGTCAATCCCATGAACTTGTTTGAGTTGTCCTCAAAAACGATGCAAAACAAATTTGACTCAGCTCCGACTAGTAGAAGCGGAGTTACTTGAGATTTTCGTTGATAATTCTCGGATTACCCACCAATATGGCGGAGATGTGAGTGAATCACATTCGAGCGAGCAGTGATGCAACAGAGGTTGAGAAATCATGCTTGGATTGTAGGCTTGTATTCACATCAAAATCGATGATCAGACGCAAGATAATACACGGCTGTGTTAGCCTGCAGTGATATGCCCAGTAATGTTTGGCAAACCGTGTTTATAGCTCCATCCATGTCTCATTTCGCTGTTCGTAGAATAGTTGGTACCGAAAATCCAACGAGATCGATTCGGTATAATCGGTAACGTGCCAGAGCACTCTGGCCGCGCAATATGCAGGGCAAATGGTAGTGGTGAGATGGCAGAATTCCCTAATACAAATACCTGGGGTCTCCGGGGATGAAGCGACGCATCTGAAAGTCGACAATAATGTGTCACGAGAACTACTTCGCTTGCTAGAAGAATATGGGCACTGGAAAGTTACACAGTTGCACACTCTCTCCCGCAGGAGTGCTGAACGAATATTTTATCGTACTATACTATTGTGCTCCTCTGGTGAAATCTACATTGACGTGCAGAAGAATCTTCTATATCAGGGGAAATCCCTGGTAGACGTGCGTTCTTAACGTAGAACTCTCGAATTGCGACATCACCATGATATAGCAAACTTGTTACACGAACTGGAGAGGCACGTCGAATTTCGATGTTACATAGAACAGTTGTAATCGCATAGTCATGTGAAATATGGACAATTGAACATTGAAATATAACCTAAAATGTCAATGCTCTACACTACATGCACCACACTTTGAGGATGGAGGGGAGTGATGGGCATGTAATGACAATCAGGATAAGATATGGGGGAGCATAAATCTAGATAGATTTGAAAAGGAATATGAGGTTAAAGACTTGAGAGAGATTCGAGATATGGAATATGGACCATATGGCTGCTCCGAGGCCTGATAATTTCAAATAACTCCATGACTATGATAAAATGTATTGATACACTCGTCAAATTTATTGCGGTAATCTTCGGTTTAATAGAAAATTATTTCTACTGCACAAAATATCGCGATGTTGGAGAATTATCTCCGGAAAAATCAATTTTATGTACGGAGATCTTCTCTTCGCAATCAGCTGCGTCGGCGGCAAAATTTTATTTCGTCGCAAATTCAGGATTAGGATTAACTGCTTTTATTGGGCGTTGTACCTGATCGCGGCTATATTAGGTAGACTATTCCTCCTTGGCGTTCTGGCAATTTTAAACTACAGTAAATTCCTTTTAGCTTGCATACTATTTGCTCAAGCTATAAATCTTTATTTTTCAGGCCTTGTCAAGGGGAAGTGCAGCTTAGTTGTGATAACACGACGGATGAATAACATGGAGCATTCGATCCTTCCACCACGGAAAGCACCGACTCAAATGCATATATTAGTTCTATAAAGTGTGAATTCAATTCGCCTTGAAACCCCCAGTGGAAGCAGCAGAGTTTAAGAAGGATCGTAAAATGTCGGTTTCGATCCTACATTTTGTTAATGAGATATGGAGGAATAGAAGAAATAGTCGAACAGAAATTGGCAGCTTTACATTTTCTTGTGTTTTCTCATCTGACTTTAATAGCAGCTCGAACACTATTTGTATGGCATAAATGACCGGATAGGGGTGCGCGTCTTCGTAATTTGGTAGCATGTAAGCAAAAGCATATATAGTGTCTTTTCGTAAGTCGCTGGAGTGCTCGTACTCGGAAACCGGTAAAATCTGGTTATTATGCTTCCAACTGAGTTGGTTTTGTTATTCATATTGCTTTGCATAGCGCTATCATACACGTTAATATTTTCAACGAGTGCTCTGCCCAGTCACACACTTCAACGGTAAGAAACAACATTTCTCTCAACCCACTATGTTTGATAAGTTGTTTCCTCGCATCCGCTTCTCCATCCCCGGTGGTTTATAAAATATTATATATTCTTTTCATAGTAGGGTAAATATTTAAGTATTTACACCATCTCTATCGTACCATCGAGCACGGGATGGATTGAGTATAATTTACGATCACTATTGAATCAGTAACACGATTCAATGTAACGCAATACTCTCGTAAGAGGGAATTAAGTATCCTGAGTCAGCTGAATTATTAAAGTCACGGGGAATTTGTTCTTTACGTCACAACATCCACGACGTTGGTTGGATGGAAACGAGAAGCTGTTTTCACTATTGCATGTACATTGCACGGTAGCACGAGACTAGGCCCAGATTTATTGATATTGCTTTGGCAAAATGACACAAACGCTCGCTTGGTTTGAGGGGGAAGGGTGGGTGGATCACATTCATTTAACAGCCGTGAGTAAAAGTTTGTGTGAAATTTGTGAATTACAACCACACAAGAGTGAGGATAGGTAGAGCGAAATGCATTGCAAGATGTTGACTATATCACGGAAAATAAAAATATCGCATGGCCAGCGGGATAGTATGATTAAAATGATGAGGCGGGGTTGGATTTTACACATCGCGGAATTAGCTATACAATTTACCCCATAAATACTGCATGGGAGCTTTTTGATTTACACCGGAGGGGGCAAACACCGGCTCGCGGACAAAAATAGTGCAGTCCGTGACAAAGTGCCAATTTTGAATGGTGTGCAACACACGAAATTACGCTTAAGTTTTAATAAACCTCATTTGTCTGGTACGTTTCAGTTCAAGTGCTCAAGGATGACAAGCTCAAGTGGGCTAATATATAAGGGAAAACACACTAAAATATGCTTTTGCTGACCTGGTACATGAATATTGTTGAAGCGATATTACTTCAGATATTAATAATTCTCGTGTTAAGTCCGACTACCAATATAATTTTTGAACACTACCATCACCTTTACTATAATTTTCATAGAGGATTGATGAGCCTTGAAATGACTGGAAAAGCCTATATGTATAACCACCTTATATTTATATCTTGCCCGCTTATGAAAACTGATGGGCTCGAAAAATCAATGTCGGACAGTCTGCAAGGAAGTATTTAGGGCAGGAGTGTCTAAGATACGACGCGGTAATCGATTTCGCGAATCAATTATGAGTAGATTGACAAATACTTGCATTATTAAGCATATATATAACAAATATTGGGGATTGATGGTAAGAAATACATCCATTGCATTAAATATTCCCATTGAGACCGCAAATTTCTAACATGCTCATATTGTTCATATAGGCCGCATTATAACCATCCGAGGGCCGTGTTGTGGTTTTACTCTAGTCGCCATTAGAAACAAATCTCTGGAATTGACATAATAGTAATCGTTAACAGAAGTGAAAACGACAATCCGAAATCGTTATGCGGGCTACATAAAGAATATAATAGTAACACAAAGATATGATTCAAATATCTGCGGTCGCACTGCTGAATCACTTCTGACGCAAAAGAACCCCTATCTACAGAGACACCCGAATCGGAATTTAGTAACATGGAATAAAATTCCAACGTCCGCATTTACGGTTAAATATTTTGTAATGCTCACAACGCATACGCAAACGATGGGTGCATAGAAATATGCCCACTAATATCGCCACCATTTCTACCTCCCCTTTTGGGCCCTTTGGGTGTGCGTGCATACACACTATTCGCTTAGACTATAGAATGGCTCGATAATAATGTATTCAAGTGAAAAATAAGGGCGTGGTTTTTGAGGTGACATTTTAGAAGCATTTGACTGGTGCGGCCCGCGAGCGATTGGAATGTTTGAATCCGGCCGCGACACAAGTGGAGTTCAACATCCCTGATTTACGGTATATATTGTATTTTATATTATGCGCGCTAAAATGGTTTGTATTTAGAAAAAGTCTTATATAAGATTTTATCAACTATACATAGAACGTTACTGATTGATATCGCACCGTGTGTATCAGCTATAATTTATTGAAAGCAACAGAAGTTTTAGATAATGCCAATCCATTGTCCAGTATCACTGTATGTATATATATCCTCCAATCGGGAACGTTACACTGGTTCTTCATAAGCCCATCGTGGCGTAAGATCTTTCAGGAAATTGTCCAAACGACATTCTTTTCTAGCGACTCAGTTTAAACGTTACACGACCGTCAAAATTCGTCTTCTTTCATAAACAAAAAAGCCTGGTATAATATTTAAAACGGTTTAAGGTAGCCGCAATGTGCCTGTGACGTACATTTTCTCTCTAAGTTTTACAATGCTTTACGATAGTATCGCTGAAATACTCTAATTTGTATACGAATTACACAGCGAAGTCCAATTAAAGATAAAATTGATACATGTTCGACTTCATGATGTTTATCATGTGCAAACACTCACAAGAAGTCGGAATCCTTTTTTGTAACATATTTAGCGTACATAGCTCGGAAACGTTGCTGAGGAAAAAAACATCTCCATGATTGCCCATATTTACCACAAACTGAATCATCCGGTTGAGATATTGTCACTTGGATAAAGCCTTAACATGCTTGGCTTAATGTCTGCTCAATTGCAATACCATATGCGTATAATAATAATTATTGGATCGAAAAACTCCATTCTTCATCGATTCGTATAGGGACTTACATCACATGTTTGCATTAGCGCTTACGCCATGTGACGTCGACGTCGCAACAACACCAGATTCTTGCGCCAGCCGTTTGTAAGATGTCATTACTCGGTGCGTCATGAATTCTGTACATTCATCAAATACCTGAATGTTGCAAAACACCGTCATTTCGATTTCATACATGCGTTGGAACCGGGATGGAGACAGGGTTCGCTGGAACAGAGTTTAAGGTCCATGAGTTACAATTTTAACGTGCAGAGCCAGATGCTGGCGTGGAAAATAACATTTACTGCAGTGCATCACTGTACCTAGTCTACCATCACCATAGCAAATTTCGTCCATGTACCATATCCTCGTAATCATAATAATGTATCTTTAACACGAGTTGGGTTGTCAACCAACACGACGATACCTCCTTTTTAAATCAACGGTGATTGTTGTTAAAAGATATCTACCAAGTGTTATGTTATTGAGAGCGGTGTGAATTGACAATTGGTTAGGTTAGTAATTATTTGGCCTTACCTAATGTACACGTCTGTGGCGTGTTTTAAAATATATAATTTCAGTTGCTTCGGACATTCACAATTATGTCATTTATAAATGCATAATTATATCCAGATTTTGGTGGTTGATTTAGAGTGCAAACCAGTGGTGTTCAACCGAGGTTCGAACGAGTATCGTCCGCTTAGCCAGTCGCAGGGCATTACCGGAGGTCGAGACCGGCACCCAACTCAGTGTTGAAGGTTTCTTTACATTCTCCTGGCTCCCCTCGGTATCAGATCCACGTATGGATTGTCTTATAAAAGCCTAGAGCAAAAGTGGACACAGATCAGGAGTCATATAAGGAATAGCGACCTTGCGCAAATTACCATAACAATCGAGTAAGACCATGAATACCAAAACAACAGCAACAACTGAACTTATATGATTCGTGATGACAAGCCCGTCTTGGCCGTGATTGGCTGCAGGATTAAGGCGCGACCAGTAGTACAATTGTTACACTTGATGTGGTGGTAGGCCTACGTAGCGTGCAGGGGCGTACACAGGGGAGGATTGAGCTAAATATTGAAACTTGAAACCCCTTTATCTTGAAATGCCTTATCCATCTTCGATATTGATTAGAAAATTTGCAAACAAACAATTGGTCAATCACGCCATTGCATTTCGATCGAACAATACGATCTTTAGCACTCTATAGGACAGCGGTTCTCAAAATGGGGGAGGGGGAATTTTTCGCACTACGACGATTCATCTTCGATTTATAGTTATTGCTCTGTCTAGACCAGGCCTGGGCAAAGTGCGGTCCGTGGGCCAAATTCGGCCCGCGAAGCTATTCTGTGCGGCCCACGAAAGGTTGCCTGGAATTCAAAACATAAAACTTGCTTTTTGTACAAATAAAACCATAGTGTAGCTGTATCAACCGAGCTGGAAATTCATTTACTTTGAAGCCTGTTCATTAATATGCCACGATTACGTTGCCTACGTATCTCGCATGCGTAATCCAGATTCAAAATGAAGGCAATGTGGCAAACAAAGTGGGATTAGCAATTAAAGTCACAGGAAATCACTCTTTCCATATAGTTTAGTTCAAACCTTCTTCGTTGTCATTGTCACATTGCACATTATACGGTATGTGTTTCAAATTGTGATACGTTTCCAGACCCCTAATTCGTGAAACAAGTCAATCAGTGCTCGCGATTACTATATGACCCATCATATCCATCACACATAAAGGATTAACGGACATGCCAAAAAAAAGAAAGCCAAAAACTGAAATTCAGAGGATAAGATTTAAACTTTAGAGCACTAAATAGTTGTATACTGGAGACATGGGTAAACCCGTGCTCTTAGTTTTTGCCGGGCATGTCGCCAATAATAAACTGATACTGATACTGATATTACGTATTTTAATTAAAGTCGGTCTTATGACAAAAACACGAAGCACCCGGTCAAGTGAGGGCGAAGTTCAGAAAAACTGTTTCGCTTAACATTAAGGCTATATTTAAACTGTACACGACTCGGAAGGCAGCAACCAAGAAGATCAGCTTTGTACTATTGCATATACATTTGAGTGAAGTCGTTCTCGAACTGGGGGCGTGAAAGCATCAGAAGAGGCGCGAAGTTGACGTTTTACGATTTTTTTCGCGCTCCGCGTAAATTACCCCCCCCCCCGCCGCTTATAGTTATTGCTCTGTGTAGGCCTATTGTCCGACTTTGATATTTCAGAATGCTCTCATCAACAGTCATAACAACCCATAACCTGCCATGCCATCAAACTATTTGATGGGATTGCTAGCATTCTGGTAGCACATTTTAATAGTTTGTGATATCATGATAATAAGGGAGTGGTGAAAATTTTCACTATCATAAAGGAAGGCGAGTCTAAAAAAGTTTGAGAACCACTGTTTTAGCGTCTTAATGCAAGAACGTGAATAGGAGCTTAAAGAGAGTTGAAAATGTATCATGTTAACATTGTTTCGAATCATGACGGCAAATAGATATTTTGTTAATTAACCGTCATTTTCTCATTACCTAACATTACCGCAGTCACTTAGCAGAATTTACGAACAGTGTAATTTAAAATACGCTGAACTATATAGCTAAAATATTTCACTCGGCCCGCCAACGTATTTTCTATACTTTTCATTTGGCCCGCGGAGGAAAATAATTGCCCACCCCTGGTCTAGACTCCGAATTTCATATTTGAGAATTGTCTCATCAATAATAGTCGTAACCTTACATCCCATCAAACTTTCCATTGAGATTGCTTGCATTGCTTGCGAATTTTCTTTTGGGGACTTTGTGAAAATTTGGGGCTAGTGCTCAGGTTAGCGAAAGGGTTCGCCTTCGCTGGGTTAGTAAAGGCTGAGAACCACTTGTTTTGACCATTTTTCCAGTTAACTCTCCACAAATTAGAGTCACTATAGCTCGCGCATAACGATCGCAAATATAGTTTCTAGATCGGGTCTTTACATCGATATTGCCCTGGTCAATATTATTGATAGAGGCTCATTAAAAGCAGTCGAGGTGGATATGTTCTGAGACCTTTTTACTTTTTTGAGGCAAATATTTCGAAACGTAGTTTGTTTCCAGTCTCCGAATAACGAACAATTTTGCATGTTATTTCATTTTGCAATTGAGAAAGAATTGAAAAATACAGTTGACCGCCAAGGAAGTTAATGGAATCGGTTGTTGAGAATCACTGCGTTCGGGGATGGTTTTACGATGACTCACTCTGCCTGTTGTCCTCGGCCCATTACGCGTTACTGTTTTTGGTAGTGATATAAACAGTAGGTTATATGTGCATGATCTACAAGATATACATGTTATTTCAGAAATATTACGGATTACCTAATTATTTTGCATTTTCATGAAGACTATATTGTCCGGACCTTCGATAGATAGCAATGGATTACGGTCATTCTTTGGTGGAATCTGATGGTACAAGCATGGTCACCACGAGAGACGCTCCAGGTATATATAGAGAGGGCCCTGCAATATGTTTACGGTAGGAGTCGACAACCAATTTTGCTCTGCAGACCGGTTTCAAATTGAGCCGCAATTTTCAAAATACATGAATGTCCAACATTGAAAATATATCACGGCTAAGAGGGTGCTTCGCTCAGTAAAACTGTAACACGCGCATGATTCGATAAATTTGATCAGTGTCGTCTTTTTAAAATTTTATTAGCGATCTTGACCACTATAATTCTGTGCCTTCACT
Source organism: Botryllus schlosseri (assembly GCF_051294905.1). Classification (NCBI taxonomy): domain Eukaryota; kingdom Metazoa; phylum Chordata; class Ascidiacea; order Stolidobranchia; family Styelidae; genus Botryllus; species Botryllus schlosseri. The sequence continues at coordinate 7,308,911 of NC_137247.1, read as the reverse complement.
TGACTTGCAAAAGTGCAGGAACCTTTCGAAGAGCAGTAACAAATTATTCGTGGTTGCCGACCACTCTATTACGCTAAATATCCCTTTCTGCTGAAATAGTACGTTACGTTACGTTACGCTTGAATGTTTATGTTTATATTACCTATAGTTTTCCTAGCAGTCAATATTTTTAAGTAGGTGACGACTATTGAAACAAATATTGCATTCGCTCATTCAGGTCAAAGCTGTTGGTATATACCTCCCGGAGACCACAGAGACGAATATTACAGGCTCGGAACGTACGGGAAATTTCCCGATGAAGGAATAACGCAGATGGCGGACATGGCGTCGGCCGGGTTTTATTTCACCGGGTTCAAGGACAGAGTCAAATGTTTCAGGTATGCAGGAAATGGTATGCAGATGTCTATCTATAATGTATATCATGTGTTGTAGGCGATATACTTTTGTGTTATCATATATGCGAAGTACAGGGTCAATAGCGTATCCAGTACTTCCGATGTGATTGAGGCACTGATAAATGGTTAGGCTCGGCCATCAGTCGGATTCAGCCGTTTCGCACCAGCTCTATAAAACCGTGACACGAAATTATATGAGATCAGAAAACCGCTGAGCATTTCTGGTTATTGTCGACCACTTTTTGTAAAATAGAGCCGTCTGAAGCATGTGACTTTGATGACAAACATTTATATCCCACCATTGAGCATGACATATATAGAGGTAAATATGCAGTAGCAGCAGCTTCAAGAATAATGTCGGCAAAATAAATGAATCCATGCGAAATGATCAGAACAAAAAATATCGGGTAATTACCCGATTTACTCAAAAATTATCGTTAGAGCTGAACGTCAATAAATTGGCATCAACAGTTGCGGGATTACAGTTGAAAATTGGACGCTGGACGATGACGGAAGAGACCCAGGATGGCATAAAAGCACATGCAATATGGCAAGAGGATCAGAGAGTCAGAACGTGGGCCTACCGGAACCTAACTACCGTACCGTGATTCGGGACTTGAAAGGACTAACCAGCATCGCGTCGAATCCCGTAAGCATTTCATATTTATAATATTGGGTATGATTAGAGCTTATAAAGCATGTAATCAACTATTCCATTGTCTACAGGAATCCAGAGGGGGTGAGTGCAATGTGATTTACATTAATATTACTAATTAATATTCGATTTTTCGGCTAAATAGATACATTAGTAAGTTGATGATACCTCAAATTTCCAATATCAAATCTTGTTATTCATGCAGGCACGTCAAATATTAGCCGAGGGCTTCCGAATATTCGTGAGGGTTACCCTGTGAGTACAGTCGTGTATTTGATGGTAAACTATAAATCGCAACAGTAATATTTTTCAATGATTACGTGAAATGACGATTGCATATACCACAACATAAAATAGATAAATGTGATGCCATGCTCGAATAAATATTCTTTATTGCCGATGTCAGATGACGTATAATTCAATTAACAAGTAGTATTTTATCCTCTGACATACATCTTTACATTACATACGCTAGAAGGACTACAGAGGTCCAAACGCCTATTTGTCATATTCCGGTATATCCAAGGAGATTACTTTCCCCATATCAGCACTCTCTCTAATTGGCAATTGTCACAGATTGGCCGGAATACTTTTGCCAAACATTTTGATACATCAAGTGATGTGACCTTTATTCTAACATGTTTTGTCAATGGTGTGTGTGTGTGTGTGTTCCTATTTTATAACCTAAAAGAATGACAGGAGAGAGTACAGACTCAATATTTTTCTTTTCCTTCTGTCCGCATGCTTTGCCATCTCGGAACACTGAGCCGGGTGCCTTTATTTTGTACATGCAAGCTAATGAAAAGCTATTGCAGCTAATTAAGCTAATGAAAAGCTAATTAAGCTAATGAAAAGCTAATGAAAAGCTAATTAAGCTAATGAAAAAGTAAGCTAATGAAAAGTAAGCTAATGAAAAGCTAATGAAGCTAATGAAAAGCTAATTAAGCTAATGAAAAGCTAATTAAGCTAATGAAAAGCTAATGAAAAGCTAATTAAGCTAATGAAAAAGTAAGCTAATGAAAAGTAAGCTAATGAAAAGCTAATGAAGCTAATGAAAAGCTAATTAAGCTAATGAAAAGCTAATTAAGCTAATGAAAAGCTAATGAAAAGCTAATTAAGCTAATGAAAAAGTAAGCTAATGAAAAGTAAGCTAATGAAAAGCTAATGAAGCTAATGAAAAGCTAATTAAGCTAATGAAAAAGTAAGCTAATGGAAAGTAAGCTAAGTAAAAGCTAATGAAGCTACTGGAAAGCTAAGTAAGCTAATGAAAAAGTAAGCTAATGAAAAGTACGCTAATGAAAAGCTAATGAAGCTAAAAGCTAATGACGCTAATAACTATGCTGTAGCACGGGGGCCTTTCGACCCGCCTGGCGGGAGCAGACCTTTTAACGTGGCCCATGTATTTTAAAGGGAGTTTGGACTTTGAAAATTTTCGAGCTCGCCTATAATTTAATGTGGGCGACATAACTGCCGCAACTTTGACGCGCGTCGCCTACCCCAAAACACGCGGCCCTATGGCCAACCGGCTATACTTGCTCGGATCGGTCCCAGATTTCGTGTGAGCCTAGTCGTGGGGGGTGTTTGGCCGAGTTTTTTTTTAATTTTCCGAAAATTTTTTCGGACTTCAATTTTTTTTCAATTTCGTCGCCATGTTAAAGGATAGGGAAGTTGGACTCGGTCGTTTTTTCGAACCAAAAAATGTTTAATTTTTTTTTCGATTCCCACTTTTCTGGTATCGTTCGACGCAGCGGACGCAGTAGAACATGCCGGTATTCTCGGCGTGGCTCTAGGACAGGGGTGGGCAATTATTTTTCTCCGCGGGCCAAACGAGGAACAGAAATATGTTAGCGGGCAGAGTCAGAAATTTTAGAATATCCAGCGTATTGATTTTATTTCTAAATTGGAAGCAGTGTATTACACGAATTGGTGCTCAGTGGATGTGTTCATATTGAGGATTGACAAAGTGACGGTTAATTACCCAAAGAAATATTTATTTGCCGTCATATTTTGAAAGAATGCTAAACATGATACATTTTGAACTCTTTTCAAACCCCTATCCCCATCGAGATGCACGATGCAAGAGATGTCCTGTATGCCCTAATGGCGCGAAGCGCGGAATTTTTTCATGGTTGATGATTCAATCGGTCATAATATTGGTAATTGCAGATATATTGCCCTGTTTTTTAAACCTCTCTCAGCCCACGTAGTGGTCTACTCAGTTTTACCGCTAGAGCTGAGTGAGGTACTGTCTTGGAAATATTCGGGAGGGATCGTTGGTATAATTACTTCGTTACATGTTGTTATTTCGTGACCTCCCATCTGCTATATGAAAAGATATTGAAATCGCCGAAGCATACCCAACTAAAAAGACGACCCCGATTCCCGATTGGTATTTCTTCACCGGCAAATATTGCCTATGGAAAATTGGACTTTGTGGTTTTCGGACAGCATAAGGGTAGTCCTTTTCGGCCAAGGGTTTCTAGCTGTCGAGCTTTATTCCCTTTAATTAGTTAATTTGATCAGCAGCTGCAATTGCAGTGCCGTCTCGGAATCCCGTGTTGGCCTAAAGTTCATTTATCTTGGTGCGTCGTGGCGCGGTTATGGCTAACGCCGAAACGCCCATTCTAAAAATCATTGAATGAAGTTGCACAAATTAAAAAAAATACCCTATAATTTATGTTCACTCATGAAATAATTTTGGGCGTCCGTCGAGCTCGCCACGCACTTGGGGGGTTTGAGGTGCGGTAATTACGGTCCTAAGGATAATATATAGCTTATTGTGTTGTCTAGGAGTTGATCTTGTTCTCTCTGGAAAATGGCCATATGGTCAATCATTGCGACTGATTCGTGTAATTCTTTCAGGAAACAATCTTCGCAAACATCGTCGATGCGGATTTCGAGAGAAGGCTTCGAACTACAGACCTGAAGAGTGAATACCAGAGAAGGTATGATTAATTGACTTTTTATCGCATAGTGTCCTACAATGGCGTGGACACAAGCAGAAATCACGGCTCACTGCGATTGGTCTACGTCACACTTTGCATTTGGCCAAAGGCAATTTTACAGTAATTTTTGACCGATTTGCCTAGCGCGAAAATTGATAAAATTGGTATCAATCGAAAGCTACTGCGGTGCTGATTGGAAAGCGTAAAGTTAACTACAAGTTATATTCTGACTTGACTGTAGCCTAATAGAATATGCATTCTATTTGTAGGAGAACGTTTGAGAAGTTTCCGTCCTACCCGGCTCCGAACCTTGTTGGCGAATTGGCGAAAGATGGATTTTTTTATCTTGGAAATTTGGACAGGACACAATGCTTCTCGTGTTCCGGAGTTTTACGGAACTGGGGACCGAACGACGATGTCCGAGAACAACATTCGCAGCATTTTCCACGATGCCGGTACGTAGACCTGAGGCAGCGCTAGCCAGCATTCTGACTTGGTGAAGCTCTTCTTGTATTAACCTAAGATTCTAAAATGAACATCTGATATGAAGGGAGGACCGTATTGCTGATTCTTAGACCCACAATTCTGTTTTTGATTTGAAAATTAAATCGAAATCAGAGTCCCAGACATCTCAATCATGAATTCTATTTTGATCTTGTCAAATCCTTATCTGATAGTTGTGATCAGGAGCCATATGAAAGTCGCGATCATTTTAAACTCCATTTCCAAAGCCATATCTAAATTCGGTTACAGTGTGCTGTCGTCTGCACCCGAATCCCTATATACGCTAATCTTGAGCGATTATCACATATAGGTTGGTCAGAAGCTTGGACGGCGGAAACATGCCGATGGACAACGAGCAGCGTTCGCTTTTCGACAGCGAACTCGCGGAGAGGCTGCGGCACCTCGCGGAAAACACCGGAGAACCACCGGATCCGTCTCCGGACGAGCAGCGTCATCTTGCGGAGTATTTGCCATGCATCTCGCCCTGTAATCCGCACATGCAAACCTTCGAACGTCGACTGGCCACCTTCGAGCGGAATTGGCCGAGCTCGAGAATAGACGCGTCGGTACAACGCATAGCACGGGCCGGATTATATTATCTGGGTACAGATATCTTATGATCTTCCTGACCGGTGGGACTACATATACCTAATTGCTGCTTCATTCAAATTTTCAGGTCAAGGAGACAAGACCAAATGTTATTACTGCAATGGCGGTCTCCAGAACTGGGATCGAAACGACGATCCGTGGACTGAACATGCTAAGTGGTTTCCAGGGTAAGTCAACACTCAAGTAATCTTGATATTGAAGTTCTGTACCTCTAAGAAGCTCTTCAATTAATAATATAACCAAGTCTGAGCTGGAAGTGCGCATGGCTCTAGCAGAACAATTCGAATTCAAGGTTAGCAGTAAGCGGCTAGGCCTGTAAACAGGGTTGCCATACCGTCCTTATATCTAAGATTTGTCCTTATTTTGAAGGGTCACGTCTTAGAAAACTCAACTGTCCTTATTTCTAAGAAATGTCCTTATTTTCGACTTGCGTCCTTATTTTGTCTTATTTTCATCCGCTATAGAACTTCGATCGCTTTCCTCTGGTATCTGTGTTGCATATTATTCTAAAATTATGCTTTTTCGTCGATAATTTATGACATCATAAATGAAGGGAACTCTCGTGACGTACATACCACAAGATTTGACTTCTAAGTGGCGAGATAGCTAGGGCAGTGACTGGTGTTATAGCAGTTTCTTCTGTACCAAGCTACCGCAGCGGACGTTATTTAGCAATAAAGAGCAGTACCAGGTTTTTTCTAAATTATATTGTACTTGCGCATATAGTTTTAGCTACAAATTAGGCTAAATCTGATTAGTTTAAATCAGTGGTTCTTAACGTTTTCCCTCCAGCGCCCCCTTTCAAAAAGTGCCTGGGTCTGGCGCCCCCCTATTTTGAGGACTGCAGTAAAAACAACGGGTACGTGGTCGAAGTCCGGTTTAGGATAAGGACTTCAATATTATAAATATTTCACGCTTGAATTGCGCCAGAGGAACGCTCGACTAATTAACGATATAATAATTGTATGAGCTATATTTTGGATCAAATCATGGTTGTTATAATAACCATCGGGTAAGGCCTACGGGCTCACACTATTTGGTTCGAGTTCGATGTACACATCCCGAATTCACCTCCGCGATTGGAAATACGGTGAAGTTAGCTGTATTGGGTTTTTGTTTAATTGCTTTGTGTGACTACTTTGTGTGGTACTGAACCAAGGTCATAACTTGAACATGAATGTTGGTCAGAACACTAAGCATTATCATCCTTTATGATATGATGAAGAAATATTCTAACGATTAAATTTGTAGCTCTCAAGTATATTCAGTTAAACATTTTGGCCAAAAAGCTTCAAAGCATCTTTAATGTAAATTTTTTCAGGATTAAATTATTAGGTTGCCTAAAAAACAAGTGAAAGCGGCCGCAGAGCTTATTTGAATTTTTGAATTAATTATAAAAAATAAATTTCAAATTTTATTGTCAACCCCATGAAATTGTTAGGTTGCCTAAAAGAACGACACATGACCATTTCTGCTAGCTTTCAAACAGTAGAAGCGAAGTTATTGCAGTTGAAACATGTGTATATGCAAATACAGCATGGACGGGGAGTAATCCCAGAATTATTGATGAAAAACTCCAATAACTTCGCTTGTACCGGTTGGAATATATGGAACTATTGTTCTACTGTATAATCATATTTCCTTACTACACCATCTAATGTGAGGCCAATTTTCTTCATTGCCCCCTTGAGCCCAGCGCCCCCCATATCGCCCCTGAGCATTTTCGCCCCCGTCAAAATCCAAATCGCCCCCGGGAGGGCGCTGGGGATAAGGTTAAGAACCACTGGTTTAAATGAACAGGCGAAAAACGTTTATCGTGAAGATTATGAGAGAGAATTCAAAGGTAGGCTATCTAACGAAGCTTGAAGGGCGAGTGTTTCGCACAGCAAGATCTGCAATTTTGACATTAACCTGAAGGCCATAGGAAGACCGCTATTTCATCTCACATTGATGCCCCAAAACACCAAAAGTGTGTCATGATGATTAATTTGAGCCAGTCGATGAATAATAATTTCTCCACAAGTCGATCAGCACCAACGACCACATACTACAAGGCAGCTGCTGCAGAGGGTACCTGGGCATTCCATACTGTCAAACACCAGCATTCCAGCAATCATTCCCCACCGACGATTGCACATCGCAATTGTTCAAAGCAATATTCCCGATTCCAACATTGCAAGTAAGTTTTCTTCGGCCAGGACCAAGACTAGAAGCATTGTTACTGGAGTTTTTGCTCCATACGCTCCAAAATGAGTTGGTCTAAGCTTGGTGTACGGCCTTTTTACGCCTTGGTTTACGCCTCTAACGAGGTGAAGAAGTTTGGTTTATCACCCTAAGGGTGGGTGGGGGCGGGCTGATGAAGTGCTGTATCGGCCCTGAGTAAAGGTAAACCTAGACCTAAGCTGTCGTGAGATCCATGAAGCACTTTTAATAACAATAAGGAGTTGCTGGAGCAGATTGTTTCTGGTGCAAAGTATGGAATGTGATATGCCACGGCTGGTATAAATACAAAGTATGTACAAAAACGATTTTTCATGCTAATCTAATTTTTCGACTGTCCTTATTTTTGGGTCCATGTCGATGGCAACCCTGCCTGTAAATCTAGTCATCCACAGTGTTAGATTGAGCGACATGAATGGTAGGATCACATGGGAACTTTCTGCGCTATTAACTCGTATAGATTCGTACAGAACGCGAACTTTAGACTTCACACACTATAAACGAAAATAATATTTCGCTGAATTACACCATAACGCGCAGGGTGAAAATCACGTGAACGGCACCTTCAAGTATCAAGGTTTTCTCTCAGAACCCATTCAAGTAGGCGAAAACGAGTAAATTGCACCAATTTGTATGTAGGTGTATCTCAAGGATGAGTGACTTCTGTTTCGTGTACGCCCAAGAATTCTCAAAATTGTGGTACTTGTAAACGGGATCTAATCTTTGCAAAGACATTGCGATTTGTGACTACTAATCCGACAATATGTTTTACGGACAGTGATACAAAAATGGCGTATGTTTGAATCAGCATCGTCACGCCACGTAACGTCATATGCTCGTGCTCGCAGCGAATAGGTCAGCGGTATCAGTACCATCCCTACTGGAATCCCAAGATGCGGTCACTCGGCACACCACGAAACACCACTCACAGGTATTTTCATTTTCAGTTGCGAGTTCGTACTTCGGCACAAAGGACCCGACTTTGTCCGGTCGCTATTCGAAGCTCATCCAAATCTAAACCGACCGGCGATAAGCAATGCGGTTTCTTACCAAAACATACCACCTTTTCCACTCGGCAGCCCTCCAGAGTCAACTCCAACCCACGAAAGTACGCCAAACGTGGATATTCGCCAATTTGAAGCAATGGGGTTTACTCAACAGCAAATTCATCGCGCCATATCGAAGTAGGTGATAAAATTATACTGTTGCGCAGACAATATACGTATATCATAGTTAACTATAGTAAGTATGAGACATTAGGTGTAGCCTACATGGCCTACTCATAGCAAGTATTAAATTCACAAATTGAGAATCTATTTATAATGTCATTTAACTAAATATACAAATACATACTGGGATCGATACATGCAAATACATTTTCAAATTTAGTGAAAGTGTTAGATTATAAATTACATGTTCATTATATCGCAAAACTGTACGAGCTTCTACATCAATTTCGCTATCAATTTTCATCTGCTTTACAAGAGATAAAGTTGCGGTTCCAATCAGATGTCGCCATCATAAAGTTCATCTTATATCGATTACGGTAATGTGGAAATTTTCAGCATAAGTAATGCAAATTCCCGTTTATTCAAAAGTACGCGATTGCGAGGCGTTGATGTCTCTTCGGAAGAATTGCTACAGTACTTATTGGAGGACCATGGTCCTAATTGTTCGAGCAACGAACAAAATGCAGCTCAAAAGCCAACTTCCATGCACGACACGCAGGTGAAGACTGCAACTGAGTCAAACTTGGATTCACACATATCCAGTGAAAATGCAAAAGGTACGACTATCTATGTAAAGTTGAGTAGTTCACAGTTGTTTTCGAGATACCTCACATCATTAGCGGCAACTTACCGGACCCAACACATATAGCAAACCATATTTGATTGGTTTCAGATGAGTCCCATGTGGCTGAAAGTCTCCGACAAATGACGAATAGGAGCCTGTGTCGGATATGCAAAAGAAGAATGGCAGTGATTGCTTTAACGCCTTGCGGCCACTTGTCTATGTGCGAAGACTGCTCGGCCAATGTGACGAGATGTGTCGTCTGCAACTCTCGGATACAAGAAAAACTGAAAGTTTATCGTGCATAATTGAATATTTGACAAATAGTCCCATGGCTGTTTTGTGTTCAGGCTTGGGCTGCAATCCACATGTATAGGCGTATATGTCATTTTGATTCCCTTTACCAGTTACGTCACCCACGCCGTACAGTTTGTGTTTTATTTTATTATTTGTGTACATTGCAATTAAGGGCGGAGATAATAAAGTTGGATTAGCAATAAAGTCGATTAGCGCGTTCGTCAGGATTTATCAACCCATGAAAAAAGGAAACCGGTTGATCTCGGCGCATAAAGTTAGTGTTAATCTCATGATTTAACAAACCGGAACAACTACAGATTATTACTAGTTACTAGTTATCTATAGAAACTGCGTACACTGCGTACCATTCATTCCTACGCCCAACTATTTCCGATAATGACCGTTAGGGGTGTTCAAAAATGACTTTTTTCTCAAATCGTACTGGCTACTTGATAAAATTGTTAGGTTACCTAATTTAAGCCTACACACAAAATTTGGTTCAATTCCAGCCAGTAACCGTTTTGCCACAGGAGAAGAAAATTTCTATTTATTATATAAAAATAAACAATATAAAAATTGAAAATTTTCTGTTCATCCCATGAAAATGTTAGGCTGTCTATAGAAACGATGCTCACCTAATTTGGTTCAATTCCAACCAGTGGAAGCGGAGGTATTGCCGTCGAAAAATTTGGATTTGAATAAAATAGTATTTACGATGGCACCAATAACCAAATTTGGTGAGCATCGTTTCTATGGACAGCCTGACACTTTCATGGGATGTACAGAAAATTTTCAATTTTTTTGTTATTCATTTTTATATAATAAATAGAAACTTTCTTCCCCCGTAGTAAAGCGGTTAGTGGCTGTAATTGAACCAAATTTTGTGTGTAGACTTGAATTAGGTAACCTAACAATTTTATCAAGTAGCCAGAACGATTTGTGGAAAAAAGTCATTTTTGAAGAGCCCTAATGCTCATATGTCCACGGACCTTAATTAGCATCTCTTTTTACCGTCTCGTATACCTCTTTTGGCGTGATAAATTATCTGATAATTATTACATTACTCGCCCTATTTCTGGTGAGAATTATGCTTTTCTGTTCGTGTGCCGAAATAACTGTTGTCTTGCAATATTCTTTGTTGAAAATGACATGAGCATCAATCAGCGTATATAAGAGATTGCTGAACGGCGCTTGGCTAAATGAATGTGGACGTCGATTGATATGAGCAATAAGCATTTTTTCATGGCTGTCGGTCGGTTTCTCAGTATTCCGGAATACGCTTATAATATAATCTTACCATTGAGTGTTTAGGTAGAATGGTCGCAATGCAGACGATCGGCGTTTTTATTATTATAATTGCCTGTGATGGCTTTGGTCGTTTTTTTTAAATCAGCGTCACAGGGCTCATACAGCATGAGAAAGATTCAGAAGTCGCAGACGTATATACTTTTTGAATTATCTATCCAGTAAGATTACAGACAAGGTTGTATTAGTATCGTAATAAATGCTTCGTGCTATTCTATAGGTCGTTCCAGGCTATCGCTCATTTTCAAATATACCTCCTTAACTAAACAACAGAAAACGTACTATTGATCTCTATAGATCAGTGGCCGGGAACCTTTCTCGACCGAATAGCCATATCGGCCCGATATTTTCAATTGTAACTCCCAAAGAGACGCTTAGGAGTACAGAACTTCATAACACATTTGAATAAAATATTTATATTTATTCCCGAAGCTTTTCGGCTGACGCTCGTCAGGGAAATATCGTCAGCAATAATGCGAGAATTCGAATAACTATGTTCAGCAACAATATATATCGCTAATTATGACGTCACACAGAAAATATACAAAGTTAGGAAAACGAGAGAACTGCAGCGTTGGCATGGAGATAGCGAAGCCAAACAGGTTGTATATTGTTGCTGAACATAGTTATTCGAATTCTCGCATTATTGCTGACGATATTTTCCTGACGAGCGTCAGCCGAAAAGCTTCGGGAATAAATATGAATATTTTATTCAAACTCCCAAAGAGCCATACATGTCTATCAACTGTGACGTCACAATTGAACATCACTGGCGTATTGGTAGCACTAATATCGTAATGTGCGCCATATTCTTCTGTCCACATGGGTAGGTGGAGTCAAACATGCTCATTGCAGCAAGTACATACCCACCGTGTGATACGTCAGTGACGTGGTGTTAGGGGAGGCCAGGGAGGCAGAGCCTCAGATGTCGTCAGGGATTAGTAAGGGACAATTGTGAAGCCTTCAAATGTTATTGTTATTTTCTATCGATGTTAACGAATGACGAGATTTTAAACACTTTTATAATTTTCATATCTATTGCTCGAAAAGAAAGCGCGAAATGAGAGGTAAGGCTAAGATGAGACACAGACGGGCCAAGCCTCACCTGAGACAGCGCAACTCATTGTAAATAGCTTAAATTTATAATCACTGATATTAATCAGATGCAGTTGTCGCGCTGATTTTGAAAATCTGAGTATTGATCTGTATCTAAAATATACGGCATAACGTAACGTTGTGTTGCACACCCACGTTTTTACGGCGGCGCTAGAAAGCCACTAACCAATCAAGAAAATAGATAGCCATGTCGTTGTTTTAATTTGAATTTGGAGTTATGAATGTCACTTCCAAGCCATTTTATTTCTCGGCGTGGATCGGAACATAATGTGTATTTGAAAACGTCGTTGTCCTACAAGTGTCGCAACGTCTGCTATTTTCTTTCGTCAATCAAGCTATCGCGCAATCCCCGATTTCTAAGCGCGCGATGGTGAGTGGGTCGAATTCGCGAATGGTGTTCGTCGCCGGCTTGACACCAGCTTAAATTTGGGGATTTTGAAAAAAAGGCGGTACGAGCCACCAACCCTGGATACTCCACTGTCTTGACCTCTCAAAGACATGCTCATGCGGCCACGATAATAATTATTTTCGCCTTCACGAAAATATACTAACAAGTTGCTGCAACATGGATAAACCAGTTACAAAATTAAAAATTTCCCATAGAGCCATATCTTATACCCGAAAGAGCCATAGGTTCCCGATCACTGCTATAGATGTTTTTTTTAAGAATCCGATCAGCAAAATATCACATAACGAGCGATTGACTATAGTTGAGTATTCATTTATTCCGGTGGTACAGTGCGTCGAGCGGAGCATTTCGTATACATATATGAATAACGAAAAAAGTTCCAGTTCCTCCGGACCAGTGGTTCCCAACGTGGGCGATTTGGCGGTCTAGGGGGGCGAAAATGACGAAGAGGCGACAGGGGGCGAAAATGGACAAAGGGGGCGATAGGGGGGCGATGGCGCGTCAAAACGGCTGACCATTTTTTTTTTTAATTTAGTTACAAAAGTGCGTCAAATTAGACATCGAACCGTACAGTTTGTATGCCCAATTTTCGGTACGCAAAATTTGGGGGGCGATGATCGGTGTTGACCTTGAAAAGGAGGCGATGGGTCGGAAAAGGTTGGGAACGACTGCTCCAGACATTACATTGCAGGAAAAATAATTATTCAAAGTATCATCCGAAACGCAGATTTTTTCTCTGTCGCAGCAGAACGCCTGCTACATCCATCCATGCTACTCTAATTAGCGGCTCGTTTTTTCATGTCACCCGTTGGCGCACCCACTGTCACGAGACGGTCCGCATACAACACGCATCCGTTCACAATATTCTCTGCTTGTAAAGTCTTTTTCTCGTCTAGAATCCTGTTTCGCCCATCATCCAATACCATTCGCAGCTGCACCTCAGCCCCTTTCTTCTCCTTGATTGTGTTGACGACGGCCTTCACAGTAGAAGAGTCTGAAAGGGTGAGACGAACGGTGGAGCGATCTGATACCACCCGGACTGTCAATGAGATTCTGCTTTCTCTGATGCATGACCCTTGAGGTACGTCCGAATCATCGTCTGAAAAATAGTAACGAAATTGACTTAGCTTCAATCACAAACGTTGCACATGTCATCACTATCATATCACGAATCGAGCCCATATTATCTATATCTATCCGTCAACTGCGTTCTATATTTATCGTCTTGGCATCATCACCCTTGCGATTGTTTCCAAGTGCACCGGTCTTTGGCATAGTGTTCAATTGACTTTTGACGACCATAGGAGTTTACTACCAGTTGAAAATGCTGACAAATCGTGTTTCCAAAACTATTGGATTGAAAGCACTACCTAGTTTCTAATTTCGCGGAAGTTTTGTTACCGCAAATGTGCTACTTGTCGCCATGAGGCGTATGCCATTGAGAGTAAAGATTTCCCACGTCTATTGTGGCACATAATGGTTTTAGTGATTCATTCGCATTTTGTCAGCCACCGCAGCGACAAGTTGTGAGAATTCTCCAAGGTAATATTTGTTTGCTGTAGCGGCTAGCGTTATGCACCGGTGAAATCCGTTATTATCGAAACATGATTGGACTTACCAAATGGTAGTGCCATTGCCACACAGCAGTGATTCCCGCCATCTTTTTCTATTATACTGCAGCAGAGTTCACCATAGGTCATCACACCGATGACTCGTCCTGCACAAAATGATCATGTCATAGCGTTGGAATCTGAACGAAATACAAAAATATAGAATCTCACCTTGTGGATGTGACATCGCACCGGCACTCCAACTACCTGTTCTAGAAGACTAGTAAAATCGCAATGAGGAAATCTTTTTATGCGTAGGTTGGGAAATCGAACCTGAGAATTTCCCCATAGTTGAGGTACTAGTATTTTACTAATGTCGTTACGACTGCGTGATGGTTTATTAATAGCGTAAGTGACGATCTTTTTTTTTAGTCAACCAACGGAAAATGTGAAAGAAAGACTTCGTATTTCAAGTCTGAAAATTTTGAAAAAGTGTCCTTTCCCGATTCCAAAATATGGTAATCCTAGAATACATTCCCATTGCTCAAGTCCTAAAATTAACCACTCTGCAATAGTAATGCAGACTATACCTGCCTGCATGGGTGGCGAGACAGCGCAGTGGTATAATCCGCGGCTGCAACACCAATGGGTGCGGGTTCGAGTCCGACCGTGGTCGACTTCCGAATTTCGATACCTAAGTGTTGGAGGTTTACCTAGGCTCCTCCTCGCCACCTCATCCGCGTCAGCGGTGTCTTACAAAAGCCTAGAGGTGGGCCGTGCTATAAGTCGGCAGTTACGGAAAATAAGAAGAATATCGGCCTGGTGTAAATGACCATAGTAGTCGACAAACACCATGGATACCCCAAAAACAAACAAACCTGCCTGCATAGTCATCGGACGAATGCTGCTAATATACTGCAATGAAATGCTGCGTCTGTGCATAACGTTTCTTTGCGTGGTGATGTGGCTTTAGTGCTTCGTGCTTATGTAGTTAGATTTGCTTGGTCAGGTGAGACGCGATGCATCATTTCCGCGTTCTATTGATGTAGGTTCACTGTTCAGAGTTCAGCTTTAATATCGCACATTTATTATATTCTTTATTCCAAGTAAAACAGATAAATACACACATATTTAGGCCTGGGGAGCAACCTGTCCCCGAGTACGATGGCGATATTGGAGTATTTTTTTCTAAATTTCAGTCAAATTGTTATTCCCACGCAGTAGGCTACATGAAGAGGTCAGATTACAAAATTGCGGTAGATGAAAATTTGGTAAGGGTTGTAGAGATGATTAAAAATGAAGAATGGAAATCACAGTAATTATGCTGTGATTCACACGCACAAATGTAATTTTGGTCTACTGGTACATTCAAGGCCTTCCGAGGTATATGCACAGTGCCCGATGAGCTTTTGGGTAATGTCGAATCGAACGTTTCTCGGAATTTATTGGATATGTCGTGACGTCATGGTAGCACTAATTTGAACATGGAATCCGTCGCGTGTGCCAAATTTTCTCTGTAAAGAATCGTCTTAATCATGCTGGTTGCAATTAGCATTGTGAAACTTGAGTTACATAGTTATTTTACAAGTTGAGACAATTAACATTTAGATTGACAACAGATGTACACAGCAGTATCTACTATTTACACGAGATAGCCTAATAGTGGTATATTCCACATCTACAACACCAATGGATTGTGGGTTCGAGTCCGACCAAGGTCGACTCCAGAATTCCTACCTAAGTGTAGGAGGTTTATCTAGGCTCCCCCCGCCATATCATCCGGGTAAGCGGTGTCTTATAAAAGCCTACAAGTGGGCCGTGGGACAAATCACCAAAGTGGGGTTACGAGAGGCAGTGTGAAATTTTACGCTTTCCAACGACCAGAATCATTCGGAAAATCAACACAGGGAAGAGTATTATTGGATTTCTTCTACTCTAAAAGGTCCGTTCCTTCATGAGATGTCGCCTTATATTTCATGACAGCTCAAGGGGTACGAGCGCAGAAAGGGTTAAGAGTCACCGTGCTGGAGGCAATTGCGCTCGAGATTATAAGCGCATGATTTGACATATTGACTTCGCCTACAGACACATGTCACAGCATTTTCATCACTTGTCTTTTTGTGTTATCTTTTGTTACTTTCCATGCAGCCTGCATGCCTCTTGTCTATATGTTCTATCAGTGGTTCGGAACCGGTTTTTCACGGAACACCAGGGGTTCCGCGAGTCACTTTCAGAGGTTCTACAGGAAGTCAAGACACGCAAAACTCATACATATGAGTTGTGATGATGATAGCGGAATAAGATGAAGACCAAGCGGCATGTCATTACAAGCAGCTTCTAGCGCGCATAAGGTGAGCTTCGCATCGCTACGCATCAGAGACGTAGAGCTCGGTTCTGGATTCTCTGCACTTTCGCAAGGTGACACTTCGGGACCACGAAGTATGCTACCATCATATATATATCCCTTACTCTATGACGGGATGTATGAATACTCTATACAGCATCATACTGCGAACATACCGCAATGGAGTGATGTCCTGTTCATACCGTTTCTTAGCGTATTGATGTGCGGAATTGATTTCGAGTATGCTGTCAGTGCATCGTGCGTATTAATTAGACTTACTTGGTCAGGTGAGAAACGCCGCCTCATTTCTGCTTCTTATTGATGTAAGTTCACTGTTCAGAGTTCAGTTTTTATATGACAGTTCATGTCAGCTAAATATGTATTTTCGAAAATTCACAACATCGCAAGATTGCGGGATAATGAATTGATAGATAAGCAGAAACGATTTCGTAGAGTCTGTCGATTAAACGCGTAGCAGTAACATATTTTCGAAAGAAAGACTTGCCAAGGTGGCAGTATTTTATGAGCCATCGTGGACTATCATGTCCGTTGCGAAGACCTTTGCCACTAGAGGTTCAGCCTGGCGGTACACGTAAGTCGATGAGATGGATGACCGCACGTTTCCTTAGTAGTTGATCAAACGAAGTTACATTTCATATGTATCCATGTATCACATTCCCCTATTTTTACCGGTTAGGGTTAGAACTTAATGACCTATCACGAGACGATACCCAATTCGAGTATATTACGGAAATCTCTAAACTAAACCTCTTCGAAGTAACCCAGCGTTCATGGCACTGAAGTGCTCCATTACTAACGCTATCATCACTAGAGTTAGTCAAAGTAGTCATCGTTGCTACTAAAGAAGAGGTCAAAGTAACGATTTAAGTAAGCTTTAAGTAATCGGAGGCAACTACATTTGAAATTGCAGGGAGCATTATCTCGCATAACGCTACAAGATTTATGGCACTGCAAATAGATGCGATTTTCGAATACCGATTCTGTTACCGTAGTACAGGGCTAATTTGCTCAGTTGATGTGACAATACCACCCATTATGACGATATCATAAAACTACTGTTTCATTTATAAAGTTTGCAGTCTAACGTGTAAGTATACCCGAAAAACTGTGGAGGTAGACTAAAGCCATAACCACTTGAGTATATATTAGAAGTATAGGGAAACCTACTTGAGTATACCGAAAGGTAGAACTACTTCGTTATTGACCGCCTCTGATAATGAATCGCGTTTTATACGATTCGCTAGAGAACTGTTGATGGATTATGGAGCGATCAATTTGGTGAATCTGTCATTCTATCATGACATGGATGGACCAATCGCTATAAAATCGAATACTTATATACAGCTTTGCATATAAAGCAAGAAGTGTTTCATTTTGGTTTTTTAAAAAGTTGTATAATTATGTCATAATCTTGTAAATACATTCGCAAAAACATATATAGTATACGCCTTGTGACGACTTGCATTATACATATAGTCGACGTATATAGAGTGGTTGGAGCCCGCGAAATCATCGTCAGTTCGGCAGTTATAGCGCTTATTTGTTTACAACTTGAACCGAATGGATCTGATGATGATGACCGCCGACCGTAAAAATGCTACATGACGGCGGGGTCCTGGTAAAAGATGTTTTTGGAATTTTCAAGACAGGGGTCGGAAACCTTTCCACCAACGAAGCAATTTTGACCCTATATTTTCAATTAGAAAGGAACCGTGAACAGCGTCGATCCTCTGTGACTTCAATGCTAAAAGATAACTAAAAAATAATCAATAAAACCAAGAAAATCATGTTTTAAACAAGCGCCATGTTATACACATGTTTGCTTTAAATTGACCTTTGTTTTAATGCATCCTTACTTATCGACGCACAATTACAATATCATTGCACGGTTAGCTGCATTACCTTCCGAACGTTTCTTATTTAATCTGATATTTTTGCTAAGTATAGCTGCTGTGGTGTGCCCCATGGGGACAACATTGGTCAGCAATTCAATTTCCCACTGTATCATCATGTTGTAAAGGAGACGCATATGTACAGAGAGAGAGAGAGAGAGAGAGAGAGGTGAACGGCACATTCAGGTAAACATATTTCGCTTTCATACTCCTTCCGAAAGGGTGAAAATGTGTAAAACGCCGACCCTTAGGGAGATATATACCATGGTGTAATGGATTATATCTGCGTGTACCACTCACAAAAATCCAAAAAAGTTGTACACGAAAACCATGACCTTTACACCATTGGGAGATATTCCCCTAAGGATTGGTATTTTGACTCAGTTTCACGATTTGTAACAGGTGTCAAAGCACAATTTGGTGCCTGTAACTGAACTCCGCATGTTTCACACCCCACGCTATGGTGGAAGTCTGGAAAATACACCTGTTTTTATACCCAGGAAATTACAGTGTAGGCTACAATGAATGATGAATATGCATTATACAATACATGCAGTGATGATCGTATCGATATGGGCAAGGAATTGACGCAGATGCACGACCATAACAGTAATTCCAATGCAAGATAATTTCATATCGATACAACAAAATAATTTGCGCAAATATCTTTCTGCTCGTCTGCATATGGCACACAGTTCACATACCATACTAGACTCGAAAGTGCATATCTATTAAGATCAACAATAGTGCGAGATGTCCGTTGAATATAATATCTTTTAGCTATCACACTGAAATATCGTCAACCCGACCTATTTTCACTAGGTTGAAGAGCGGCGAATCCAAACATTGCATCGGTGTACGCAAAACTATTGGGCATTGACTATCATATTGAATATGACGGCGTATTACCGGACCGCAAAGAACAATGCGAAGATTGCTGAGTAGTATCAGTATCGAATTATTCTCATGTACGCATATAGTAAGAACTAGAAATATGGTACACTAAACGCTACGAATCATTCTGTTCTTCTATATATACGATCAGATAATGCTTCTTTGATTTTTAATTGTGTGAAGCCACTCCACAAGTGCATCAGGCCCCACGACTAATGAGGCCAACGCTAAGAGTAGAGACCCATATATGACCTGTTCACCTTGATCAGAAGTCCAGATCATATCATGGCACGATATATGCACGCATGGCCTACTAGTAGTAGGCCATGATGCACGTTGCGTTAATCGTTACATTATTTTGAAGCCTTGTAATTTTGATTTGTCATCGTTGAAGTTCATATTATAGGAACAACGTTTTGAGGGGCTCACAGAACAACTTTTGAGATAACCTTACATTATATTATTGAAGCGATATTTTCGGATTTGACGATGGTAAACGATATCAGTTAGGCTACTCAAGGACACAGGCATATCCAGGGGAGGGTATTGACAAACGTACTTCCCACCTAAAAGTTCGTCCGCTATAGTTCACAAAGGACTCGTGTCGTCCCATTCATTTATTCGTTATAAGCATTCATCCTGGCTATTGCGTTGCTCATTGGGCTCCCACCATGCAGATATTTTCAGTTCAATCACAAACTGGCATCTAGCCTTCAGATATCGCGACAACATAGCCAATGTCGACAGAGCTAAACGAAAAATTGCAAATGCAATCGTGCTGACAGTTATGTAGCGGATATTCGGCAACAAAATCGTACTACGCAATGTTTAGTATACTTGCAATTATACATGATATGACTGTCAGCGTGAAGTGGAAGCGGGTATAGCTTTAGGTGTAAGAGAGCCCATAATGTTTGTGTGTGCGAACCGGCAATCGCGTGATATTCTCGCCGGCGGTTAATAGAAGAAAGTGTGAAATTGTATGA
Source organism: Botryllus schlosseri (assembly GCF_051294905.1). Taxonomy (NCBI): domain Eukaryota; kingdom Metazoa; phylum Chordata; class Ascidiacea; order Stolidobranchia; family Styelidae; genus Botryllus; species Botryllus schlosseri. Next base: position 7,288,978 of record NC_137247.1, on the reverse strand, counting down.
AATGTCTTGCTTATGTCCGGTTCACTTCTCTGATGTAGTAAGTGTCTTGTTCCGCTCGTTACTACTTCAGAGAGGACCGACCACTTATTTAAGATATTGGTCGCGTTGTATTACATCACTTCCGATGTCAACACATTCTGAAATCTAGCAGCACACCGTCCGGCAGTACCGGTGGTCTTGCCGAACAATGTCTGTATTTTGGATTTCGAGAGCACCAGGGTGAATTCGGAAGCAACGGGTATCCATCACAGTTGAAGTTTCTCGCGCGTACCGGCGCCAACTGAACCGGAAACCAGGCGTTCCAGCGATAGCTGGTACAGACGAAATTATGGATAAGTTTGAGGTTTCTCGGACATTTAATGATCTTGTACAACCGGTTTTGGATTTTAAAATTTGGACAATATATTCACAAAAATGTACGGCGTGTCCACTGTCCAGTGATATCGGAGTGCCAATCGTTAATTGTTATTGTGTTAACTGACAGCGCGTTCGTGCAGGACGAGTGACACGCAAGTCCTCGTTTTCTGGGTCTCGAACTCTGACGAAACCTTCATATCCCAATATCCAGAAAATTTCATCGAGCGGTGTGTCAATATTCGGATCATGGCGATTGCGGGTGATGGCGGGAAGGGTATGAAGACGTCGGTAGATGCTTCGGCTCATCTGGACCAGGAAGAGCTGTCTGCACACCAGAAGTTGCGACGGGCCGCTGCAGATATGAAAGAAAGGCTGGATTATATGTCTGAATGACAAAATCTCGATCTTAACCCAGGAATAATGAATGCGACAGCGATGAAGATACTGAGATCATATCCCTATTGGGATTAGAGAACTGTTGCTTATTTAACGAAACAACGATCAAACGTAAAACTTCCAATGGTCTTGCAGATTCATGTATACACAATACACATGCTATACATCGGTGGTCGGCAACCTTTTTCAGACACAATCCTAATTTAACGGAAAATAAAATCATCATATACATGCGACCTGATTTTGTTTTCCGATCCTGTGAAAAGCATTTGAAACTACATAATAAGAGTTACGTAGGCACAATTATGGAGAAATGTAATTACACAAGAGTATTCCGAAATGATTCATCTTAATAAGTTTCAATTAACATATGAACCGGATTTCACCAATACAATTTGTCGCCGTTTAATTTGCATCGTTAATGCGATAGTCGCGCTTGTATGCTGTCCACCAGTTGTTGAAACCGCGTACCATATACACCGACTCATAATACACATACACACGATCCGCGCATACGCATACCATGAGTGCATGATGTGCATATACCGCTGGACAAGAAAGGTGCAGATATAGGGTTGCATTTAAAACAAACGGTGTTTTAAAACACTATATTCAAAACATGTTTCAAACAGTGTTTTAAACAAAGGCTCTTTTTCAAGTCGTAAAATTATGCCATAATTGTGTAAATATTTTCCAAAAAACGCGTTGTGTGAGCATTCGGACAATTATCACCCGATATAGCCGACGTATATCGATATGGAATGGTTGGAACCCTCAAAATAGTCGGTTCAGCAGCAATAAGTACAAATATTTCGTCAAAGGAGCTATATATACCCTATATTTTTAATTGTCATTTTCAATTCAACTATTACGTCACAATTGAATATTCGTGACGTCATGACTTGCAAAAAACATGTTTTAAACAAGGGCCTTGTTTTAAACATGATTGTTTTAAATTGATTTTTGTTTTAAATGCAACCTACTCGCAGATATAGCCTTGTATGGCTTTTTAAGTCTTGCACCACCCATTCCATGCTATCCCAGTAACGCATGAGCGCCAAGCGGGGTAGTTATGGATACCAGTTTTCTTCATCAGGTCTTTGGTCTGACCCGGCCGGGGGTGACAATCTGACTTACCATTGCCTTGAAAATAGTATGAACCAGTATCGAGAATGCTTTTTCTGCGTCCTACTACAAACATTTTATCTTGCAAAGGTAATGTGTTGTGCGGCCCGCGCCTCGTTGAGGCAACTACTAGGAATATGATTACCGCACCATAACGGTTTGATTCAGACACGACGTAGGAAACTCAGGTAAATGTTTAGATCTAGAGCAGGGGTTCCCAGCCTTTCTGCTGCTCGTACCTCTTGGCCAGGCTGGAGCATTCTTCGTATATCCCCAAAGAAATTGTGAACGAAATTAAATGGCAGTAAGATATATGTTGCCGCTTCACTTCGCACTCGCTAATTGACAGAACAACCGGATTCGTTGTTATCTTATCATAGCGTGCATCAGTAAAGCTTATTTCTGTATTATACTCACAAGCTCGTCAAGACGTGAAGGCTTGTGTTAACCATGTATAATCGGCCTTAGCACATGTACTTACCTGTAATAAATTGATGCTATCATAGTACATTTGAAAAAAGTCAAACCCTCATATTCTTTCGGAAGGCTACGCGCCTGACTGGCAGAAGCAAAAATACTCATTATTACGAGACAATGAAGCTCTTTCCTATATAACAGTGGTTCCCAACCTTTTTGTCTTCATTCCCCACTTCAGATTTATTCCGAGCCTTCATTCCCCACCAGGACCGTAACAGCACTTCGTCAGCCCCGCCAAAAAAACGTTGGGCTTGGGCCCCCACAGGGTGATAAACCCAACATTTGGGGGACGAAGCCACCCAGAACCCCCTCAGCCCCGCTGAGCCTGTACGCTTTTCCCCCGCTAGTTATCAGCTATATTGAGTGTAGTGTTTAGTGCGTCGCCTTATCTCGACTAAACGCGCGATGCGCGAAAAATTTATATTATTCGTGCTTGAATCGGTCAATATGATCGGGAATTGCATATATTTTGTTATCAATTTTTTAACCCCTCTCGGCTTAGGTAATCAGATTCATCGGTAGAGCTGAGTGGGGTGTGCTGGAAAAGGTAGGGCCTCTAAATAAGAATTAAACATCTTCGGGCGGACCGTTGGTATATTGACTTCCATACATAGTGCAATTTCGTGACCGCCTATATCTGCTATATCAAAAGATATGGAAATCGCCAAAACTAAATGGCACACACGATTTCAAATTGGTAATTTTTCCCTGCATTGGCATTTGACATTTGCCCTGTGGGGCTCAGATCGCCAGGACAGGAACATTCGGCACCAGCCATTTAGCCGCCTATGGACAATTAAACAGATATTGTATACATCGAAGTTTTCTGTCACCACGAGGCCATTCCTTCTCGGCCAAGGTCTTCTCGATGCTGATCGTTCTGGCACACGTCTCGGAATTGTATGTGACATGGCCTATAACTTCATATGCCTTGGTGCGTCGTGGCGCAGTAATGGCCGACTCCGAAGTCTCAATTTCTATAAATTCTACGTATTTTCGTGGGGGAAGGGTACCCCATACTCGGATATTGGGCAATATTAAATCGCCTAAGTAGCGCGAAAAATATTTGAAAAAGTCGCATAAATTTCCAAAAAAATACTTAATTTCTGTTAATTCACGAAATAATTTTGGGCCTTTTCGAGCTTGCCCCCCTTGGGGGGTTTGGGATGCGGCAGTTACGGTCCTGTTCCCCACTACCCAGCACTTTTGTCATCACAGAGCAACTATTTGCTGATTTGACTACACAAGACACACGACCACACCAGTACGCAAGACAATCGCCTATAACTGCAACATAAAACGTATTGTAAACATACCAGTAACGTCAAAATTTCGCGAAAGCGTTATTTCACGTCAAACTAGTCGTGCTGAATGCGTTTGTGACGCCATCATTGGTCATCCTGAGTTAAAATACGGTTTTGTGAACAACACGCAATATAATTTTCGATACATACATTCCAGAGCAGTTAACTGGCAACGGTAATTGCGCATGTGTCTCCGTGAATATGTACACTGTCCTGTATATAATTTTGAAGAAATGCGTCTATTCCCCACCAGAAACCGTTGAATTCCCCACCAGTGGGGAATTCCCACCGTTTGGGAACCACTGCTATATAACAACAATGACTTGCAGATAATTGTATTTTGTTTCAATGCAAAGACCGCACTCTTAGCGTAGTGACATACGGGACATACTCACGGGACACACTCTTTTGAGTACGTAATGACATAGTATCATTTACAATTCCAAAATAAAATTGTACTGTCAAATCTGTTTGAAAACTGGCTCTATGGATCAAAGATCTTCGTACCCCTTGATGTTCAATCTCGTACTCCATGGGTTACAAGTACCGAGGTTGGAAACCCCTGATCCAGAGCAAAAATCACCCGTCTTATTTCCGGTAATATATTGCATATGGCGAGTTATGACGACCCCAAAAGAAGCTAAAGCGACCCTACTTAGGCTCGCGACCCAGTGGTTGCCGACCACTGCTATAAGTTATGCAACATGATGGTACGAAGATATTTCCAGGAAACGCAATACAGCTTGTGGAATCGACAAGAATGGCGAAAGGTCAATTCAACTATATCCTAATTCATACAATCTGGTAGCATCACAAGTGATACTTGGTAACAAGCTGTGGTGGTCAAAGTAGTCAGCGTTGTTACTCAAGTAGAATTAGAACTTCAAGAAGAAGACATGTCAAAAGTGCTTCAAAGGGATGTAGAAAATGAAAGGTCGTCTGAAAAGCATTGTTTCAAAAAGTAGATTTAAACGCTGGGTCTCATATAACAGGTAATCTGCGATAATTACCTTCAAAATAGCATGATGTATTAACGAAAATATCCCAAAATGACTAATTAACCACAATAGGCACAGTATTCCAAAATATATTCAGTTACCGTGATACAGAGGGTCGCGCGGTTCATATGACTATTTCACTCGTATAACTGATGCAGGCTTATCCCAAAACTACTTTCTACTTTTTTCCAAAATAAAAAAGTACTAAAAGTAAGTAGTTTTGCCGGAAAATGTTTAAGTAGAAGTGGATGTGGTCTACAAATAGAATCACCTGAGTATGTAGTGCAAATATAGGTAGAACATACCTAAATAGAAACGTACTAACCCCCAGGGTGACCACTAACCAGTGAGTCGGTTGAAGTGGTTCACAGCTGTGTTTACTTAATTTACCTGTTGCGTCATACCAATCAAATCGTGCAGTAACCGTCGTAAACAAACAGGTTTCGCTAAATGCGAATTTCCAGCCGCGCCGGGTTGGTCCTTCATTTGGCAATCGCTCGCATGCAGATTGCTGGAATATTCCAGTTCAGTAATCTGCCATTCCTTACCGCAACTGAAAAGCATAACGCCGTATTGGTACCACTCACAGCCTTCACTTTTCGAAAATGGAGCACGTTTACGATAGGTTCACGTCCTATACCAGCATGTCAACATTTGAAGCCGATCCGGGCGTAAAATAAAGATGACGATGACGACAAGTTATCGTATAGGCTCCGAGCCGATATTGTCAGTAAAACATAGTATGAAAATGTGACCTATTTTATCGAGAAAATCGAAGTAATGAACCAGTTACTAATACTTCCAATCCACCTGGCTTACTTGTAGTTCACCAAACATAGCTTTGAACATTTTCTCTTAGAACTGAACTGCCGTGGTCCAACATTCCAGAAGGAACTTTTGCATGAGTGATAGCGTCATTGGACAGGCTAATAAATGATTCATGGACATATGAGCATGTGACACAATAGCATGGAATACTTGGGCATGTGGGATAAAGTTATGGTTATGGTTTGGCTACATTTAGGGTTACGTCCGGATTCGGGTTGGGATTTGGATCCGGACTATAGGGGTAGGATCGGATTCAGATTAGAGAATTGAAGAAACATGATCGTAATCGGTTCACCCCACACTCTAATATGTTCCGGCGTTAGCTGATACCAATTTTTACACGGTGACATAAATTGGCCCGCTTGGCGACTGGGCGTTATATCGGTTGGGATATATTTATCGTAATCTGGGTGTTTGTTGGTTCTGCGTGATATCAATAATTATCCGTCACGCTTGCTCAGTACAGGGATGCATGTGCGCTAGGGGTATGACTATGAAGCACCAACGTAATGGTAGGCTACGACATGCAGTGTGAAGTTGTACGAAGTATAGTTGTGAGGAATGTCCAAGAAGTTACTATTCTGTTTATATTTAGATAGACCAAACTATAGTATCAGCAAAACGATACTTGTATTGAGTTAATGTGAGCATGGTTTTTGTTTCTTTGTTTGTTGTTATTTGAGGTATTCATGATGTTTGTCGACTACTATATGGTCATTTACACCAGGCCAATTTTCTTTGATTTTATTCCGTAGCTGCCGAGTTGTAGCACCGACCCACTTTTCGGCTTTTATAAGACATACCGCTTACACGGATGAGAGGGCGAGGGGGATATAAGCATGGTGGTAATGATATTATGAAATAGAGACCATTGTGACAACAATTAATAGCATACGGGGCGGATTTGTCTGCGATATCAGATTATGACCACGTCGAAAACATAAATGAAAATGGAATCAATAAAATAAAATATTAGTACTGAACTGATGACGTGTCGCTTATCAGTCCGTTCATCTCAGGGCAGTGCGTCGAGTCAGTTCAGGACTAGAGTCATCCCACCACTGTTTATAAGACTATCTTCATGCGTACACTCACGATGTAAGTTATAAATACATTGCGTTCAATTACTTTTATTACCATTTTATTAACGCTCGTCGGTCGTTGTATAGAGGGAGTGCTAGAAAATTTAACGCAAGTCCAACGGGTTGAACATGTTATGAAACACGGGTACAGAACTACAGATGACGTGATGCAAATGCTGAGAAATGATGTAATAATAAATATTTTGAGCCTGGTATGTAGTGAGCAAGACCGGCTGCTTTAGATATGTCAGATGAAAGATAGCCCTACATAACCCGCATCGCATTCTGTACCTGAAGCACCTTGCAATATTCACCATTCCGGTAAAGTAAAATCCCTGTTCTGCGGCTCTCCGTATTTCTGTATCAAATGGGCGGCCTAATTTTGCAAATGACGCGAGACGGTGTCCTTCTGCAGCGTTATTGGGAATGAAAACGTATGTGCTTGGTCCCTGCTCGGCATCTACAAATTTGATCCGGATATGGAATATGGATTGGTTGTGATGAAAGATACAACAAATGACTCAAATACTCATTACTAGGGCAAGTTTGTGCAACTTTTGCAACTTTTTTTACAGCTTCCGACAGCTTCTTAAATACTCAGAAGTTATGCAGTATGGTGTTTTAAGCTGTTTGGAGTAATCTTATTTAGCAAGTTTTTGCAGCTTTTCTTCATTTTTTTCATGCAAATTTTTGCAACTTTTTTGATTTTTCATTAAACTTTTCGCGAGTTTTTACGAATTTTCATGCATCTTTTTGCAAGTTTTTTTCGATGCAACCAACTTTTTACTGGTAATATTTGGCACTAGATGTAAATAGGTCGCTTAATAATTTTACTGTCGTTTCAATTTGAGGTCCTTTATGATTTGACGTACATTCAGGCTGGATTATATTTTCACTGGGTCAATTCTTTCAGGCTATTGATTTTGTTGAAGACTCCAACACTGGGTTATGCGACAGTGCCTTGGATACGGATCGATTTGAGCATCTCATACCCTAATAATTTCAAGGAACTTGTCCATAAATGCAAATTTTTAGTGCAACCTTTGTGAAAAATAAATGCAACTGTTTACTGCGACTTTTGTGAAAAATAAATGCAACTTTCCACGGATTTGAATGCAACAAAAACTTGCTCTAACGGAGGAAAATCATTTCCACTCACATTCTCGCGATATGGCAAACGAGGTTGATAAGACCTAGACACGTTCATTTAACATTTGAATCAGGACTACTTCTATTCGGTTTGTTCTTTATATTTCGACAACATCACATAACAATGCAATTTAACACAATAAATCTGCAGCACCTACCAGAGGTGGTGGAGTATACAATCGGGGCAGCATCGCTCTCAATTTCCCCAGTTTGACTGGACGTGGGCGTCATTGGAGGGAATCTAGACGCAATAATGATCACGTAATACCGCAGATAGTAATCGGATAGATCGGTTGAGTTACTTCTCATTTCTATTGACCTTAATTCACGCTGTACTAATGCTAGCTTCAGCGCAACCACTGCCCGTGGATTATGATATCAAAATTTATGTGGGTGTAACCTACCCAGGAAATAACGTTGCTAACTCTTGCCAAGCATCGAGGTCGTATTCCCAAGTGACCAATCTGCCTCGACAGTAGAAGCAGCCCTTACAATGGTGATTCCCTGTAATGGAGGTTTGGTGCATGAGGTTATATGACACGAGATCGATTCAGAATATATCTTTAAAAATACACCCATGCATCCAGGTTCGGTTGCATATAGTTATAGGCTTACAATTAGGGTACATATCCGAACTTCGTGTAATATACCAATTTTTACAATACTCTTTCTTACATTGATAAAATATTCCAGCTCCGAATATACTATCATTTTTATGATATTCCACTTTCCGGATTTTGTTGCTTAGTATGTGCCTTGGTATCGGTGACCGTTCTTGGGTCTGCGTCTATAATCACAAGGAGAATGTCGTTGTGGTTACTGATGCTCCGCTGGTAAAAGGCAATAACTCACCAATGTGTGGACCGCTATGTTTCTTCCCGGAATATCCGAACAACCAGAGTTCGCGAATCTGGTACAAAGGAAGCAGTATGGTTAATTGGTTATATTTAATTGCTAATCTATGTGTGATGCTTAAGTCTTTATCGATATAACCGGAATTAAGTCGTATGAGCGTTTTGTGCGTACCAAATATGGATCTTATATATAACTTATTTCCGACACCGTCTAAAATGCAGGGATTCTCAAAGTGATTTATCGGCGTACCTTTTCGAATTATGTGCATGTATGGCGGATCATGGGTGATGGTCGATGGGTGATGGATGAGCTTGGATTATGAATAAAATAGTGTTTACGGTGACCAATTCTTTAAATATTTATTATAGTGGTACCCACTATATACCCACTTATAGTGGTGTGTGGGAATAATGACCCGTCTGCAATCTTTGGTTTCCAGATCAATACTACGAACCATATATTTTTCTCTTTTCCACTCTCACCTGCAATATGGAATCGTAGTATGGGGAAGTGCATGCAAAACATTTCTGTGCAGAATTCGAACCCTGCAAAACCGTGCGATACGGCTGATCTCATCTGTACCTTTACGTACCAATTTATCGCCTTACTACCGTAAGCATCGAATTTTGCGAGTTGATGAGCTATATCGCTTCGAAGTATCAAAAGTTGTTCACAAATATTTTTCCAATAGTCTGCCTCCTGTGTTTGATGACTTTTTCATACCTGCTAAAATGTCCATTCCCATTACACGAGATCCTCGTCAAACGGGAATATCTACTTACCCCCACCCAATAGCAACCTAACTAAGAGATCTATCGACTACTCGGGACCTATCATTTGGAATGCATTACCGCCACATATCCGTGAATTGCCTTATGATAGATTCAAAAAAGCCCTACTTGATCACCTCTTATCGTTACACTAACACTGTTGCCCTACCTCGCCCAGACATTGCTTCATTGATCATTTGCTACCATCGTTTAATTTTTCTTCTATTTTATTTTTTTAACTACTGTAACTTTTTTTACAGCCAGACTGTTTAGAGTCAAGTGTACCTGTTTGATGCTGGTGTGATCAGACTAGATGACCCTCGCGGTCTTATCGATCATTCCTATCTAATGCCGAATGCTGTGCATGCATATTTTCTGTACCACCACCACTGCCGTGTGTTACGTATTTTGGTTTGATGAAAAATAAAGACTCTCTCTCTCTCTCTCTCTCCACCGTAAATACTATTTTATTCAAATCTAAACTCAAATCAAATCAAAATCAAATCGACGGCAATAACTCCGCTTCCACTGGTTGGAATTGAACCAAATTTGGTGAACATCGTTTCTATAGACAACCTAACTGTGTCATGGGGTGAAAAAAATTTCAAATTTTTTTGTTATTTATTTTTATGTAATAAATAGAAACTTTATTCTCCTGTAGCAATGCGGCTACTGGTTGGAATTGCACCAAATTTGGTATGTAGGCCTAAATTAGGTAACCTAAAGATTTTATCAATTAGCCAGTACGATTTGAGAGAAAAAGTCATTTCTGAAGACCCCTAGTAAATATTGATTGCATAAGTCACACAGCCTATGCATACGGGCAACTGAATTAACAATGTTTCCATACTACTGACATATATGATTGAATAGTCATAAGAGAGGAGTGAATCTATATTTCTGGAATTCAGGTTGTATTGATACAATAACCGCAAATCTGGTGAAATCGATGCATTTAACATTAAAAACTCAGTTTGTGCCATGACATTCCTCCAATTCACATTCCGCGGCAAGCTCAAAGCCGGAGTATCTATTTCGTAGGTTGTTGCATCCAGATACGCAAAGCCCCGTTATCGCGGTCTTATAGTTGATAGGTTATAGGAGAGTTGGGTGACTCACAAATAGTTACCTGCAATGAGGATAATTCCGTATATGCCTCTCCCCCACATCATCGGTAGACCGCCAGCATCCCAGCTCTCCGCGGCAACAGTGGCATTTCACCCTGTCTCCACGTCCCAGGTAGAAAAAACCTTCTTTTGCTAATGTTGTTGGTTGTGTCGATGACTCCCAGCCCTTGAATGTCCGTCTGAACAGGAGTGTAACATGAGGACAGTCCGTTTTACCAAGTAAGATTCACATGCTAAATCCCAGCAACGTTCTTCAAGTTCAATCAACATTGTTAAAACCATACAGTTTCAGAGCTGACGTCAGAAGAAATGTGTGATAAGCTTTTCAAAACTGGATTTTGCCAGATTAGATAGCATTCAGTTCAATTCAGTGTATTATTATTATTATTATTTTTATCAGATCGATACACCACAAGATTGCGATACAATGACAATAGTGCACCCTAAATGGCATGGGAGTTCTGGCAAATCGTACGGATTGTTTATTTTGATATCGTAGGATATGTTCGGCGAAGCGGTGATACTGAAAAACGGGGGAAATTCCTGCTATTTCTGTTATATGTAGACGTGAAGGCAAGTTGAACTTCCGGCTGGCGGTTCAAAGCACATCGTAGAAAGTCATCTTGCCAAGCTTCTTTTACAAAATGACATTTCTAGAATTCTAACTAGTAAGACAGACGTAATGTACACGCTAATAAACACCAACTATATATACACCAGGACAGTGGTTCTTAACCACCGGTCCGTATAGGAGGTTACTTGCCGGTCCGCCAAATATATATTAACGGAGACTTCGTTAAATTCCGACAGTGCAATTAAGCGACACTTGTCAGTGCAACTGAGGCTATGGTAAACAGCACAGTATATCATTTCTTTGAACGGTTACCGAACAATCACAGTCAAGTTTGTGATTTATAACAGCAGATTTCGCTGACTTCGCGGGCTTCGCCTTGCAAAAACTTCAATAGAACCATTCATCCACATATAAATATATAGGCCTACTATCAAAAAGGCAGCATTAAATGAAGTTTCCATTACTTTAAGTCGCATACATCTGTCTCAATTATATTCGGGGTAAATTTTGATTTTGACGGTTTTCCGGTCCGCGAGGTCAAAAAGGCTTAGAACTACAGCACTAGGATGAGGAGGATAGCAGGATGACGTTCGTCTGCATGTGTCATCGATGTGATTTCAAGGTGGAGATTTGAAGGAAGCGCAAGCTTTTCGGGTCAGCACCACAATTATTCCTCTCCGCGTAATGCCGTTGTTCTGAGCGTCATCACCGGAAGCCGCGAACACCAATTTTATTGTTCTTTCTAATTGGTCAGACCCGGTCGAGGAATGAACGCACTATACCACCTCTCTATCTGATCGAGTGCCAAGCTCGTGCAAAGATTGCAAATTCCTCAATGCCTAATATGGAAATCATTAGGAAAATCAATATATTGGTTTATATATTAATCATGAAAGTTTCTCCGAGCGATCTTCATAACGATATACTCGTTACCATTTATTGATTAATATTATTAGGGCTATTTTTCTCACCTAAAAAACGGAAGATTTTGACCTTAAAAAACTTAATTTTGACCACATTTTAACCTCATCTAATGAAGAAAATGAGGTGTTTTCCCACATAATGTTAAAATTGTACCACTTGTCTTCATTTCTGGTTGGAACTGTCCGTCCTTACGAAGTAGTTTGGCCTGAAAAAAACTTTTTTGCCTCAAAAACTGACCAATGTTTAACGAAATCTGGCCCTATGAAGAATTCCAGTACACTCTTAGAAATATTCGTAGATTTACCCAAATCATACCGGTAAATTTGTCCCGTCAGTTATATTAACGGTAAATGCCCGTTAAATTAATATACGGGCACGTCAAAAGTAACTTTACTTGTTTTTAGAGGGTAAAAAATTACAGATTAAATTCGTGGAAGCAATTTACGGGATAACCAGTATTTCAGATTTACTTTTGGATTTGTAAAAGCAATTTACTGGATAATAAGTATTTCGGATTTACTCTTGCATTCGTAAAAGCGATTTACTGGATAATCATTACTTGCAACATTGCCATTGCACTCACAATTCGATAATTTTACACGCTTGCGGTCTTATGGACATATATATATGTGATTTTCGTAATTACATCATGTTTCAATCATGAAGCAAATTACGACATCGATGGCCGTGCTGATTGCTAATCGGTGAATGGTATCCGAACATTTGGGCATTGCAGACACCATCGTTTATATCGGTTTATAAATAGTATCCTTTGAGACATCAAGGTCTAGCAATAGTAGCATGGCAAGCGAATTTGGTATGTTATGTAGTTTTACTGCAGGTATGATCTTTTGCGCAATTGTCTGCTGGACCAGTTCTGCCACCATTGTAGACTCCTTAACGCATGTATGATGCAAGCTATAAATCGAAACACTGGAGCTGGCGTATAGCCGCCATGCTCCTTTGCCATTGCGACGAGAGTAGTATACGTCCTTCACCTTTTTCCTGCGAATGGCCATATGAATTGTTTGATCGACTAGTAGAAGCGAAACTACTTGAGTTTTTCGTTGATAATCCCCGGATCAAGGATAATCCGACAATTATCAACGAAAAACCCGAATAACTCCGCTTCTACAAGTCGGAATTGACTCAAATTTGATTTGCATCGTCTTTGAAGACCGCTCGACAATTTCATGGGGTTGACAGAAAAATTTGAGAATTTATTTTTTTTAATTTTTTTTAACCCTACTCCCGCGGTCGGCCTCCAGGCCAAATTTTAATGCATCAACCAAAAAGTTCATAAAACGCGAACAGCGGGACTTGAACCGACGCCCAATATATCGCCATGATCAGGAATTAGCAGCCTAACCAACTGAGCTACTGGGAAGGCTCAGGCGAGAGAGGTGACGATGATATTGAAACCAGTCTACGCGATTTCTCAGAAGTGAAAGAGAAATTTGTTTTTCGTTTTCACGTGACGTGATACATATTCCTTCCCATGGTGAATGACCACGTGGTTGTCTTACATATCAATTTCGGCATTGAAACAAGACATTACTGAGCTTGAAATCTTTACGCAGCCGTACGCACCGCGACTGGGAAGTTATCGTTATAAGCGTTACTCACGGCCGCCGCTGATTACGTCATCGCGATTGAGGCAACACGCGTTGTAATTCGTGTTTATTTGGCTTTGCCTGGTCCAGTTATATAAGTTCGATTCCATGTTACTGATCTTATAGATACTATTGATCGTACATTACCAACAAAATGTTCAATTTGCAACTGCACAAGGCCATCGGACGTATATATAATGCCTTGTTAGACACTTCTCATAGGCGCGCGATTTCTCTTGTTGCTTCATTTCATATCAATTTGAAACGTGTTCTACACATCGAATGTCCGATACAGGTTCGTCAGTATATGGGCATATGATCACCATCTATTCATTGAAGTCTACAGTAACTTCATATAACATATAAAACGGATGATTCAACTGTCTGTATGATGTTGTTATTACAGGCGCGAGTACCGTACACTCGCGCCAACTTACACACCCATGTCTGCAGTGTTTAGCACTGGCGTTGTGTAACTTATATAAGACCAACCTTCGTGATATTGATCTTGTTGAAGTGTTATGGACTGCATCTAACTATGTGTGTGACATTCAACTGTATAAGACAATCGTGAGTGAATGTATATGGCCTTATGCGGCAATGCTCATACGTGCGCGGCATTTTTCACGTAACAGAATATTGCTTTATTTCACACCAATTTGAAGCGTGTTCTGTCCAACTAATTCCCGATATTATGGTTGCAATGAACTCTTGCGATCAACAACTACTCTAAAACGACAACTGTGTCTGCTTACGACGTGTAGAACGGAAGATATAAGGAATTATAAGATTAGCGTTCATTCAGGCGAACTGAGCTACACATTGTATTTTGCGGGAAACGTTTTTCTGTATTCAATCTGCATTTTGAACAGGTTATGCCATAAGGCAATGGGTTATATATAGCTGGTCGTATGCGTATCGACAATCGCTATTTATAGACGATCATTGTAACCGTTTATGACCCCTACAACGCAAGATGTTGTTAATTGATTGAAGCGTGTTTGTGAAAAACTGTGCATGGATCCTATAGGATCCACCCGCGGCGAAAGGGTTAATAAATTAAAATTTTCAATTCAAGATTGCACGGCCTTGACTGGTTGGAATTGAGTCAAATTTGGTGCGCATCGTTTTCTTGGACAACCTGACGATCTAGTCATTAGGCGAGTGAGATTTGGAAAAAAAAGTTTTTTTTGAACAACCCTACTGAGCACGTGCGGCTGAATGTTCCGACTTCCGAGATAGATATTATATCGACGCGATGTTTTCGTATTGAATAATAACAAGATGCGTTGCTGTAAGATATTGAGGGTTTCGAAGCCACAGGCTAACTCTAGCTTTAGAATATTGCAGGTGTTGATAGCAGATATTGTAGGTATAGCAGTATCCGAGCTCAAATCTGGCAAGTTATTCTCAGTCCTGTTTCTGAAGACGTATGCATTTTCGTTACAGTTTAATGGTGAACAGAAGCTATGGCTTATAAGAATGTATTACATTTTCTGACATTGAACTATACGAAAATGGAAGCGTTATGGCATTATGAATCATGACGTCGAATGCTTATGTGATAGAAAGGTATCACTTCGCCTCTCGCTTCTAGCACGATGCCGTGCGAAATACATTGGACGTGCGATGCAAAGGAATATTGCCAGAAAAGTTTGCAATCACGCTGGAAAAGATGATTCAGGTACGAAGTCCTAGGCCAGGGCCGGCCAACCCGTGGCCCGCGGGCCACATGTGGCCCGCGAGATGGTTTTGAGTGGCCCGCGAGGTAATTTCCGAAATTTCTAATATCATCAAACATGGATCGCACAGATTGTGAACTTGCAAGGCCAACCAAAAATTTTATTAGTCTGGTCGCGACACTTGAGATGTGATGAATAAAATATCAGTTTCGACTCATTAATAGATCCATCGACCATTCACATATTGGTAGCCTATATCTTCGTACACTACAATACAGCAGAATAATTTGCGATAGATTTATCAAAGGTAAAAATTTTCTACAAGCTTAGTGCAATATGTTGTCCCTCGATTTCTTGTTTTTAAAATTGTTGCCCTTTTGTGAAAATTGAAGAACACCCAATGTATCAGATTGAGTCTAACTATATTCGCGATTACGAGACAAAGTGTCGTTCAACATATGCGACCTCGCGTTTGCGCTCGCAGTAAGACCGTCGACTATGAAACCTAGGCACGAAATGATTAACGCATGTTGATCGCAGCTTTCGATAT
Source organism: Botryllus schlosseri (assembly GCF_051294905.1). NCBI lineage: Eukaryota > Metazoa > Chordata > Ascidiacea > Stolidobranchia > Styelidae > Botryllus > Botryllus schlosseri. The sequence goes on along the minus strand of NC_137247.1, from coordinate 7,273,167 downwards.
CGATATGTCCATGCGCCGAATAGCCCAGCCCTCGCAAACTTATCCCAACGATATACAGCAGGCCCGCAACATAGTTAAGTGACAATATTATTGACCTATGAACTTTAAAAAAATTTCGCGCTTCGCGCGGATGGTGGCCCGCGCAAAAGTTCGTCAATCGAATGTGGCCCTTTGGCTGAAAAGGTTGGCCAGCCCTGTCCTAGGCCATGGGTATCTGTATCAAACTCAACTTGCGTCGCTGGTCAGATTCAAACTTTCAAACCGCTCACGGGCCGGATCAGTCAAATCATTCCAAAATGTTGCGGTACATCAAAACGCCCGACCTTACTTTTCGCTTGAATAGTTTATTATCAATCCTGTATGCATTTTGGTATATTATATAACATTCACGATCATATCATATGGATATATCCTAGCAGCACCTTTACTCGCAAACAACGGAATTTTGGCAAAAATTCAAAGATTGATCGTTTGAATTCAACCGCTAAAACACCGACTCTAACGACGGAATAAGCTGACATATTTGTATGCTCCCTTTGTTTTATTCGTAATCTGCCGTTAACTCATCGTATGCGCTTTGAGGAACACAAGTGATTTAATTGTAAACGCAGACGTTAGAATTTGACTCATTAATAATTGTCATTCGGGTTTCTCTGTCTGTCTGGGGCCTTTGAGTAGAAGTGATACAGCAGTGCGACCAAATATATTTGAATTGTATTTTTTAACTATTATATTCTCCATGCGACCTGCATATAACAGTTTTTTTTCACTTCACGAATAACTACTTTTTGGCTCATTTCTTCATAAAAATATGAACTCAGTGTGCACTTTTTGGAGTTTTGGGAATTGGATGTCAGTATCACCAACTTGTTCCTGATGATGACTAGAGTAAAACCATAACACCACTGTCGGATAATTATATCACGTTCTATGATCTTGACATTTGTGGCCTTGCGGGAAGTATTTCCTATTTTTTTTTAGGGGTAACCTGGAGGAACCGCAGTAAACCTCCACCCCGTTACGCTTGCGGCAGCCGCATGGCACTACACCATGTTGCTGTTGCCACAAGCGCCTTTATAGGTCACTCTTGGGTCCAAAGTACCCGAGAGCTCCCTTAAGGTTCTTCGTGGTTGCCATTTTTTCCCTTCAATAGTTGCTTCCATTTCAGGTTCAAACGGCTGTCACAAGCAGGCTTTGGCTGGGGGCGTCTGCGGAGGCTTGTCCTGCCGCCACCATACTTGTGACTGGGATACTGGCCAGGCAAGCTGACACAGATCCCGGGTCGGAGCATGAAGGCCTGACGGCCATACTTCTCCTAGGTGTGAGAGTGATTGGAAGTACCGGTTGTACCACGAGGGTTTCGCACCGCCCAGCGTCCAGTATACTCTGTATTTCTTACAATAATATCTCAACATTTGTTAGAAAATGTGCTGGGTAATACAGGGGTTTTTCAATCTACTCAAAATAGTATTTACGGTGACCGATTCTTTGTTCATTTATTATAGTTGTGCTCACCGTAAATACTATTTTATTCAAATCAAAATTTTTCGACGGCAATAACACCGCTTCCACTGGTTGGAATTGAACCAAATTTGGTGAGCGTCGTCTCTACAGACAGCCTAACACTTTCGTGGGGTGAACAGAAAATTTTCATATTTTTTATTAATAATTTTTATATAATAAATAGAAACTTTCTTCTCCTGTAGCAAAGCGGTTACTGGCTGAAATTGAACCAAATTTTGTATGTATGCTTAAATTAGGTAACCTAACAATTTTATCAAGTAGCTAGTACGATTTGAGGAAAAAATTCATTTTTGATAAATGCTTAAATGTCCGTAACTAATTATGATAATAATTTATATGTACCTTTTATTCGCTTCATTTCGCATATCAGGCCCATCTTCGTAGGTTTCATCCGGACGAGATGCCATGATCAGATCACGCAAGACACGAACAAGCGCTAACCTAACGAAAGCTATCTGGGGGTAATAAACGGAAATTCCCAATCCGTTACAGTTAAATATAACCGTAACTACAAATTGCACTGTCTATACTTTATAATGTCTACAATACCTACCCTACATCATTTGTTTACGCTCATCAAATTAAAAGTTATTGTATCATACAATGCTGCATGAAACGAGATGCTGATATCTGGAAAGGCTATCTTTCTGAATACTATTAACTATTGTTCCGTCAGTGTATGGGGCATTGAGGGTAAAACACACATTATAATGACAAGGGCCAATTCTCCCAAACGTACATCTCTATTCAATGAGGGTATGCTCGTCACTTGAAATCACATCTCCGGCTGTATTTGTTAGAACAGCCGCAATGCGCCTTCAGTACTAATTATAATCGTCGGTAATCGGCCTGACAAGTATTTCGCGACAACTGTAGCCAATGAAAACTTGGCAACTGAACCGGCTTGCAAAAATCCCTTATGCAATTTACTGTGGAATAATCATTAGCACGTCTCCACGACCCTTCATCACGTCACCATCGTTTGGATATTATTGCAACAATATAACCACTCACTCATTAGTCTATATATCTTCAAGCGGGCGCTTCTATTATATACGACCACGACCACGTAGCGCTATTGCCTGGATGTCGATTAACACAGGCTTTATTCAATACTGACGATCCCGACGCATCACATTTCAACGTAGCCTCCCTTTTCCTAATATTTTACGTCCGAGACATCTCTCACACTCACTCAGTGCTGCGTAACTATCTAGTATCTATATGACTTTCCATTTATCAGCATAATGCCACGAAGTCCGCACAGTGTGCGTCACCGATCACGTAACCTCAAACATCCCCCGGTAGACTCCACGGCAGGTAATTTGGCCTAGAATATACCTAACAGAGAAACTAGACAAACAGCGGCTCATACCTCACCACCATTTATTCGAGATACATAACGTACACTGCATGCTACAGTACAGTGTATACTGTAATGTACAAAATACACAGACGCAAATAGGATGCGTAAAAGCAGAACTCGACATAGTGATGACGCAATCCAATGCCCATTGAAACAAAAAGCGGAAGTATGGCCTCGGCTAAGTAGGTGTTTTTGCTGTTTTGGCTCAGGGCCAGACGAATGTGGACGTCGATAGATATGAGCAATGAGCATCTTTTCATGGCTGTCTATTTCTGAGTATTCTGGGATTTGCTTATAATATAATCTGACCATTGCGGGTGTTGGTGAATGGTCGTAATGAAGACGCTACGTATTGTCAGATCTATCATACGTGGCGTTTTATTATTGTAATTGCCCGTCTGGGCTTGGTCACTGGACTCACAGCATCACAAAAATTATCAGAGGTCACAGGCGCAAATGCTTTTTTGAAATATCCATTCAATAAGATTACAGGCCAGGTTGAACTAGTATCATAAGAAATACTTCGTGCTATTCTGAAGGTCGTTTCCTGCTATCTCTCATTTTTAAATGTACCTCCTTGACTAAACAACAGGAAACATACTATTGATATGGTATTTCTTTTAAGAATCCGATCAGCAAAATATCACACAAGGAGCGATCGACTAGTTGAGTATTGTTGTATTTAGGCGGTACAGTGCGTCGAGCGGAGCATTTCGTATACAACTATACATACATGAATAACGAAATATAAGCTCCCGTTCCCCAGGCATCAGTATTGACTATATGCTGATTAGTGATTACATTGCATAGGTAAAATAATTATTCAAAGTATCATCCAAAATGCAGAGTTTTTCTCTCTCGCTGCAGAACACCTGCTACACCCACCCATGCAACTTTAATTAGCGGCTTGTTTTTTCATGTCACTAATTGGCGCATCCACTGTCGTAAGACGGTCCGCATACAACACGCATCCGTTCACAATGTTTTCAGCTTGTAAAGTTTTTTTCTCGTCTAGAATCCTGTGTTGCCCATCATCCAATACCATTCGCAGCTGTACATCAGCACCTGTCTTCTCCTTGATGGTGTTGACGACGGCCTTTACAGTAGAACAGTCGGAAAGGGTGAGACGAACGGTGGAGCGATCTGATACCACCCGGACTGTCAATGAGATTCTGCTTTCTCTGATGCGTGTCCCTTGCGGTACGTTCGATTGCCCGTCTGAAAAATAGTAACAAAGTCAGCTCAGTCTCAATCGCAAACGTTGGGCATGTCAACACTATCATATCACGAATCGAGCCCAGGTCATATAATATGTCTCTATCCACCAACTCTATTCTGTATTTATCGCCTTGTCCAACGGCATCATTGCCCCTGCATTGTTTCAAGTGAGCGTGTCTTCGGTACAGCGTTCAATTGATTTCTGACAACCATATAAGAATTTACTTCCGGTTGAACTTGCTGAAAAGTAGCGTTTCCAAAATTGTAGGAATAAAAGCACTAACAATAGTTTCTAACTTCGCTGAAGTTTTGTGAAATGAATGAAGCTTCATGTGATATATTTTTGAAGTTGCTGTCAATGGTTAAAAGTTCCGATTAAAATGGTACGTTTTGATAGTACAGCACAGCAAAAATATGTTATACCGGCGATATCGGTATTGACTAAATGTTCTGATATGGGTCGGTCTTTAGTCACGTATCACTCATTGATATCACTATCGCGACCCATCAGCTGACGACTTCCGTTCCTATTTTTAATCAAGTTAATCGACCCATACACATCATAAAATGTCGGTGGCATTCAAATTCAAATCTATGGGCAAAATGCACATTTGTATGGCGCTAAGGATGAATTCATCGACATACCGACATCGTAAACTGTGTGCAGGCACGATGTATTGTCCCGAAAAGGTATATAATGAATCGGGCGAACATTATCTTATATGATAATCTAAGTTAGTGCGTGCGTGTTCCTTATTTCTCCAAGGGTTTTCCAAATATTAAATTTCATGTCTGGGTTTCTATTGTGCAAGTGGCATTGGTAGCATAACTTTATCCTTGTTCCCGATCTCATCATGTCATGGACGGGGGCATGGATAATATAATCAATGGACTTGATATAAATGTATGATATCTATCGATGAAAGTTTTGGCCGAATCCGGATCGGAGCCGGATTCGTGCTTTTTCTGATGCTACCATGGAGTAGAAGTGTGCATGGTTTATCCAGATCTGGGGTTTAAGTTGAAAGGACGTCTACAATTTTATCAAAGATCATTCCAATACGCGTGGGTAACGCAACAATGTGTTTACTCTTGCTACATATATCGCATATACTCACCATAAACAGGTGTACAAGTAGCAGACACTTTTAATTTCACCGAGAATAAACTAAAGTTAATTTCACCGAGAATAAACTAAAGTTTATCGCGCACGACTTTGATATCCGTGCAAGACATGGCTGTTCGACTTCTAATGCAGTAATTGACGGCAACAAATCAACAAATCATACGATACTATCAGCTTACCTGTAGTTTCATCTCCGTAATAGACTTTGTTCCCATCCCCACTGTCGGTAAACTTCGCTCCTTCCGCATTGAATACTTCCGCAACAATCTTGTCAGGATCACCTATTTTGCAAGCAAGCAAAGTGGTGGCAGTATATACGACTACGCCTATCGCCTAATTACGATTACAAATCATGTTTCATATCGTCGTGACAAAGAGGCTCTTGGAGGTACAGAACTTCAGTTTGCAATAAATAAAGAACTGCTGACGATAACCCCTGGCAAGTATCAACCGACAATATGCCAATATATTTCCATATGAATATATTCTATATTTATATCGACAAAGTATTAACTATTTTACGTACACTTTGTTCGAAAAGGGATGACAGGAAATGTCGCTATCAAGGATAGTAGAAAGTATATGTTAGTAATGTACAGGAGAAACATATTTAGAATACATGTAGTAGGCTACCCAGATGAGAGAAATCCCGCAACCGTCGTTGTGTGAGTTGTTCCAAAGATCACTAACTTAATAACCCGTAGGCTAGTAGTCTAGATAGTTGCACTCGCTTTATTACTGTGGTGTTCGTCACCCTTACACTAGAAACATGCCTTTTCTTGCTGATCCCATCAATAACGATCTATAGCGCAGACCGGATTAGTTTTGACTGTCTGTAAGATGTGGCCCCCGAAATGATGAAAAGTCTCGGTAAACTCCGGTACAAAATCAGGGATCCTAAAGACGGACTCAAATCCCGAGATATCCAAACCATTGAAAGAACACCTGTGGAATGTACCGCTATTCCGCTACTCGCCGCCTTTAAGCAAATGGGTGTCATTGCCACATCTATTGTGCCACAGAATGGTTTCTGTGTTTCATTCGCATTGTCAGCCACTGCAGCGACTAGTTGCGATAATTCTATAAGGTAATGTTTGTTTGCTGTAGCGGTTAGGCGTTATGCTCCGGTAAATTCCTTTATTATCGAAATATGATTGGACTTACCGCCATTGTAGTGCTTCTCGCAACGATTTTCTGTTCTGCTGTAAGAACCAAAGTTCATTACACCGAAGACTCCACCTGCGCGAAATGAGCATGGCATAGCGTTAGAATCCGAACGAAACATCAAAAATATAGAAACGTACCTCGTGGTTGTGACATCGCACCGGCAATCCAACAGTTATTGGTTCTAGAAAAGTAGCAAAGTTGTGGCCAATTCAGTGAAGAAATCTTTTTATGCGTAGGTTGGAAAAGCGTAGGCCTGTACCCGGGAATTTCCCGAGTTGAAATACTAGTGTCTTGCTAATGTCGCTACGGTTGCGCAATGGTTTATTAATAGAAAAGCCGCGAGACAAGAGGTAGCATGACTTAACATACGCCCGTCGCCCACACCCACACCCACAGCGCCAGCCCCAAAATTAACTCCTCTTCGTAATGCAGGCAACGTTCCTATATATTTATCGGACCAATGCTGCTACTGCAATGGAATGATGCGTCTGTGCATAATATTTCTTTGCGTAGTGATGTGCGGAATTGATTTCGAGTATGCTGTTAGTGCTTCGTGCGTATGTCGTTAGATTTGCTTGGTCAGATGAGACGCGCTGCATCATTTATGCTTCCGATTGATGTGTAAGTTCTCTGTTCAGAGTTCAGTTTTGATATCGTACAGTTCATTTCAGCTACAGTTGTATTTTCGCCAATTCAGAACATCGCAAGATGGCGAAACGATGAATAGATAGAGAAGCAGAAACGCTTTTGTAGAGTCTTTCGATCAAACGCATAGAACTAAAATATTTGATATACAATGTTCTTTCCAATTCTCTACTAGTTGCTGACGATTACCCCTGACGAGTGTCAGCCGAAAATATTCGGATTCGTTTCAATATGAATATACTATTCAATAACATATTTCCGAAGAAAAATGACTTGCCAAGACGACAGTATTTTCTGTGGCATCGGGGGCCGTTGCCGAGAGAGACCTTTGTCACCACAGGTTCGACATGGTGGTACAAGGAAGTAGATAAGACTGTTGGTTGCACGTTTCTTTCGTGTAGTTGATGAAAAGTTCTTCGCGACTTGCGTGACACAGGCGATGGCTATAATACGCAGGGAATGTACGGGCAAGGCGCCATTGATGATATCACACATACCAAGCATGCAGATTGTAGGCACTCTCGGAAATGCTATGTGAACGGTTCATACGTTTTTACTATACTACCTAATACTAACTAAAGAATTGGTGTCAAAGTATTACAATGCATGCATGCATGGACTGGACAGTTCCGCTTATGAGTCATGTAATAGGAATGAAGTGTCAGCTCCGACCCTTCCGGATTGCTGATAAATTTATATCGTGTCAAACTACACGAACGTTGTAATTATTTAATTGATTGCCATGGATATAAGTACAACAAACCAAGATAAGCATAAGTCATGTCGATATTAAAAGCGACTTTTTTAATTCATCCTCGTCTCAGTTTACTGGCGATCATCAGATCCATGATATAGCTTGCAGACATGGGGTAATCGCGCTTAGTAATCATAATTGATTTCGACGATTACAGCATTTTGAAGCTATCGTATTGGCAATCGATTACATTTGAGAAAATCCGAACGAATCGTAATCGTAATCGATTATTTCACATATCTGATCGATTTCTTTGTAAAGGAACGATTACTTTTTACTGCTACAGCGTCTATGACACAAACTGAACATCCGTGAACAACTGAACAGCGATCAAGTAATAGTGCAATATTTCATCAGGTTATTGCGGCAGCAGAAACATCGGGTTTTCAACTCCACTGCTCATTAGTACATCACAATTATTAGCTTCGCTCGGCGATGCAATTGGGGCACTGACCCCCGTAGAGTCATATTTGCAAATATATAGACGCAAAATGGCAGCTTATTCAGTTGACGAATTATTTCTTTTCACATTAGCACGCTGCAAACGCAGGTAGCGTAACAAGCTAAGACATATATATCCACAATTGAAGGTAAGCAACTAGGCATGGAATTGAAATACAAAATAGCTACATCAGTAAGCGCATGCTATAGTATTGTATTTTCGGGATCAGTGCGACTATACCGTTCGATGAGACTGGTGAGACTGAACTTGGCTGTGCCTCCCTTCTTTCGCGCTTTAGTTAAACACTAGATATGCTATTTACGTGATTTTGGGTGTTAAAATCCTCAAAATACCAATATTTATTGGTAATATAATTATTGAAAGTTTTCACAAGTTTATTCTGCCCATTCTTACTACTCGGGTGATTAGGGTTGCAGTTAAAACAAACGGTGTTTTAAACAGTGCCTTTCAAATGCCTTTCTAAAAAAAATTTTGATTTCGAACAAACGTTGTATAATTATGCCATAATTGTTTAAATACTTTCGAAAAACATGCAGTATGAGCATGAGCATACGGACGATTTGCACCCAGTATAGTCGTCGTATACGATATGGAGTGGCGTTATATTGTCTTCTAATATATGTTGAATGCTTAAGTACTAAGTAGCAAAATGAATGTAATCGTGAGTAATCGTGATTACTTTTCCTTTATAATCGTTATCATAAAAGCGTCATTCAGAAGCAATCCTAATCGCAATCGATTACATTGATGAAGTAATCACCTCTGATACCTTGAGACTGAACTTAGGAATTCCTGCCATATTTCGAGCAGGGGTACGACTCTGGCCGAAGAGTTGGGCCAAAATCCAAATAAGGTTGAAAACCCCTGAAAGATCTGATCTAGGATGATGCTACATAGACCGTGAAACGATAAAGAAAAACACAAACCAGCATCCTGCAACAAATGTCTAACAACCGATATAGACTATATGCCAACATCGGTGAACTCATCCGCAAAACAGGTGCTCTTGATAAGAGGTAAACGATGCGGTCTATAAATGAATGCAAGGAAACGGACCAACGGAAAGCATCAACGTCACCACCGTCTCGTGGATCACGAAAATAGTTGTAATTTCGTATACTACCGAGAGTATACGCAACAACAGATTGAGTTCATGGGTCACATTGACGGGATACCCGACATATACTTCGTGGACGAGCCTAATTTTGTATTGCGATCATGTTGCCTGTATATATTCAGAAAGCCATCTACTTCACAGGAATTTCCGACTAGTGGATTGTGATGTCACCAGTTATCACTGACACACAATAGACCGGTAAAGTCCGCCCATGCTCATTGTTAAATTACCCCCCTCCCCATTTTCTTCTCCTGCCGAAGGTTTCATCCTGGCTATGCCAACGCTGGCAAGGTCTGATCTCGGCGTTGTTGGGCGGATGTTGTTAAGAGTCATCGGCTCATCGCCCAATAGCATGTATGTACATTTTGAAAAAATCATGCGAAGAGAAGGGGAAAAGGAGGCTTCTTTGACCACTCGGAATGTTACAGCATTCCTCATCTCACGTCATCCAGAAGTATGACCCACGCCGAAGCGGTAGTCGAGTGCTAAAAGCACGGGTATCTTCTGGGGAAGGTTGACGGCTTTTCCCGCCAGAAGGCTGTGCTCCACATCAGCTGTTACGCTATGACTCGGAATGGAGTATAAAGCAGCTGCAAGCTTGACAAATCAGGGTTAGCGTAAAAAGTGCGTAAACCCACCTTAAGTGTGGTACACGCATATGGAACTTACTTTACCCCTGGGATGTAAGCTATCATCGTGTCAATTGGCGTATTTAGCTAGGGATGGCGTGAACGTGAGGTTCACGTTCGCGTTCTGTGTGTGAACCTCGGATATTTAGAGGTTCGCGTTCACAGCAGAACCTTGGTAGGTTCTGCACTGTGAACCTTTTGGTAAATTGTAATTTTCACTCCATTATAAGATCTTTGGCTCAAATTTATTGCATTTCAACTGCGGGCCACTCCATGCACGGTGCTGGCAGCATAGAAAATCAACACTAAACGAGCATCTACCAATAACCTCGACAACCTTAAAAGTTTTACTTGCTTTGCTGCAAAAATTTTCTCGGAACATCCAGCTTTCCGTTTGTGAATATTTGGTGACTCTCTGCTGTGAGCTTGACCCGCAATCGATATACGTAGTCAGCGAATGATGCTTATTCAACCAATCAATGACATTGATATCGTCTTCTGATGTAAAAAATCGAACGGTCCTACTGGGTCAATCTTGACTTCATATCTTTACTGTATCATTAAAATTCGTGCGATTAAGGTGCTTGCTACTGCTGCATAACTTGTTGTTTGTGGTGTACACTCTGCTCAATATCAATGAATCAATACTCAGACTCCGAACACATTGTCCGGTCTGGCTAGGACCGTTAAGGCGTAAGCTTATATTCCTTGGTAAGCACTCGTCGAAATTGTTGGCAAAGCGACGGAATGTACTGATTTTATGCAATTATTATATCCTTTGATTACCGCAATTGATACATTTAGCGACGTTTAAAACGCCGATATGTATTTCATCATTGTGGCATTATGTGGGCCGAATCTTCGCTAGGTATCGTGTACATTAATATAGGGCATAGGCTATCACTTCATTGAAAGAAAGGGTTGGAATTAGCAATATGACGTCACGTGACGTCACGAGGTTCACGTTCGTGTTCACACAGAACCTTTCTAAAAGGTTCGCGTTCACACGAACCTGAACCTTTCAGAGGTTCACACCATCCCTTTACCTCATTTGTCGCACGGAGAGTGAATGTGGCAGCGAAACATGTATGCGAGAAATAACTATTTGTCAGATATCAAACCTAAGTATATATGGTACGTTGGGAAGTCGTTGGCATACTCGATTTTAGTTAACGGTGCGAGATGATCATTATGAATCGAATAGGCGGACAACGTTGGCGTGAATTAGCCAACTACGTTCATAAGAATAAAGCCATATGGGATGTTGGGGATTCTATTTAGGTTATCACGTTCTACTATACAAATGACCTCATCAGAATGTGTGTATTTGGTGGGTTCATTTACATAGGGTTACCATATTTTGGAATCGGGAAAGGAGGACACTTTTAAAAAAAATTTAAACTTAGAATACCGGAGGAAAATCTTTAGAAAATGGTAAAGTTTTTCCACTTCGTGGTCGGTTGATTCAAAAAAGATTAATCAGTGAAATTAAAATCAAATGAGACTCAGAGGGATTCATTCTGCCCAATGACTCCTGTAGACTGATTGCAACTGCTTCACGCGCGATTAAATGATATGGTATTTCCTTGTACTTTGAACAGACCTCAAACTGCTGTTTAGATCTGGAAAGGGGGCTTCTAAGAACACGTTCGTATATTTTACCGCGGTTATAAAGAATCATTATTATCGTTGAACACGTCATCATCGCGGGAATATATGCGTCCGTTAAAGGCAACTTTAACACGTCACATTAAGGTAATGTACCCGAAAGAGAACGGGCATATTGTGCGAAAATTCACGAGAATGATCGGGACACGCTATATATAATTAGCTCGTATCTTCTGTTGTTATGCAATTCGGAATAATCGTAGACATTTTTGCTTCCGTTCATTGAACAATTTAAGAAGCATCTTCAATACTCGAACGGCAATCGAATGTGTTAAATTAGTATCGATTTACTGCTATAAATGCACCATAAACTATGGGATTGTGACATTAAATTGTCTGCTTAAGCTGTGGAAATAAAACGAATTATCATTACATCCGTCTGCGGAGAGTCTGAATATTACTAGATACAGAGCTTAAATACATTACTCATTCGCAGATATCACGGTCGTCGGTAAAATTCGCAACCCCCTGATGGCGCCACGAGATGTTCCTAACCACAAAAAATAACTCTAGGCGTGACATGCCAATCATTCACGTATCAGTGAGAATAGCCGGGATCGATAGGTCCGCTTGCATTGGTCATTCGATAGCCTGAAGAAATATTACTTGCTGCTCGTGATTGCAACGACGACTGAAAAATGAGGATGACGAATTGACGATACTGACGCGACCGATGGACGGAATTAGGACAAAGCTTTGCAGAAATCGAACTGAGTAGATCAACAGGTGCAACCGTCACAGTTCCTGGAGGATGGGGCTTTGAGCTTCAAATTTTCTGGTGCACGATGAGGATTAGTTACATAGCTTTGGCACGACGTATCTGCAAATGCGTGCACCTGCACCCGTGTCATCCAGTGGATCACTGATAGATATCACACGCTCGTTTTAATTACGACCATGAGTCAAAAGCTGAATGACATGTCGATCACTACACTGTCTCTTTATAAAGTATCACGTTACGATAGATGGACAATAGTTTTAATGTTGTCTTGGTCGGACAGGGGTGTCTCAATATGTACAGTAGGGCTGTTCAAAAATAACTTTTTTTTCCTGATTCCAGCCATTCACTGATTAAATTGTCAGGTTGCCACAACAAAGGCTGCACACCAAATTTGGTTCAATTCGAACATGTCTAAGCGCCCGCAGAGCCAATTAAAATTTTTAATTTACTACGTAAAATTAAAAAAAAAAAAAATTCAAATTTTTCTCTCAACCCCATGAAAATGTTGAGATGTCTTCAAAGACCATGCAAATGAAATTTGAGTCAATTCCAACCAGTAGATACGGAGTTATTTGAGTTTTTCGTTGATATTTCTCGGATTATCCACCAATCAAGGATAATTGGAGAATTATCAACGAAAAACTCCAATAACTCCACTTCTACTGGTCCGAATTGAGTCAAATTTTATTTGCATCGTCTCTGAAGACAGCTCAACAATTTCATGGGGTTGACAGAAAAATTTGAAAAATTTTTTTTTTCAATTTTCCTGTATAAATTAAAAATTTTAATTGGATCCGCGGAGCCCTATACTTGTTAGAATTGAACCAAATTTGGTGTGCAGCGTTTTTTAAGGTAACCTGACGATTTAATCACTGAATGGCTGGAATCCGGAAAAAAAGTTATTTTTGAACAGCCCTAATGTACAGTGTATACGCGGATCGGTAACAGGAAACTTCTATCTACTAGATTCATCAACTAGGATTCGAACAGTGTTGATAATTAGGTGAGCTATAAGCGATTTTAGGAGAGTATTTCGACGATTTGTTTGAAAATCCATAACGGTGCTGGTCTGATAATCGCGCTTCAGGCATGCTATATTCGTTGCTGTCGTTTCCAATTTTGCCTATTGTCGCTACGTATAACATTGTTCGAAGTTTGTATTTGATTTCACACGGCATCTTTCAAAAGAAGTGGTTTCTAATCGATATCTCTGATCGGTCCATGCTGATATATTGCTGGAAGACCTTCTGATATTGTAGCTGTAAAGAGATTCAGCAATTGTTTCCAGAGAGCTATATTACACGTCTTCACACTTCACGGCACCCAGCTTAGCAGAGATTAGTGGATTTGATATTTCTATGTCCTAATCCAATCCAAATCCGAAGTCTCAAGTCCTAATCCTAGACCTAATCCAGAACTTTAATATATTCAAATACTAATCCGATTCAAACTTGGGGTTTCCATTAATTAGCTATAGCCTACATTTTATGCCAATATAATTCTGTGAAAAGAAGTATGAATATAACGCTCAATGAGTGTAAAAGTACATGAAGTAATACCTTTGCAAACTGTGTAAAATCGTTATATAGAATTGAATATACTAATCGATTGTATATTGAAGTTCTGCACCTCCAGGAAGCTCTTCAAAATAGTTATAGGACAACAAACTTTGTCACCATTCACCAATCGGTAAATCCGATGCTAATCCCAGTCCATTAAAAATAAAATCTCAAATCCGGATCCAGTCCTAATCCGGCAAAATTACCCAAATCCGGTTTTTTCAAATTCTAATCCTAATCCATGCTCAATGCTCATCTCTGCTTCTTAAATAAGAAGGGAGCTTGCATACATGCGTCCACCAAGTGTCCATTTTACCTAGTCGGAACCAGACACTTAGTGGCAACATCAACACTACCACAATATAAATAAACAGTTATAACAAATACATTCGAATGGGTGGGCTGCCACATGTGGGGTAGCCTACCACGAATACATGTTGCGTTTGACGTAAGCTCGCAATACGTCTTAGGTGTAGAAATAATTAGCCTTCTATCCTTTATTTGAAGTCAGAATACTTCCTGTCGCGACAGCTATGTTGGGCCGTGGCCGAACATAAATTATTTCCTACAATGAAATTATTTTCAAGTTCTTTATTGATATGTGGAAAACAATACATGACGATACTTATTTCTTCATGTCAAATGCAGAATTACTGTGATGCATTCATAACCTATATCGATACAAAGCATGCCGAGCCTTCCCTATAGACTTGAGAATAGGGTTCCAATTAAAACAAAAAACAATTAAAAACAAACATGTTTTATAGAAGGCCCTTGTTTAAAACATGATTTTTTATTAAAGCCATGACGTCGCGAATATTCAATTGTGACGTCATAATGGATAGACATTGACAATTGAAAATATAGGGTAAATATAGCTCCTTTCACAAAATCTCTGTAATATTGCTGTTGAACCGGCTATTTTTAGGGGTCCAACCATCCCATATCGATATACGTCAACGTTATCGGGTGGTAATTGTCCGTAGGCTCATACATGTTTTTTAGAAAGTATTTACACTAATATGGCATAATTTTACTAACATAACGCTATTTTTTAAAAGGCTCCTGTTCAAAACATTGTTTAAAACGTGCTTTAAACAAAATGTTTTAAAACACCGTTTGTTTTAAATGCAACCCTACTTAGGGATATTTAGTTCTATATATGGTACGAGATATATAGCTCTATTAGATATTATATCCATGTATTGTAGGCCTACAGATCACACCAGATGATATATTAACTCTCACACTCACCACTCTTACACATTTGTGCTGTGCTTGACCGACCAAGGATTACACGGGTTATACTGGTCGAACAATACATTTACAATATCTCTTTATGTACTGAAAATCATATACCGGTAAACATGTACAGTACATTTACTCAGAGGTGGTCAAAGTAGTCACCGTCGCTACTCAAGTAGAAGTAGAAGTAACGCTGGAATTTCTACTCAAGTAGAAGTAGGAGTGGCGGTTCACAAGTAAGTAAGTAAGTAGATATTCTACGCTTATTTTTAACTACAAAACTGAAAACTTCCAAGTAGAGGTAGAAGTAGTCTAAAATCATAACTACTTAAAAAGTAGTTTGAGTAGGCAGAATCTACTTCAAGTACTTCAAAAAGTAGAAGTACTTCGTTACTGACCACCTCTGCATTTACTATAATGAGATATGGTACACCATCCTGTCCCTTATAAGTGGCAGTAATTTCGAAGTTATGAAGAACGAGGGAAGGCCTGCGCAGTGGCCTCCTCGTCCTCGACAGACGAGGAAGATAGAACTCTCGAACGCCGTCTCGGAGAGCGAAAATGCGGCGACATCGGGACATCGGGCGACTTGAGTACCTCGGCAACAAAGTCACGTTGTTCATTGTGATTGCTGTAAGTTTGAAAATCATGCGTCAAGACTATAAATGTCGGCACATGCATAAAATCCGTCTTGAACATAGCGCCTAAACTAAATCGGAAACAACGGAGCCTCAAGGGACTCACTATTCCTGTCCATCCATAACATGTGGAAACGAATCATATAAACAATCAGCAAATAACTGTTGCATCATTTATTTAAAAGATTCGAGACCATTTGGACATTATTGACTTTAACTAAATAATTGACTTTCTACTCTAACCACATCTAGTTTTAATGACGAGCGATCACGCGAAAAGTTGAAGGTATGCCTTTCGTACCCGAAATTCAGGGTGAGCGTATTTCGCAATCTCGAGGACGCATTGGAGCGTGACGCATTGACTGTCCTCTCAAAAATACGAATTATGTTCAGGTTCGTAGCTTGTGCAAATACAAATATGCAATAGCGTCTCTCACCTTCGTTCACTGGAGGTAACGTTGACAAAATGTTGGCGTTCACGCTATTCTCGGATTGAACCACCTGTTCCTGGAAGGTACGCAGTCACGACTCACGAGTCGGCCAACGACAAGAGAAGCGCATTCCCACTGCCTACCTTTTCATGTACCCCTTTCCCCGTAGCTCTAATAGCGCGGAGTTCTTCGCGGAGAAAATTCACGTGAGGAATGTTTCCCGTTTGCTCGCCGACAATCATTGGACAATCCGGGAAGTGCACATCGTCTTTGCACCAATCACATGCGGTGTCGTCTACTCGAAGTGACTTACCGCATCTGAATGTAGATAAGAAGTAGTACTATGCAGTATACAAATTGCTTATCTTCACAAACTTGAAGCATTCCAACATTCTTCCCTGGTAACTGATTCCTGTTTCAGCCAGGAGCCCAACTTGCATTTTCTTGAGGTCGGCTCGCGCGAGAGGAGATGCCGCATAAGTCGATAATCGGTAATACTCATGGCGCTCATTTCCTGGCGGAACGTACTGCCTCTTTTCGCTGGAGTCACTTGCAGATTCCTCTTGGACTTCACCACCTCGAAAGCATATAATCGGTATGGTTATAAGAAAGTATGTGTTACGGATTACCGTATGCTCGTGTAACAATGCATTTCTCACCACTAAGTGACTGGACAGTGGTGGTGAATGCGTCGTCGTCGTCTCGACTTTGCCTTCTGATTTCCATAACGCAATAGCACAATGGCGGGCGTTGTAAATCGTTACCTTACTGAGGGTTTCGCCCCCAGTCTACAATATCACAAAAGTTACCGGGCTACAAATTTCAAGCTGACAATAATAATTGTATATGCACAAATTACCCTGCGACCAGCTCGATTTCAAAGCGATACTCTTCCAAATGCTATTATTTCCCTTCGTACGTTCGACCTCTACTAAACATCGCTACGACCTACGTTTACCATTCGAGTGGGTGTGTCTATTTGGCAGCGTTCGCGTACCGGCACATATATCACAGTTCAATCCAGTTCAACAACCTGAAACTGCTTGTTCTACTGAGAGAACAATTTGATCCAAGTATCATAAATCGTGATTCGAACCCGCTCGTGCGTATCTTACTGTCGCAGGCGAGCTCTGTTCAACAGCCTCTATCAATCTGCTTGTTTACAGATAGAGCATTCTGATGTAAATACCACAAATCACGATTGTAGTGCGCCCGTTCGTAACTTATTGATGTTAGTGATATAATTGACCATACAAATAAAACAAGGGTGGTTTGCTTTAAAATATTGGGTTAATGAAAATATGGCAATTTAACATGAGCAGAATAAATGGCAGCCAATAACAGTAGTTTACCATGCAACAATTACATGTTAGCTGATGTCTGATACAACGTGCAATTTCGCCAGTTTTGATATGAACCGCCGAGATGGTCGTATACAGAGAAAAACGTATCATAACTAGGGAAAGAAAATTGAATCTAATTTTGACAAAAGCTGTATTTATAATTTTTGTTGAATTTTCAAGGTATGAGGTACACGAAAGGCTCCGTTGTATAACATGGTTCTTGCAGAGCTGTCAAATTTGTTACTTTGCCATTTACCGGTTTGACGAAACCGCCCAAAGTATAAAATTTTTCCCGGTACACAGCAAGAAAATTACGCAATGCGCGAATAATTTCCTTCTAAAATTCCAAACAGCATAGCGATAACCCCCTCCCCCTAAAACTAGTAGAATAACGCACCCCAAATCCCTAGGTCTGCAAACCTGACCCAAGGCATTACAGAACCCACTATTGGCGACTTCAACAAAATCAATAGCCTGAAAAAGGGGACCCAATAAAAATGTAACTTTCGGCGGTCTCGCCTGGGCGTTCATAAATGGGAAACTATTCTAAATTTAAACAACCGAATTAATAAAGCGATCTATTTATGTATTTTTGGGCACCGTCGTGCTTGGGAGGGGTAGTTGAACCTATCTCCATTGTGTCATAGATAGTAATGAGATGCAGCTGACCTATCATGCAGCTCTTTATTATGCAAATCGAAGAGAGTAGAGCCACACTAAAAATAGATAATAGGAATTTTTTAAATCACTCCTTTACATTTTTACGCAATATTTTATAAAAGTTGCAGTTAAAATTGGCCATGAAAAGTTGAGAAAAGTTGCAAAGAGTTGCACTATAAAATCTCTCCAAACAGCACAAACCACCATAGTACGTAGATTCTGAGTATCTACGAAGCTGTCGGAAGCTGTGAAAAAAAGTTCCAAAAGTTGCAAAAACTTGCCCTCATCATAACCTATCTAAGACCATACACGCTGTAGTAGCTGCAGTAGCTGTACGCTTTAATAGCTTCGGCGTAAGGTGTAACTTGTCGACGTTTGATAGAGACGCGCAAACTCCGCATTGCACGACATTTGTCCACTCTCATTACTGCGCAGAGGTGATAGCTGACATGTCTAACTTCGCCACAGGCCGTCGAGTGTTCTATCTACCTGGGGAACTCCCTGTTTTTGGCGTCTACGTTGAATGTGAATAGCGACCGCGATCCCTGCAATACGTGGAAGTACTGATACGTTTTCTACAAAGATCACCATATATCGAGAGATCCGGAAGAGAGGGCACTTTTTACAAATCATAAAACTTCTAAAATCAGACGAGAGAACGTGCAATGTAAAAGTTTTACTGTCATTACCGCCGCGTTGACTTAAAAAATATAATTTTTTCTGCCCGCAGCCCCGCTCCAACGCAAATTCTTTGTCATCCTCGTCGAAATCCAGATTTCGGGTCACTTAGGGCGTATTTTTAGTTGTGCCGGTACAGTCACCTCGTTTTCAAAGCTATAAAGGAGGACCAATTGTAAACGTATTGATTTCGTGACGCTGATATTGCTAGAAATACGCTTAGCTGTAGCAGATGGTTGACCCGGGGCCTACGATATTCGAATATCGTAGGCCCCGGTTGACCAGTATACCAGTAATTATGACATTATCAATCACATGGACATCAGCATGCAACAATATAGTCTGGTAATATATCGGGTTTTAACCACGAAAGTGACTACAATCGAATTCAATGACTGAAATATATTTGCGAGAGCATTCTATCTACAAACTGTTCACAATATCCATCCAATATTACTCCAATATGGAATTTCAGTTGGTTGCGACAGAGAATGTTTCTTTTTCGAGTAATTATTCATTTTATCAGCTATATAACGGTGTGAGATGTTGCCAATGCCGGTTTATGCGTTTTGATACTCTTACATAGATAAATTAAGTACGTGGGGGGCCGAGTTCCTATTCCTGAAACAATACATTAAACGCAGATTTATCCACCCATACAAGAAATATGTCGTATTTATCGCATACTTCAAGTTTAAAAAAGTTTAAAGTATAGAGACTAAAACAATATTCAATGAATTTATTAACGAAACTTAGATGTTGAAGCGAAAGCGACATGTTTTTTGAACTCTGGCTGCATGTCCGACGTTGGTAAAGAAGTCACGTCAAGATCACTTATATTGGAACGCGCAGCTTTGTCTTGTTGATTTTCATGGTCTAAATGCTTGCAAACTTGGATTCATTCCGTAACGAGTAACGCTTAAACGCACAACCCACAGAAATCAGAGAACTCAAGCAGGGGTGGCCAACCTTGTCGGCCAAAAGGCGGCATGCAATTTACAAATCATTACGCGGGACACCACCTTTTTTAGACGTGCTATAGGAGCGACGCAGATTTGTTTATGATAAATACAAGATTTCGAAAATCGATAACAGCTATATCATGTCAAACCCATGCGCATTCACTACATAGCCGCGCAAGGCGCGAGAATTTTTGAAGGTTAATAAATGTATTTGGTCAAGAATGTTGTTAATAGCATATATTTCGAGTAGCCCCTGTATACCGCCGGTCTTAGTCTGCGAGGATAGTACAATTCGATACCTGGACATACCGATAGGAAGATGTACGATTCGACGAAGATTATGGCTGGCCCCCGGCTACGCCAATGCATCGGTAATAACTGATATTTCAGTCATCAACTTCCCGAGTCCCGCTTTATATAGAAGTCACCGAACTCAGTGCTTTCGTTAACCAGGGGAATCCCTGGGTATGAGTCGTGGTGAAAACTGTGTTTCGTCCATGAAGATCACGCGGGCGGTGATACTGCGCAAGCAAATCGTCCGAACAAACATCACACATTGACGTTTGCGAGAATTTATAGAATCGACATGTCGTTCAAGTAAGAGTCCATAACGCCATAATGGCATGCTTGATGCGTTCATCATCTTCGAACGTTGAATGCTGAAGCGGTCGCCCTAAACATGCTATCACACGAAACGATGAAAAGGCGCAGTTACAAGTCAGCTACCACTATCTCGCATTGTCTAAAGGCCACAACCTATCAGCGTGTAGTTGCAATAGGAGAACCGTTCGACGAAACATGACCGTCACGGCGTCATCACATGCCCTTTTAGGAATTACATATATCCCTAGTCGATTCTGTACGCCTGCGGTAGCTGTTGTAAGCGAAATGTTTCAAAACGGGAATGTTTCGGCTGCTCCGCATATTGTACATGTACTGCACCCTGTATCCAAAGTACTGGTGGGAAAGTAAAACTTCGAAATCATTCTGACTACGGACTTTATTTGAGAATCCATTAATCATTGGACTGCCTTGTTGATAAGTACGATAGGACTTTGTCCCAGCAAGCACATCGTATTTTTACTTGGCCTGCAAATAGTTGGCCTTACCTATATTCACATTACTGCATATGATGAGTCTCAGTTTGTCGCGCAACCTCGTTCAATACCGTCAGGTTATTTGTTATAAATATTATTAATAAATCATGCGTATAGCGAGTCCGCGACAAAATATTGGAGTTTCTTTGGAAAGGTTTCAATGGAGAAAGAGTCGAGGACGAGCAACGCTGTTGCTATATTACTAGGAACCTTAAAGTCAGTATTTTCCGATCGAAAGGCACAATTATTTATTCATCGTTGGAATTGCACAAGCGCAATGACAGCACCTTAGCTGCTGTCACTTAAATGCTGACTGTAACCAAATTCAAATCTATTGCAACGAAAACCAATTTTGTTAGGGCAGCAAAGTCATAACAAACTCACTCAATTAAGACCTGTCGTACATGTACCATACGTCCTCTTTCAAGAGGATTCGTCCTCTTTTTTTACTATTTGGAAAGTTCCCTCGGAGGACGCCCATATGCCCTCTTTTTTTGAGGATTTGTCCTCTTTTCAGATCTCCAAAATATGGTAACCTTAGTTCGGAGGTGGCCAAGGCCAACCTTTTTGCCATTCACGGCCGCATTTCGACAACTCATGTAACCTACGTCCGCATTCCAAGACATGGTCGTAATGAACTATACCTGAACCCCAAATGCCCATTTTAGAGTGTCTATGTCCATTTCTGGTGAACTCTGGACTAATCTATTTGATCATATAGACTTGCTATACGCACCGAAATCGCGAGTGGGCACTGGTCCTGTTATAGTAATGTTCATAGTCTCGCGAAGCGCGAAAAATTTTCCGACTTACTAATGAATTTCATCATTAATATTAGTAGTTTACATGATACTGTCAAAAAATTATCCTTTTCCAGCCCGTGTGATCAGATTCACCGGTAAAATTGATGGATCTGGTTGTTTTCGAAAATTTAGGGCAAGTTATAATTTATGATTCACTATTGGGTGGGCCAATTGTTATTAGTTATTTTGTTGCATGCTGTTATTTCTTGACCTCCCATCAGGATTGTCGGAATAGTGAGGAGTACACGAATCCGATCTGGTATTTCAATATGCGGTGCATCATTTTCCCCTGCTGTTCGAATCCGCGGGCCGCCAATACATACTAATTGAATTACGTGTCCACGGCAGAGTTGGATCAATTACATTATTTCAGTTCAATTACAATTACAATTACAATTACTTTCATGCATGTTTCAATTACATTACAATTACAATTACTCCATGCTAAAAATATCAAATTACAATTACAATTACAATTACTCCTTGCAGGCTTCAATTACATTACAATTACAATTACAATTGCTGCTGTTGAACATGTAATTGAATAATCATAAATTCAACCATGCTCCTTGACAACTGTAGCGTCGTATTTAACAACAATTCAAGTCTAGTTCAGATTGTGTAGTAATACATGCGTTTATGTGCGTACATAGTATGATATGTAAGATGTCATTGTGACGTAATATAAGCGTGTTTTGTATGCTCGGTAATTATGGCTCACGTAATTGGAAATGTAAAATGTTATTTACCTAATTTCCTATGGGTTATGATTAAGGATAGGGTGCAGTATGTCGTTGAAAAAGTATTATAATATATGCACGTGTTGGATTTGCGTATATAGTATATAATTAAAGAAATAATATTATTTTTTATCGAGGGACGTAGGAATTAGGACGAGGAGTAAAAACAAAACCGTGTTTTGTCAGATAAGACGTTATATAATATCCAGTGGTCTGGTTAGTTAGCCAGACGAAGTAACGATGCAGCATCGTGATCTGAAATCGTATTGTAGATTGCCAACCCACGGATAGATGCGCAAGATGTGAGTCACGGATGAATGCACCGACAAACGTACTACAGAGCCGGTTAAAAGCAGCAAACTTTGTAGTCCTAGAGCTGGCGATCCATGCGTCCAAATTTGATGCATATGGTCTTTATCGTAAGCTATTGATGTACTAATTCCGAAAATACAAAATAAAATCTCGTCAAGACAATGTAACTGCTCCAAAATAGCCGTTTAAGACCGACTGTTCTGAAAAGTGAGAGCGCTGCAGCAGCATGACCACAACAATTACCAATTACGCCCAGCGATTGTTCAGAACAATGCCGATTCCCAGACTTTCACGACTATTTTGGGATGGTACCATTGCCTGGAAATATACTTTTATTGCGGAATCAGTGCGACACTAGCTTTCGATTAGGACCATACATATCAAATTTCGACGCTTGGATCGCCAGCTATGGGACTATCAATTCTGCTGCTTTTAGCCGGCTCAGCAGTTCGCTTCTCGGCGTATTCAATCGTGAGTCACGTGTTGCGAATCCATCCGTTGGTTAATAATCTAAAAATTGTATACAATGGCAGCCGAGGCCAGCATAGCGGTAAAAATTTAAAAAAACTTCGCCAGCAAGGGCGCAGTCAAGGGCTTCCGCGAATGGATCCACCAAATTCCTTGTCGACATTTAAAGAGAATGCATTATAAGTCAATTATTTTATGTTGTGCTTGTCATGTCTCAATAGCAATTTAATGTAATTGAAATTGTAATTGAGCAAAATTTTTGTCAAATTACAATTACAATTACACAAAATAAAAATGCTTCAATTACAATTACATTACAATTACATTGAAAAATGTAATTAAGTACATTCAATTACAATTACAAATTACAATTGATCCAACTCTGGTCCACGGCCGCACAAAATTCCTTCTACGGCCGCAGGTTGGCCACCCTGTCCTAATATATTGTCTATATATGTTGTGGAAGTCATAAAGACTATGTTAGGGTGCGTACTGAGTGAAATTCACTGGTTTAAGGTTTCGTAATCGCGAGAGCGAGGGCCCGATTCTGAGGTTAGACGTTGAAACCAGGGGAAGTCCCCGGTAGGCCAGAAGCCAATGCGGCAGGCGCCAAACAGAGCGTTGCTACACTAACATGATGGAAACTCGCAAATACAGAGTGCAGTTACCCTTACTGTCACATAGTTTGTTATCGATGAATCATAATTACCGCCAGCTGATGAAAATTCAAATCATTTAGCTGCAAACGCTGCAAATGCACGATCACAACGTTACTGGCCAAGCATATGGTTGGCATATTATAACAGTTCCAGAATGAATATGACGAAACCATGCCGCCACGTATAGAAAAAAGACCAACTGATTCACATAACAACGCACGTGACGCACACCCACGTCAGATAGCGCAAGACCGTTCGTGAAGCTGGAAGGTTTGTCAGTATTGAAACGGGCAATGACGACATTTTGATCGCTCGCCTGCTAGGATTGCGAGTACTTTCTTCGGCAGTGTTGTTACGAAAATCCCGTAACATCAAGGTCCGAGTCGTGGCCGAATATGCTCGAGACGGTACTGTACAAGTGTACATGTACAGTACATTCTACATACCCATCTTCGATCAGTTTTGTAAACTTTGGGGACGAGAGCAGCGTAAATATTGAGTTTGTGTGTCTGTTAGCCCTATGTCAACTCGTCCAATTTTGCAACTTAACCGTGATATTCGCTATCAGGTGGATCGGAATAGCTAACTGTGTGTGGCCGTGTCGAAATGGGTCGGTTTATGCGCTAGATTTACGTTATCAAAGAAGCCAAGATCATTCCCGGCTCCCAACAAAAAAAGAAAGTTATCACGGATAGGAATCGCAGTCATTTTAATAATTTTAAATATCGGAGGAAAGGATAAAGTGATCCTCTTGAACAATGACGCAGCATTCTATCAGGGAAAATGCAGGATCCTTGATGAATTATTCAGCGACGAATTCATCTACTGTGATAGGTAATGTCGATTATCCTTGTTTAAGATATAATCTTGTTTTGAGAACTGTTTTTCAAAATATTTCCCAATAGCCAGATAATAAAGATGCCGTCCGTCTCGCCATGATGATTCTTTGAATCAACAAACTTCCGTCTGGCCTACCTACGCAATGATTGAGGAACTATAAAATGTTTTCTGAAACGCAATGACATGTCATCACAGTTTCATTGTGATTTTGAAAATGCAGAGATGTCACAATACAGTAACTTGATCCACAATTTAAAGAAGTTGTCATTTTTTCGGCGATCTTAGTTCTGCGTTCAAAATACAATCTGGCTGTCATCTTGATGCAACAAATGAAAGTGAGCGAGATTCTGTACTATAATATAACATATCATTTTGCCAAATTACCACCTTATTTAAAACAGCGTCACGGGGATTATGCGCACGAAGTATTACAATTCAAAATATTGAACGTAATCTGTATCTTTTTTTACATGTGTGTACTGCACAATTGCACTTATTATGTGAATGGTATAATATTGTATAGGATAGTACTTATATATCTGCGCGCATGTCATGCTAGCGATCTCATAACCTAATACTGTCCCAGGGCCAAAAAATTTACGCCAACATAACTATCGTTAATAGTCACCTTGAGAGACTTGAGTTGTAAAATTTGTTTGAAAAAATAATTACCCTGTGTTGAGCTAATTTGAGATAAATGTTCCATTTGCATCAATCGAATGATGGTATATGTATGTAATTATAAATGATTCTCTGAAATGTCTCTCTACTCGGTCCATAATGTGAGCTTTCTCGTTTTCCCTGTTTATATGTATACCTGTGTATGAATTACTCAAAACATATCGGAAACGCTATACCACAGCAACTTTGTGTTTCAAATGTTAGAGATGACGCATCACTTCCATCGAATATTACGCAACAGCAGAATTGTTGGCGATTCAAAGAGTGTAACACCAATGTAAATACGTTACAGACGAGGCACAACCGTCGACTCGATACGGAAGACTCGACTTAATTCGTAGCGACGGAACGGCTTGCCAAAGAGACCGTGACGCCCCAGGTAACATATGAATATCAAGCTAATTGCGACATTCGGCACGACACATCACTAATTTTACCTCGTCGAGACTTAGCACGCGTGTTTGTACAGGGCAGAATTGTGTATACATACCACCCGGGTTCCACTATTCCGAATCGTACAGGCTCGGTACGTTTGCAAAATTCCCGACGGAATCGCCCGTTAAACGGACCGATTTGGCAGCTGCCGGCTTTTACTGGACAGGGTACAAAGACAGAGTGAAATGCTTCAGGTAACTCGTATAAGTTGCAAGCAGCTTGTAGTAAAGACCGAACAGGCCAAACATAATCACAGTCGAATGGGATGGAAAATACCTTTGGTACTTGCTTCAGGTATACCATCCATAAGTAGGTGGGGTTGTTTAAAATTAATTTTGTTTCACCGGATTTCACCGTATAGTTGGAAAACTGTTAGGTTACCCGATAAACGCTGCCCACAAAATTTGGACTCAAAGTCACGATTGACTCTCGCATATACCCCTTCCATTCGATCATTCACATCGCGCACAAGCTATACCTCAAATGTGTTCGAAACATTGGATCACACGCCCACCCAACAGTGAATATTACCGAGACTGATTCATCGCACAAAGAATTCTCATTTTCCGAACTCTCGTATTTCAATTCCGTTTGCGTCAAGCATTTCTCTCGCAACTACCTACCAGGGGATTATTTCGGTGAGCAAATGCTTTTTGACAAAGCTTAGTTGGCAATATGTTGGGCCCATGAAGCTATCAACAGGACAGGTTAGCTTCTATCAATAAGAAGCGGATATAGGTTGTATTCACTCTGCCAGGAGTGCAAACCCGTAATAAACTTTATCCTAAAGAGACTAGGTTCCTTTTGTGATTAAACTAGTTCTTGAACCACTTTATGTCTACGGAAGGAACGTCCGTTTACAATACTTGAACAACGTGCAGTTTGAACAACATAGGCTTCACGTCGTCGCGCTTGCTGTATACGTACGATGACGCCGGACTTCCTCACTACATTCTCTGCCGTAAGCCGACAAATAATGGTTGTGCGAATTACACGCAGCCAAAAATGTATCTGTAGTCCTATATTGGTATATGTCACGAGTTGATAGCAACAGTACTTTTCTATTAGTTGTTTCTTTTGTGATCAGCTGCGGAATAACAGTCGAAAATTGGATGGTCGGGGACGATGGCATGGGTATGCAATGGCACAAATCGACTTGCAGAATGGCAGCAGGCCACGACGCCGTCAACAAGCCTATTCCAGAACCGAATTTCAGAAGCCTATTCAGACAATTCCGATCCAACCCATTCGCTAAAGTAAGATGAGACCAGTGTTGTTTCTAGTCCTTTGCTGAGTTGTCTAGTCTAAGCAATCGAGTTTTGTTTACTTGGCACCGTGGCGTCGTGGCGAGTTCACGACACTTTTTGTATGTGGTTGGACAGCTGAGAATGATGCATTCACGAAAAGCCTGACTAAACGCAGTCTACAGGGTTGGTTCGATTATGTTCACAATAAGAGCAATTCTGTTCACAATAAGAGCAGTCTCATGTTCACAATAAGAGCAGTCATGTTCACAATAAGAGCAGTCTCATGTTCACAATAAGAGCAGTCGTTGTATTCACAATTACAGCAGTCGCAGCACCACCATATCCCCCTGACACGATGTCCGAGTGGCAACATAGTCCGAACACAACCCAGACATGATGTCCGAACACCCCCAGACACGATGTCCTAGTGTCAACGCAGTTCGAACACACTCCTGACATGATGCCCGAACACCCCTAGACACGATGTCCGAATGTCAACGCAGTCCAAACACATCCCAGACACGATGTCCGAACGCCCCCCCCAGACACACCCCAGACATGAGGTCCGAACACCCCCCAGACATCCTCCATACACGGTGTCCGAACTCACCACGCCCCAGACATGATGTCTGAGTGTCATCGCAGTCCGAACACACCCCAGACACGATGTCCGAGTGTACACGCAGTCCGAACACACCCCAGGCACGATGTCCTAACGCCCCTTCCCCAGACACACCCCAGACATGATGACCGATTACCCCCCAGACATCGTCCAGACACGATGTCCGAACTCGCCACGCCCCAGACATGATGTCCGAGTGTCAACGCAGTCCGAAGACACCCCAAACATGATTTTATGAACACACCCTAGACTTGATATTTGAACACCGGCCGGGACATGATGTCCGAACATGATTTCCGATTGGCAACGCAGTGTGGATACACCTCAGTCATGATATCCAAACACCCCCAGACATGATGTCCAGAGTGTCAATGCAGTCCGAAGATACCCCAGACATGATACTACAATAAGATCGGCCATGTTCACAATGAGAGCAGTCTCATGTTCACAATAAGAACAGTCCTATGTTCACAATAAGAGCAGTCATGTTCACAATAAGAACAGTCCTATGTTCACAATAAGAGCAGTCATGTTCACAATAAGAACAGTCTCATGTTCACAATAAGAGCAGTCATGTTCACAATAAGAGCAGTCTCATGTTCACAATAAGAGCAGTCATGTTCACAATAAGAACAGTCTCATGTTCACAATAAGAGCAGTCATGTTCACAATAAGAACAGTCCTATGTTCACAATAAGAGCAGTCATGTTCACAATAAGAACAGTCTCATGTTCACAATAAGAGCAGTCATGTTCACAATAAGAGCAGTCTCATGTTCACAATAACATCAGTCGCAGCACCACCATATCCCCCGGACACGATGTCCGAGTGGCAACATAGTCCGAACACAACCCAGACATGATGTCCGAACACCCCCAGACACGATGTCCGAGTGTCAACGCAGTCCGAACACACTCCTGACACGATGCCCGAACACCCCCAAACACGATGTACGTACGTAAAGTACGTGCGTACAGGTACAGCGACCCAGTCGAGACCGATAGATTGATGACTCGAAGTTGACTCAAAAAAATTAGCTTTGAGTCACGAGTCAATTTACATTTTGAGACAAAGAGTTAAGTTAGGTCGTGTCTGGGGGGGGGGGTTCGGACATCGTGTCTGGGGTGTGATCGGACTGCGTTGACACTCGGACATCATGTCTGGGGCGTGGTGAGTTCGGACATCGTGTATGGACGAGGATGTCTGGGGGGTGTTCGGACATCATGTCTGGGGTGTGTCTGGGGGGGGGGGCGTTCGGACATCGTGTCTGGGATGTGTTCGGACGGCGTTGACACTCGGACATCGTGTCTGGGGGTGTTCGGGCATCATGTCAGGAGTGTGATCGAACTGCGTTGAGACTCGGACATCGTGTCTGGGGGTGTTCGGACATCATATCTGGGTTGTGTTCGGACTATGTTGCCACTCGGACATCGTGTCCGGGGGATATGGTGGTGCTGCGACTGATGTTATTGTGAATAATACAACGACTGCTCTTATTGTGAACATGAGACTGCTCTTATTGTGAACATGACTGCTCTTATTGTGAACATGAGACTGCTCTTATTGTGAACAGAATTGCTCTTATTGTGAACATAATCGAACCAACCCTCCTCAACGCAGTGCCAATGACTTTTAATATTGTATATTTCGTAGACGGTTGCATATATTCATATCAAAGCATGTAATAACAACGGTAGACTTGCAACATGCACTTATGTAAACTTGAATTATACATTCAGATTATCCAAATGCCAACAACACGACCAATGGATATTTCTGAGGAAATGGGGAGAATACGCATTAACGAACTACCAGTAAGATGATCGCGTTGTCATATGTAACGGCTGAAATCCGCCAACCGTGACTAGGTTTATCTGACAGTAGAGTGACTATATCCAGAAAATTACCACAACCTTATCATATTCTAAAATTGTGTAAAAAATATCCATGAAAATTGGATACAGAGTTTAGAATCGAATCCCCCGATGTATGGCTGCGATACCACAGCACCGCTTGCACGACGTGCGCTTTCCAGATAGTTTGTGGTTCAACAATTTACAAGTGCAGTCTTTGTTTAATCTATCAAATACCGCAATCAATCATGGGATGTCTTGATTTACAGAAAATCCAGTTCGCGAACATCATCGATCAAGCACACGAACGTTTGCTAAAGCGCGCCAACATGCGGAATGAATCAGAGAGAAGGTTCGCCACAGCATTGATTCCAAGTTCCCGCAGCCTACTCGATTCTGCGCCGAATGTTACTGTGCAATATTTGATAATTATAAAAGCGCAGATGAAAATTGTGGCACAAATAGAAAATGCCAAAGGCCACTTTATATCAATCATTATTCGTGTTACTGTCCAACGTTCTTCATGGATATGAAATATGCATTTTGTAACTTATTTCCACCACCGTGACGATCAGCAGCTTCCATGGGTGCGAAAGGCCGATATAGAATTATTATAAATTCTGCCAGCTGACAGATGTTTATCAGTATATCATTCAAACAGATGTGGGACATTATTATGTAGTTGATGTAATCATAGTGTCCTATGTGGTAAAGGACGATTTGACAGTAAATGCCGAGCATTAAATTTGGTAAAATGGGTACCAATCGAAATCTATCGTGGTAATGATTGCCAAAATATCAATATCGAATATTGCATTGTAACGGAGTTTAGTATTGTGACGCAACCATCTCGTCTTGGAGCGGGTGAGAAGCAGTGAAAACCGCAAGGGTATTGAGCATTGTTGCACAACCAATTGAGCTTTCACACTCTCACTGTCTCGCGCGCACTTGCTCCTGAGCTGCTTGGACAGCATGGTTGCGTCGCAATACCAAACTCCGTAACAGTGCCACATTTGAGACTAATTTTAGGGGGTTCCATGATAATGAGCCGAATAAAATTTTTATTTTCGCAATCAGTACCACGGTAGCTTTCGATTGATAACCGTTCCACCAAATTTCGTGCTTTGCAAGCCGGTCAAAAGTTACCGTCAAATTGCCTTTAGCTAAATGGAAAGTGTGACGTAGACTTACATCACTGAGCCGTGAGATTTACTTCTGTCCACACCATATAGGACACTATGGTGTAATTCATTTGCATTGGTAATTCCATTTCGCGCATAAAACCAGAGATGGTCACGGGTCAGCAACGAAGCATTTCTAATTTTCCGGATCACTCAAGAATATTTTGAATCCTTCCACTACATACTTAAGTAGATTTTTTACGATTATCACTTCTACTTTACAGTTTTTAGACAAAAGTACTTAATTTTTATATATAAGATTTTGAAAGGTAGAAAGTAGATTTGGGATGAGTTTCCGTTTGTTTATGAGTGAAATTGTCATAACGACTGGGGAACTA
Organism: Botryllus schlosseri; assembly: GCF_051294905.1. NCBI lineage: Eukaryota > Metazoa > Chordata > Ascidiacea > Stolidobranchia > Styelidae > Botryllus > Botryllus schlosseri. The sequence continues at coordinate 7,241,977 of NC_137247.1, read as the reverse complement.
GCTCCGGAATCACCGTAACTGAATACATATCTTCGAAAATTGCACTATTTCCATCTAGTAGCATCAGTCACATTTTACTTAAATCGCGAAGATTCACCTTGCAGATTCAGAAGTAGCCACATTCGGTCGCCCACTAAAGTATGCGCTGTCTCGTCCAAAACTACAAAGCCCATTCCCGTTCTTCATTTACTACTTCCGCTTGAATTATTTTCGACGTACCTCGGAAATTGCTTCTTTTACATGTAGTTGAGTTGAAATTTTTGGCGCTGCATCTACTACTTGAGTACCAATGGCGACTTTATTAACCCCTCAATAAACAGCTCGTTGCCAACTATGTAAATCCTCCTGCCATAGCCTGTTATTGAATATTATTGAAATAGTGAATGAAGAAGCCATGTTGTTTTCATCTTATGTTTTCACGTGTCACCCTTTCCATTATGAGGTTTTGATATCCTTCGCATTCAATACGATATCGTAATATCATTCTGATCGCGATTGGGAATATTTGCTGTGTCCGTATAGTAACATTTGGCGGGTCCGAAATGATGATGAGATGTGTATTTTACTATCGTCGCCTTCTATTTCAGAAGTACCTTCGAGAAGTGGCCGTCCTATCCCGCTCCCTACTTGGTAAGTGAATTAGCGAGACAGGGGTTCTTCTATCTCGGTAACCTGGATAGGACGCAGTGCTTTTCCTGCTCTGGCGTTCTTCGCAACTGGGCGCCCACGGACGACGTATCAGAACAACACAAAAAGCATTACGGTAATTGCAGGTAAGTTTTGATCAGGTCGACCCACGGTATTGGAGGCGATATTTAGATATACACCTTCTATCGGATGTGTACAGTCCGGGACAAATGTAATATCAAAACACATGCAGAATCATGCGAAATGTTGATAATTATCTACAACACTGCAGACATCGGGTGATTACCAGAGGTGGTCAGTAACGAAGTACTTCTACTTTTTCGAAGTACCCAAGTAGTTTTCCTCTACTTCTGGAACTTACTCAAGTAGATCTGATTTCGCTACTTCTACTTCTACTTCGCAATATTATGTGACCTACTTACTTACTTTTCGCTATTTTCAGTTTCTCAAGTAGAAGTAGTTTAATCCCCCAATAATAGGGGTAGCCTGAGAAATTTCGGGGCTGTTTCACGAAGTACCGACATTTAATTTTCATAAAAGTCAAATAAAGCCCGGAACTTTCGTTGCGCTTCGCGCACAGTAGTTATGGAATGACCAACATGTTTTCACGAAAGTATCGGTGAGTATAATTTGGGTAGCGGGTTGCGTGGTTCCGTTCCCACCACATTGTCGTCCATGTGAAATAGTTTATCACAGTATATATGGCCCATCATGTGGGAATCTGATTTTTCGCACTCTAGAATTTACTTATCATATCGCAATCTAGCAGTCCATGGCGTGTCCTAATCTGGAAAAGTGGACTCTGACTTTGTTAGCTTTAGACCTGTTTTAGCATACCACCTTTGAAACTTTCTGAACTAAAGACATGCAATACATTTTCCGCTTTTAGAAGTAGTATTTATATTTCACTCTCGATTCCCAGTATCATACTTTGAATTCTATTTATAGTCAGTTCTTTTGTCTGGAGAACATTCATGTTGAAGGATACAAGCAAGTGTATCGTAATGCCTTTCATTTCCGGAAATAAAACTACACAATATGGCATTTTTTACGATACAGCATACTTTTTACCGGCGTTTACTAACCGCGTAAAGTGTTTACACCGTATTTGATACATATTTTCTGTATTGCTCTTCGACTAAACTACGGCATTTAAAATATGGGGGAGGGTGCCATATCATTACACTTTCTAAAACTGGCTGTTCGAGTAAACAGTGGATTAGTATCGCATTTCCTTATCAATACTACCGTTTTCATCCCATAAGGCAGACGAATGCTTATGCTGTCGAAAATTGGGTATCTCCGGGTATGCATCAATACGAATTAAGCTCTCTGCACCTTTCGCATAGCTCAATTTGCAGCTTTTAACAATCCATGCTTACGAATCACGATCTTTTTCACAACTACTTGAGTTGATTTAAAGTCGGTGAATTCTACTTCTACTATAAGTAGTTTTGGGTTGCTTATGGAAGAAGTACTTCTACTCGTACTTGAGTAGATGTTTTTCACCCCGACTTTTACTTCTACTTGAGTAGCTTTCTTGACTACTTTGACCACCTCTGGTGATTACTCCATCAATGTAATCGATGGCGATTACGATTAATTCTGAATGACGCGATTACGATTGCGATTACTGCAAAATATCGAAGTAGTCGATTACGATTACGACTGCAATGGAAAAGTAATAATGATTACACACGAATACAATCATTTTGACACTTAAACCATGAGCCTTCAACAGATATTGGAAGACAATATAACGATTGCGATGAAAAGGCCTCATGAGAGAACAAGTTTCTTTTAGGTTTGACGTCATTTCATGCTACGTAACAATACATGCACAGTACATCTCGTTTCCAACGATTTCATTGTAGCTGCCGCTCAGTGGCTACAACCCACGCTGACATGGTGTATTAGTTAAGGAATGAATTCTGTCAATAATAATGTTACTTGCATATATGGCGACTGGCCTCTGTATACTGCTGGGCTCATTTGGCAAGGACATGATTATTCGGCGCTTTGACATATCAATAGCGAAGATTTCGGTGACCTTACGTCCATCAGTTTGTGGATTTTATGCAAATATTCTACTCTATGGTCATATAGAAAGATCTAGTAGAATGCCGCGGACCCCTGGCTACGCAAATTAGTCGTATCTGATATTTTAGTCCTCAACATCGCAAATTTCGCGGTCAGGCTAATCGAGCCTTGGTTGGCCTTGCAATTTCACAATAAATTACCTAATTACTAATTTAGGGAATTACCTTGCGGGCCACTCAAAATTTTCTCGCAGGCCATCTGACCCGCGGGCCACTGGTTGGCCGCTCCTTATCTATATCATAAATAGATGACGTTTAATGCTTCGATGTGCAACTTTTCATATTTTGTTTGACGTGTACAATATTCCAAATCTTTGTCCGGTGTAAAGTATACATTGCACATACTCCTTGCCAAACAGGAATGTTTGAGCTCCGATTAACTATATATTAGCATTTTGAAACATCAACAATTACGTTATAATTGGAAACTATAGGCAGAGTGCTAGTGATGATTATCCTCCTGCGAAGTAGTGGTGTATGGTTACTCTGTTGTGTATTGACAACCGGACATACGGCATGCCGGTGGCTCTTGAAATCATACTACTACATCGAATATAGATTTCAGTGATTCCTAATCTTTATTACCTCTTGGGGACATTTTCGCTAATTTGCATTCGGGAACCCCAAATTTTCGCTGAACTATAAAAACATAAACATGTCACGATTCTCATCTCTAACAAGTCATAGTATCATGCGGTCAAGCAGTGCATCACCGGTCATCGTCCCATCCGTTCAAGCGGTGTCATAAGATAGACTAGAAGTTGGCCGTGCTACAAGCAGGCGGAAATGGACCCAAAATAAATAAAAAATCGTAAATGACCATGGTATTCGACAAACACCATAAATACAACAAACAACCTGTCGTTAGGATGAGCAAAAAAATCTTGTGAAAACTTTCCATGAATATATCAACGATAAATATTGGCATTTTCTATATGAATGACTTAATTTAATAATTTCCACACCAAAAATCGCGGAAATGCATGCAATTGTTCAACTAAAAGCGCTACATCAGGGAGGCACAGTCGGTCGAGTCTCACCTGTGAGAGCGCAATTCATCATAAACAGCTTAAATTCTATAATTACTGGAACTAATCGCTATTGTCACTCTGATTAAAGAAATCTAAATATTTAAAATGTCAGATCACCAGAATCCTCTTAAAATCGTCAAGTAGTGTGAAATGCGGCTTGGTAACGTACATTGACTGCGTAGAGCAAGAATCGGTAACCTACGGCCCGGATCCGGCGCGCCAAGCGAAATCGTCCGGCCCGCGACCTAATAATTAGTTATCACAAGAATACGGCCCGCCGCTTCATAATGAGTTTCAATCTGCAGTACAGCACTGCATGAAAAAATGCGGCATTGCTACGATATAATAGTAGCCTACATCGTATTAGTCTATTGTTACGCCATAAAACGAATAAGGTGGTTAAGTAGGAGATGGAGATAGACTAGACTGGATCAGTGCTTATCAATCGGGTATATCTCGCAACCGAAGGTTTTCCATACTTTTTAAAGGGTTTACCACTCTAATGGGGTGTGGCAATAAAGGTGTCCTTTCTTTGCTTCAAAAACGCTTGGAACATCACAGACGCAATGACGGAATCTCAAACTGTTCAATTATAAATAACTAGCATCCGTATGTTAGTTAGCCTATCTATAGTTTAATTTTCCAGAAGGCATTGTGTGCCAAGACAACAAACCTGAATAGTGTTTTGGCCACAATGGTGAAAACTGCTAATATGATTTTCGTCTCATTAACTGAATCAGTTACGCCAGATATTATTAGAAGCAGAGAATCAATATGGCGATGTCATGTAGGCCTATAGCTGTCATGTTCGCGCATTAAGTCGAGCAGCTATGCTTACACGAGTGTATGAACTGAAAAATGAAGTAGCAACTGTCCTCCAAACCACAAATATCGCCGACTCATAATCTTGTAATCGAAAATGGGTATCTCATCTTGCTTTCCTGGTACAATTAACGTCACATCTAAACAAATTGAATTTGCAACTTCAGGGGGAAAACAACTAAATACATGAGATGTTGGGGTGCATTCAAAACAAATCTGTGACTCTGGAAATGTCAACAGTACAAAGAAAATTATGCTCACTTTCCTATACTGCAGGAGAGAAAACCTGTAGTACCAACACTACATTTGTAACTGTGATACGAAATTTACTACTGAATATTCACCCGCTTTTCCGACATTCCTTCTCTAAAAAATGAATTCTGACTATTCAGTACTCCGTTTAATGTGGACGCCAATACCATTGCCTGAAAATTTCAAATGGGCCTTTCTGAAATGCGATGCAGTTGAATTGAATGACAAATTTCATACAAAGAGCATATCGCTGCATGACTTTGACAATGAGTACGTTCTTGAAATTGGTCTTTATCCCAGCTTTACCAACAATAATGTAAAAGAAATTGCATCGATTTTTGGAAGCACGTACGCATGTGAACAATAGTTTTGAACAATGAAATTCACGAAGAGCAAGCTAAGATCACGTATTTCGGACGTCCATTTTGAATAGGGTCTGATTCTTGTTTCGTCTGACTGTTACCAGAAGTTGAAAACCTTTCACAAAGCAAGCTGCGTCAATTGTCACATTTATTCTGTGTTGTTGAAGTGTAAATACATGTGTCTTCTGATTGGTATGATTGAGATTGCAGCAATGTAGGATAATATACCGAAGTGAGCGTAAAATATAGTACTAAGAAAAATTCCGGCCCGCCAAAAAGTTGTACACCCGTAATTTGGCCCGCGACTAGCAAAAGGTTTCCGACCCCTGGCGTAGAGAATCAAGATCCAGGTGAGACACAGATTAGTTGCTGCTAGTTGTATAAGCAGAACGACCCCGCAGCCTTGTTATATATGCACCCAAATCGCGAGTATAAGTGTTAAGAAAAGTTCTCGGGATTCAGTTTCTAGTCGCGCGTTGCGTGGAAATTTTTTCAGCCTCTTTAATGTATTTCTTCGAAAATAGTTCCATATATTTAGTGTCAGATATTTATCCATTCTCAGCCCACGTGATCAGATTAACCGGTAGAGATGATGGAGGGGTGTCATCAAAAAGTTTGGGCACACTTCCGCATATTGTATAGTAAAAAATCATAAATCGCCCAAACGTACCCGGAACATCTTCATTCGTTGGAATTTTTTCATGAGGCGCATCAGATCATATTACTCTGCGGTTCACATAGCAAGAACACTATTATATTTAAAACGAAAATCCAAGTCGCTGAATCGAGCTAAGCGTGAAGAAATTTTTTAATTTGAATTGAAATCTCCCAAACCTTTGGGAACCAATTCGTTAATTCAATATTGACGACCGCCGACACACGCTATAGTTTAAATATGTGTGGACGGCCGCATGATTATAGTTTTTCGGCTCTATGCGCTATACGTCCGCTGGTTGGCTATACCAACGGCCCAACCGAAATCAACTACGATGACTTTAAAATGATGTAATCGTCGTAATCGATTACGATTACTAATCACGATTTCCCCATGTAAACCCTGTGCTGCGATAATTTTGAGGTTACTGAAGTCTTGGCGGTTCTTTGTGTACTTTTTGATGTTGAGTCCAAAACTGTTCTCTGTTTTCTTCCATCAGGCCTGGTTTTACGGCAAATTACATTTGAAATTTTCAAAAACTTCAGCTTTCAGCGTCTTACGATTGAGATTCGTGAGGTGATTTAGCAATTGAATTAAGTTTTGAAGAGGAGTTAAGAAAATATTTCAATTGTGACGAAGACTATGATGTACTCTCAAGATGATTGAGGATTATTATCAGCTTTGGGTAATCAACAGTTCGACAGAATGGTGATTTTCTTGGACTCGTCTGTAAAAAGTTTGAAGGCAGTATTACTACACAATGGTAATGAAATTGGTGCTGTTGCTGGTGGACTGAAGCTCACTGAATGCTATGAAGACATGAAAATCATTTTGAAATGTCTTCAACACAAATTAAAAATAAGTCGTAACTTAAAAAAGATTTCGATACTTCCGGTTTCACGAAACATCTATGTCTTTGTGTCTTTGGGACTCGAGGGTTGATGATCACCACCACACACAAACTAGCTGGCCAACCAGAACAAGTTTTGCACCCGGTTTTGAAATGTCAAATCTGCTTACATAGTTGATCCGCAGAATATTCCTTTGCCACCTCTCCACATTAAATTTGGTCTCATGAAAAGCTACACCAAGGCAATTGATAGAGACGGGCCAACCTTCAAATTCCTAAAAATGAAATTTCCCCGTATCCCTGAAGCGGAGCTACGACCAGGAGTCTTTGATAGGCCACATATACGTGAGCTGATCAAGGACGAAGTTTTTGTTGCACATATGAGTGTAGTAGAAAAAAGCGCATGGACCGCTTTTAGAGTAGTAAACTTCCTTAGAAAGCATAGAAGCATTGATTACTAAGTACAGTTTAAAGAGCTGTTTGAAACCTTTAAATCCCGTGGAGCCCGGACGTCTGTGAAAATGCACTTTCTGAGTTCACATTTGGTTTACTTTCCTGACGTGACTACAGCGAATAACAGGGGAGAGATTTCTCCAAGACCTTCGCGAGATGAAGGATACTTGGAAGTAAACATGCTTGAAGATTGCTGTTGGTGCTTAGAGAGATCGGGGCCTACGATAAATAAGTTATCGTAGGCTTCGGAAAGATCTTTCGAATTCTACACATAGAATAAAATCTTTGAAGCGATACTTTTGGTCATAATGTCATTGTATTTATCGCCGGAATATTTCATCATGTACCGCACAACGCTTTCTGTGTAAAGCTATTTGGAACACTGCGTTTTTATTTCACACATTGATGTTGGCAAGTATTTCGCATTTTAAATACACTTGTGATGCTAAGTGTTTACGTGTCTTTATAGTGTAACCTATTACCTTAAACCGTTAAGTTGAGCGCCGTTGAACATAATTATGTGTTAGGGTCTTCATGGTTAGTTGTAAGTGCCAATAGGAAGCTTTCTCGGTAAGTTGTAAGTGCTGTTATTGACTGCGTCATTATATTTTTGCAGTATTGGCATTGGCATATTAGTAAATGGCTGCCATTACAAAACCCTCGCATTCAAATAAATATACCATCTTGTGAAAATTGACAACATGCCTGACCAATTAAGCTATCCCAGAAATTAATTTCTTTTCGCACAATAATGACGAAAGCTAGCATAATAAAATATGTGATAAGAAAAAACTTGACTTGATTGAAAGAAACTGGTTGCATTTTTGAATTCAGCGCAAAAATATTGATTCAGAAACTGTTAAAACATCTTTGACCTGTGCAAAATCATTTTAAAAATCAAGCATGAAATGGCCGTGATATTTAGAACGCATATAGAAAATATGTCAGAAATAGTATTAGGATGGTACGGCAAAACTGGATTACAAGTTCTTGTCGAAGCGTGGAGTTGCTGGAAAAGCTACTACAATGAACCTTGGTGTCTGAGATTTGTAAACACAACTGATTAGAATCGCAGTACCGGCTCCCGACTCGGACTATTTTACAAACAAGCTATTCACGATAAAATAGGATTAGTTCCACGATTGAAGCTCTGAATATATAATGATTATTGTAGTCGTACTGATATCATTGATGGACTATTTACACATAATATTCGCAACCGCACATCAACATATGGAACTGGGTAATGATAGAAAACCACTTAATAGCTTCGCTTGCCCTCTTATAATAAAAACATTAGCTCTTGAAAGGTTATTTAAATTAGAAAAGATCAATTTGTTACAACTAGAGCTTGAAAAATTGATAGAGTTGACTTTCGGTTGTATAAAAGTTTCTGAGTTGACCACGAAAAGTAATGAAAAAAATCCTACAGCTATACAAGTTATTGCACCCAGTTATTTTGTATCCTGTTATTATGTTTTCGAAGCAAGACCTGTCGACGAGCTTTTTGTCACACAATATTTTGATGTAAGATTGCGTATTATGAGTAGCGCAGGGCAGATTGCTCAGTAAATGTCCAGGTACATCGAACATTAATAAGTTCTAGAAACGGACTTATAATCTGATACGTCTCTGACGCTGGATTCTTGAGTGAGTCATGACTCTGATGAATCATGCGTCGCCAGAAAAACCGCACAAAAGTGAAGTAAGTAGAAGGAATGTCGTCGCTGTTTTCGTTGCAATGTAATAAAACGCCATTAAACACAACTGAACTGCAAGAAAGTGGGTTGGCATGCATGTAGGCCATGTAGGGTTACCATATTTTGGAAATCTGAATAGACGGCACTTTTTGAAAAGTTTCAGACTTGCAATAGTGGAGGGAAATCCTGTGGTCGGTTGACTAATAAAAAAATAAAGGTCAGAGTGTTACTTCAGTGCTGATTTACTGTATCCCAGTCGGATTTTCCCTATATTTAACCAAAATTCTCAGAAAAGAGGACATTTGGGCGTCCTCCGAGGACATTTTTAAAAAAGTCAAAAAAGAGGACTAATCCTCTGAAAGAGGACGTATGGTAACCCTACATGCATGGTTTTGAGTGAACATGTAGTAAAATGTTGCATGCGCCGTACTCATCAAAAATGACCCATGTGTCCCATGCAGCCGACTACTGCCATCCTATCACAACTGGGAATCCAGATTCCAACCTCCCCAATCCGATCAAGAAGCACTGCGGATTCGGGTCCTTATACCACACTGATGAGCCTGTCCGTATTACAAATTCCATACGTGCTTTACGTCGTGCTTAGAAAGCGGATGTGCACAGACGGGAAAGATGCCTCCAGTGCACCCAAGGCAACAATATTTTCGCGGATGGTATTCAACAACAAAAAAAGCGCGATCAGTATTTCTTGAACATGTGCGAGACCTGGTTATTAGTTCTTGAAAGGGGTGCGAACCACTACTGTGAATGATAGTGTGACTATTGACAGTGAAAAGTACATATATAGTAGGCAACAAAATAATTGTTGTGAAGAACCCGGGTTCCGGGTGATGAAAAATGTCCACAAAACCCAGATATAGAGTTCAGGATCACCATAGGGGTGCGAACACTAGGTATAGATGAAGTTGCCATGAATCCTACATATCAAAATATTATTGGATCGTATCTGTTATGAAACTCTGACGTTATGATTATGGAAAATTATAATGCATGCAGTTGTAATTGAATCTATGAAATATGTCTTAAATTCACAACTTCCAGAATGATAAAGTGAAAATTTTATACTGCGATACTTTGATACCTAATCCACGTATAAGCGGTGTCTTAAAAACCTAGACATGGGCCTTACTACATGTCGACAGTCACGGAATCAAAATAAGGAATAACGGGCTGGTATAAATGGCCGTTGTTGTCGAAAAGCACTATTCATACCGCAAACAACAACAATAATAATAACCATAATCATAACAATAACAACAACAACAACAACAAAAACATTAACAGCAACTGCCAGAAATGAATCAATCACTTTACAAGAAATACAGTAGTGCAGGGGTGATCAAACTTTTGAGCTCGCGGGCCGCATTCAACATCTAAATCCATTCGCGGGCCGCACTATATAAAATTGGGATTATAAACCAAAAAGCAATATTGGTATTTGATAATATAGTGAGGACATGGAAATAATATATGTGCTTATTTAAAACAAACCAAACATTGCTTTGATGATATCGTACTTGCGTCAGAAACATAGTGGCTAGATTTCATAGGCTGGTCGACCTCAATAACCAATTTGTCAAAACTATAGAGATGAAAGTCGGTTGTCCCGATTCTTAGAACAGGATTGAAATTTAAATCTGTGAGCATCGATTTGTTCATAGATTTACTAATTCCACTTTTAGTTTAGTTCCAGGACACACAATGCTGACAGCATCTTAACCATGTTAGCTTCAAACACGCTTCTACTATGTGTAGATAAAATATAAGTACCCCAATTCTACGCATACCGAGAACGAATCTACCTAAGACACGCGCGAATCTTTTTTTATAAGCACATCACTGAAATAATTAAAACTGGAGTGGCCAATCTGAAATCCCACTCGTGATCCGAGTTATGTCAATCTCGTTTAGGATTTCTGCGATGTTTAGCAGTTGAAACCTTTCAAACTGCGTGGGCCTTGAGATCGGGCTGTCGCGCCAGAAATTAAACATAAAAATTAACACAGGAAGTATTTACCTTAGAACAGTGGTTCTCAAACTTTTTAAGACACGCCCCCCCCCCATATGATGGTGAAACATTTCGCCCCCCCCCCCCCTTATCGTCATATCACAAAATGCAACCAGGATGCTAGCAAACCTAACGGAGAGTTTGATGGCATGGAAGGTTACGACTGTGGATGAGAGATTTTTATATATGAAATTCAGACTAAATACAGATTAATAATCATGATGTGGATTACAATCGCGCCGAGCGCGAAAAATGTTTTCAGGTGAGCTCAGCTTCGCGCCCCTTCAGATGCCTTCACATCCGAAGGGGGGCGCCGGGGCCTACGATATAAAAATAAATATAATATAAAATAAATATAAAATAAATATAAAATAAAATATAAATATAAAATATAAAATATAAATATCGTAGGCCCCGGGGGCGCGCACCCCAGTTTGAGAACCACTGTCTTAAAATTATCATGGGTAAATATACTTAGAAAAAGTTTAATTAAGTCCCTGCATTAATTCGATTTTTAATATGCATTTATCAATATTTAAGAAAAAGCTTCTTTAGACTCTCGCAGGCCGCACACACCGGGCCGCATGCGGCCAGCGGCGGTAGTTTGCCCACCCCTGCAGTAGTGTCATCACTTATCTTACGCCAATAAAAGGCTACACTGAGAACTTACGTTTTAGATTTGCTCGTGGAGAATATTCGGGAAACGTACCGATGGACGACTTCGAGCGTGAGCGACTGGATGATCTACATCGACAAAGGATTGCAAGTCTCACAATCAACCGCGGAGAGCCTCCCGATCCACCCCCGGAAGAACAGATGCGTTTGGCGGAAAGATTTCCATGTCTGCATCCGATGAATCCGCACATGAAGTCGCTGGAGCAAAGAATAGCAACATTCGACAGACGCTGGCCCAAGCAAAGAATCAGAGCTCCGATTGAACAGATGGCAAAAGCGGGACTCTTTTTCCTAGGTACGTCCGTGATGACTGCGGATTTCGCAATTTTGATGACTTTCATATTTCATTTCGCAACATACAATAATGGTTTATGTGAATTAGGGGAATCAGATAAAACAAAATGCTTCCATTGCAATGGAGGCCTTCAAAATTGGGACCGCGACGACGAGCCGTGGACAGAACATGCCAAGTGGTTTCCGGGGTGAGTCGTTCGGATTGGGTGCGTTTCCAAATGATGCGAATGACTGTAGCCGTTAATTGATGCACCACTGGTTTCCGTATTGAATGTGATGTGATTTACGTTCTACCTGGATCCACGTGCTGGAGGACTACGTACAATGTACGCAGCGCTTCCCGGCTATCCAGTCCCGTCGATTTTGTTGACGTGTGCATCCTGGCACCAGTCCGTTTGGATGACGACCTGAACAATTCCACGAAGGAAAAGAATTCAGTTTATTCACCGTGATTTGTTCAGACCAATTTTATCAGCTACCAACTTGATTCGTCCAACTCGAAAATTGTCAGTCTATCTTTGAATGTAGAAAGTCAAATCATATATCATATCCCGTCTTGAATTATGTTTCCACTGGCGTAGCCAAGAGGGGCGAAATGGGCAATGCATCACCCCAAATTGTTCGAATTTTTTCGTTAGGTTTAGTATTTGTGAACATATGTATTCAACCTGGAATTTGTCGGTAAGTTCCCGATGAATCGATACAGTGACAGATGAAATCACAACCATATGAGCAGGATTACTTTGTCAAGATCGAGACATGATATGATTATGTATTCGATGGGATGAAGAAATGATTACCCTGCCTTCAACGGAGCTTTACGAATCGAGCGCAAACTAGAACACTGTCCGCGTAATAATTCATAAGTACTTCATTGCAGATGTGAATTCGTGTTGAGAATGAAAGGTATAGAGTTCGTGCAGCGTCTCAAAAACGCTCATCCGAATCTCAATCGGCCCTCCATAAGAAACCCGGTATCGCTTGACGTGCCGCCAAACGTTGCCGCGCAAAACATCGACAGAACGGAGTTGAGGAACATGGGTTTCAGCGTTCAACAAATCGAAGCCGCAATCAGCAGGTACAGAGGAAGTAATCAAACACTAGCTGTTGTAGGTGTGCGTATTGACAGAAACATAATGTATACGTAAGTTTTGGTGCTTAACATCCCAAATGGAAGACGTTCAAAAGGCCTATGCGTCGGTTGCATGGAATCTGCATGAAATTGAATAATTTCCGAATGATAATATCTCGCATATGCGATTTAGATTGGTTTTTGCTAATAAATTTATGATCGGTCTTGAGTGATTTATAAATCGCACCGAGTCTTTTGAATTAGCTTCATAACGGCTGTGGTGGGGAATGTAGGCTATGCATATGCCAGGACACGCGCGGAAAGCTGAACACTAGCAGATATTGAGATATTGTATTTTCCTTTTTTTGATATTACTTTGACATTAGCGTACACCCACTATTCTCCATGAGAGAACAATCGTAAACATACAGCACGGGCAAAATCATGTTACTGAAGGTCTACTTTATCAATTTGAGGTCTATAGGATGCTCCACCAGAGAACAATCATCCTTGCTGGCTGCTTCAGTGATGCAACGCTGGAGAGATCACGCTGAAATTGCTCTCGGAATACGTGACCTCTTCTGTTGAGAAGCTAGCCTCTATGTATAGCAAAGCTGCAAAACTGTTCCTTAGACGTATAGCGACGCTTCGCCTGACGAAACAGCTTTTTACAGGGGTATCTATTAAGTTGATAGCCCGGTCTGTCATCTGTTGCGTAATTTCTTTTGTTTATATGGGTGGCAATTAGGCATGGATGTGGTTGTTTTTGAGACAATAAAATGTCGTATTTTAGATTCCGTAATTCACAAAACGTTGAAAAAACGTGGACGATTTTTCACACACTGTACATATGGAACTACTGCCATTTCAAAAAACAAACTATCAAAATGAATGAGTAACAGTAAACCAAGCGTTTAAATTGTGGTGTCGTCCAAAATCCGTCGCGAAATCAAATTACAAAGTGTGCCACATTTTTGGGGCTGCAGTCTCATGATCTTTTATTCAAGTTTATTTTCAGTTCGAAATACCGCGGCATTGCGGAGCCCAAGAGTGCAAAACTAATTTTTGTAATTTTCATCGAGTTGACACGTCGCTTTGTAGATTGTCCGTTCCAGTTTTGACATTCGACCAGCTTATGGGTAAACAAAATTGATAGGTCTTCACATTGGGCGCTACCTGGTTGAATCCACAGTCACTCAGTCCCCTCATTCAGAAACGACTGGACTGCCCAGTACTAAGCCGGCAGGTATCTCGGGTCCCAACTTACTATTTGCTAACTCTGAGTTATTGAAACCTTTTCATTTGGTATAAAACATACATATTGTACGATAGGGCGAATGCAAATGCACACGATCCCAGTATTAATACAGACTGATACTCGTGACATCAAGAACATTGAACCTATATCAAGCGGAAACATAGGTTACCTATTATTACCGTTAACTCGTTTTCGTAGAAGAGGAAACGCAAGATGTAGCACGGCGGACATTGTGCAAGATCTAATAGAAGGGGAACAATATCAAACAGCAACTTCACCGATGCAGACGCAAACCATTGTCTCCCGTCAACCAATTTCCGCGGCCGCTGGAAGCAAACGCGAGGGAACACCAGAAAACGGCACTTTGGTAAAGAAGCAGAGACAGTCGTTACCGCTTGAATTGCCGGCAGGTAAGAACGAATGCTTCATATCAAACTGGGAGTGTTACCAAGTGAATGGGATCATTGAGATTGTCCATTGCGTCGATAGACACCATCGCAACGTCCGATTTCTCAACAGGTCTTGCAGCTGCTGACGGCGCCGCAATGGCTGATAGTTTGAGGGAAATGGAGGAAGCTGTACTTTGCAAGCAGTGTAAACGAAACAGGAGCGAGATTACACTGATCCCGTGTGGACACTTGTGCCTATGTGAGAGCTGTGCAGCGAAAACAGATCGATGCATTATTTGTAAGGGTAGAATCGCAGAAAAGATCAAGGTTTATCGGGCGTAATTATATGCACTTGTGGCAAGTTGGTTAGTTAATTCGAAGTCATTTCTTAACCAAGTAGGCCTACACAAAAAATGCATTTGCAAAACATTGCCGGGCCGTAGTTCATGAACCAAGTTACTATTTGGCAGGCCATATTATTGCGCGAAGCGCCATTAACCATCTATACAGCAACCTCATTACATTTTGACTTCACCATCACATAATTCGTAAGGAATGACTTCGAAGCTACACAGCTTACCACTGCATATTTTACAAAAGAATTGGCCAATTACTAGGAAAAGGATGGAGGTAACCTGCACGTGGTCTTTTCTGCTTCTACCGATAACCTCTGACTCTGTAAAACGAACCAGTTGTTATTATTAGTAATATTACACACGGTATTACGGTGGCCTTGTAGGCTTTGTGTGTCATAACACATATATTGTACAGTTCATATGCATTGACTTTGTACAGTTGAGAGTCTTCATCTTCACCTTCGGCTTGATCATGGGACGACTTCCATTCACTCTTCAGGCATATCGTCTTGCATGCGTCCGACTTTTTTAAGAGCGTGGCGTATACTCTGTTTCTGGACTTTTCAATACACTGTTAGTACAGCGAGATCGGCGATTAGGAGCTCAGATAACCTCCGACACATAAGTTGATCCGAACCGGGATTCGAACTACCGCCATTGGTGTCGTAACGCTCGCTTCCCCGCGGCGGACCAGTCAACTTTCCAAACAAATGGTTTTCTCCTGAAAATAATACGACCTCGCTGTTTACTAGATTATATTATGTTGTCAATTGCCGCTAAACAGTACTGTGAAATTTCGTCCGTTTTTCTTTAACAGTCCTTCCTTAGTTTTCTCATATTACTGATTTCAAACCGGTTCCAGGCTACTCTTAAACATTTTGGTACAACAATTGTAAGATTGTGACGTGGCATTGGTCGAAAAGAGACCATTAACTATATATCACGACGGAGAGCGTTTAATCAGTTTAAAATTTGGTGTTTAACTTCTCTAATTATTTTTTTCTCTAGTTTAATACTCTCTGTTTTAAATGAGATTTAAACAAATCACAATTTCAATATTATAGATGATATACGGAAATTTGCCAATACTCATAGACAACTTACGGTTCAGATATCCCACGGGCATTGGCCGAACTGTGTAGGGTAGGTTGTGCACGCCCAATATTCAGTTTGATATTGTGACGTCATCTATAGTTGATACTCAACAATGTATACGCGACAGTCGGCACGTAATCACCGACATTACGTTTTTTTGCCTTGGTATAGTCCTGGCTAAGCGTATGACCCGCTTGGACGTTCTTTGACCCTGGTAATGTTCGGCCCACATTCAGAGTGTATATTTTTCATTGATATCGTATTGAAAACGAAGGTATAGCGGCAGGATGTTGCATTAAAATTTAAAAGACCTATTCGAAAACTATAGAACTATAGAATAGGAAGAGGTTGCGAAACAGGAAACATATATGTGAGTGATAATAACGACACTAAATGCGATTTCATCCAGACATTTTCGTTTTAAATTAGTTTTTGGTCTAAATATAACCCTAGATGTTTCGAGCTCGCCTGCGCAGTTCCCATATTAATTACTGCACCTGCAACGAAGATAGATGCTGAGATTATGCTATGGCCTAACTATTTTCAAGCTGGGGCATATGGGTAGACGTGAAATGCGATACGAAAACGAAATAAATGTTGATTATAAAAGTTTATATTCATGTCAAAAAAATCGAGAAAAATTGATTCTTCTTCTTCTTCTTAATACTGCCACTATGCTTGGGTGACTCCGGCCTTGAAGACTCAGGTCATATCGGGTCTCCCAGTCTACCATGTAATATATACTTAGGTAAATGACAACTTGATGTAATTATTGGGCGTGTATGTATGTGAATATTACCCATACTGTATAGTGTATTTCATGGTTTCACGAATAAAATAATTCTTTCTCTCTCTCACTTGTAAACATGCTGATTCATTGACAGATGACTAGCTATCACAATAAATCGTCATGTTTATGCTTTAGACCAGGTTTGCTGGACGAACATTGTACAATATGTGGTACAACATTTATCTCAATGTACGAACTAGGCAGCTTGCAAGTTATTTCATTTCATTTGTGATGTCGCAACAAAAATTTAACCGTTGGTAACGGTTCTATTTGCAATGGAACAGGGCGGAGTTACCATCTGTTTCGCTAGCGCTTTCTGTCAAATGATTGCCGAGGAGCAGTTGCAAATAGAGCACCCGCTTTCGTTAGCGATAGGTTAAAATTCCGATGCGTTCCAGACCAGACGGCCGATAACTCCACAAATTAGTACGCCACTTGTTGCCTGACGTTTGTAAATACAACGATATGCTATTTATGTTAGTATTACAAGTTACAATCTTCAGCTTTATTTGCTGCCATTCTATAAATGATAATGAAAATGCGTGATTGTGCCAAGAAGTGCCATTTAGAAAGTAGAAATTCTATTGAATCACTCAAGCCAGGGTTCACTACATGCTCATTCGTGATCGTGTCCGTAATCGCGTTCGTATTCGCGTTTGTGTTCGGAACTTTGCTCAACTGAACAGAATATTTTTCTTCGGGATACGTATTACATGTTTTGTTCATACTCGTGACTTCTGTTCGTCATGAATTGGAAGTGGGAAACTTAACACTTCGTTTCGTACATCAATGATCCGGGAACGATTCGTTTATTGCTTGACTACCCATCTAAATTGTAAACGGCGAATTATGGGAATTAATATCGAAGTGTAAGCAGAAGTCTAGACAATGAGCTCATAATTTGCGGAATGATGATTTGTTTAGGACTTGATTAATTATGAGCTGGAAACGAATCAAAGTCCTTTTGAGAACTGAATTTTCCACATAGCAGTCCAATTATATCATGGCAATTATCCTGCGCTAACGGCAATGCCCTAATTGTTTTCATTATCGCAGCTATAACTATCAGCTATTGAAACAGTAAGAGTGATATCTAATAGCAAATGCTTATCTGCATGCCAGTTTAAAGTTTTATAAAGTTCTTTTCCGAATGTCCAAGAATGTTAGCGACACAATCGACAATCTATCGTGAAGCACAGTTAGGGAATCACTAATTTAGGCAGTCGGATGCGTGCGTACTAACCCTGACAAGATGAAGTCAGCAATATTTCAAGGTGGTGCTGCACGGAAGAGGTTGATCTGCTCGTCGGAAAGGTACAAGGAAAGCATAATTTTTATACTGGATTCGTTTCAAATTCGAAAACAAAAGCTATGGTTGACAGAAGTGGCAGGAAATTGCCCAAACGATGAATGCCGCAGGATTTGGATCAAAGTTGATTGTTCGTGGTTTGCCGAAGATATTTATCAGAATTATCGAAGATTTTTTCATCGTGTTCGTGATAAGATCGCACGCAATACCGAACATATAAAATGTTTGGCGATTTTCCGAATACCGACGATTTCTATTCCTACGAAGGGCATGCAATAACGCCCGAAGACCGTGGTAAAACATATTCTGAGAAAAACGCTGAACCGTTTTATGAAAGTGGTAGCAGCAACGTAGGTCAGCAGCGTTCTCTTGCAAGGTCATCTGTTTCGGATTGTGCAGCCGTTTACAATAAATAGTCTCACTTTGGCAATTTAGCCAGTGAACTTTCATCATTGTTCGCATGACTTGCTGATCCTTATTCCGATGGACGTGGCACGTGGCTATATAAGTTTCGAGTAAACGATTGGCGTATCATCCAGGAAAAAGTTGAATGCACCGTTGTAGATCAAAACGTGGATTGCATAAATTTCTCGTCATAGAGAATTTTCGATCATATATTTTACTGTTCCAACAACGGTAAATCTTATAGCAATCACTCTGTTTGAATGCAAATTTTATTCACAGCATCCAACGAGGTACCGGTACTCGTAAATAAGCTTTGTTGTAACGGTAGGCCTACTTGAATAATGGGTTTGAATAAGGGATATAGAATGATTATATTACTGCTGTTATAGAATGATATCTATATAAATGATTATATTACTACTGGTGAAGTGCCCGCTTGCAATGTCGGCTTAGGTGCGTCTATACCTGGTCACGTTCTGTTCACCATTTGTTATTTCGAACCAGGTTTGTAATAGCTCCAGTCATGACTCGACTCGAGTCACGATTTTTTGATGACTCGTCTCGACCTTAGTCAATTTGTGTTTTTGGACTCGCCTTATAGTCGAGTCAGTGCGCATGACTAGACCAAGTCATATGACTCGCGACTAGGACGGCCAAGATTTTATTGCGACTTCGAAGAATAGTAAGTAACAACATTATTAGCATTTTTTGTCTATTACATGGGTGGCTATAGACCTGCTTTACGCGCGAGCCGCAGATCAAAATTCGTACATTTATAAGAACCACAGCACGAAAATTAAAAAGATACGAAAAACTACGGAGAAAGATGCTATACCAGTAGAGGCCTATTAGTTTCCATTACACATTTACTTTTGACAAGGAATGTTCAAATCTACAGACTTACAGCATGCGAAATATGTCGTGAAATGAGCAGTATGTTTGGAAGAAGTCACTGTCCCTTATAATTCACGTATATATGTGTGTCATGCGCGTTTTTAATTCTCAATATAAGTTTTCTTAGAGAACAGGGAATATCGAAAACTAAGAAAGTAGCCCGTTAACAATTATTAGAGGAAGCCTCATTTGAGCACTAGTAGGCTAGGGTTACCACATTTTGGGAATCCGAAGAGAAGACACTTCTTCGAGATTTTTAGAGTTACAAAACCGGAGTAAAATCCGGAAAAATTAGCAAACTCATTCAAAGTTTGTAGTTGGTTGACTAAAACAAGATCGTCTTTCTGGCTCGACTCGCGCAAGGCCCGCCTGGCCATTACTTCAGTTCTAATTTCCTATATCTCAGTTTACATTTCACATACATTTAACCAAAATTTTCAAAGAAGAGGACATTTGGGCGGCCTCCGAGGAAAATTAAAAAGAAAGTCGAAAGGGAGGACAAATCTTCTTTAAAGAGTACGTATGGTAATGTAACCCTACAGTAGGCCAACTTACATTACAATCTTTCCGGCCAAAATGATAATATGATAATATTATAAACAAAATATACTTGAATTTTTTAGTGACAAAATAGAATTGTTGATATCCTTATCCTTTCTTCATCCTACCGTCAGGAATGGTCCGGTACTGTGTGTTGGGAAATAGCTCATACGCACGTTATATAACATGGATTGTTTTGATTACATGCTTGAAACGATTACCCTCTTTTTTCCGAAATAAATTTCAATGTAAGTATATTTCCAATGTATATACCGCATTTTTAGTTAATTTTCTAATCACACCTCATCGTGTCACCAACTGCAAGTGGAACCGCGATTGGTGTATGTTAGGCCAGGACTCGATAGGATTGAGCCTTGACGACGTTCTTCAAGGCAGCCTGATTTGATCTCAAACAAAAGCATAGGCCCACAATCCCACGTACAAGTTTTTTTTGTTTTGGGGTATTCATGGTGTTTGTCGACTACTATGGTCATTTACACCAGGCCGATATTCTTCTTATTTTTCCGCAACTGCCGACTTATAGCACGGCCCACCTCTAGGCTTTTGTAAGACACCGCTGACGCGGATGAGGTGGCGAGAAGGAGCCTAGGTAAACCTCCAACACTACATACAAGTGATACAACTTACATTAGGGTTGCATTTAAAACAAAAATCAATTTAAAATAAACATGTTTAGAACAAAGCCCTTGTTTAAAATTTGTTTTTCATTTTTTTTTAGTCATGACGTCACAGTGGATTGACATTAACAATTGAAAGTATAGGGTAAATATGGCTCCTTTGACGATTTGAACCGATGACGATTTCGAGGGTTCCAGCCATCCCACATCGTATACGCCGACTATTTTGGGTCCAAATCGTCCGTACGCTCATACCACATAGTTGTTTAAACGTAGTTACACAATTATGGCATAGTAAGACAACGTTTTTTTTTCAAAAGGGCATTTGTTTAGAACACAGTTTAAAACATGTTTTAAACAAAGTGTTTTGAAACACCGTTTGTTTTAAATCCACTAAATTATTCGATAGTCAAGTCGAAAATATTCCCGAAGACGTGGCATCTGGTAGGGATAGTGAGAACGTGAGGTTCACGTTGGCGTTTTGTCTGTGAACCTCAGAAATTCGGAGGTTTGCGTTCACAAACGAACCTTGACAGGTTTTGCACTGTGGACTTTTTTCATATATCACAATTTTTCAATATAACATCTTTGATTGAAACTTCGGTATACATGGCGCTAGAAGCATAAAAAATGAACACTAAACCAGCATGCACCTTGCCAGTCTCAAATGTTTTACTTGGTTTGATACAACAGTTTGCTCGAAATATTCAGCTTTCCGTTTGTGAATATTTAGTGACTCTCTGCTGTGACCTTGACCCGCAATCACACTATATCAAGAGCGAAATACGCTACATGTAGGTATGGTCACTGGTCAGCGAGTGATGCTTATTCGACCAATCAATAGAATTGATATAGAGAGTAGCCTACATCGTTGTGTAATGTAAAAATGTTAGCAGTCGTACGAAATCCATCTTGATTTTATATGGTTCTTGAATTATAAAAAACAAATCCGTGCGATTGAAGTACTGGCTACTGTGTCACTTGTTAACGGGTTAATATCTGAAGTAATTATAGAAACCGGTTTGACATTCTGCTCATAATCAATTTAACAATAACTAGACGCCTAACACGTTGTCTGGTCTGGCATAGACCGATAAGGCGTAAGATTATACTCCTATTCAGGTCCTCATCAGCTGCTACATTTGGTGATGTTTAAGAAGTCCGGACTAAGCATGTACTTGAGCATTGTGGCATAATTTAACCTGTGTCGTCGCTGTTTATCGTACTGAAATGAAGGATTGTAATTAGCAATATGACGTCGCGTGACGTCATGGGTTCACGTTCACACGAACCTTTCAGATGTTCACACCATCCCTAGTATCTGGCACAGTTATAAACTAAAATATGGCGGCGCTAAAAATATCCATAGCTGTGAAATAGGGCGACGTGGGAAAAGAGTTGTAAGGACCATCACTGATCTAGTTTATACACATTTCTGGTTCCCAGAAAATAAAAAGATAAAGAAATCCCTAGAATTTAGTTCTTATAATTGTCTTTGGCTTCAACCGTTATTGGCTCCAGACGCCATTTTAGAAGGTGATAGAGTTTGCAGATAAGTCTTGGTGATGGATTTGGAAAACTCAGGCAAGCAAAGTGGCTCCGACAGCAATTTATAAAAAAAAATCACAGACCAGGTGTTTGGGACAATTAAGGTACAGAATGTACTAATCATTTTTAATATGAATTCGTCAGATTCATAGCTCCAGATTTAGTTCTGTAAAACCCGGGATAAGGTTATATTTGGCTGTTAGAAATTCTAGCAGTTTCAACTTTAATAAATTTTAGTCTTCTATTTAGCCCGACCCTAACATCCCATATCCTTCCATGATAGCAACACACCAACGCTTATGCATTGAGATTTATTCGAGACTACGATCAATAATGCATTTGGATACAAGTTTTGGATAGATCTATCGAGATTGACACGGTAGCAGAGATGCTCAAGATTCAATGATTGTTGGTAGGTCGATGTGCCACGTTTGCTCAAAATGAATTTTGTTTCCTAATTCCATAGCCACGAAATAAAACATTTAAAAGATCGGCATCTTCCTTCAACTTTGCAAAAATGTCGAATGCAAGTGATAGTGTTGTCATACATTATTTGTTGTTAGCATGTCACTGAACGCATAATTATTAACTATATTGATACTCGAGTCCTCAAAATTTCGATCACTGCGTCCCGGCCGTTATCACTATAAATATGTATATCGACTTCATGTCTTGAACAATAAGCCCCGCAGATACAAAGATGCCTACTGATCAGCTTAACGGCGATTACAGGTAACTAATCCAATGTGGATTGAAGTTGAAGTTAGATTTGGATTATATTTAATTTGGGAACATATGAAGTCGCATGCTCAAGTGTCGAGCAAACGTACGCGTACGTAACTAATAGCGATATAGGAATATATTATCAAATCCAATAAATAAAACCAGTCAGCTTTACTCCTCTAATTAACCTACCAATATCTGACATTGTAAAAGTTGCCTAATGAGATACAGAAAATAAAGAACATCTATCTAGGAAAAATTTAATTTTGATTTCGGCGTCATCTGATTATCTCCCTCCGTCATGAGTTAGTCGAACGTCCTGTCTGACAATCGGCGCCGCTTCGAAGCGTGAACTTCAAGGTCTCCTTCGTCCGCGCCCTGAAATTAGAAAGGACGGTAGTGATTATGTTCATATATGTATGTATCTGTTAACTATACGGACATTTGTTACCTTTCTACTGCTCACATGACACTCTCCTTGAGGCTGCAGCCAATCATTTAACAAGTCCTGGACTTGTCCGTATCCCGTCATTGGTATGTTTCCACTTCCCCCCTTCGCTCTCGCCATCTTACAGCTGTTCTCGTGTAAGTTGGTGGTATATGTCACTTGTGAAACATTCCAATGATTCCCACAACTGCAATATGTCGTCGCCTCGCAATATTAATAAAATGGGCCGGGCACACCGCATTTTAATCCGCGTGCATTTTGGGTATGAGGACATCAAGATAATTAGGCACACTATTGATGAAAAGGGTCAATAAAGTAATCACTGATAACAGTCATCGTATTGAAATAAACCCGAATATTTTCGGCTGACTTTCGTGAAGGGTAATCGTCAGCAACTAGTAGAGAATTAAAAAGAACATGGTATATCAACAAGCGTATTACAAAATATGACTTCAACGTCATGGAAGTTCGAATAATCGGGATGAAGAGAGCGCTTAAGCTCAACGTACTATTTTTAAATGGTACACAAACTCCTTCTGTAGGTACAGACTTGGTTGTCGTATTTTAATAAACGTCAACTCCAAGGCACGCAAATGAAAGTGTGAACGGCCTTTCCCGAGTCCCGATAACACGGAATCGATAGCTTTTCGCACCAATAGGATTATCCAACAAATGCTTGCCAATGGAATAATTTATGGCCTTTGTTTGTACTGAATCAAGCTTCAGGGAACGATTCAAGGGGAGCCTTTCACCGAGCATGATGCGCGTGTTCTGATAAATCTAGGGACACGCTGGATTAAGCGGTCCTTCAAACGTTGTTTCGTTTTTCCCACGTAGCCACAATAACAGGGACACTTATATTCATAAACGGCATTACTTTGTTGAAGTGCAGGAGGAAAGTCTTAACGTGTTGCTGGGAGCAGTTGGGTTGCCATAAAAATCACGTTTGTATTCACTAGGACGCAGCACTTTTTTCAAAGGGGGTTGAAATAGGACCTATTCGTAGGTAGATGGATATATACATTTTGATTGTTCGTTCGGTAGGCTCTGTTGACATTTTTGCGTTGAATTGCGTTAATCTCCTCTCGATGCAACACTCGATGACGTGTTCCGGGTAACCGTTTTGAAGTAAGATTTTGCGGATGTTATCGAACTCTAAACTCAACTTTAACCTCAGCCTATGAGGTTGTTTGTTTCTGCGGTTAGGGCTAAATGAATTCCAAGAAGAAGAAAAGGCGACAAAGTGTTCGGTACTATTTTAGATGACTCGGGTTACGAAGCCTTTGCTCGTTTGTAAAATGTAATTCCAGTATCGTGTAGGCCTACTTGAAAGTAACGTCTTCATATCCAAGATAGTAACTCATCTGATCAATATTAGCTAAATGATATTCATAAATTAAAAAATATGTTTTGAATTGTAGTACCTGAAGCAACGAGCTCTTAGCTGTCATCCATTCCTGTATTGAAAAATCCTTCTTTTGCTGCGCGGCGCATGTCGGGCAAGAATAGCTGATCACATTTACGGAAGCTTACCAGGCGATACGTCTCCGCGACAACGTCATTCATGTACATGTAACATGTTTCCGTGCTTTCTGGATCCACTGGAAAGATTAGAAAAACTTTATTTATAGCAGCAGGAGGACATTTGTCCACTGTAAAATGTTAGTTACGCGCACAAGACAAATCCTTGTCGCGATAAAAGGAATGTTAGTTGCTCTTGTGGAAGCTATGAAGTATAAACACTGAGATATTACCGATGAGCTACTTGATCGAGGCCACGCCGTATATGTGAAGTGGCAAGCCGTGGGGCGAAAAGGTTATGAGTCGCCCGCGCGGTGATTCTCGAAACTTGATCGTGACTGAAACTATGGGTAATACCCACTGGTTTTTTGTTGTATGTAGGGTTAATGTTGCTCGACTACCATGGTCTTGTCCACCTGACCACTTCGAAAATAAGATATCCGCAAAAATTGGATTTATCGGGTGACTAATACGAATTCATGCCCACTGTGTATGTAGCTGCTAACTGTGTGTGTAGTGAATATGTGGAGTGGATAGACTGTAGACGGAAGGGGTCTGGCGGTTTGGATAATTGCTGCTACGGACCGCACTATGTAGTTTCTCTGGGCTCATCAAATATTTTGACCCCTTCGAATGTCTTTCTGGCTACGCCACTTCGCTTTCTTGGCCTATCACGCTCGTGTACGTTGGAAAAGGAGGAGGTAAACATTCTGTGTAACCGTGAAACCTGGGATGATGATGACCTAAAATAACTCCATCACGGCGATATTGCCTATTGCTTCCTTAAAAGCTAGCTCACGAAAAAATATCATCAATGCTCGAATGGCCCGTGCAATCAATCGCAACCGCATGTGGCCCTTTAGCCGAAATGTTGAACGCTACTGTCTTTTACGAAGCGACAAGGACTGATTACATTATTTTCTTCGAATTGCTGCATTGCGTAATAAAGGCATACACGGAGCAGTTAGTATGTAGTTGGCAGCCCATCTACGCGTAATTTATTACCCATCACCTGTTGATTCTTCCCGGCCGTTGACTATCGCACCCACATCGCTTCCAACTCTGCGAACCGCATTATGTCTGTAATGGAGAATGTCACAGCGATACACTATCAACTTTACGTTTCTTACATTTGACGTTATTTATGATTAGTAATGCATATATCGTGACGCCAGAGACTCGCATTCTCGACGAACGTTGTGGAATTGTTCAGAATATGGATATCTAGAAGTAGTTCTGGGATTCCTGGGCTCAGGCGCTAATGACCGTAGCCTATGCATCAGTTCTCACCGTCCAATACTGGCTTGCGGATCATTGACTAAATATATATCGAAGTAAGAACGGTTGAGCGTGTGCAGCGAGCGATTATAGCTCTATCCACATATAAATGTGGTATTAGGGTTACTTTGTGCAGGAATATAACTGAAACAATAGTATATTTTTTTTTGTGTTTGACAGTATGGCGTATCGTGGCCGAGTTCATCGTTGTTTCATAACATGGAAGGACGTGGGTAGGGATATAACATGATTTATAAGTTTGAATAATGTAATTACCTGAAAACAGGCTTTTTGTCAAACAATGAAGCGCGGTGCGACGAAGCATGCTCGCAGCTTTGCTTGTGGTCAATGCAAATCCTATCGACATCATAAGTCATCCAATCCTCAATGATCACATCACAGCTGTGAGACAACGCATTTATAACCACGCGGTCATATACTTTTACAGTTTTACTACAGTCATAAACACTGTATTTCTTAATTTAGGAAACTGCTATACTCAAATTCATTTAGGTTATGCTATTCATAACTATTTCACACCCGATTAGACATTTTTCATATATTAGCAAGAATTTATCAGGTAGCACTATACACAAGCCGTAAAGGCAGCAACGATGAGTTGAAAGTAATTCAAATCCTCGTTTAGTATTGAGACATTACTGTAAGTGCGATGCAAAGAGCGTGCAGATGTATTAGGATTCGAGGCGAAAAATATATGATGGCTAAAATAAGTAGTGACTCTGGCCTGGTTGGTGGGTGGGTTATATTCTAATACTTCGATTCCAATAACAATATTCTATGTATAAATTGAATCGACATGGCATATTGTCCATATTTTAATTTCAGTGACACGACTTACAAGACTATCAATGGCAACTGTATTGAGTTTTGTGTTAGCTCATGTATCACATTTTCGCGCGTGAGTCAGGCAATTCTAGTCTAAGGCTTCGATACCAAAATGTATGGTCTACTGGATTTATTCAATTAGTCCCGCGTTTTCTAATTAGTGCGGAGCATGGACCGGAGCCGGATTGGATATCCGGCCGGATTTTTACAATTTTGGCCGGACCGGATCGGAGCCGGATCAGTACTTTTTCTGTTACGGCCGGAGCCGGATCGGAACAGGATCACTACTTTTTTGATCCGGCCAGAATCTTTATGGATAAGCATGACTTTTATAACTATATAACTACCAACCAACTACACGTAAGTAACCTCCAAGCCAGTGTGAACATAAACGAGGCATATTTATCAATTCACGGAACCTCCGTACCGAGTAGGGCCGGATTTCTGGCCGGACTTTTTCATTTTTGGCCGGACCGGATTGGAGCCGGATCAGTACTTTTCCTGATACGGCCGGAGCCGGATCGGAGCCGGACCAGAGAATTGAACAGCCGGATCGGAGCCGGACCAGAGAATTTGTTGATCCGCTCCGCACTATTTCTAATACCTGAAACACTGCGCTTTGTTTTGGCATCCCGTATAGAAGAAACCGCACGAAGCAAATTTGACAAACTTTTGTATTTCCTCCAAACCATTAAATCGTCCAAAAGTAGACAGGCGATAGCTGTAGTCTTCACGGTCTCCTGGGCATACGTACACAGAGCTTTCGGCTGCTGAAAATGAATTGACTTTCATATTTCCAAGCTACACACCGATTGAACAATTTTGCACTGTCCAGATTTTCAATAACCTTTGGTGTGAGCCATGAACAAACAAATATTGTGTAAAAATATCATAGTTCATCAATTATTATTCACTTAGAATACCATCTGGAGCAATTAACTCTTAGTGCGCCAGGAAGCTGAATCGGTAACTCGACCAATAATCCAAATGTACGCTACCCCATCGGCAGTACAAGCTGGATACTTAGCTTAGCTATAAAGCCATGGTTCTCAGCCCGGGTGACACGAAATGATGAGGTAGGGTACTGCAATACTGCAACCTATTACTTTGTGGTAATCTTGAACCAGTTAAATGTGGGTTTTCTTAAATTTAGAAATCCGGTGACGTTGCGGTTTGTTGCTGCTGTTAGTGGTATTCATGGTGTTTGTCGACTACTATGGTCATTTACACCAGGCCAATTTTCTTCATTTTTATTCCGTAGCTGCCGACCTGTAGCGCGGCCCACTTCTAGGCTTTTATAAGACACGGACGAGATGGCGAGGAGGATCTCACATAAACCTCCGGTTTGTGATCGGAACGGAAATGCTATGCGGGCCCCATGCATTACGACATAAAATTTGTCGACGGGAGCCGGAATACCGCGATACATAAACCGGATCGCACACTGTTTCGCTGCTATGCCATTATAAGGAGACATGGCGATTTTCGTAATTCATTGCATCGTTGGAAGGGTATTCCTATCTTGTTTTGAATTATGTTGACATTTCTGATATCAAAGCGAGAATGACTTTCAAATAATACCAGATTGAAAATGTGCGCAAATCAGACAACAAGCCCTCGACGGAGAAAGTTGCTATATATCAGGGGTTCTCAACCCGCGGCCCGCAGACGTCAATTTTGCGGCCCGCGACATCTTTCATTAGTAACGCAATTACACGGTATTTTTACAAATTAATTTAGATTCTTAGTTCTTTTATCGCACCGTCTCTGTTACATTTGATTTCCCATTCTTGAAAGCAGTGGTTCTCAAACTGGATGACGCCCCCCCCCCCCTTGAGGACCTGAAAGCATCTGAAGGGGGGGGGCGAAGCTGCGGTCAACTGAAAAAAAAATTGGTGCTGTGCGCAATTTATCTCCGATTCCTATTTATCTCTCTCATCAACAGCCATAACCTTCCATGCCCCGGAACTAGCCGTTTGTGTCGCTAACATCACGAGCGAGATAGTGTAATGGTTATGCGTCCGCCTTCTCGATCTGTAGGTCGTGGGATCGATCCCCGGCAGGGTCATACCAAAGACTCGGAAATTGGTATCCGCAGCTATCCTGCTAGGCGCTCAGCAATCACGGATAGCATGGAGGAGAAAAAAACGTGGGCGCAGACTAGATGACCTCATGGCCGTATCGCATTTCCGTCGCCAAAGCGTCTCACATCTCTCTCTCCTGGTTGCATTTTGTTACATGACGATAAGAGGGCAGTAAATTTTCCCTATCAAAAACGGGGGCGTGTCTAAAATAGTTTGACTACCACTGCTTTAATGTGTTCTCGTTTCTTGATATATGTTCTACTTCAGATTATTATTGTTTTGAATCAGTATTCGACTGGACTCTAGTTCAAGAGAATTCCGCTACGTAGTAGGCCTACACTTTTAAATAGGGTTAGGCTCACTGCGAACGGTTGTTGAGATTGCCAACGACGTTACAGACGCATCGTTCAAAATTGATTGGAATATCGCTAAACCCAAGAAATCTGCTATAGAAGGTGTCATTTCAATGAAACCTCAATATTCTGTGCAAATATTTGCTGTTTCCGGAACTTAGTAGCAAGGACAACATTACCCGACGAATTGCAAAGATACAGTCGTCTGATTCAATCGCGACCAGACGAGAAACATCAATGTCAATCGATCTTTTATCGCATGTTCTGAAACTCGTCGCCGCGTAGACTACTTTAACCCAGCCTCGGACGAATCCACCGATATTGCATAACTAATTATCTGGTTGAATTTTATCAGAGTGGACGTATATGCAGAGGAAATGCAGACTGGGCAAACGTGGGGAGGGGACCAGTAAAAACATCAACTTGACAAAACTGACTACTGTAATTATTGCTGCAGGGCCCCAGGCTTGGAAGGAAAGAAAAAGGGTTGATTAGTTTGCTCAGAAACGGCCCCGATCATCAGACATCTTCTCATATCACTCAGAGCTCAATGGCCTTCATAAAGCTAGAGTTACAGTAATTTCATACATGCTCTCTCACGCATTGAAACAGAGAGTTCGGCTCTCTGGTGGAAGGGTTTGAAGTTGAATAAATATACCGACTTGGTATCGAATGCAATGCACGCTCCATGAAGGGATTTATTTGCGCCGCAAGAAGCTATAGTCTCACAACAAGCAGCAGCCGCAAACTTACGAACGCTGTCCATTAATGCTTTAGAATGCATGAAAACGTACTGCATGGCCGTATACGACTAGTTAATGGGCTACATTAGCCTAAATTTGACAGTAGCCCACAAATACATGTAAATATTTTTCTGCGGCCCGCAGCGTCTTCTGCTGTTAAAATGCGGCCCGTTATACAAGGGAAGTTGAGAACCCCTGCTATATATGTTATGTTAAATTAGTGCCGTGGCCAGATCGTAGAAAATAAGAGTTCAATATCTTATTATTTCTACATTATTGATATAACTAAGCTACCATACAGGTGACCCAGTGCTGGGGTGTCACCACCGAATATTCCATTTTATAGGATGTGAATAGGATTGAAAATCACTAGCCTATAGCGAATCATATCTATATAAGAATGATATACGACTACACGCATTAGGATTTGAAAACATCATTTCTATGCTTACCTGTTAGATCTCCAGTACTTGGATGCTGTTGCAAGACCAGAGTCTGATTTTGACCTGGAATGATACATGGGACTTTAGGATATCCATGCAGTTTTATCTTATCACAACATACATCAGTAGACAGACATGTTGTACACTGCAAAGTCATTAACCAGTTACATAGATATTACTCACTCAAATTATTTTCAGAATCCATATCGGAGTTCCTCATGGGCCCTTCTGGAATCTACTTTCGAGGCAGAACTTCGGGTTGTACATGATATGGTTAACCAACGAATTAGCTGTAAATCGACAAAAATGTTTTGCCATAGGGTATTATTGGTAACGACCGAAGCTGTTCATAATCTTGCCCTGGGTACGTTATCCATATATTCGTACGCCTAAAAATGCTCGATAGGAAAGGCGAAGCGGTAAAGATAAAGCCATCGGAACTATTACCAGGTTATTCCCCAGGTACAAAGCAGATTGTAACATGCCTTGCACCGGAAACCTCATGTAGCCATCTAGCCTAAGTTTCGAAGGATGGGAATCTTGCATCACATACTGTAGAATTCCCAGACAGGCGTCTCCAATGAGCGATTTCAACCGCCAAAAATGTTTAATAGTGGGGTTACAATATTTTGAGATCCCCAAAAAAGGACAATTTTCAAAAATTCTGAAAGCTCCAGCACAGAACAAGAAAAGTGGTGATTTTGAAAATTTTTCGAACGATAGTACTTCGTCGAATGAAAAAAAAGAGGTCGATTCGTCTCCACTGCCAAATTACCCGCTTTTTTACAAAAATGTGTTGTGGGTGCTCACTAAAAAAAGGTCATCCCTTTGACTCGACTCTCGATTTACACGATTTTTTTACGAAACTCTGACGTTCACTACGCTAGGGTCGCGTTTTGGTCGCATTTTTATCCTTTTTATAGTATAAGAGAACAAATTCCCAAAAAAAGCGGATATTTAGGCGTCCTACGCGGACGCTCTCAATTTATTGAGAAAAGATGACAAATACGGTTAAAAGAGGACGTGGTTTAATGTATATTATGGAACATGTCCATTGTCCACATTCAAATCGAAATACAAGCAATTTCTATTGAATCAATAATAGTCATCCCTCAAGATTACCGGACCACAATATGACACATCGACCTCGCCTACCGACAGATGCAGCTTGCATTTTTGTCGCTTCCTTATATGTTAACCTTTCTTTAATCCAGTGTGCAGGCCTCTTAGTTACAAGCTACGGACCAGAAGTCTCAAACTCAAATGTGCTCGCGGGCCAATTTCCTAGTATTTGATGGCGCCGCGGGCCGCAGCATCAATAACAGGGATTTTTAATGTATATTTTCCAATTGGATCTTATTTGACGGGACCTTGAAGACAAGCATTCCACAAACATCATGAAAATGTAATTCACTATTGTACTATTCACGCTTGACACAGAAGAAAAATCCTATTTTAAATCAATTGAATAAAATTGTATTTCTGCCGGGCATAATTTGTTAAAATAATGAGTTATAGACATAATGCGATAGGAATCATCATGACATCGTAAAACTGTCGGGTTATAATATTTCAGCTGCAATTTCATGTAGAATATTTTAAAATGGACTGAAGATTGATCTGATATCAGAAAATTTGAGCGGTGTTTAGCCTAATCCGGGTTTTATATAGTCGCGAGAATTCGGCTATCGCTATTGTTAGTGTCATTGCCAAAGTCAAATTAAATCAGCTTTAGATTTTGCCTGGAACATATCAATAACAACTTAAATATGATCATTATTGAGCCGTATTAATAGCATTGTTTCTTAACCTATTTATCGATCGTACCCCTTGTGCTTCCAATAAGATTTCTCGTAGCCCATCTCCATTTTCAACACAAAAAAAAAGAAAGCCCATTCACATAAAATCGTGCGTAGCGCGATAACTATTTTCCTGTTGAATAAATTGGCCAAAAAATATTCCACAGCTTGTATGCCTAATCCTGATTCCACGATACATCTCGTACCACTTTATGTAGTGCTTCGTACCCCGAAGTGATCTACAGACCCTGGCTAAGAACCTCTGGAATAGAAATGTCCATTGTCCAATCACCGAACAACTCATCGGTGGTACAGCTGTGGAGCGTAATAATCTTACTCGCCACCGACAATAACACGGATAAAGAGAACAAACAACACCCAGCATGTAACCAACTATGCGACACGGGGGTCACAGAATGACAATGGTTGCCATGCTGACCTGATTAGATAGCTATATACCCTAGAAGACCACGCAGTCGCGAGATAGCGTAGTGGTATAATCCACTGCTAAAACACTGATTGCTCGTGGGCCCGAGTCCAACCGAGGTCGACTTCAGAAGTCTAACCAAAGTGTTGGAGGTTTATCTATGCCCAACCTCGTCATCTCATTCGCTTGTGCGGTGTCTTACGAGAGCCTAGAAATGGGTCGTGCTACAAGTCGGCAGTTGCGGAACCAAAAAAATAAGGAATATCGGCCTGGTGTAAATGACCATTGTAGTCAAACACCATAAATACCGCAAACAACAAACCTACGCAACGCAAGCTACGACCGTTTGATATATTACTATTCCTCAACACAGTTTTATAGATTTTAGTGTCCGTAGGATTACCAAGTCACCGTTCCGAGTCACAAGTTCTTCTCTGATTTCAACATTTGACCGGACTTAAACTCCGAAATCGAGTAATTTTACGAGAGGTCGCACCAACACAAATCACAATTTTCAGTCACGAATCATCTACGGGTCATGTTTTATCGTCATGAACTAGAAATGTGATGAAATTTCTCATTGCTGACGTTCTACCATATGATAGCTTTTGAAAGAGGTGTGATAGTAAAGTTCGTTGAGATTTCAGTGATTTTTATAGTAGTTTTATGGTGAACTTTCAGTTCTTATGTCTAAAAAGAGACAAATGGCACCTGAATATACTGTAGAATACCTGACATTCGAAAATGCCGTCGTGGGCCGCACAAAATGTTCTTGCGGGCCGCGCATTTGAGACATCTGGTCTAGACCAAGGTGGGTGTCTGGTTAAAAGACTACTCCCAGTCGTTGCGGCACCCTCCCATCTTTTCATTATATCGCAATCCTGTGGCATATTGATTTGATTAAAACATTTAAAAATAATGAGGGTGATATGGATGCAACTTTGCGAGGAAACGAACGCCGCAGACGCTAGAGTTCGCTATGTTCGAATGAAAATTTAATATGCGAATATACAGAATAACGTACAGTTTTCACGTTAGATTCGTACGTTACATGAGTTGCGCTTCAAAATAAGTTCACATAACCTTCTCCCGGTTTCCGGCTTATTCGAGACGTGAATATGCTATTAAATGGGAATTTAAATTGTAAAGCTGCCGCTGAACAATATAGGAAGTACTACGCAAAATACACAATTACACGTATAATCCCGTAACTGGCGTCACGAAAGTATTCTTGCTCTCGAATCGGATGCGTGATTTAGCTTGTGATTATATGAGTGTAATAACTAGTGCCTCTAGTCCCCATATTATATAAACAATTCAGGACACTCTGACTTGGGTGGGAGGCCTTGAAACAAGAATTACTGAATTCCAGGCGCGTTGGGGTCGGTAGTCGGCGCAACGTACCGAATCAGAATCAGTGAACCGTAATATTATGATGATGCAATCTCTTGAGGTATTCGTTTTCGTGCATTCGCTTTGGCCTATGTCGAGAATGGACTGCATTCTATACTTGCTGGCGAGCAATGGGCCAAGCGACCAACGGAATGGTACCAAAATCACGCTGCCGACTACAAACAGCGGAAAGACCGATGAAAACGCACTCCACTGTGCAGTGTGCACTCAATGGATAAGAATCACAAATATGATATATTACTCGCCAGTATAAAAGGCATTACATGCCGTTAAAAAGAGCAGTAACTCCCGGGTCGATCTAAGACAAAAAAAAAACTTTCTCGCTTACAGTAGTATCCCAAAGAAGCACACAGTCACACGGCATCCCGAAGATAAAACTACTTGAACTGCATTCGTCACTAAATCCTTCATGTGTTTTATCACTGGCCAATTGCCATATCTGATCTGCGCAAACTAGGTGCAAAACTCAAAGCATCACTTAGCAGTGACAGAATTCATGATGACACAGAGCTCTGCTGTACTTAAGCGAAACCATCCCAACACAAAGGCCTATTCATATACAGGATGTCATTGGTTGAGTGAATGTTACGAATAACTTGGTAGACCCAGGGATATCTAAAAAAGTTTTAGAAATCCCTGGGTAGACCTCTATGAGAATCGCCTTTCTATGCCCTTTTTCTGCCAATCTGGGAAATGCGATATGACAAGCTAGGTAACGAATAAACAAACACATCAATGACTCAGGGTTCTCTCGTTACGAAGCTCTCGGAATTCTGCCTAACCTGGGGAACTCCCGGGTAGCATGTCAGTAACGCGTTGCGCAGTGCGCTGTGCGCGAGTGCACACGCAGTCATACAATTCAACGAATCACACAACACATCCACATACCACCACATCGCCTACCGACTTTCTTTTCTGTGAGTTGCCATCGGGTGTGCAGCGTTTTAGTATCGAAAATCTACATTATATACTAATAATTCATCAAGTTCGTGGTGCACTTCGATAGTCACATGAATATATCAGGTAAGAACCTATCAACAGCCGGTGTGTGTCAAAGTTTGTTCTTCAGACGTTTATTTACCACCTAGATATCAAAGCTGATATTCCATGCAAGGCAGACATCTTAAATACACAAGGTGAACAGACCGATGGCCCAGCGTTGTTCCTCAGCCGATTCCTCACCAATTCGAAATAGCCGAATGTCTTGTGCAACAGGTGCGAGCAGCAATGAATCTTCTTTGTTTTAATGTCGTGTAAGCTATTTTATGCATCATTAGTTTGATGCTGTAACTCTCGCTGGTGACGTAGGCACGAGGAGATATCCGGACATCCAATCACCTTCATTTCCAAGCTCGAATATCCTGCCTTTTTGAATGCCAAATCTAGCGTTAACAGTTCATGGCTCTCATTCGGGATTGATCAGGGGGCAATATGAGCGTTTCCAGCGAGTCCGAGATATAAAGAACGCGACGATAACCTTTTTCTTCAAATCGTCTCTCGTCTGAGTCAACGAGAGTATTTGCCTGGTCACGTTACTGTTACAGTGCACTGCAGCGGAGATTTCACCGTTACGTGTTCAAATAAGATCGTGACCTCGGCTTGGTATCATAGCATACCAGATCTTATAAATGTGGAATCTGTTATGTATTGAATTGATGCAATTTGGGATTATTTAGTTATGTGAGTTACTATACTCTCCGCATTTCCAGTCTTGCGGTATCTCGGTATCTCTAGCACATCTTCGCATTCGGCGTAACAAAAACAATCAGCCGCATCAGAGGCTAGACAAATTAGGTCGCTCCTCGATTCGCGACTCTGATTAACAATGCGGGCTGTCGTCACTTGAACAAACGAACTAGTTTATCTCAAATTGAGGCAATACATAACAGATTCCTCATTGGACATTTTGATTTGTGAAATCTTGACCGCGAAATGAAGAAATCCCCCGCTTTACAGTAACATGAATGACATGATAACATGAATGAATGAATGACATGATGATGACGAACTTCGATTTTTGTAATTTAGGTCAAATCACATTTCTGTCTACCTTTCTGCCGTTATCTTGGTTACGATAGCGGTGGTAAAATACAACCGTGTACTGTATATGCGAATGTAAATGATGAATTCAAGGAAGATTCCTAGGCCGTTATAATATCTGCATTTACGTACATACATTCAACCAGAAAAATGGGTTAGAACTTATAAAATGCTCTTCTTTTGAAGCACCCTACCGTTTTTTTAAAATATCCCTCCT
This sequence comes from Botryllus schlosseri, assembly GCF_051294905.1. Lineage (NCBI taxonomy): Eukaryota > Metazoa > Chordata > Ascidiacea > Stolidobranchia > Styelidae > Botryllus > Botryllus schlosseri. The sequence continues at coordinate 7,205,478 of NC_137247.1, read as the reverse complement.
TTTTCACGACTGGCTATGCGTATTATAAGAAGACGGAATGATATTTATATGGATTTAAATGGTCGGAGGTGAAACTGGTAGTGTTTTTACACTCGATCCAGTAATTAATTTTGCTTGTAGTTGAAGAAAAAATATTAAATTAATTGTATTTGTTACTTAACTACCAGATTTGGTAACAAAGTCCCGATAGAATAGTATTAACTACACTGGTTATCGTAGTTCTAAGTAACTTTATACGCTTAAGCAAGTGTGATATAGACAAATTTACTCCGATGATCGATGACATATGGTGAAATTGAATCTTCGTTACCTTAGTCCAGTGGTTCTCAACCTTTTTGACCTCGCGACACCCTTTGAGAATGAAAAATAGTTCGCGGCACATTAGCACATAGGTTCTCAACATATTTTGCCTTACGGCACTGATAACTACCAGCATACTTCGCAGCACCCACAGTCGTACAGACGGGGTCTCTGACGAACTATTTCTACCTTTTCGGATCACTCAAGTAGGATTTTCTCATCTCAAAAGGAGAAATTACGGTATCTTCTATATCTGCGGACATGTCACAATTACGTCTACGAATGGTATCATTTGACACGGGAATCATTTTCAATTCTTCCGCAGGTTTGGTACCAAAGATTATTAAGCTCTAGTGCAAGCCGAAGCCTATTACCTCTGCACCCACATAACTATAGCCTGCCGCGGTATTTCAACACAGATCGTGTAGCACGCGTGACGATAGCAATGCCTCAATAGTTCTACTACATGGGCATAGCCCCCCTCCCCAGCAGTTCAAATATAGTTCCAACAAACCGGGATAATAACCGCAGCGGTGGGAAATTTGTTGACTGATGTAATTGGATCAACTTTACTGTTTTATTCTCAAATTCGTCGCCGGTAACATAACGTTGTGCTCCGAGCCTACACGCTTGTTTTTAATTCGATTTTTTTTAACAAGAACATCACTTCCAAAGGAATTCATTTGTCGGTGGTGATTAGGAAGACGATGAGGATTTGAAAACTGCATTGTCAATGACGATTTGTAATACAGGCGCCGCCATGTCTGCTCTTCACTGCGTTCAATCAACGCAATGTGCAAAACTCAATGAAACTTTCATGGCAGGCTATATGTCTGCTAAAGCGAATCCGCGAGGTATAATGATTGCAGGCATGACAGCAATTTTGATTTGTCAAAAATGTACAAACTGTACAAACTTCATATCGAGCCCGTTTTTGATTGTTCATCGTTTGCTATAGACTAGAATTATTTAGCGCATAAATTCAAAAATTTCGAATAAATCTCTCGCGGCGTACTTACTACACGTAAGCGGCACACCGGATGAGAACCACTGCCCTAGTCCAAAGTACGCCATTAGTTATTAAGTTAATAAAAAATCAGTTTACCATTTATAATATTTCTATAATATCAAGTTGCCATAATTTGTGAGTGATTTTAAAGCATTTGGATTGACAAACCTTCGACTCGACCTTGTCCGCGAAAGATGAAAATCGGTGAAATTTGCTTCAGATTAAACGAATTGAACCAATGAATTGTCTCAACCTCTGTGCAACGCGTTGTGGAAGTGGACCCCAAAACTGCTTTCACTTGCCAATAGCCACCAATTAGTATTTCAACATAAAAAAAAATTGAAGTAGAAGTAGAATACACATAAAACAAGTGGAGTAGATAAACCAATTGAGTTTGTGAAACCAGCGAATGAACATATCAGAGTACTACGATGATAATTGGAGCGATTTTTCTGACCTAAGAACGGTAGATTTTGACCAAAACATGAGGCGTTTTCGCACATAAAGTTATGATTGTACTACTTATCTTCATTTCTGGTTCTTTGGCCTGAAAAAAACTTTTTTGACTTGAAAACTGATAAATTTTTTCATGAAAAAATTTATTTAACGAATTCTGTACCTTAAAAGAATTCCTGTAATTACATCACGCATTATGGTAGAAGTATTTAAAATGTGGTATAGTACAATGAATGATACTTTCCTACATTATCGGGTAGAAAGTGTCTGTTCTTACTAAGTAGCTTGCCAAGAATGGAGAAGGAACGTTCAACAGCAGCAGTTGTTGGCTGGCTGCGCTGAAGTTGTGTGTACACTGCTGTGGTGACACACCGTATTGCTTCATTCTGACAATGTCGTCTTTAACACAATTTTTCATCATGTGCATCTTGATATAAGAACCAATGCCCACACAGTCTTGATTCACTTAGGATATTGCGGTACGTTGAGCATAACACCATGTCAACCTATTTGCTTCATTTGACCGTTTATAATTTACAATGAGCAGACAATGGGGCACCTACAGCGGTAGGCCTATAAAGTAGGCTGCAAGATGTTAAATTTCAAATGATTCGCCGACATTGCAAAATCTACGATACAAACGAAATGCAGGTTGCAAATGAGTTTTGACTTTGTAAACAATTCTGATAATTTACTGAGCTAATGTTGCAATTTGTCCAAAACAATCGTCCTAATTATGATATATCTGATTCTTAACTCGTTTCAATAATTTCAGTGGTTCCGGGTCAACACCTCCCATTTATAAAAAGAGACGGGATAGCCGCTCAGAAGGATCGCGACCCTCCGGGTAAGTAATGTTCGCAAAATGTACTACTAGGCGACTGTGTATAGAAGCGTATGGTCTCGACGCGAAAATTTATAGGAGAAGCTGCATAACGATATATAATACTTATCATTCTTACGTAATACTAATCATATGCGTACTAACAATGTCATCAGTACCGTATGCCATACTAGTTAGAGCAGGGGTGGGCAAACTACGGCCCGCGGGCCGCATGCGGCCCGCCACGCCATTCTGTGCGGCCCGCGAGAGTCTAAAGAAACTTTTTTAAAATATTGATAAAATCCGTACAAAAAATCGAATTAATGCAGGGACTTCATTAAACTTTTTCTTAGTATATTTCACCATGATAAATCGAAGACAGTGGTTCTAAAACTGGGGTGCACCCCCCTTAACTGAAAAATTTTTTCGCGCTTCGCGCGAATCCCATTCACGTCATGATTATTGCTGTGTATTTAGTCTAAATTTCATTTTGGGAAATTCCTGATCCACATTCGTAACCTTCCGTGCCATCTAACTATCTGTTAGGTTTGCTAGCACCCTAGTTGCGTTTTGTGATATGACGATAAACAAACGAGATTGACGTAATTCGGATAACGAGTGGGATTTCATATTGGCCACTTCGGTTTTAATTATTTCAGTAATGTGCTTATACAAACGATTTGCGCGTGTCTTAGGTAGATTCGTTCTCTGTATGAGTAGAATTGGGGTATTTATATTTTATCCACACATCGTAGATGCGTGTTTGAAGCTAACATGGTTATGATGCTGTGAGTATTGTGTGTCCTGGAACTGAACCAAATGCGGAATTAGTAAATCTATGAACAGATCACTGCTCATAGATTTAAATTTCAATCCTATTCTAAGAATCGGGACAACCGATTTTCATCTCTATAGTTTTGACAAATTGGTTATGGAGGTCGACCAGCCAATGAAATCTCGCCATGTTTCTGACGTGTGTACGATATCATCAAAGCAATTTTTGTTTTGTTTTAAATAGGAACATATATAATCTCCATGTACTCACTATATAATCTCAATTTTATATAATGCGGCCCGCGAATGGATTTAGATGTTGAATGCGGCCCGCGAGCTCAAAAGTTTGCCCACCCCTGAGTTAGAGCCTACATTTAGTTGGTGTGGGGTAGTAAACCCATGGTGACATTAATATATCTACGTGAAGCTATACGTCATGAATTCACATTAGGTGTCCTGTTCCAAAACTCCTCGTCCATTTGAATTGTTGATTTGGTGGGATAGCGGCTCTGGTCTTATACTGGATGGTGATCAATTCTAAACTATCATGACCAGGACAAAATTGCTCCTACATACCACCTGGCGAACACAGATCCGAAGTTTACAGATTGGCAACATACGCAAAATTCCCAAATGAAGTCACAGTTTTACCAACCGACATGGCAGCCGCCGGGTTTTATTGGACAGGATATAAAGATAGAGTGAAATGTTTCAGGTAAATTGGAAATTTACGAGAATGTGCTTACATTTTTGATCGCAGGCCTACAATATAAATATTTCACTATATTTATATGACTGGAGATATTTGCAGACAGTAATTTTGTGATGTATGTTGATTGATGTAAAAGAGAAAACTTGTTCGTTCTGAACTACATGGGGTATTGAATATCCAGCGGTAAAGTTGACCTTCAAGCATACAATATCAGCTATCGATTTGAACAGAAACTTCAAAGAGAAGTAAGAATGATATCACTTTGCGCAATTGAGCAATGGAAAAATGCCATTCCATAGTATTTTTATTTTCAATGAATGTGACGATAGCTTAAAACTTTATGTTCGAGGCAGGGATATCTAGATATCCATGGTTCGAGGTAGTTCGAGTTGAATTATAATCCGTTTGGATGTTTTTGCAGTTGCGGTATAACCGTGGAGAATTGGTGTTATGGCGATGACGGCATGGACAACAAATGGCATAAATCAACCTGTAACATGATGAATGAATACGCGAGTCAGAATATACCAATTGGGGAACCGACATTTAGATCGCTGTTCAGATTATACAGAGCTAATCCTAACTCTCCGGTAATACTAGATGTGTTTGCTCTCTATTCGATTTAACATTGCTCATGGGCACGTAGGTTATTTAAAATTCGTCAATGTTCATATTTTGACTATGTCATATTAGCACAAAATAATTTTCTCGAAGAGGGGTTACAGGGGCGTCATAAGTGTTCAACCCCTACACGATTTTAATTATACTAACAGTCAAATAATATATAGTAGAATAAGTTTCTATGTATAAACCTCAGATTAAAATCGATAACTGATATATTGTCCCCCCAATATATACATTTTCGTATCTGCGCAGAATCAGTCCAAACACAATACCTGGCACTATTTCGCACTTAGAGCATTAGTGAAAATAAATTGAACATGAGCTCTCCGAGTACCGGGACGACCGAAGTGTATTTGATAATTTAAATCAGCGGTTCATAACCGGTGTTCCACGGAACACCAGTGGTTTCGCGAGCCAGTTGCAGGGGTTCCACGAAGGTCAATAGACACACTCAAGATAAGACAGAAGTTGATTTGTGATGCTTCGCCCGTCTTGGCCATCATATGGGTTGCGGGCAATAAGGCACGATGAGTTGTGACTGCTATGGTGGTACGTTGTGTGCATTGGCGTAAGTAGTGTAGTAGATCGCTCTGGGGGTGGCAGGGCTCTTATGGGTGCACCCGACCGGTGCCGCGAAAACTCGTCCTGAACCGGTGACCCTTTCAGACCCCCCTTCCACCCGACCGGTGCCTAGGTTGGTATAGGCATCTCTCGACCGGTGCCTCGAAACTCGTCTTGAACCGGTGACCCTTTTCGGTATAGGGATCACTCAACCGGTGCTAGTATAGCCATCTCTCGACCGGTAACCCTTTTCGGTATAGGGATCTCTCGACCGGTGCCTCGAAACTCGTCTTGAACCGGTGACCCTTTTCGGTATATGCATCTCTCGACCGGTGTTGAAGAAGTATCAGGTATGGTAAATAGTCACGTGATTGACTCTTAGTTAATGTGTATATCCCAAATTATTTTATATGACCGATTCGAGTTGAGCCCAACGTTTACGGTGAATGCGACTTTAATATGTCGTTATTCTTATGGCCGCGGTTGCATGTCGTACTCTCAGGTATAGACTGCGTTGACATGTCGTAATTTCAGTAAAAAGGTGTGAAATAGTTGGATAAATCTAGGAATCAGCCGCATGATAATGTTTTGATAATTAGTTTGCGATAGAGCCGGCGTAGACGGCGATTCGAATACCAACAATATCCGCGTTCACAAACTGACGACGATTCGAATACCAACAATAACCGCGTTCACAAACTAACACTCCAAAAAGGTGCGAAATATTGGTAAAATCCCGCGATCGCTCACAAGATAATACCTAAGACATAACCATCGCTCGCGACTCGCTGTTACATACATGCCGATCGTTGACAATGTAATATTTTGGTAATAAGTTTGTCACATAACCGGCGTAGATGGTGATACCAACAATAGCCGCGTTCGCAAACTAACACTTCAAAAAGGTGTGAAATAGGTTGCAAATCCCACGATCGCTCACGAGATAACACCTAAGACATAGCCATCCCTCGCAACTTGTTGTTACATACATTCCAATCACCACAATGTAATATTTTGATAATCAGTATGTCACAGAACTGGATTTCACTGGTAAAATTTAATAAGTAACGAATAACAGAACCGTCGCAGACGGTGATTCGAATACCGACAAATTCTCACTTATTTCTGATCCAACCCTAATCCTCTGTGAAGTTGAGGCTTATTCAAAAAAGGTGTGAAATAATTGTAAAATCCTACGTCGCTGACACGATAACGCATCAGACATAGCGATCTAGTTTTAGTACGGTGTCGGAATCCATTCGGGTTCTATATAGGTAAATCCAAATAATCCAAAATGAAATATTTGGACTTTGACATAGTCTGAATTGAAATAGATTGACAAACATGACTACCAACTTTCCCGCAGTCCCATTTCGATATTATATGCACATTGATTTGAAACAAGTAATGAAACATTTCAACTCTATTCGCGATCCCGCTTTCCGTTTGTCAAAGAGATATTTTAACATCTTACCATACTCAAAAGAATTCTTCACAACATTAACAATTGGTAAAAATCTAGTTTTCACTTACTTGATTATATCACTACAACTCACAAACTCGAATTAATTCATCCTGGCTGTATTCGTATGATCGGTCTTTTTTATTCAATTGTAAAGATCGTTACTATTCTGAAGACAAAGTATTTACTAATCGGTACATATACGATTTGACTTGGACATATTATATTTTGAGTATACGAGATTTGAATGTCCAAACAATAACTGAGAATTAATTTATCACAATTAAATCCGTATATTACAGCGTAAAAGATATTGGGGTGTCAGCAACTCTGTACGGTCGTAGTTACTACCACTAATTTACCCGACCAACTCGTCATGATCATTCCTGAAATCAACACAAATATGACCACTGACTTGAGTTAACCACAAAACAGCATCAAGTTTTAAATCCACTTGTAGCTTACGGGTTATTTGAATGCTGGTTATGTTTTGTTGTAATTGAGTTAACGGAAATAGTATTACGTCTCGACATCTGACCATCTTACCATATTCAAAGAATCAACCACGAAAACATTGTCAAGTAAATCCGTTAACCGACCAACTCAAACAGTATCAATATGAAAAACAGCCAAACATACACGAATCCATACAAGCACTAAAACCTAAAATCCATAACAAGCCTGGTTGTATTCATATCCCTACACGTCTTTTTTATTCAACTTGAAAAGTCGTTATTATTCTGTAAGACAAAGAAATTACTATGCGGTATATTTTGTAAGATAAAAGTAATTACTTCTCGGTGCCCGCGACTTGAGATTGACATAATATGTTTGAGTATGCGAGATTTGAAAGTCTACCCAACATGTTGAGAATTCATTTCTTACAATCGAACGCAGGTGTTATATTGAAAATTATCATGATGTAAACATAAGGATTGACACATTGATTTGACATATGTAATAGTTGATCATGACTTGACTATTAAATTATTTGCGTTAATTAGACTCGGTGTTGTGGTAAAGATTATTGTGACAGCAACAAACTTTTCAGTACCATTGTTATTAACATATTGAGTTGTAAACTATGTGTGTCTAAAATGTTCCCGATTGGAAAATTATTCAGCCTTGGTACAAACCACGCAGAGTATTGTGGATATCAGGAAATATTTTACAAATGTAATTGTCTGCGGTAAACAAGACTAAAGATGAAACAACAATTTCCTTTGTTGAACAATAACCGGTGCAATACTTTATTGTCGGTGAGAATTGAAACACTTTCGCGCATTACCTGGTGTCAAGATATCACACTAGGTGAATAGACATACCACCATTTGATTAATGCTTAATCCGTTCGCATCATTTCACACTCACTTTGATCATTACAAAAGTAAATTGGAATATGTTTGCTAGGCACCACCTATTCAACTATACTTGAGTAATACAGAAACCTCTCAGCATTAATAAAATCGAAATGTGCGCTACACTGAAATCTACAAAAATGTGTTTGTATTGCTGTTCGTAGTAGCGATATCGATTTGAACCTCCATCATCTAACCAAACTACTGAGAGTCGTTGTCAATTTACATGACGTTCACTGATTACATACTAGAACTATTTGTGCAACGCACACGATCAGAGAAATTGGACATTTTTCCATTACCATTCGTCAAAGTAAATGTCGTCGCAATAATCAGTCACTAAAAGACCATATACTTGTATGTGATTGAATCGCCGACAATTAACTCGGTAAATCAAACCCCTGAGAAATTTCACTCAGTCATTGGATAGGAAACAGCGTCGCTTAATCGGTGTGAGTCGTTTTTCTAAATGCTAATCATATCTGTCCAGCCAAGAACAATTTTCACTTACCTGGTAATGAAACCAAACGGTGGGTCTTCGTTCGATATTTTGTTTGTGTCAAATACTTTGCAATGAACACATTTGAGTGGCTGAGCTTTACATCATCAAGCTGTCATTTGTAAATCAAGATTTCGGTAAACTTGTAAATGTAACGATTAACTAACCGTCATTTAGTGATTGGTGAACATACCAAACGATGCACATCCACCTCCGAAATACTGCATTGATCTTAATTTCCATCATCGTGATAATCGAAGTACATTTCTTTCGAATTCGTAACAACCGACTTTTCTATGGTGTGATAAATTTTTGACAAGTTATGCTTAGAAGATTGGTTGCATATCGCGAAAAATAATATACCACTCATATTGATACTGTTTCTCCATTGATCGATATTTTCAAACGAGTAAAATTTATTACTTGAGTTTCTCCGCTTACTATATGTAAATGTAAACTCAGTCGTCTTTTAACATCACAAATACATTGATAAAAGGTAGGCAATCAAACGCTACAAGTTTAACTTTTGTAGGTTGTGTATGATTACCCCATACAACTCATTTCTTACTGAAGACATATGAAATATATTCATGTTACACAAAAATACTAGATATTCCCACACTACAAACCTGTACAATGATTGGTGGTACTTTCAAACTGTTTCGATACCTCAAGAACTTTATTGTCTGAATGGTTGTTCATGTATCTTAATAATCAAGTGGTTCAACACAGAACTAGCACGAACAGAAACATCAGAGTTGTTTACACAAAAGTTTGTGAGTGTACAGAATGCGAATACCATGTGTAAGTCCAACACAATTGTGGTATCCATCCGAGTTTAGTTAACACAATTTACGACACCGAGGTCGCGTCATCTTTCGTAAAATAACAATCCAACCAAGTCTTCAGGATATGTCCATGTCATAGCAATAAATCAGCTACTCCAACAACAGAGTACATATGTTTTCTAGTTACGACCCTTACATCTTACACACAAATCAATCTACTTTGCTAACGAAAAGTGCTGAGTCATCACATGGTTGCCCTAGCAACAAAACAACTAAACGTACTATCATACAAAATGGTCGTTATAGTCACCAACGGTACATGGTACAAGTAACAAGTCTCGAGAATCCAGTTATTGAAAAAACGTGAAAGTATTTCTACGCCAAGTCGTTATGTTGACGAACGCGTATATTGTAATATCATGATCGATTTGCATTCGTTCGTCACAAAATGTCACTACTCTAAATAATTATTTTTCACTCAAACACAAACGCATACTTGTCACCATTCGTTTTCATCAAGCACGAGATCAAGAAACTTACTTACCACGACATGAATTGTTATTTTTATATTGTGTAAATAGATAATAATTAATTTTAATAACACTATATCAACATCATCGAGTTTTGCGAATAGATTTACATGTAGTCTTGTGGTTTTAATCGAAGCGCACAGCGTGTTCTAATGTAGAGTCATCTCTATTGTACAACAACTCGGTAATCGAAATGTATGCATTAACATTTAAACAGCGATCTTGGTTCGTCACGCGAAAAATATCTTTACTGTCGCAACACTGTGATACTCTGCACAAGATGTGTAAATCCTTTTCACACTCATAATAATACACTAACGGGATACCGACGTCAAGCAACAACGTTTAACAACATCACTGACACTGAACATACGATACCTACCCAAGTAAAAATATCATTTTCACCAGGAGGTCAGCCGTTACCTGTGTACAATTACCATTTGCCCTTGGGGGTCTAGCGTTACCCAGAGTAAGAAACCATTTTCACTTGGAAATACATTTTTTCCCCGGGTAACAAACCTTTTTCACTTGGAAATATATTTTTTCCCTGAGCAACAAACAGTTTTCACTTGGAAATATATTTTTTCCCTGAGCAACAAACAATTTTCACATGGAAATATATTTTTTCCCCGGGTAACAAACCTTTTTCGCTTGGAAATATATTTTTTGCCTGGGTTACAAACCTTTTTCACTTGGAAATATATTTTTTCTCTGAGCAACAAGCCATTTTCACTCGGTAGTCCGTCGCTTACCTGAGTAAAAATATCATTTTCACTTGGAAAAATACTTTTACCTAGAGTAACTAATCATTTTCTTTTAGAAATATATTTTCTCCCTGGCTAACAAACCCTTTTCGGTTGGAAAACTATCATTTACCTGAGCACCAATACAGTTTTCACTTGGAAATCTATCTTTTACCTGGGTAACAATACCATTTTCGTTTTAAAAACGGACAACAACACCAGACAATTTGATATTTTTGTATATTGTTACAACAGGCAGCGACAAAATATACACCAACAACGACTCCAATACATTTGTGTAATAGCTTATTCACTTGTTCTGGTGCATCCCATCGAAATCCTCAGTTACCCGCATGCAATGTGCTGTTGTACATCGACGTGTATGTTTTGGAAATTGGACAATAGGTTTCGACATGTCTGCGATGTCCGGGTTCGTGCTTTGGATTTTCCAGAGTCAAAATGTCTGAATAAAACACCTCCTCGACTTCGGTAAATGTTTGGCACGCAGATAACGGCGGTCGGAAATCGAGGAATTTATGTTTCCATCGGGCTAACAACTCCAGGTTACTTGTGATTTATCTCACACGTGTTTACTATGTTGTGTCGCTCTTTATTGATCAATACATACCACACCATTCAGTTTGAAATCGGAAACCCCGAGAAAGAATTAACCGGATCCGGATATCAACTCTGAATCGATAAACATGCCACAACCTGTGTTTCCATGAAAATTACAAGACATCGCAAAAATCAAGTATACTTCGCTATTATTTGCCCGCACAAGTAATCACGTAAACGAGGTGTATGACATTACATAAATCATGGATAACATCGTGTCTAGCATTACAAACATCATGGGCGACAAATTCGTCTTCTCAAGTCCCGTCATGCGCAGACTCTGTACATTCAGTGTGGGTATAGATGACTTGGAGATAGACAAACAGACATCTTTGACCGTAACATGGTTATTCGTTCAAATACCATTGGTGATATCGATACAGTGAACAGAGCATTATGCATACCGATACATTCATAGTCATATATGCGAACCATGTACTATCATGTACCCCGATTTTCGTTGAATATTCACGACACCAACAAATCTGTACATTTCTTTTCCCTCAACCTCGACGATAGAGTCGTCATCCCAATGTACCAATCGAGTGTATGGTTCATCAGGTGTAAAATCCAAATCAAATGTAACCAAGGTATCGTTTTTCATTTTCAATATTTCCACCGCTGCGTCTTGTCTGTGTCGTAAAACAACGGTGTGAGGCCAGAGGAATCTATGGAAAGTTACGCGTAGTCCCATCCTTACTCGTGTATATGATCAGGTAACGACAAAGTTTTTTCAATTGCCTTGTGGTGCTGATCCGTTTCGAAATGCAAGCGGATGAAATAGATCAAAAGTTTCGAAGATGCGTTTTATAATTGCTCTAGGTGTGAAATGGACATCACACTCTTACAGCGGGGATCAACACGAATTTAGTCTTCACACCACAGAAACCCAGTAACTAGGATTACAAAAACTGCAATCGAATTTAAGATTTCCATACGCGGAATCACTGTTAAAGATGTCTGACTGCGACGTTGCACCCGTGTAAAGAATTCTCGTGCTAAGGCCATGTTACGGTCAAAGATGTCTGTTTGTCTATCTCCAAGTCATCTATACCCACACTGAATGTACAGAGTCTGCGCATGACGGGACTTGAGAAGACGAATTTGTCGCCCATGATGTTTGTAATGCTAGACACGATGTTATCCATGATTTATGTAATGTCATACACCTCGTTTACGTGATTACTTGTGCGGGCAAATAATAGCGAAGTATACTTGATTTTTGCGATGTCTTGTAATTTTCATGGAAACACAGGTTGTGGCATGTTTATCGATTCAGAGTTGATATCCGGATCCGGTTAATTCTTTCTCGGGGTTTCCGATTTCAAACTGAATGGTGTGGTATGTATTGATCAATAAAGAGCGACACAACATAGTAAACACGTGTGAGATAAATCACAAGTAACCTGGAGTTGTTAGCCCGATGGAAACATAAATTCCTCGATTTCCGACCGCCGTTATCTGCGTGCCAAACATTTACCGAAGTCGAGGAGGTGTTTTATTCAGACATTTTGACTCTGGAAAATCCAAAGCACGAACCCGGACATCGCAGACATGTCGAAACCTATTGTCCAATTTCCAAAACATACACGTCGATGTACAACAGCACATTGCATGCGGGTAACTGAGGATTTCGATGGGATGCACCAGAACAAGTGAATAAGCTATTACACAAATGTATTGGAGTCGTTGTTGGTGTATATTTTGTCGCTGCCTGTTGTAACAATATACAAAAATATCAAATTGTCTGGTGTTGTTGTCCGTTTTTAAAACGAAAATGGTATTGTTACCCAGGTAAAAGATAGATTTCCAAGTGAAAACTGTATTGGTGCTCAGGTAAATGATAGTTTTCCAACCGAAAAGGGTTTGTTAGCCAGGGAGAAAATATATTTCTAAAAGAAAATGATTAGTTACTCTAGGTAAAAGTATTTTTCCAAGTGAAAATGATATTTTTACTCAGGTAAGCGACGGACTACCGAGTGAAAATGGCTTGTTGCTCAGAGAAAAAATATATTTCCAAGTGAAAAAGGTTTGTAACCCAGGCAAAAAATATATTTCCAAGCGAAAAAGGTTTGTTACCCGGGGAAAAAATATATTTCCATGTGAAAATTGTTTGTTGCTCAGGGAAAAAATATATTTCCAAGTGAAAACTGTTTGTTGCTCAGGGAAAAAATATATTTCCAAGTGAAAAAGGTTTGTTACCCGGGGAAAAAATGTATTTCCAAGTGAAAATGGTTTCTTACTCTGGGTAACGCTAGACCCCCAAGGGCAAATGGTAATTGTACACAGGTAACGGCTGACCTCCTGGTGAAAATGATATTTTTACTTGGGTAGGTATCGTATGTTCAGTGTCAGTGATGTTGTTAAACGTTGTTGCTTGACGTCGGTATCCCGTTAGTGTATTATTATGAGTGTGAAAAGGATTTACACATCTTGTGCAGAGTATCACAGTGTTGCGACAGTAAAGATATTTTTCGCGTGACGAACCAAGATCGCTGTTTAAATGTTAATGCATACATTTCGATTACCGAGTTGTTGTACAATAGAGATGACTCTACATTAGAACACGCTGTGCGCTTCGATTAAAACCACAAGACTACATGTAAATCTATTCGCAAAACTCGATGATGTTGATATAGTGTTATTAAAATTAATTATTATCTATTTACACAATATAAAAATAACAATTCATGTCGTGGTAAGTAAGTTTCTTGATCTCGTGCTTGATGAAAACGAATGGTGACAAGTATGCGTTTGTGTTTGAGTGAAAAATAATTATTTAGAGTAGTGACATTTTGTGACGAACGAATGCAAATCGATCATGATATTACAATATACGCGTTCGTCAACATAACGACTTGGCGTAGAAATACTTTCACGTTTTTTCAATAACTGGATTCTCGAGACTTGTTACTTGTACCATGTACCGTTGGTGACTATAACGACCATTTTGTATGATAGTACGTTTAGTTGTTTTGTTGCTAGGGCAACCATGTGATGACTCAGCACTTTTCGTTAGCAAAGTAGATTGATTTGTGTGTAAGATGTAAGGGTCGTAACTAGAAAACATATGTACTCTGTTGTTGGAGTAGCTGATTTATTGCTATGACATGGACATATCCTGAAGACTTGGTTGGATTGTTATTTTACGAAAGATGACGCGACCTCGGTGTCGTAAATTGTGTTAACTAAACTCGGATGGATACCACAATTGTGTTGGACTTACACATGGTATTCGCATTCTGTACACTCACAAACTTTTGTGTAAACAACTCTGATGTTTCTGTTCGTGCTAGTTCTGTGTTGAACCACTTGATTATTAAGATACATGAACAACCATTCAGACAATAAAGTTCTTGAGGTATCGAAACAGTTTGAAAGTACCACCAATCATTGTACAGGTTTGTAGTGTGGGAATATCTAGTATTTTTGTGTAACATGAATATATTTCATATGTCTTCAGTAAGAAATGAGTTGTATGGGGTAATCATACACAACCTACAAAAGTTAAACTTGTAGCGTTTGATTGCCTACCTTTTATCAATGTATTTGTGATGTTAAAAGACGACTGAGTTTACATTTACATATAGTAAGCGGAGAAACTCAAGTAATAAATTTTACTCGTTTGAAAATATCGATCAATGGAGAAACAGTATCAATATGAGTGGTATATTATTTTTCGCGATATGCAACCAATCTTCTAAGCATAACTTGTCAAAAATTTATCACACCATAGAAAAGTCGGTTGTTACGAATTCGAAAGAAATGTACTTCGATTATCACGATGATGGAAATTAAGATCAATGCAGTATTTCGGAGGTGGATGTGCATCGTTTGGTATGTTCACCAATCACTAAATGACGGTTAGTTAATCGTTACATTTACAAGTTTACCGAAATCTTGATTTACAAATGACAGCTTGATGATGTAAAGCTCAGCCACTCAAATGTGTTCATTGCAAAGTATTTGACACAAACAAAATATCGAACGAAGACCCACCGTTTGGTTTCATTACCAGGTAAGTGAAAATTGTTCTTGGCTGGACAGATATGATTAGCATTTAGAAAAACGACTCACACCGATTAAGCGACGCTGTTTCCTATCCAATGACTGAGTGAAATTTCTCAGGGGTTTGATTTACCGAGTTAATTGTCGGCGATTCAATCACATACAAGTATATGGTCTTTTAGTGACTGATTATTGCGACGACATTTACTTTGACGAATGGTAATGGAAAAATGTCCAATTTCTCTGATCGTGTGCGTTGCACAAATAGTTCTAGTATGTAATCAGTGAACGTCATGTAAATTGACAACGACTCTCAGTAGTTTGGTTAGATGATGGAGGTTCAAATCGATATCGCTACTACGAACAGCAATACAAACACATTTTTGTAGATTTCAGTGTAGCGCACATTTCGATTTTATTAATGCTGAGAGGTTTCTGTATTACTCAAGTATAGTTGAATAGGTGGTGCCTAGCAAACATATTCCAATTTACTTTTGTAATGATCAAAGTGAGTGTGAAATGATGCGAACGGATTAAGCATTAATCAAATGGTGGTATGTCTATTCACCTAGTGTGATATCTTGACACCAGGTAATGCGCGAAAGTGTTTCAATTCTCACCGACAATAAAGTATTGCACCGGTTATTGTTCAACAAAGGAAATTGTTGTTTCATCTTTAGTCTTGTTTACCGCAGACAATTACATTTGTAAAATATTTCCTGATATCCACAATACTCTGCGTGGTTTGTACCAAGGCTGAATAATTTTCCAATCGGGAACATTTTAGACACACATAGTTTACAACTCAATATGTTAATAACAATGGTACTGAAAAGTTTGTTGCTGTCACAATAATCTTTACCACAACACCGAGTCTAATTAACGCAAATAATTTAATAGTCAAGTCATGATCAACTATTACATATGTCAAATCAATGTGTCAATCCTTATGTTTACATCATGATAATTTTCAATATAACACCTGCGTTCGATTGTAAGAAATGAATTCTCAACATGTTGGGTAGACTTTCAAATCTCGCATACTCAAACATATTATGTCAATCTCAAGTCGCGGGCACCGAGAAGTAATTACTTTTATCTTACAAAATATACCGCATAGTAATTTCTTTGTCTTACAGAATAATAACGACTTTTCAAGTTGAATAAAAAAGACGTGTAGGGATATGAATACAACCAGGCTTGTTATGGATTTTAGGTTTTAGTGCTTGTATGGATTCGTGTATGTTTGGCTGTTTTTCATATTGATACTGTTTGAGTTGGTCGGTTAACGGATTTACTTGACAATGTTTTCGTGGTTGATTCTTTGAATATGGTAAGATGGTCAGATGTCGAGACGTAATACTATTTCCGTTAACTCAATTACAACAAAACATAACCAGCATTCAAATAACCCGTAAGCTACAAGTGGATTTAAAACTTGATGCTGTTTTGTGGTTAACTCAAGTCAGTGGTCATATTTGTGTTGATTTCAGGAATGATCATGACGAGTTGGTCGGGTAAATTAGTGGTAGTAACTACGACCGTACAGAGTTGCTGACACCCCAATATCTTTTACGCTGTAATATACGGATTTAATTGTGATAAATTAATTCTCAGTTATTGTTTGGACATTCAAATCTCGTATACTCAAAATATAATATGTCCAAGTCAAATCGTATATGTACCGATTAGTAAATACTTTGTCTTCAGAATAGTAACGATCTTTACAATTGAATAAAAAAGACCGATCATACGAATACAGCCAGGATGAATTAATTCGAGTTTGTGAGTTGTAGTGATATAATCAAGTAAGTGAAAACTAGATTTTTACCAATTGTTAATGTTGTGAAGAATTCTTTTGAGTATGGTAAGATGTTAAAATATCTCTTTGACAAACGGAAAGCGGGATCGCGAATAGAGTTGAAATGTTTCATTACTTGTTTCAAATCAATGTGCATATAATATCGAAATGGGACTGCGGGAAAGTTGGTAGTCATGTTTGTCAATCTATTTCAATTCAGACTATGTCAAAGTCCAAATATTTCATTTTGGATTATTTGGATTTACCTATATAGAACCCGAATGGATTCCGACACCGTACTAAAACTAGATCGCTATGTCTGATGCGTTATCGTGTCAGCGACGTAGGATTTTACAATTATTTCACACCTTTTTGAATAAGCCTCAACTTCACAGAGGATTAGTGGTTGGATCAGAAATAAGTGAGAATTTGTCGGTATTCGAATCACCGTCTGCGACGGTTCTGTTATTCGTTACTTATTAAATTTTACCAGTGAAATCCAGTTCTGTGACATACTGATTATCAAAATATTACATTGTGGTGATTGGAATGTATGTAACAACAAGTTGCGAGGGATGGCTATGTCTTAGGTGTTATCTCGTGAGCGATCGTGGGAATTTGGCAACCTATTTCACACCTTTTTGAAGTGTTAGTTTGCGAACGCGGCTATTGTTGGTATCACATCTACGCCGGTTATGTGACAAACTTATTACCAAAATATACATTGTCAACGATCGGCATGTATGTAACAGCGAAGTCGCGGAGCGATGGTTATGTCTTAGGTATTATCTTGTGAGCGATCGCGGGATTTTACCAATATTTCGCACCTTTTTGGAGTGTTAGTTTGTGACGCGGTTATTGTTGGTATTCGAATCGTCGTCAGTTTGTGAACGCGGATATTGTTGGTATTCGAATCGCCGTCTACGCCGGCTCTATCGCAAACTAATTATCAAAACATTATCATGCGGCTGATTCCTAGATTTATCCAACTATTTCACACTTTTTTACTGAAATTACGACATGTCAACGCAGTCTATACCTGAGAGTACGACATGCAACCGCGGCCATAAGAATAACGACATATTAAGTCGCATTCACCGTAAACGTTGGGCTCAACTCGAATCGGTCATATAAAATAATTTGGGATATACACATTAACTAAGAGTCAATCACGTGACTATTTACCATACCA